>NC_033798.1:77176088-77197034 GCF_001876935.1 Asparagus officinalis | reverse complement strand
ACCAAGCACAAAATTTGTGCTTGGTACCAAGCATACACATTTCTCTCTCTCTCTATATATATATATATAGAGAGAGAGAAAGAGAGAGAGAGAGATGGGTATGCTTGGTACCAAGCACAATTTTTTGTACTTGGTAGTGAGGTGGCATATCCCCCACCACTCATTGAAATCGGAGCCCACATTCATATGGGTTGGGGAGTGGTTGAGAATTGGAATGAGTGGATGTGAATATGATACCTCACTACCAAGCATAAAATTTGTGCTTGGTACCAAGCATACCTATATTTCTCATATATATATATATATAGGGAGAGGTTCAAATAAAAACCTCACTATCCTAAAAACTAAAAACCTCTCCTCTCCATTGGATCTAGATTCATCCAATGGCTGAGATTAAAGCTGCATAAGGGTAATCAGGTAAAATAAACAGCCCACTAAAGAGAGGTAATTAATGCTTCTCTGTTGAGTTCTCCATTTCCCCATGCATTCTCACGACTCAGGCAACCCAACAGTCACGAAGAGCATCTCTCTCTCAATCGAGAAATCGTCCATCAGCTCTCATTCATCGTTCATCGTTCTTCAGCTCTCGTTCATCGGGAAATCATCCAGCAGCTCTCGTTCAGCGTTCTTCAGCTCTGTCGTTCATCGTCCAGCAGCTATCGTTCGTCGTCTAGCAGCTCTCGTTCAGCGTTTTTCAGCTCTCTCGATCATCGTCCAGCAGCTGGCCGTTAAACATTTTATGGAGATTTAAATGGAGAGCTTGAATTCAGGTGTGCAGGGTCTAGTTGTTTTGATTGTAATGGATCTAGATTCAGTATTTAAATACTTAGTCATATGATTTATTATATAGGAGCTTACACGCTTAAACATTTTATGGATATTTAAATGGAGAGTTTGAATTCAGTTGAACACGTTATAGTTGTTAATCTAGATTAACTGCATTGAATCGAGATTCATTGTTATAGATTGCAGTGTTTTTCATAATTTATCCACTTGTTTACTGCAGTGAATCTGGATTCAATGCAGTGAATCGAGATTCACTACAGATTAATTAGCAATGATATGAATTCAATGCAGTGAATCTAGATCCACTCCAGTGAATCTCGATTCATTGCGATGAATCCCGATTGTGTTTTTCATAATTTATTCACTTGTTTACTGCAGTGAATCTGGATTCAATGAAGTGAATCGAGATTCACTACAGATTAATTAGCAATGATATGAATTCAATGCAGTGAATCTAGATCCACTCCAGTGAATCTAGATTCATTGCGATGAATCCCGATTCAGTATATCAAAACTTAGTCATATGACTTATTATCTAGGAGTTTATATTCGTGAACATTTTATGTCAATTTAATTGGAGAGCTTGAATTCAGTTGAACAAGTTCTAGTTGTGCAGGGAATGCAATGATCTTCATAATGTATTCCCATGTTTTCTTTAGTGAATGTGGATTCAATTCATTGAATCCAGATTCACGAAAGAAAATATGGGAATACATTATGAAAATCATTACATTCTATAATAACTAGAACGTGTTCAAACGGATTCAAGAGTTTAATGTAGTGAATATGGATTCAATGTAGTGAATCGAGATTCACTCCAGTGAATCCAGATTCATTGCGATGAATCCAGATTCAGTATATAAAAACATAGCCATATTATTTATGTTCTTTTATTTTCAGTTGTAGGCAGCAATGAACAAATTAAGGAACCACATGTTATAAATGCATCGGACAGTGATTTTTTGGAAGATGGAATGGACGAAGTTAGCTCGATTCCTTTTGAATCACCAGGTGGTGGTATGTATTGGAAACCTCGGGTTGAAGCCGAATTTAAACCTTATCTAAACCAAAGCTTCCGATCACTAGAGGATGGTATAGAGTTTTACCGAGAGTATGGACGTAAAAGTGGGTTTGAGATCAGACGGCATACAGAGAAGAAACATGAGGACGGTACAGTTCTTCTTAAACACATTGTTTGCAGTAGAGCTGGCAGCAATGAATCAAAGATGGATGTTGATTTTGATGATTTTAGTAGCAGTTCGAAAAAGAGAAGGAGAACTGTATCTAGTAGATGTGGTTGCAAAGCTAAAGTCGTGTTTAAGTTTGATGGTTTGAAAGGATATAATGTTCTCTCATTTGTTGAAGAGCATTCTCATTTTTTGGTCTCCGGTAGTGGGAAACAATTTTTGAAGTCAAATAGAGTTCTCGGTCTCGCACATAAGAAACTTGTATTTGATGGAGCAAAAGCCAACATGGGGCCTAACAAAACATATAACTTTGCTAAGGAGTTGTGTGGAAGTTATTCTAATGTTGGTGCTACCTGTACCGAGTTTAAAAATTGGAGTAGGGATGTGAAGCTTTATATTGGTGATCGAGATGCTCAAATGATCATCGAGAAGTTCACGGATAAGAAGGAGATGAGTGATGGATTTTTCTATGATTATGCAGTTGATGAAGGCGGTCGATTAACTCGCATCTTTTGGGCAGATGTTATTGGGCGAAGAAATTACGATGTATTTGGAGATGTGATATCATTTGACTCTACATATTCCACAAACAAGTAAGATTTTATAGTTAATCTCTTACGATTTTCAATATTGTAATTATATATCATAGTGAATCTTATATTTTTTGTATGTGATACAATAGGTACAACATGAAGTTTGTTCCATTTACTGGTCTCGACAATTATAAGAAGTGTGTTGTATTTGCAGCAGGATTGATAGCTAAAGAGGACATTGATAACTATGTATGGATTTTTGAGGTATTCATGAAATGCATGATTCGCGAGCCAAAGTGTATTGTTACAGATCAGTGCCCTACCATGAAGCAAGCTATACCAACCGTCTTTACAGAAGCACGTCACCGTTTGTGCATGTGGCACATCATGAAGAAATTTAACCAAAAGGTAATGAATCATGCATTCAAATATAATGAATCCTCATTAGATAAATACTGAATCTTTCGTTATATATTTATATTGTAGTTGGCAAAATGCATTTCGAAGATGGATGATTTCAAGAGGAAAATAAATGCACTGATTTGGAGTATAGATATAGATCCAGCAACATTTGAAGTCGGTTGGAAAGATGTTATGAAAGAATATAAGCTTGAAAGTAATGAATGGTTGTGTGAACTGTATAACATTCGGGAGTCATGGATTCCAGCCTATTATGCTGATGATCCAATGGCCGGTTTATTGCGGACTACATCAATATCAGAGAGTGAGAACAGTTTCTTTGACAAATTCAACCGTAGATCTGACACATTGACAGAATTTTATCTCCGATACGAGAGTGCTATGGAGAAGCAAAGGCATACAAACGCAAGATTAAACTATGAAGGAACGAAAACGATGCCAAGAATGGACACACCATTGTTATTGGAGAGGGATGCAGCAGAGTTGTACACTCGAACAATGTTTTATGAGGTACAGAAAGAGATAATGTCATCCTGTTATGATATGAGTATCAACAGTATATCAGAAGAAGATGGCGTGAAGATTTTTTCCATAAAGGACAAAAAGAGACATGGAAAAATATTTGAGGTAAAACTTAATAATGGAGATTGAAACAATAAAAATTGAATCCAGATTCAATGCAGTGAATCGCGATTCAATGAAGTGAATCTCGATTCACACCACTGAATCGAGATTCAGTGACCATTTCATGCGCTTGTCATTTTCTTTTTTTATTCGGTGCTAATATACATTGTTTTTTGAATTTTAGGTGAAACACGCTTACTTGAACAATGACGTGCAATGTACGTGTAGGCTGTTTGAGAAAATAGGTATAGTATGTAGACATGGTTTTTTTGCACTGAACCAAGCTGATGTAACAAAAATTCCAAGGCATCTTGTTGTGAACCGATGGACAAAAGGTGCTGGGATGAGGCATTCATTGCAGTTCAAGGAAATATCAGAACAATGTAATGCAATTGAAGTTACAAATCGTAAGTTGAATGACATATGGTATGATTTCCAATCCTGTGTGAGTTTGGCAGGTTTAGATGGTGAGAGACTTGACTACCTGGAAGGGAAGTTGAAGGAGTTGAAGCACAGTTTGCGTGAATCTAGTTGGAAATCTGACACACAGAACAAAAATGATGTAATGGAGTTTTTTGTTGGCTCAAAAATACCAGCGGAAGTGATCGTTAAACCTCCCATTGAAGGTAGAAACAAGGGGTGTGGACGGAGAATTGTTGGTGATTATGAGAAATCACTTACTCAACGAAAAAAGAAGGTGCCAAGGCTGTGTAATATGTGCAAAATAATCGATTTCCATGACGCACAGACATGCCCATTAAAGAAAACAGTACAACAAAGTGATGTTTAATTTAGTTGTTATATTTCATTTCAGAAATAAAACTATGACAAAGCTATTCTCATAAAGCAGTTTTTACATAGAAAAGCAGTTCAACACAAACTAGAGTATTCCATAACATTAAGTGACAATGTACTCAATAACTGTAAACTTCAACATTGAAAATTATGCTGATTTCAGAATATCATTTTCTTTGAGATCTTGTGATCTTCCTCGTCTCTTTTTTGAATTTGGCAGTTTCAGCATGGTGCAGTTGGGCTTTCCTGATGACTTCTTTGGCCAATTCATTTGTTGGTTCAGTAAGAATTTGGCAACAGTATATAGACCTCAGTCTATGTAGCTGATTTTTTAATCGCTCCTGTCCATATGAATAAAAGTTCAGTTCAAGATTCAGTAGCTAATTGATGTGCTTTATATTCTAAATTTTATTAATTCAAAAAGACTAAATGTAAATTATCAACACATTATTAGTTTAAACACTTACACCCTCTCTATGAAAACCAGAGTTCCAATTTGCTGTACCACCGCCCATGTAGGTCTCCATATGTCTCATGACAAAAATACCACAATCAAATTTGTTTTCGGCCGTTCTCCACTCCATCTCAAGTCTGTCAGGCGTTAATGTATTTATTTCACTCGCCTTGTGATGTTTTTTGTCTGCCAAATATCTCACAAAATTCTGGTGCTGTTTAATCAAAATTAATCAGTGTCACATAATAAATCCAAATTATTATACAGTAATGTTTAATGTAATATACAATTTGTTTTGGTTGTTTATATGGAAACAGTATTAATGACATTGAATCACGATTCATTGGATCTAGCTCGCTAGAATTTAATAGAGTTAGTTCACCTGGACTTACTCTAATGAATCTGGATTCATATTAGTGAATCTGGATTCATTAGAATTAACTATAGGTAGTGGATCGTGATTATGTGATGTGAACACAGATTAACTAGCTATATTGAATCGAGATTCATAGTAAGATGTGAATCCAGATTCACTAACTCTAGTGATCAAAGTTTGAGATCACTAGTTATAGCTAGTGGATCGTGATTACGTGATGTGAACACATATTTACTAGCGCTAATCTGGAATTATCTGACTCTAGAGTTAGCTAATATGGATCGTGATTACGTGATGTGAACACAGATCAAAGTTTCAAGATTCACTAATTATAGTGATCGAGATTCACTAGAGTTAGCTAATCTGGAATTATCTGACTCTAGTGAATTCCAGATTCACTATAGTGAATCTGGATTCACTATATTGAATCTGGATTCACTATAGTGAATCTGGATGAATCCAGATTCACTATATTGAATCTGGATTCACTTATTACTGTATTTTGCCAGTTAATGTTTAAAGAACATACGTAAGGTGGAAAAAACATACCAAACCCTCAGGACGACCTTGGTATTTTTCCTTGTAGTCTGGGCAGTTTTTGCTATTGTCAATCAGCTCCATACTTGGATTCTTTAGCCCATAGCATACAATATAGAAATGCTCAAACGTATTTATGGGGAAGAAGACCTATTTGTTGTGAAATTTAATCAGAGATTTTACAGATATAGTTAAAATACGGCTAAAGAATAAAAACATTGTCTTCGAATCTTTACCATATCAATCTCATTAAACTTCATATGTGGACACAGAGCAAGTTGCTCATCCATCCGTGAAGCAAACCGACTGTATCTCAATTCATTATTGACCTCATCTGTGTGATGAATGTTGCAAAACTGTACAACATAAAACTGGTTAAATAATATGTTACTCAAGTGTTATTTTAAATAAAATAAAGGAAGATACGTACGGTTGTCTCAACATTGCAGAAGAATCTAAGTGGAGAATTTCCAGACTTCATTTGTTCTCTGCTGTTCAAAATATAGGACCAAATGCTGATTACATTTGCCTCAATGTAATCAGCAAGAAGGAAAGTCTTGAAAGCAGGTAAGAAACATTCAATTTGTCTCCACTTAAAAACCATTTCACTGAAAAAACAGTAACAATATTCAATTTAATAAAGCGACAAAATACTAAAAACAGTGAGTCTCACACCTAAAAATAAAATATCAAATAAGATTTAAGAACTCACAAATTCTCTTCTTCAGCAGAATCATCTCCTGAATGCCTTGCTTCTTCTCTATGTACCCAATTCCATATGATGCTTTCCAGCTGACTTTGCCTAGCAGTAATCTGAGATACCCTCTGCACCCATGGTGACCGAAGAGACGTTGCAGGCTTTACCATCCTCTTTTCTTTCCCCCTTCCCGCATGTCCCTTATTTTCGGCCACCTGAACTTTCTTACCTTTACATTCATTAACTGCAGCAGCATCTTCAGATTGTTTATCAGTTCTTTGTACAGATTCATTAATGATTTCAGATTCACAAGCTTTAGCAATCTGAACAACATCAACCATTTCCACTGATTCAGTCTGAGTATCTTGTGTCAGCCCAAGAGAAAAACTAGGTTCTTCAGTCTGTGGGGTACTACATTCGCTGATCTTCCGTCTCACTGGTCTGTCATCCTTTTTCATGCTAACAGACTCTATAATCTTATCAACTTCTTGAATAAAATTTGGGGAGACTTGTGTTTGTGGTATCTCACCTGATATTGGATCAATAACAGGGGAACCATGCATATCTCTACTCACCTTGGTGTTCACATTAGGGGTATCATCAACAATGTTTCCCATAGCTGTTTCATCGTCACATGTACTTACACGATGTCCCCACCCCTGAACAAGTACATTTGAAACTCTCTGTTGAATCTGAAAGAGCTCATTGTCATTGGGGAACAGCTTTCTCATTGTCTCACACTCAGCATCAAATCTATTTTTTGCAGATTCCAGCTCTGCAGCTCTCCGTTGAACCCTCTCAATACAATCCTGCATTTTGAATATCACAGACATTGGTCACCATAAATTATTAACATGGCGATAGACAAGATTCGATAGTTTGAGATTACATTCAATGTATTTGAATCAAGATTCAGTAGTAGTGAATCCAGATTCATTCCAATTTCACTTCAATGAATCGAGATTCAGTAATAGTGAATCCAGATTCATTTCAATAGTAGTGAATCAAGATTGCGTAGTAGTGAATCCAGATTACATTCAATGTACCTTAATCGACATTCAGTTTAAATGAATCGAGATTCACTCCTACTTATTCGAGATTAAATTGAATAAACAAAGTATTGCAACTTAATTTGCTAACCTTTCTAATTGTATCAACACTTTTAGGAGAGTTTCCAGTAGCACTCTGCATTCGAGATGAATCTGGAAGTTCAACCCTCTCTGTAAATGCACCTTTGCCAAATGAATTTGTTCTTATTTCCTCTGACTGTCTTTCCTTCAAGGCGAAGTCAGTCCATCCTAAAAATGTAGGGGTTGTTCTCTCAACCAACCTCCTACCTTTGAACAGAACCCGATCGGCATAGAAAACCTAGAAAGACGGAGATAAGAAATAAAGCACATCAATTAGTAATCATCAAGTAAAACTACTTTAACTACAGTAATGTAAAAATAAATCAATATTATACAAGTGGCTTACAATCAAGAATGCAAGAGGACCCGTGTAGAATTGTTTGTCGGGTCAACCTTCCACTTGTGTTGGCTTTCTATCATAGAGTCAATCAAAAAAGAACACCAATTGTATGAACAGCACTGATCAACATTTTCACCAAGTACTAGAATCCGTTGGTTGACATACGGATTGCTAAGCGATTGGATCATGCTGTTGTGCAAGAGAACCAAGAAATTCAGTTTAAAAAACAGGTTAACATCAGAACTGTGCTTCAGTTTCTCAGACACAGCCCCTGGAGTAATTTTCCAACCTTCATCCACCAATGCTGACTTCCCAATACTGGAGGCTGGTATACGCTTCCTACCCATAGGTAATCCCATCACTTGATGTACATCTTCCTCTGTGATACTGATTGATCCTCTGGGAAGATTAAGCGCAACGGATTCACTGTCAAAGGACTGCAGAATCTGGTACCCCAACATATGTGGCAGTTCCTTTAATCCAAATTGTAAAAGACCTCCAAGTCCAGCTAGTCTCACCCATTCTTTTTGGGAGTCAGAGAGTGACAAAACCATATCAGAGAATATCTTTGGAGAGACCCGTATCCTAGTCAACTCCTTAGGTTCAGAACTCACATTTTTTTTTCAAAAACTTCTGCAGTGACAAAAAAAGAAAATTAGTACAAATTATCCATCAGTTAATAACAAAAAATGTTCTTGTGAATATCAGGATTCACATTAGTGAATCGAGATTCTCTATGTTTGAGTGAATACAAATTGACTCCACTAAGTAGCTATTCACTTGAGTGAATAGAGATACAACCAATGAATCGCGATTCACTCTAGTGAATCTCGATTCATTGCAGTGAATCTCGATTCACTACAGTGAATCTCGATTCACTGCATTGAATCTCGTTTCACTCAAGTGAATCAAGGAGTTTAAAGTAGAGTGCATATTGCAGAATCCAGACAACCAGAGTTAATCGTTCACAAATGTAAAAAGATGTTTAGTACATTAACCTTTTTCATCTTTTTCCTTCCTCTTGTCATCTGTTCATTGTCTTCATCCCTACTACGCTTTGATGTTTCGTCAGCTGCAGGATTATTTGGGGGGTTCACGAGGTCATCGTCAGTGTTGGACCTCACATATCTTTTTTTCACAAGCTTCTCCAGTGAGGAAAATAATATAATTAGATCAAATTATCCATCATTGAATACACAAAAAAAATTAAAATTTTTTAGTACACCAACCTTTTTCTTCTTCATTCTTTTTGGGGTCTATTCATTGTCTTCATCCCTTATACGCTTTAATGTTTCCTCACTGTCAGGATTATTTGGGGGGTTGATGAAGTCATCGTCACTGCTTTGCATGGTCACAACCCGTGTTGTCTTCTGTTGAGGTATAGGTGTAAATACCTCAACCATCTCAACACATGCTTTTTTTTTATTCTTGAACTAGATCGTAGACCTGCTAAACCGATGACATTTCATTTTTTAATGATAACAGACTTTTCATAATGCATGGCAAGCATGAAGGTTTAATCACATTATTGAATATAGATATTATAATCCATATCGCAATTCACTTCAGTGAATAGCGATTCGCTGAAATGAATATCGTTTAACTGCACTAAATCGCGATTCACGTGAGTGAATATATGAATATCGTTTAACTGCACTAAATCGCGATTCACGTGAGTGAATATCAATTCACTCCATTGAATCGTTTGCAGTCAATAGTGTTTCACTGTAGTGAATCGAGATACACTTTAAGTGAATCTAGATTCACTTAAGTGAATCTACATTAACTACAGTGAATCAAGATTCAACCAAATGTATTGAGATTTATCAAAGTGAATCCAAATTCAACAAATTGTATCGAGCTTCAGCAAATTGAATCCAGATTCTATGATATGAAACCAACTCCATGACATACCATACATTCTTTCAGTGTCTCGTCACTGAACACAACAAGGAAAAACTGATCATCGTTACAGTTTAATTTCACTGTTAGTATACATAAAGCATATAATTAGTGAATCGAGATTCTCTATGTTTGAGTGAATACAAATTGACTCCACTAAGTAGCTATTCACTTTAGTGAATAGAGATACATCCAATGAATCGCGATTCACTCTAGTGAATCTCGATTCAATGCAGTGAATCTCGATTCACTCAAGTGAAGCGAGATTCACTGCAGTGAATCTCGTTTCACTCAAGTGAATCGAGGAGATTAAAGTAGAGTGCATATTGCAGAATCCAGACAACCAGAATTAATCGTTACCCATTTAGAACAAATGAAAACATCTTGCAATATTAAGAAAAACTTAGTTTGTTTTTAACAAGATAAAGGCAAATGTAAAAAATAAAAACCCTAAACTAGAACATGCATCGGTAACATATTATGGGAAAGCTAAAAAAATAAAATAAAAAAGTATTCAACAACATGCAAGTGATTCATGTCTAAATTACGAACCTTTCCCCACTGAATCTATGAAAATTTTTCAAACTTTGATAAAAAAAATTACATTTTTAATACGAGGGTTTGAATCGTTTTACTCGTTCTTGAAGACGAGGGTTTTGGAGTCTCTGTGTTGTTTTTCTTCATCTCCATAGTCGAAGTCTTGCTGGTCACCTTCGTTCGATTTGTAATTAGATGTTGAAAGTAACCTAAGTGTTGAGAAATCGACGGAATGTGAATAGTTTAGTTCTTGGGGTAAAGAGAAGATGAAACTGTATTCAAAATGGAGTGAAACTGAATCGTTTTTTCGTCGAAAGTAGTGTTCGACAACTTCTTGTAATTAATTACAGCGTGAAAAATTAATGCTGCTTTTCCTAAATTACCCCTTTTATTGGTATTTTGTTATATATATATAAGATTAATGGGTATCCTTATCATAAGAGGGGATTTCCTCCTTGACGTCTATGTGGCACAATCCCCACCATCCTTATAAAGTAGGAGAGAGTGTGTGAGTTGGTGAGGATTTGTGCCTACTTTATGAGAATGGTGGGGATTGTGCCACATAGGCGACAAGAAGGGAAATCTCTTCCTATGACAAGGATACCCATTAATACATATATATATATATATAACGAAATTTCTCAGGGAAAACTGTAAATTCTTCAGCTTATAAATAGAAAATTTACAACTTTGATAAAGCATCATCATATAAGCATAGTAATACTGCAAGACTAAATATGATCCCGAAACAGACAAATATGGAAGTTTATCACTATGTTCAAATACAACATTAATAGAACACGTTAATCAACAAATAAAAGAAAATCTCAAGTAGCACGAGTTCTCCGAGCTTGATATTCATTGAACATCTCCAAAGCAATATCGTCTCTGAACAAACTCCATTCATCCGTTGCTCGAGCCCTTGTAATGTAGTCAACATCTGTTGGGGATTCGAAACAATCAATCGAACCCTTGCCCTTCCGGACCTTGTGTTGAAAGTAGGAAAGTAGGAATAATACCATAAATAAAGATCTAACCTTACAAAAATAGTAAAGGAAACGAACACACGGATTTAACGAGGTTCGGAAACGTGTCTATGTCCTCGGGAGCCACATCACACAATTTCTTTATTAATTGAAGAAGAAATACAAGCTCTCAAACTAGGGTTTAATCTCTCTGAGATTCTCTCTCTTTCTGCAGTCAAAAAGCTCTTTTTTTTGTGTTGTACAAACCCTAAAAACATTTAAGGTATATATAGAGTCCTGGTAGAAACAGAATCCAAAACAGTTTAGGAAACTGTTTGACAGCGTCGCGGTCGACCGTGACGGTCGACCGTGCAGGTCTCGCGGTCGATCACACACCAATCGCGGTCGACCGTATCAAAAACCCGAGACCAAAAATCCTACAGGGTTGGCGCGGTCGACCGCACACCAATCGCGGTCGACCGTATCAAAAACCCGAGACCAAAAATCCTACAGGGTTGGCGCGGTCGACCGTAGCGGTCGACTGCCTTCGGATCCAGCTCCTCTTGAGCTCCTATGCACGTTCGCGATCGACCGCCAGGTTCTCACGGTCGACCGTGGATCTGCCAGCTTATTCTCTTTGTTGTTTTGATTCTAGCTTTTGTCTCGACTTTGGGTCTACACCTTAGACTAACAATCTCCCACTTGGAGACCAAAGTGCCTACAGTGAGTTCACCCGAACTCTCCCCTTCTTTACATGTATCTTCTCCCCCGAAAAAAATTCTTTCTTCAATCAACAATATCCCGACGATTGTGCCGATCCTCGTAGTGTGGCTCCGCCTTCATCTTCGACTCGTGAAAGCTAACTGAAGTTGCGCACAACTCCAATTTCTCAATGGTGATTGCCTTCGTCAACATGTCCGTCGGATTTTGACTCCCCAAAATCTTTATCAAATGCAACTTTCCGTCTTCAACTAATGAGCATATAAAATGGTATTTGACATCGATGTGCTTCGTTCTAACATGATATACTAGATTCTTGGCAAGATGTATAGCGCTCTGGCTATCACAATAAAGAACTCCTCTCCATTGCTTCAGATCCAACTCTTCCAAGCACATGTTCAACCAGATCATCTCCTTGCTTGCTTCAGTCACCGTGACATACTCAGTCTCGGTTGTAGACAAAGACACAATCTTCTCCAGTCGTGAGACCCAACTCACTGTTGTCGACGCTAAGGTATAAACATACCCCGTGGTACTTCCCTCGTATCATGATCACCGACGAAGTCCGCATCCACGTATCCCTACAGCACCAACTCCTTCCTCCTGAAATATATTAGCTTATTCGTTGTCCCTCTCAAGTACTGTATTATCCACTTCATGACCTCCCAATGCTGCTTTCCTGGTTTACTTGCAAATCTGCTCACAACTTCCACTGCATGGGCGATGTCCGGCCTCGTGCAAACCATCGCGTACATGAGATTCCCAATGGCCGAAGAATATGGTACTCTGCTCATATGCTCTTTATCTGCATCTGTCTTAGGCGATTGCTCCTCAGATAGCTTGAACTGACTTCCAATGGGTGTGCTAACAACTTTAGCATTTTGCATGTTAAACCTCTGAAGTACCTTTTTAATGTATTCAGCTTGGCTCAATCTCAATGTCCCTTCAGCTTCATCCCTACTTATTCGCATCCCTAGAATCTGCTTCGCTGCACCCAAATCCTTTATTACAAATTCCTTTGCTAGCTGCTTCTTCAAACTGTTTATCTCCTCCAAACACGGTCTTGCTACCAACATGTCATTAATATACAATAACAAAATAATGAAGCTGGACTCGAACCTTTTGAAATAACAGCAATGATCCGAATTGTATCTTTTGTAGTCATTGTTCTGCATGAAGTTATCAAACTTTTTATACCACTATCTCGGAGCCTGTTTCAAACCATATAAGTTCTTCTTGAGCTTGCACACCATCTCTTCATTTCCTTCTTCAATGAAGCCAACATGCTGCTGCATGTAGATTTCTTCATCCAAGTCACCATGAAGAAAGGCAGTCTTCACATCTAACTGCTCAAGAAAGAGGTCTTCTGCAGCCACCAAACTCAACACTACTTTGATGGTTATGAGTTTCACAACAGGGAAAAATATCTCTCTTTCCCGCTGTTGAAACCCTTTACTACTAATCTGGCCTTAAATCTCTTGCTTCCATCACTCTCTTGCTTTACCCGGTAGACCCATTTGTTATGTAAGGCATTCTTCTGTGCAGGTAGTTGGGCTAACTCTCATGTCTCATTAGTGAGTAGAGAATCCATCTCCTATTGCATCACATGCTCCCACTGCTGAGATTCACTCACTTGCATTGCCTCTTCATAGCACTCCGGCTCACCGCTATCTGTCAACAATAAATAGTCAAGAGATGAAAGATATCTGCGATTTGGTTTGGGTACCCTGGATGACCTCCTAAGCTCCATGCCCTGGGTAGTTTCTTCTGCACCTGGAGCCTCCTCCATTCTCTGATCAGAACAAACATTATCACCCCTATCTGGAAGTTCCTCTATATCCATGTACTCAGATCCATCTGTATCTGAAATGCTGCTCCCACTGCTTTGGCTATCCTTAGCATCTTTCATGTTCTTGTACATCACCTCCTCATTGAATATCACGTTCCTGCTTCTGATGATCTTCCTATTCTTCTCATCCCAAAGACAATACCCGAACTCATCAATGACGTATCCAATGAATATGCACTTATGTGACTTAGCTTCTAGCTTGTCCCTGACATGGTCACTTATATGAACATAAGCCACACAACCAAATACCCGCAAGTGTGAGAGATTTATCTTCTTGCCACTCCAAACCTCCTCTGGAATCCCAAAATCTAATGGAACTGATGGCCCGTGATTAATAAGGTAAGCTGCCGTATGCACCGCATCCGCCCAAAATGTCTTAGGCAGACCTGCATGTAATCGCATGTTCCTGGCATGCTATGTCAAGGTTCTGTTCATCCTCTCTGCAATGTCGTTTTGCTGCGGCGTCCCTGGAGTAGTCCTCTCTAAGCGAATACCATTCATAGCACAGAACCTCTTAAACTCCTCCAGCTCGTATTCCTCATCATTGTTTGATCTCAGAAACTTTACCTTTAGATCTGTCTCGTTATCCACCATGGCCTTCCACTTTTTGAAGATTCCAGACACCTCTGACTTGTGCTTTATGAAGTGGATCCACACCTTCCTCGAATGATCGTCGATGAAGGTGACATAATATCTCGAACCGCCAAAAGAAGACACACTGGCTGGACCCCATACATCTGTATGAATCAACTCTAGCTTCTGAGCCTTAGGTGGCCTTCCACCCTTCTGAAAACTAACCCTCTTCTACTTCCCAAAGATGCAGTCTTCACAAACCCCGACTTTTATGGTGTCGATCCTAGTTAGCTTTCCTTGTGAATGTAAAATCTTCATCCCCTTTTCGCTCATGTGCCCTAACCTGTTGTGCCACAGATCTGTACTCTCTTTGCCAGCTGCAATTGTGAGGGTGTCACTCGCATGTAAGGTGAGGTAGAGAGTTCCTAGCTTGCTGCCTCGAGCAACTATCATCGTAATGTTGGAGATTCTCCACGAATCCCCTGTGAATATTGAAACATAGCCTTCTGCTTCAAGTTGTCCCACCGAAATAAGATTCCTCTTCAGCTTCGACACGTGTCTTACGTTCTTCAAGGTCCACTTAGAGCCTTTCATCTGAATCTGCACTTCACTCTCTTTCCAACAATATTACAGGGCTCGTTGTTCCCCAAATATATTTTTCCAAAGTCCCCTACTATATATTTCTGAAAGAGCTTCCTGTTAGCAGTGGTGTGAAAAGAGGCTCCTAAGTCGATGACCTAAGAATCCGAGTTGCTATCCATAGCAAGGATCAAGACATCCTGCACGATATGAGCCTCCTGCTCACCCGCATCCTTCTTTGGACTTTTGCAGACTGAAGACATATGGCCCTCCTGACCGCAGTTCCAACACTTCTCTTTGATAGACCTAACCTTCGAGTTCAACCTCTTTTTCACTGATTTCGATTGATTCCTATTCTGGTTTCATTTCTTCTGGCTTCTGCCTCTCTGATCGAAGTTTAGAGCTGAACCTGAACCTTTTGATTCGGACGATTTCTTTCTAACCTCCTCGGATCGAATCATGCTAACAACCTCACTCAGCTTCAACTTCTCCTTCCCTGCCGAATTGCTGATTGCCGTCACACAACCTGCCCAACTATCCGACAACTGCGATAGAATCAATAGGGCTTGCACTTCGTCATCAAACGTGATGTCCACAGAGATAAGCTGATCAACAATCGTGTTGAACTCACTGAGATGCATTGTGAAGGGCCGTTCTTTTGCCATCTTGAGGTTGAAAAGAGTTTTGACAAGATGTACCTTGTTTGCTACCGACGGTTGCTCGTACATCTTTGCGAGCGCTTCCATAAGCTCCACCATCGTCTTCTCCTTCAAAATATTATGGGCTACTGATTTGGTGAGTGACAACCGGATTTGCCCTAGAGCCTTTCTATCCAGTATCTCCCAATCACCATCTGACTCCTCCTTCTTCTGTCACTTTTTCTTGCCCATCAGCGGACGATACAAGTCCTTCTAATACAGATAGTCCTCCATCTGTAACTTCCAGTATGCGAAGTCTGAGCCGTCAAACTTCTCGATCTTTGATTTGATTTTCTCTGTCATAGCTTTCACACAAATTGTTGAACGAAGCTCTGATACCGGTTGTTGGGGATTCGAAACAATCAATCGAACCCTTTCCCTTCCGAACCTTGTGTTGAAAGTAGAAAAGTAGGAATAATATCATAAATAAAAATCTAACCTTGCAAAAATAGTAAAGGAGACGAACACACAGATTTAACGAGGTTTGGCAACGTGCCTATGTCCTCGGGAGCCACACCACACAATTTTTTTATTAATTGAAGAAGAAATACAAGCTCTCAAACTAGGATTTAATCTCTCTGAGATTCTCTCTCTTTCTACAGTCAAAAAGCTCTCTTTTTCGTGTTGTACAAACCCTAAAAACGTTTAAGGTATATATAGAGTCCTAGTAGAAACAGAATCCAAAACAGTTTAGGAAACTGTTTGATAGCGTTGCGGTCGACCGTGTAGGTCGACCGTGTAGGTCTCGCGGTCAACCGCACACCAATCGCGATCGACCGTATCAAAAACCCGAGACCAAAAATCCTACAGGGTTGGCGCGGTCGACCGCCTTCGGATCCAGCTCTTCCTGAGCTCCTGTGCACGTTCGCGGTCGACCGCCAAGTTCTCGTGGTCGACCGTGGATCTGGCAGCTTGTTCTCTTCGTCGTTTTGATTCCAGCTTTCGTCTCAACTTTGGGTCTACACCTTAGACTAACAACATCAACCTCATTGTCGCTATCAAATGTGTTTGTACTTTCAACCTCCTCGTCCACCTCACGTAACAAATCATTCTCTTCCATATTTTCATCTCTTATGAAATTGTGAAGAATAAAACAAGCATTTATAATCCTAACTTGAGTCTTTTTGTCAAAGAATCTTGTTGTTCTAAGAATGACCCACCGTTTCTTCAACACTTAAAATGCTCTTTCAATAGTATTTCGAGCAGATGGATATCGCGGATTGAAGAGCTCCTTGTAATTTATTGGAGTATTCCCCTCGCCACAAATTCAAATGGTACCGAGCGCCTCTGTATGGAGCTAAGAAACCCAAACTATTGGTGAATCCCCCAAATCCACAAGATAATAATTATCCACAACATCAATATAAACATTTTAGCTTAAACATGAAAAAAACTAGTTAAAAAGGAAAGTCTATAAACACCAAGCTAATGTCTTACTTGTTGGTACTTTTAAACCATTAGGCCTCTGCAAAGCATCATGAAGGATGCGCGGATCAAATGCGGATCCTTCCCAACCAGGTAAAACATAAATAAATTGGAGATTGGGATGCACACGACAAGGCAATTTGTGCTGATATCACCCTTTCTATCTCGATATCTAGGTCGATCCTCAAGAGGGACAGTCATTTGAATGTGTCCCATCAAGTGCTCCAAGTACACCCTAACAATCAACCCCATAACATCATATAGATTTACCTATTTGCACGAACGATCTATATATAAAAAAAAACAAATTATTATTACCTCAAACCATTTCCATTTGTTATCTCCCGCATAACTAGTGGTGGATTCTGCTTGTTTGACATAATACTTTCCGATATTCATAACCGCTCGGAGCACCGTATGAAATTGTCGGCTTATAGTTTCTCCGGAATGAAAAAAGATCGCTCCAACAGTTCGATTCTTCAAGTTATGAGAAATAACATGTAGGAAAAATGTCACACCTTCTCTTACCGTGACATTCCTAGAAGTCATCAATCCCCCTTTAGATCGTAAAACGACACACAACTTCTCAAAACAACGCCTATTAAGACGTAATTGCTCCCGACATATTGTATCATTCATTAACGTGTCCATCCAGAGGGCTTTTTTATGAGCACATACATCTTCACTCCATGTGAAAATAAATATTGAATTTGTTTTCTTTTATTTGAACAAAAAGACTACACATAACCCAAACATATTACATAAACTATTTCACAACCAAGTCATAATAAAAAAATAAATCCAAAAGAAACAACCAAGATATTTGGCCACATGCATTTGCTTTCCACCAAATATATAGAGTTATATATGCTTGTGTGATTTTTTATTGCGATGAGAAGCCAGTCCTTCAACAACGAGGACAACAAAATGAAATTCGCGTTATGATAAACTATTCCGAGTAAGAATCATCAAAATGTCTTCATTCCTGTTCCTTTTCTTCAACTATTCTGGTGCTGTTATTGGTCGACAAATATCAACTACTGCCTAAGTTTTCATACCATATATCAGAAAGAAAATAACTTGAAGGGAATAATTTGTCGCTAACAAGCTTCAGTATCACAAACTCCTAATTCCTTTTGGCTCATAAAGACTGGATTCATTGCAACAGAAGAATTTGCAGTTGTTTTATGCCGAATAATGAAAGCGCTAATCAGCTCGACAACGCATTGAGTTGATCTAAGAAGAGTTACTCCGAACCCATTCCACAAGTGTTGATACTCCAAATCCTGTGGCTGCGCGCTTCTTGTCATTCCAAACTGGGCCCGCCATGTCTATGTGCAACCACTGGACTTTCTCATCGACAAACTGTAAATAAAGAGCATTTTTTTTGTAGTTATACTAATGTTAAGATCCATATGTTATAAAGAATTTGATTTTTAAGATCAGAATGACAAGATATGATGAAGTTTATCTCTGGAACTTGATTTAGAATGTACTAATTCAATGTACAAAATATTTGCCGATAAATCTGAACAAGAATATAAGCATATACCTCAAAGAACAACTAAAAAATCGCCATTATTGCCATCAAAGTTGAGCATTAGGGTCAGTTTGACAACTCACCATTAAACCAGTTTTGGCCTAAACCAGTTTAGTTGTGGACCACCTCCCCCTGATCCAGAACTAAACAGGATTAACGGACAAATTTTGAACTAAAAAAACTGGTTTAATTCTGTCCTAGTTTTTGCCAAACAAAGTTTTAGCCCTTGACCAGGATAGTTGGAAAATTGCCAGACAAGTCCCCAATCTTTCCACTTACCAATGGAGCTTCTTCAATATTGGGATGGTGTTTTGTTAGTTATGAATGCAACTCATAAGGAATGATGTCATATGCAGAATTTTGAGCCCAGATGTCAATTAAGATAGTAATATATAACATGCTTAGTTTTTAGCAATTCAACATTAAGGTTTTAATTTAACCTGAAAATGAACATTAAAAATGAAATGTTCAAAGGGTATTTTAGCCTCAACCTGTTTTAGGAAAAGTGCAGCTAAGATAGAACCACCCTGACGTCCTCCAGAGTTCGTCATGTCAGCTACACCTGATCTCATATTCTCCCAGTAGCTCTCCTCTAATGGCATCCTCCAAAACTTCTCACCAGAGACCTTTGAAGCTGCTACAACTTCCTTAGCTAGCTCATCACTGGGCGTGAAAATCCCTGTAGAAGTTAAGGCAAACTTTAAGGCATCAGACACGTTATTTTGAATACAAAATACATGGTATTTTATGGAGTTGATGCACAAACTGAATTAGAACTAAAATCTTCTTTTTTTATCCACAGAGAAACAATTTGACCAATAAAATCACTTTTATTTAGCAAATTGTTTGAAGAGGATGCCAATCCGAGAGAGAATAGTTTACCTGCAATACTCGGCCCTAGGGCTACTATACAAGCACCGGTTAGAGTTGCCAGATCAACCACCTGCATACGAAGATGAGTGAGTTATCAGACGAAAATTAAAAATGTGCAAACGATGAGATATTCTATAAATTTTAGAATGATATTTTGGCTGCCTTCTGCTAGAAAAGAATGAGGAAAGGAAATGAGAGGAAAAGGGGTTTTCCTTGTGGCCACCAAATTCAAAGACCAGAGGTTTGTCTCCATCAATATATGCTGAGCCATGGATGTGATATCAGCCTCCACTGTCAAAATCCAGCAATTCTAAATCTCTTTAGAATGTCAATTTTATGGAAATATATTGGATCTTGTCATGACCAGTGTCAACCATTGATTTTTGTCATTCTTATATGGAAATATATTGTTCATGATTGTTTGAATCACTTACTTGTCACTCTCTATATTATGGATCTTGATATGGTTCATTGATGTGGATATACATGATTTCAGTTTCACTTTGATAAAGTTATTGTAGATTTTTCGACCTGCTTCAACTAGTTTCTATACAGGTTGTTGCAGAAACGCAGTCTTCACAAGAACTGATTTAGCTTCATTTACTCCTAAGTTTCAAATATTTGGATAGTTTGCAGAGAAAATCACAAGTATCTATTTGTTATAATGGGCTGACTGAAGGTGCACAATATTGCTCTTATAAAATAAAAGTCTACAACTGAATAATTTTTTTTCTGCACTACAAATGCTAACCAGAAAAACTATTATGTGAGCTTGTACGCTTAACTTAAATAATATGTAGCACTTATGTGGTTTGATATTTGCACAAACAACATTTTCTCACAAATAGCTCTCATCACTGAGTAAAGCTAAATGCATGGGTGGAGCTAGCTAAGGTCCAAAGGGGCGTTGGACCCCCTTAATATTTGCATATTTGCAAATAGGAATATGCATATATTTGCAAAACTATTCAACATCATGCACAATTGCAAAACCCATCCCAAAATCTCAATATTGCAAACTCAACCCAAATAATCAAAATTGGAAAAAGAATATTCCCATCAAATTTGTTGGATATGGTGAGTAAATAATTGAATATGTTGATATTTTCACATTGCATTTTTAAATTAACCTATCAAAGTCAATTGTTCGCTGACTTGGGAGCTTTTTTTCCCTTTCAAAATTGATGATTTGGTATTTACGAATATACACAAACTCAACCCAAATAATCAAAATTGGAAAAAGAATATTCCCATCAAATTTGTTGGATATGGTGAGTAAATAATTGAATATGTTGATATTTTCACATTGCATTTTTAAATTAACCTATCAAAGTCAATTGTTCGCTGACTTGGGAGCTTTTTTTCCCTTTCAAAATTGATGATTTGGTATTTACGAATATACATAA
>NC_033798.1:77033757-77174696 GCF_001876935.1 Asparagus officinalis | reverse complement strand
CCCTGCAAAAAAAAAAAGAATGATAATAAAAAAAAACCCAAAAAGAAAAAAAAAGAACCTGATTAACACTAACTTCATAAATCATAGGCTGTAAAATGTATAATGCCTCGAACTTTCTCAAAATTCTTCCATTCCTCCCCCCCCCCCCCCCTGCAAAAAAAAAAAGAATGATAATAAAAAAAAACCCAAAAAGAAAAAAAAAGAACCTGATTAACACTAACTTCATAAATCATAGGCTGTAAAATGTATAATGCCTCGAACTTTCTCAAAATTCTTCCATTCCTCTTGTGAGTCGCAAACAGGCTGTGAATCGTTTGGATTTTTCACGAGCGTTCTCCCACACTGAACCACCTGCATTCCCTCCACCCTCATTCGCCTGCATCCCTCCACTTCCATCTCGCATACTTAACAAGACGTAATTTTGGACCACCGTTACCGAAATTTGTGGTTCCGCCACTGGCTACATGCATGATGGTTCAAATCAGCATTTTATTAATAACTCAAAGATTTGCTTCCCTAGATATAATCTAATAGATTCGGGAAGAACTAACAGAGAATTATTACTCATAAATGTATCCTCGATTTCATGAGTTTCAATCACCTAGAATACTAATGAGAGTTTTTCTATGTCCTATGGCGAGTCCTTCCCTCATCCTTAGTTTCTTTTGCCAAAAAGTCATCAATTTCAAAGCTGAGCTCTGACAAAATTTGGTTCCGGAAATATGTCAATAACTTTGCATGGACTTCTAGGTTAACGGCTGAGTTCCATAGAAGCCCCTTTACATTCAAATATTTTGATGATCATACTAATATAAATATTTTGGGGTACATAAAACTCAAAAACTTGTCATCAACCTGACTTGCAACAAATATGATAAATGATGTTAAACTCGTAGAAACAACCATGCAGATCATTTATGTCCCTTGAAGATCAGCAAAAAGGAATAAAAGAAAGCATTCATAACCAATGTCAATACCTTTTGAACACCTTGATTACAAGCATATACCAGAGCATCTGCTAGTGTAAGCCTTCCCTCAGCATCAGTATTGTTTACCTAGAATTATAAACATCGAGAAGTGAAGCTTTAGTTAGAGAGAGAGAAAGCTAGCTTATGGAAATTGAATATTTGCTTAGGTTTGTTCGACATGAAACATATTTATTTATATCTGGAAGGGTGTTTAGCATACTCACCCTCATCTTATAAATTTACACTTTTCATGTTGCTTTCTTACATTTTTATTTGAATTGTTTGCAGCTATTTCCTTCTACATTGTAGATTCAATAGAAACTGAAGTAACCATGACCTTCAATTAATAAATTAGTTTTAATATTTATGTTGTAAGAGTAGCTAAATCTTAAGTCAATTCAGGAAGCGTGCCTCTTTATCTTATCAGCTTTGATGTTTAGTCTAGCATTGTAGTTATATGTCTGTCAAAATGGTATTGGAATTCATAACTTGTTCACTAGCATTAAGTAAACCATGCTTTAATTCATTAAAAGATATTTTCAGAGTTTGTACAACAAAACGACATATTCACAAAGTAAGAAGCACAAAGGCAACTTACAAACATGAGAAGAATGTATGCTTGAGCTGCAATCTGAAAATCAAGTATAGGCACTATTATGCACCTTTAATATTATCAGTAATGTCTTATTGGTCAACAGAGATGCTCTACAAGCAGTTTGCAAACAAAGAGTAGAATGCCAACAAATTTAATTTGGACATAGTAGAAAACCAGGAAAACTAATTTGGCCATGCATAAGAGTGAATGCATTGCGCAAGAGGATAATGGGCGAATAGGTATGGTGTTGGGAAATTGCACAAATTCCCCTATTATCAGATTTAAGAGAAAGCGAAATAAATGCGCAATAATAGGACACACAATTTAACGTGGTTCGGCACAAAAAGTGCTTATATCCACGGGCTGCTGCAGATCTTTACTGAAAAGGGAAATTTTACAAGCACTCTGAAAATTGCTCTTAATTTTCTCTCACTGAGTACTCTCTCTCTCTCTCTCAATCTTTCTCACGGGGTGCTCTCTCTCACTCTTCTCAAGAACATTCAGAAGCTGGTTGAGGATATAGATCAAAGGGGGGAGGGGGGGTTTATAGCCTCCATCCCCCTCCTTTTTTTTCTTCCTTTCTTTTGACTCTTGCTCCCCTCTTGTCAAGCCATCTTTCTTCTTATCAACAAAGGCAGCCACCTTCCTTTTTTTTTTCTTTCGGTGGCATCTTTTGTTGACAAAAGAAAACAGCCACCAACTCTTTTTGACTAACAATTTTCCACTTGAAGACTGATTTTAATCTGTCTTCACATCTCGATCTATGTAGCAGCTCTTCCTGGTCTTGATACTATTGCAGGCAAACTGAAGCTGAACACAACTTCAGTTTGTCAGTAGTTACCGTCTTTATCAGCATGTCTGTTGGATTTTGAGCTCCATTGATCTTTTCAAGTTTTAAAATTTCATCTTCCAGAAGTAACCGGATAAAATAATACCGTACCTGTATGTGCTTCGTTCTGGAATGAAAAGACGGATTCTTCGCTAGATGAATAGCACTTCGACTATCGCAATATAAGACATTGTCTCCTTGTTTCTTGCCTAATTCGAGCAATATCTGGTCTTGTACAAACCATGACATACATCAGACTTTCAATTGCTGAGGCGTACGGAACCTTCGCCATGTGTGCACGCTCTTTCTCTGTCTTTGGTGACTGGTCTTTGAAAAGTCTGAAATGAACACCTAAATGTGTACTCACTGGTTTAGCATCTTGCATATTGAACCTGGAGAATACTTTGTTGATGTACTCAACATGTGCATTAAAGTCCCAGACTTCATGTCTCTCTTGATTCTCATTCCAAGAACCTGCTTTGCAGCGCCAAGATCTTTTATTGCGAACTGCTTTGATAATTTTTGCTTCAAATTTATGATCTCTTGCAGATCTGGGCCTGCAATGAGCATGTCATCAATGTATAACAATAAAATAATAAAGCTATTGTCAAACCTCTTGAGATAGCAACAATGATTTGTTTGGCATCTAGTGAAACCATTGATGCCCATAAAGCTATCAAACTTCTTATACTACTGCCTGGGAGTTTGTTTTAATCCATACAAACTCTTCTTCAAACGACATACTAGATTTTTCTTGCCTGTCTTTATGAAGCCTTTTGGTTGCTTTATGTAGGTCTCCTCCTCCAAATCACCATGAAAGTAAACTGTTTTTACATCTAACTGTTCAAGATGTAAAATCTCAGTAACTATAATTTTTAACACCAGTCTGATTGTAGTCAGATTCACGACCGGAGAGAAAGTTTTATTGTAGTCAATACCTTCTTTTTGCTAAAAGCCTTTGACAACCAACCTTACCTTGTAACGCTTGTTCCCATCATGCTCTTCTTTGATCCTGTAAATCCACTTGTTATGAAGAGTTTTCTTACCTGGTGATAATTCAGCTAAATCCCACGTCTGATTTGACATAAACGAGTCCATCTCATCTTGTATAGTAGACTCCCATTTGACTGAATTCTCCACCTGCATTGCTTCATCATAACACTCCGGTTTCCCACTGTCAGTAAGCAACAAGTAGTGCAAAGAAGACGAATAACGCTAGATTAGCTTAGAAATTCTGGAGGAGCATCTCACTTCTGGCGTGCTTGGTTCTTCTTGAACTACTTCAGGAATAGTCTGAACATCATTTTTAGAAATCTCCTCAAATTCAGCAAATTCCTTTGTATTAGCTTTTGCACTGGAGCTACTTGATTCTGCAGTTGATCTGTCTTTGTACATCATATTCTCATCAAATATGACATATCTGTTTCTGCTGATCTTCCGAGTTTCATAATCCCAAAATCGGTAACCAAACTCATCACCACCATAATCAATAAAAACACATTTGTTAGATTTGACATCAAGTTTATTTCTTTTAGCAGAATCTATGTGTACATAAGAGATACAACCAAAAACTCTTAAATGCGAAAGGTTTACCTCTTTTCTGTTCCAAGCTTCTTTTGGTATTCCACCGTCCAAGGGAACTGAGGGCCCGCAGTTGATTAGGTAGGCTACGGTATTGATAGCTTCAGCCCATAGGAACTTAGGCAAGCCGACATATATCCTCATGTTTCTGGCACATTCATTCAAAGTTCTGTTCATACGTTCCGCTACGCCATTGTGCTACGGTGTCATGGGAACTGTTTTCTCCATCTTGATCCCGTTGTTTGCTCAAAATTCTTTGAATTTACTGTCTTTGTACTCTCCTCCATTGTCTGATCTTAACCGTTTTATTTTCAAACCAGTTTTATTTTTCACCATAGCCTTCTATTTTTGAAGGTATCAAAGATTTCTGATTTTTTTTCAGAAAATAAACTCACGTATTCTTTGTAGAATCATCAATGAAGGTGAGACATAGTACAGTGAGTCTGCAAGAGATGGAACTAGAGATGGTCCTCGTACGTCGGTATGAACCAGTTCTAACTTTTCTGCCTTGGGTGTCTTGCCAATCTTTGCAAAATTGACTTTCGTTTGTCAAAGATGCAATCTTCGCCTAGGCCGATATCTACATTCTTCAGATCCAGTAGCTTCCCTTTCGACAGAAGTGTTTCATCCATTTCTCGCTCATATGGTCAAGCCTTTGGTGTCATAGGCTTGATTTTTCATCTGCATCTGTTACTACAATAATATTCTCTAAGTTAGATGTTACATAGAGAGTATCATTTTTCTTACCTCGAGCAATGACGAGTGTTCCTTTGGTAATCTTCCATTCATGACCTGAGAAGGTTGTACAGTAACCATCTCCATCAAGTTGTCCCACAGAGATCAAATTCTTTTTAAGGCCAGGAATATATCTTACTCCTTGCAGCTTCCATGTGGTCTGATTTGACAATTTTAATCGGATGCCTCCCTTGTCAACGATCTTCAAGGTTTCATCATCTGCTAGATGTACCTTTCCGAAATCACTGCTGACATAGTTCTTTATGATTTCTCGACATGTGATGACAATGAAGGATGCCCCTGAATCAAAGAATCCATGATTCAATCGGACTATTGACGCTTAGAATTATAGCATCACCTCCTTTCTCGGTCACGTTGGCAGACTCCTGTGTGCCAGTATTTTTCTTCGGCGCCCGACACTCCCTCTTGAAATGACCTTTCTTGCCACAATTATAGCAGTTAAGATCTTTCTTTCCCGATCTAGAGTTACTTCTTTTAGATTTTGATCTGTCGCGATTTGAACTTCTTTCTGAAGTTCTCCTTCTAGACTCCGTGTGTAAAGCTGAAGAGGTTGATGCTTCACCCGATTCTCTCCGCCGAATTTCTTCACTAAGAACCAGATCACGAACATCATCAAATTTTAATTTATTGCTTCCCAACGAGCTACCCATAGCTGTGACAATAGCATTCTAACTTTCTGATAGAGAAGACAAAAGTATCAATACTCGTACTTCTTTATCAAATTTAATTCCAATTGAACTCAACTGGATTGTGATTGTATTGAGTTCATTGAGATGTTAGATTGTATTGAGTTCATTGAGATGTTAAGCTACCGATGCGTCTTCTGCCATCGACAAATTGAACAGCCGCCTCATCAAGTGAACTTTGTTTGAGGCAGATGGTTTCTCATACATGCTGCAGAGAGCCTCCATAAGACCCGTCATGGTCTTTTCATTTGCTATGTTGAAAGCAACATTAAGGGATAGCATCAATTGGATAACTCCGAGGGCTTGTCTGTCGAGAAGAGCCCACTCTTCATCCTTCATGTCATCTGGCTTACTTCCTGAGAGAGGTTAATACATCTTCTTCTGGTACAGATAATCTTCGATCTGTATTTTTAAAAAACCAAATTCCGTATTATCAAACTTCTTAATTTTCACATTCCCTTCGTCTGCAGTCATCGCTCCCACTCGAATCTGACATCCTCTGGATTATTTCTGACTGTTTTTGCGAACTATCGTGTATTAAGACACCTCTGCCGATAAATTGGTACCGCCGATAAAGTTTCACTATTCACGAATTTTACTATTCATGTGAATAGTGACCTTGCAGAAAATTGACAGAAATCACAACCAGAGCTCTCTGATACCAGTTGTTGGGAAATTACACAAATTCTCTTATTGTCAGATTTAAGAGAGCGAAATAAATGCGTAATAATAGGACACAATTTAACGTGGTTCGACACAAAAATTACCTACATCTACGGGCTGTTGCAGATCTTTACTGAAAAGAGAAATTTTACAAGCACTCTGAAAATTGCTCTTAATTTTCTCTCACTGAGTACTCTCTCTCAATCTTTCTCACGAAGTGCTCTCTCTCACTCTTCTCAAGAACATTCAAAAGCTGATTGAGGATATAGATTAAAGGGGGGAGCGGGGGGTTTATAGCCTCCATCCCCCTCCTTTTTTCTTCCTTTCTTTTGACTCTTGCTCCCCTCTTGTCAACAAAGAAACCACATTTCTTCTTATCAACAAAGGCAGTCATCTTCCTTCTTCTTTTTTTTTCTTTCGGTGGCTTCTTTTGTTGACAAAAGAAAGCAGTCACCAACTCTTTTTGACTAACATATGGAAATGCAGTGAATATGAAACAAAGTTGCCTTTTCATAGGAGAAAGGATAGATAATTGAGTAAATGGATGGTACACACTATAAATTTAAAAATGATTACATACTAATTTTCTAAATGGTCATAAATTAAGAACAATACTCTGATACACTTTTAGGTGATAACCTTAATAATTTTGGACCTAAAAGTCTCCCAGAAAAAGAAGGATAGAATGGTTATGACGTCCTTTTTATTGTTGTAAAAATTAAAAAGTCTAGGTAATGGAAATTTATGTGCACAATAAATAAAGAGTTTTGGTTTCCAATGGTTTACAGGTGGATGTATGTTAACTAAAAGTAGCAAGGGCAGAGACTAAGCTTTGTCAGATGTTTCTCAAACCAAATTCTCCTGCTTCTGTGGGAAATAAACTTCTGTGGTGAGTTCATAGGAGGAAGAGAGGACTGGAATACTTTGGCATATAAATACAACAAACTTGCCTCAATTGTCTTGCCATTAGAAGCTGTGACTATGTCACCGGGTCTCATGCCTGTGCCACTTATCATATTTTCACAGGCAGCAACAATGAAGTGCACCTGTAAATGTAATAATTGAACATGTTCAGATAATAATCATATTCTTTCCATTAACAACTAACTATGCATAGGAACAACCTTACCTCTACTCCTGGGGGCTTAATTTGGCCGATGGCTTTTGCTGCACCAAAAACAGCTGCAGAACCACCCATATCAAACTTCATAAGCTCAATCAAACAGCCTGGCCCAGTCTTTATGTTGTAACCACCACTACATGAAAAAGTAATCAAATATTAAAACTTCACAAGTCTTGGTTGAGTTCCAACAAAGGAATGAATAAGAAAGTAAGTGAAAACATTTGTCAGTTTCCAGAGGATGATCACAGGTAAAGGGAACTACGCCAGCAACTAGACAAGTAACTTTGAACAGGAAAGTCATTAAGCTGATTCTTTGTATAATAGGGGAAATTTTTTTCTAACAATCCACAAGTTGATGTTACCTGTCAAATGTTAGTCCCTTCCCAACTATCGCCAACTTTGTTTTCACATCACCATTTGGTGGTGTATAACATAAGTGGATGAAATGAGGAGGGTTTGACGATGCAGCAGCAACACCCAGGTATGAACCCATTTTTAGTTCTTCACACTGCTTTGCATCTAATATTTTTGCAGTAATCACATCACTGTATAAAGAAGCAACTTTTGAAGCCTCTTCTGCCAGTACACCTAAAAGAAAAGCATAATCAAGATTATAGGCTTTGCCCTTAACGCAGGTTCACACTTCACACATCACAAATAAATTATTTCAAATAGAATGAGCTTGTACTAACCAGGAGTAAGCACGTTGGCTGGTGCATTTACAAGCTCCCTTCCGAAAATGACTCCGGAACAAACATCACTTGCATACTTCAGTTTGTTGTCCACTTGAGGTCCAGAACCAAGACCGATAATATCCACTGATTTAAGGAGAGCCTTCTTGGATTCAGACTTGAACCTGTTGTCTTCATGAACTCCTAGCACAGCTCCTAAGTAACGGAAAATAACAAGTCACGCTAGCTGATAATCTACCCAATAACTTTTGTTATTTCCGCGCAGTTCCTTCCTGACTCATAATCTTCTTAGCTATGTAGCGTGAATTATAACAAGTAAGTCTCCTGTGAATTTTGATAAATTATGTTGGTTATGTTTATGTTTAGTTCAAACTAAAATCATGACCATGTCTTATTTTAAAATGACTGGAGGACAAATTTGGGATTTTGGGGGGAAAAGTAGAAAGGATTAGGGAAGAACAGTAAACATCTATCAGACAAGCATGTATCTGCTGCACATTAGTGTGAACATATAGCATATAAGGAAATAAATAAATTTGCTAAATCTATATGTACGGCAACTGAAAGAACCCATGAGAAAGGTAAATACAACGAAATGTAACAGTAGCAGCATTAAGTGAAAAGCAATGACTTAAAGTTAAGGAAGTAAAGAACAAAAATAACCCAATTTTATTGAATTTAGTATTCACTTTTCAGATATATTTGATTCATGTCCCAACCTGATTTTACCAAATACGGGCATCAAATTCAACATCTGAATATCATCCACTTTTCTATCCGTTTCTGCTAAACGAAAACGAAGACAATTACGGTAGCACCTATATGCCCCCCCCATATATGCTTCACCTAAAACATCATTTACAGGTAATTGCTGAAATAATAAGGAAAGAATAATATGTAAGGAATCTATTGTCTAGTTTCGAGGAGACTTCACAGCAAGGAATAAAACTATAGAAGATACGAGCATTAAAAAACTTCAAATATGAAACTTTTTTACACAATTCATGTATTATTAGCTTGTGGTGAAATGCACCAATGTCTACCATCAAGATAGATAACGCCTACCAGACGCAATTGCTGAAGCTGCTTCAAGTTTGAAATCTTCCGAGTTCTCCTCAGAAGATGCAAGAACAATTGCGGCACTGCTTGCTTGAGCAGACATTGCAGCTGCTGCAACCCTCTCCGATGCCTCGATAGGCAGCTGTTGCGGTGGACGACGTGCACGGGCCGAACCCTACTAGACCTAGCCTTCTAAAACCCAAGCCTGGAAGTCTCAGAACAGTCGATTCACCTGACTTTCCAGTGAAGCCCTCCTCTGAAGAAGCTTCTGCTAAAAGGCCACCAAGTTTGTCGTCCAGTTTTTTCAAGATTGGGTTCTCAAACTTGGCATCTGAGCCTTTCGACATATCTTTCTCTGAAACAGCTATAGCAAGCAGGTCGCCCTTCCATTCTGCAAAATCTAGCTCCTTTGCAGAGAATGCAATCTGTGATGCAAGGTTATGCAAGAGATTAACTTGCTTGCACCAAAAGAGGACATCTTGCTCATAGTTGACACATGGAGTAGAAAACTTAAAGGGGAAACAAAATCAAAGTATTAGGGTTGACAAAAAAAATTCCAAGCTTTTATTTCATTTTTTATTTTTTATTTCCAGACAAAATAGACATACAAGCATCAAGATGCAGGCTACCGTACATGGCTGCACAGAGAAGACCGTTAAAATGGTGATTAAAGAAAACTCCTGAATAAAACAACAACGAAGCTGGAAAGGAAGGGTGAAATCTAAGGAATAGAAATACTGGAAGAAATAAATGAGAAAAAAGTTTGATACTTTTTTTTTTAAAACTATAAAAAGTGCAATTTGCACCAAACCCATTCAGATGGATCCATTTCATGAAGTAATTATTGTTGCCTATACGCCTGCTTTAACTCAAAATGTTTCACACGAAACTCGAACAGAGGAATTAATCCTTGAAGAGAATCGAGATCTTTATCGCTAGAAACTCAGAACTAAAGCCAGCGGTTAACATCAAACACTTAGCGAGTGATCGAGGATGGTGAGGGGAACCTGAGGAGCTTCGTTGGGAGCGGGCTTGGTGAGGCCGAGAGTGGCCATGGGAGCGTGATGGAGCTTGGCGACGCAGCGGATCGCGAGTGGCGTGGCAGCGAGGCGATGAACTGACAAGAAATGTTAGGGGGCACACCTCAAACCACACCACCATCCACCCTCTCCTCTCTCATTTGCTACGGTATACAGGGCCCCACATGAGATTTTAAAAATTTAAAATCCCATGTGGGGCCTCGTATACTGTAGCAAATGAGAGAGGAGAGTGTGGTTGGTGGTTTAAAATCTCATGTGGGGCCCGTATACTGTAGCAAATGAGAGAGGAGAGTGTGGTTGAGGGTGTGGTTTGAGGTGTGCCCCTATCACCACTCTGAACTGACACATAATTCTATTAGAAACATACGCACACCTAATCATACCTTTACCCAAGAATCCTATTCTCAAATAAAAACTATCACTATTAGGGGCAGTGTTATTGTTCGGGATTGTTTAGGATCAGTTTGGATACGATAGCGTTTTATTTGTTTTTTGGGTGTTTTTATCAAGGGGCTGTTTGGTTCGCTTAAAAGACCAGTGGAAACAGGTTTCTGCGTCTGACACCATCTCCACGTCTGATTTTTTTTTTCCGCCCATTTCTTTTCGTCGCTTTGCTTCGCTAGAGTTAAAGATGGAAAAGGTTGCTGAAAACGCCGCCACCTCAGAATTTTTTCCTTCTCCGATTTCCTTCCTCAACCGAGAGAAATGGACGAAAACGCTGGCCACCTCAGTTTTTTTCTCCCTCGATTTCTTTGGTTAGCTAGAGTTACCTCTTCTCTCCTCCCGCTAGAAATCTCCCGCGACCTTCGTCGCTGAAGGGCCTGACCCAAGAGGATCTTTCTCTGTGGCTGCGATCAAGGAGATTTTGGTGACGGATCCCAAGTCTGGGGTTATCTTGTTTGATATTAGGATGGCTCACAAGCAGCTCTCGGTCACGATCTTTGAGAATCCACCGGACTGTAAGGAGGATGGAGGTGAGATTTGAGTTGATTAGGGGTTTCTGGTGTTTAGGATTGGTTCTTTTTTTTTTTTAGGGTTGTTGGATTAATTGAAGTTGATGGTGATAAGGTCGGATTTTGATGGAGCGGTTTTGTTTGAGGGATTGGATTTGATTTGGGTTATGAATTGAATTGATTTTGATCTTATTGAAGTTTTGATTTTAAGGTTGATGGGTGATTTTAGACTGTAGATATTGATTTTTTTTTTCACCTTTTATTGTTTTGTTTCTCAGGACTTATCCCAGACGCCTCCTGCACAAGAGTTGATTGCAAGGGACCTTCATGACAATGAATGGAAATTTCGTCACATTTTTCGAGGTATGTTCTATTTTGCCAACTATTTAAAGTTGAACATTTCCTTTGATGATGAGGTCATGAAGATAATATGTAGCTTTTTTTGTTTTGGTGTACTGCATGAATGTTTAAATGTATAAGCTTTCCTGTTTTAACATGAAAATGGAGAGTTTTTACTCCATCATCCTAATTGATTCATCATCTTTGCTAATGATTGTTAAATGTGTCTTTTTTAACATTCTATTTTTCAGATATTATAACTTTTAAGCTGTGAAGACTATTTTAGTGTGCTTGAATCAGTTATGAACTTTGTGGATTGTTAGTGTTCTTGGTGCTATTCTATCCAAAGAAAACATTGAATGATACTGTAAATAATCACATTCTAATTACGTTTTATGGATAAGACCATTTGACAAACATCGATTTATTTTATGAGCTGTAGAGTTCCATAATAAAGATAGCGTCAAGGTAGAATGAGTTTGACAGATCATTATGCTAGAGATTTTCAGATGCTATTTAATTGTGGGCGTATAGTATGGCAAATATGAATAGTTCATCTCTAATCTGCATTCATGTTCTGTCAAATAGGAGATTTGGTTAATGTTGCTCAATCACAATATGAATATAAATATGATAGTGAAAAATATTCAGAATATCAAAAATCGTATCTGGATTTAGTATTTTACTGGATCTAGCCAAGTGCATATGTTTAAAAGTGATATTTTTCAGTAAACTATATTATTACTGCATGCAGCCATTCACTATGATGTCCAAATAAGACACTCAGACTTTAACATAATTATTGATCATGTAGTAACATATTCAACTAAAAATGGTTGTGCTAGTCTCTCTGTAGCCTTTTGATGGTTCATAGTCAATACTGTGGTCTTATATTCTTGTAGTTCCTTCATTTATTAGTATATTGGCTCATCAGATGTCTAAAAATTGGTCACCGGATGTTAAAATGTGGATGATATGTGCATTGATTTCTCCCTTTTCCTGAAGCACTGGATTCCACACGCATTTATTTAACATTTGTGTCTAGCATGTAAGTTGTGTAGTTCTATACAGTAATGTACTAGTTTATTAGATTGTAATAATGGCATATGCTTTTCTAGACTTCTAGTCTATGCAGCTCTCTTTGCAGTTCAGTAAATTGATCATGTGCAGGTCAGCCAAAGAGGCACCTTCTCACAACAGGATGGAGCGTGTTTGTAAGTGCAAAGAGCCTGGATGTGTTCAGTTTGTGACCAGCTCGGTTTTGTGTTGTGGAGCCTGGTTGTATTGTGGAGCCAGGTTATGTTTGTGCTTTTGTTCTCGGCCAGTTTTTTTGCATATATTGTTGATATAATTCTAAGCCTGGTTGTGTTCAGTTTGTGACCAGCTCGGTTTTGTGTTGTGGAGCCTGGTTGTGCTCCTAATCCTGGTTGTGTTGTGCTTTTTGTGCATATATATTGTTAATGCTATACCATGTCTGATTGTGTTCAGTTTGTGACCACATCGGTTTTGTCATTATCAGCAGGTTATATTATATTCTTGTTTGTTCAAAACAGTCCACCTGAGCATGTCCCTTGTTCATGTTCGTGCACACCAGTTTTCCTGATTCTCTAGGTTGTGTTATGTTTGTGTTCAGTCACTTGGAGTTCTATTTGTGTTCAATTTAGACTATGATGAGTATAAATTTATGAATAAGCAGGTTATTGCAGATTTCGTGTGATTTTTTCAATCTCAAACAGGTATATTTCAAGTCAAATCAGGTGCATAGTTCATAGCAATTGATTTATGTTATTTCAGGTTTCGTATGATTTAATTAATACAAACAGAAATTTATAATTCATTGGGGATATTATTATTTGTTCATGTTACATTCGAACTTTTATATGATTAAGATTACCTCATATAACGAGCACAAATAAATTTGTATATAGTGGGGGTAATCTTACCATGGTGACCATAAACAATTTTCCTTACAAACTTCAAAACCAACCAAACACAAGAAAAGTGGGAAATGTCAAATCAACAAAAGTTTTCCCTTTTTTTCCATGCGAACCAAACACAATAAAAGTAAATACATTAGTATCCCACCATTTTTTATATGCGAACCAAACCGAAACAATTTATTTCTTGGAAAAGTTTAGAAAACTCAAAACTTGTGTTTCTTTACATGGAATTGCATTTCCCTATATCTAGGAAACGAACCAAACAGCCCCCAAAAATAAAACATAATGCGTTTGAAAACCATGGTATTTTTTGAGCTAAATCATTCTCAAACCAAAAACACAACACTTATTTCAAAACACATTTTAGATGTTTTAAGTTTGATGTTTTGGTTTTAAGTTTGATGAGGTGTTAATATAATATCTAATATAATACATTAAATGTAATTAATATATAGTTATTATCGACATGCTTATTATATTATATTATATTATATTATGTTATATTATAGTTAATCTAATATATTAAAAGTATTTATTAAATAATATTAAAATATAATAATTTAGATATCTTATATAATAAGATAATAAAATATTAAATACTAGTATTTAATATATTGATGATGTAATAATAAATAATAATAAAATATAAATAAATTGATACAAAATAATAAAAATTATTGATAATAAATATTAATATAATAATGATATAATATACAATATTATAATAACAATAATATTATTAACTTTTTAATAAATAAATTGTGATAAATTAATAAATATAATTTATATAATAGTACATATTTATAATAAAACAATAATATAATAATATTAATAATAATATAGTTACATAGTAAATGTAAAATATAATATCATATATTATAAATAAATAATATAACTATTATAAGTTATAAATAATTTTTGGCTAAATTTAATTAGTAAAAATAATATATTCATAATATAAATGAATATTTATTTATATAAATAAATTGTTAATATATTATTAAAGTATTACCTAATAAACTCTAACATATTAGAAACCATAATATATTATATACTATTAAGAATATTTCTATTATTTATTAATTTAAATTAATATATACTTAAGTTATATGAATATAATATACTATTATATAATAATATTATACGTTATATTAATAATAGTATAATATTATATTAATAATAAAATAATATTATTTTAAAAATATTATATAAAATATAATAGTAACAAATTAATATACCAAAATAATTAAATATATTATTATTTGAATATAATATGTAATAATTGTAATATAATATAACACATTAGACTACAATATAGTGTTATCATATATTATATAATATTATATTGTATTATATTTAATATTTATAATACTATAATAATATAAACTAAATATTATAACATTTTCTTTATACTATATTTTATTATAATTAATATATAATATATTAGTAATATGTTTATTACTTATGTTGTTATGGGTCAAACTAGTGTTGGCCAAAAACACTCAACATTGTGTTTTGAAAACTCTTTAAGGGAAAAACACAATGCCATGGTGTTTTTTTACAAAAACACAACAAGAAAAACACAATGTTATCCAAAAGAAGCCCAAGTACAACTAAGATACTTGTTTAGAATCTAAAATTTTAGGATTTGGATTAGAATGAGGATTTTTTACTGTAGCCCTACACTAATTCATAATATATTTAAGCTTTTGGGTTAGATTTTCGGACTTAATGGTGAATTCTCATGCTAAAGCTTAGATTCACAGAGTAATTGAAAGAGTTGTGATACTAATTTATGTATTTTAATATATAAATTAAATATCTTTAAAATATTATATCAAACATTTGACATCAAATATATAATTTAATATTAATTATGTTTGTTATTTAATATTAAATAAAATTAAATGTATGTAATATATATTAAATATTTAAATTATTTATATATTTAGAAATACTAAATAATAATCATATTTAAATTGATATTAAATATTAAATATATTAAGGGATTAATTCCATTTTATATGGATTAAATAAATTTAAATCTGATTAAAATTACTTTGAAATTGAATATACTCAATACTAATATATAAATAATTAATTGGAGTTGAGGGAGTAAATTGCAATTCCATTGTATGAAGGACTAATTTCAAAATATTAAGGAAAAATTGAGTTAAGACCCCAAAAATCAAAAGTTGATGTTTCACAGCCCCTGCTATTATTTCCCTTGTGTAAAAACCCTAAATACATAGTCGTTTTGTGTTTCAAACCCTTATCAATGAAAGATAAAATCCATAAAAACAACCCTCTGCAATCACCCTCTTTCTTCCTCTTTCTCACCCCCCTCCCCCCTCTCTAAACTATGGCCTATCTCTTATCTTTCTTCCCCCTCCCAACTCAACCACCCCCTCTCTCTCTACAATGGAGTCCACAACTATAATCAAATGTATCCTCTCTCTTCCCCCTCACAACTCAAGCCTCTCCCTCTCTCATCCTCACTCAACTGTCCCTTCTCCTCTACCATCTTCTCCAAATCCCCACCATTAATTTTACCTTCACATTAAACCCCCCTAATGTCATCTAACCATAGGCCTAATACTCCTCTCCTGTTATGACGATCATCGTCATTTCCTCATCCTCCTCTGTCACTCCCACTACCGCCAAAAAGCTATGGTGAGGAAGAGACCGAGAGAGGATAGCTGAGGATTTGAGGAGTTTTCAGTTCGAGCGAGGATGATGACAAAGGTGAGGAAGAGGGCCATGAGGATGAGAATTGTTGGATTTTAATGGGGAGACCGAGAGAGGAGATTCCGATGAGGTTGGTGAAAAGACTAGAGAGGTAGTTAGGCTTTAATGGGGGTAGTTTTGTTGGTAAAAAGGGAAGACTAGCTTTCGAGTGTATAGCACATCTGTTTAATTTGTATAGTATATGTTAATTAAGAACATTGGTTGTTAATTTTATTCTTTTGTTGGTAACTTTAGAGTACAACTATTAATATTACAGAGTATATATTACAGTTACTATGTTATTGTTATGTTTTAGTGTTAGGTGTCAATTTTATTAGATAACTGTTACTAAAAACTCAACTTGATTGTCCAACACTTGAACTTGTTTTGAGCCACTATGATAAAGAGCATGAAATATTTTATTTCTTCTTCTAGATTGGTTGTATATCTAAACAATTAAATATAAAAAGACACTTAGATAGTAACACTAGTTAATAAACGTAGATAACAATAATACCTAAATATTAAGAACATACAATGTTAAAAATTTTAAATTATTATATAAGTTTATTGAGAACTGTGAAGGATTATATATCAATCTTAGCTATTGGATGTTAAATTTACTCATTGTATGTTAAGTTTAGAACACAACTAATAAATTTACACATTACATATTAATTTTGAATGTTCGCTATTAAGTTTATCCATTGGTTGTTAAGTCAGGAGCATAACTGTCAAGTTTATAGACTAGACGTTACGACTAATAGTTTATCGTTAATTTTAGTGTTATGTGTTAATTTTATTTGTCATGCCCTGAGCCTGTTGGTGCTATGTAAGTCCTTGGGCACACCGGAGTGCAACACATGGTTTGGCTTAATCCCCTACCAACATTGACTAGGCAATTTTGGCAGTGGATGTGTTGCACTCCTTCGGTCTCACAATTTATACAGCGCCAATGGGCTCGGAGGCATGGGTTGTGACATTATTAGACAATTATAATTTGTTCTTGTTAAGTATCACAAGTAAATGTTAACTATACCCTGTTAACTGTAAAATGTTCCTGTTAAGTGTTACATATACATGTTAACTATAACCTGTACTTGCTAACTTTAACAAAAAAGTGCCTACAAAAATATACTTAAAATTTCACATGTGCATATTGGTTAACCAAATATACGACATACCACAAACACCCATAGAAATATGTCACATAAAGCATAAATAAGTTATAATTGTTTTTTTTAATCTAGTTAAGCCATATCCTCAAATCTCCCATCATTTGTTTATGCATCCCAATGCCACTGCTTCATCCTCGATTTAAGTACTTTCATAAAGTCGTAATAAGCACTAAAACTAGTGTTAGGCCTAATTTCTATAGCAGCTCCAACCATTTTCTTGCAATATTTTAATAAAAATACTTAAGATTAACAACCGTTAATGGTATAAACTACCACTTATCAAATTTAACATTTATATTATAAACTTAATAACAACGGCATATATTATCATTTACAAATAAAACTTATCATTTATGACCTTCAACTTAATATTGATTTATTTAAATTAACAACCAACATTAAATCTAAATAGTTAAAGTTTAAACTTAACATCTAGTGACCAATAATAACAACAAATGGTAAAACCTAATAGTTATGCACTTTACCTTAACAGACATTCACTACAAATAACATACATTAATAAAACATAACAGGTAATGTGTAAAGTCAAATATCAAATATCAATATTAACAACTAATGTTCAAACTTAACAGTCAAATTATACACTTTAACATGAATGACGAAACTTAATAACTAAAGATTCATCTCTAAAATTAATAGTTGTTATTAATTACTAACTAATTCGTACAGTTAAACTTGTATTGTATAACATTTGCAGTTCACAAAATTAACACAAAACTCTTACATGTAACATCTATATGTTAAATTTCACAGATAATGGTACATAACTCATAATGCACCAATACAACTATACATTTATTTATCTATACAACATGCAATTGGGATGCAATAAATTTCCACAGTTTTTACAAGTAAAGTTCACTCAATTTTTCCAACATAGTTTCATATTTTTTTCTAAATAAATTCCACAATTTTAAGTTTTTAACAAAGAAAATTCAACAAAATCCAACATAAACTTACTTCTTTTGAGAATGGGAGACATCCTCTTTTGAACTTGGATTCTTCCTTTTTCTACATGGTAAACCCTTTTGTATGCCCAACATAGTATGTGTTGCTTCGTTAGCGCTATCATTTCCTAATGATGAAGCATGTGAGCATGAAGATATGGAGGGGGATGAGATTAGAGGGTTCATGGACATTCTTCAATGCAAGGGGGGGTAACATTCTTCGAAGGGGAGGGTTGTCGTTCAATGTTGATGGTTCCTGATCATGCTTTGACCACCGTGAGTGATGAACTGTTTTTTGTTGTTGTCTTTGCTCATCTTTTCTTTTGTTACCTACCATTGTTAAGTTTGGAGCGAGCAAAACCCTAACCCTTGTTTGAAATCATCATACTCAACTGACAAATAGAGCAAAAGAACTTATTAGCAAGTAAGACAACTCTGACGCAAGCGGAGAGCAAATTGAACCAAAGCAATGTCACTTCCATCTCTTGGAGGATTGGTAAAAAAAAATGAGCTCTAAAATTCCTTTAAAATTTTGATATCTTGTTTATTACATGATTGACCAAGCATTTTCAAGCTTCATATTTGCTTGAAGAGGAGGTGGAGGAGAAAGAAGAAGTTACGATTTTGGGAATGGGAGAGGGAGGTGATGGGTTTTGTGGGATTTACGATGGCAGGCAAGGGCTTAGACGAGGGAAAGAAGGTCGAAGGCGAGGGACTCAACTTGAAGAGGAGGAAGAAGAAGTTAGGCTTTTGGGAAGTGGAGAGGGGGTTGATGGGCTTTCGTGGGATTCACAATGGTGATAGTCAAGAGCCAAGAGGTGGGAGAGTAGGTCGGAGGTGAGAAGCGTGGCTCGAAGAGGGGGAGGAAGTTAGGGTTTTGGGTAGGGGGAGAGGAAGCTGATAGGGTTTTATAAGATTTGGAAGAATGAAAGAAGTGATATATTTAAGATTTTGAAGAAATACAGTACACAAAGTGTATAATACTGATGTCAAATGGCTGAATCATATTGAACTTGAGTTTTTAGGGTTTTTGCGTATGAGAAATAATAATAGAAGCTAGGAAACATGAACTTTTGGTAACTGGGGGGAAAACAAACTTTTGATATTTTGGGTCTTAACGTAAGTTTTCCAAATACTAAAAATTGGGGAAAATATGTCTAGGCCCCAAAAACAGAAACTTCATGTGCTGCAGCCCCTCTTAGTTTCCCCCCATGTGATTCAGCCCCTTGAAGTGTGACACTTTGTACTGTATTCCTTTTTTAGCAATTATTACATGCCAGCTAAGCTAAAATCCCCAAAATAACCTTATCCCATCACTTTAATCCCTTAAACCCGGCTCTCTCATCTCCCTATGTTAGTTCTAGCTAGTTGAGCAAGTTAGAACTAACAATATTCGAAGCGATATAACGAGAGATGAAAAATGAGCCCAAGTGAAAGGAAGATATCGTGTGATAGACAATATAAAGGGCTACACACCGGAGAAGACGGTGGTGAAAACGTAGATCGGAGGTGGCCGAAAAACGCGCGCGAAGTCGGCACGGCGCTGCTATTTTCTGCTCGCTGCTGCCGTCGAGCGATGTTTCGGACGTTACCGAGAAAGATAGAGACTGAGTTAGAGCGTGATACAAATTAGAGGTGATAGGCAACATGTAAGGCTAGTCAATAAAGAAGAAATCGGCGGAAACGGAGATTGGAGGTGATCGGAAAGTGCGTGCGAAGTCGGCATAAAACTACAGTTTTCTGCAGTGCAATTTCTCGCCGTTCGGGTTTGTTCTTCGCTGTTCGGAGCTTTTCACCACTGTCCGGGCTTGCCAGAGGTGGGAGGAGGTTGTCGGGGTCGTCGGGGTGTCTCGACGGGCTCCGGCAGAGGTGGGAGGAGCTTTTTCTCAAGTTAGTTCTAGGCTATTGGGCTCTCAAGTTAGTTCTAATTTACCCCATGTTAGTTCTAACACGTTCCATGTTAGTTTTAGCATGCCCCATGTTAGTTCTAGCTAGTTCTAGCTCTAATTCATCTTAGTTCTAGGCTCTTGGGCTCTCAAGTTAGTTCTAACTTACCCCATGTTAGTTCTAATTTGTCTCATGTTAGTTCTAATTCACCCCATGTTAGTTCTAGCTCGCCCCATGTTAGTTCTAACTTGCACCATGTTAGTTCTAACTTGCCCCATGTTAGTTCTAATGTTTCCCATGTTAGTTCTAACTCGTCCCATGTTAGTTCTAGCCCGCCCCATGTTAGTTCTAGCCCGTCCCATATTAGTTCTAGCTAGTTGGGCAAGTTAGAACTAACAATATTCAAAGCGATATAACGAGAGATAGAAAATGAGCCCAAGTGAAAGGAAGATACCGTGTGATAGATAATATAAAGGGCTACACACTGGTAAAGACGGTGGTGAAAACGGAGACCGGAGATGGCTGAAAAACGCACGCGAAGTCGGCACGACGCTGCTATTTTCTGCTCGCTACTGTCGTCGAGCGATGTTTCGGACGTTACCGAGAGAGATAGAGACTGAGTTAGAGCGTAATACAAATTGAAGGTGATAGACAACATGTAGGGCTAGTCAACAAAGAAGAAATCAGCGGAAAAGGAGATTGGAGGTGATCGAAAGTGCGTGCGAAGTCGGCACAAAACTATAGTTTTATGCAGTGCAATTTCTCGCCGTTCGGGTTTGTTCTTCGCTGTTCTGAGCTTTTCGCCGCTGTCCGGGCTTGCCGGAGGTGGGAGGAGGTTGTCGGGGTGTCTCGGTGGGCTCCGCCGGAGATGGGAGGAGCTTTTTCTCAAGTTAGTTCTAGGCTCTTGGGCTCTTAAGTTAGTTCTAATTTGCCCCATGTTAGTTCTAACACACCCCATATTAGTTCTAACACGTCTCATGTTAGTTCTAGCTAGTTCTAGCTCTAATTCATCTTAGTTCTAGGCTCTTGGGCTCTCAAGTTAGTTCTAACTTGCCCCATGTTAGTTCTAATTTACCTCATGTTAGTTCTAATTCGCCCCATGTTAGTTCTAGCCCGTTCCATGTTAGTTTTAACTTGCTCCATGTTAGTTCTAACTTGCCACATGTTAGTTCTATCCCGCCCCATGTTAGTTCTAGTCCGTCCCATGTTAGTTCTAGCTAGTTGAGCAAGTTAGAACTAATAATATTCGAAGCGATATAACGAGAGATAGAAAATGAGCCCAAGTGAAAGGAAGATACCGTGTGATAGACAATATAAAGGGTTACACACCGAAGAAGACGGTGGTGAAAACGGAGACCGGAGGTGGCCGGAAAACGCGCGCGATGTCGGCACGACGCTGTTATTTTCTGCTCATTGCATCCATCGAGCGATGTTTCGGACGTTACCGAGAGAGATAGAGACAGAGTTAGAGAGTGATACAAATTGGAGGTGATAGACAAGATGTAGGGCTAGTCAACAAAGAAGAAATCGGCGGAAACGGAGATTGGAGGTGATCGGAAAGTGCGTGCGAAGTCGACACAAAACTGTAGTTTTCTGCAGTGCAATTTCTCACCGTTCGGGTTTGTTCTTCGCTGTTCGGAGCTTTTCGCCGCTGTCCGGGCTTGCCGGAGGTGGGAGGAGGTCGGCGGGGACGTTGGGGTGTCTCGGTGGGCTCCGTCGGAGGTGGGAGGAGTTTTTTCTCAAGTTAGTTCTAGGCTCTTGGGCTCTCAAGTTAGTTCTAATTTGCCTCATGTTAGTTCTAACACGTCCCATGTTAGTTCTAGCACGTCTCATGTTAGTTCTAGCTAGTTTTAACACTAATTCATCTTAGTTCTAGGCTCTTGGGCTCTCAAGTTAGTTCTAACTTGCCCCATGTTAGTTCTAATTTGCCTCATGTTAGTTCTAATTCGCCCCATGTTAGTTCTAGCCCGTCCCATTTTAGTTCTAACTTATCCCATGTTAGTTCTAACTTTCCCCATGTTAGTTCTAACCCGTCCCATGTTAGCTCTAGCCCGTCTCATGTTAGTTCTATCTAGTTGGGGGCAAGTTAGAACTAACAATATTCGAAGCGATATAACGAGAGGTAGAAAATGAGTCTAAGTGAAAGGAAGATACCGTGTGATAGAAAATATAAAGGGCTACACACCGGTGAAGACGATGGTAAAAACGGAGACCGGAGGTGGCCGAAAAACGCGCGCGAAGTCGGCATGGCGCTGCTATTTTCTGCTCACTGCTGCCGTCGAGCGATGTTTCAGACATTACCGAGAGAGATAGAAACTGAGTTAGAGTGTGATACAAATTGGAGGTGATAGGCAACATGTAGGGCTAGTCAACAAAGAAGAAATCGGTAGAAAAGGAGATTGGAGGTGATCGGAAAGTGCGTGCGAAGTTGGCACAAAACAACAATTTTCTGCAATGTAATTTCTCGCCGTTCGGGTTTGTTCTTCACTGTTCAGAGCTTTTCGCCGCTATCCAGGCTTTTCGGTGGTGGGAGGAGGTTGTCAGGTTCGTCGGGGTGTCTCGGTGGGCTCTGCCGAAGGTGGGAGGAGCTTTTTCTCAAGTTAGTTCTAGGCTCTTGGGCTCTCAAGTTAGTTCTAATTTGCTCCATATTAGTTCTAGCATGCCTCATGTTAGTTTTAGCTAGTTCTATCTCTAATTCATCTTAGTTCTAGGCTCTTGGGCTCTCAAGTTAGTTCTAACTTGCCCCATGTTAGTTTTAATTTGCCTCATGTTAGTTCTAATTCGTTACATGTAAGTTCTAGCCCACCCCATGTTAGTTCTAACATGCCCCATGTTAGTTCTAACTTTTCTCATGTTAGTTCTAACCCGTCCCATGTTAGTTCTAACCCGCCCCATGTTAGTTCTTGCTAGTTGGGCAAGTTAGAACTAACAATATTCGAAATGATATAACGAGAGATAGAAAATGAGTCCAAATGAAAGGAAGATACCGTGTGATAGACAATATAAAGGGCTACACACCGGCGAAGACGGTGGTGAAAACGGACCGGAGGTGGCCGGAAAACGCGCGAGAAGTCGGCACGGCGTTGCTATTTTCTGCTCGCTGTTGCCGTCGAGCGATGTTTCGGACGTTACCGAGAGAGATAAAGACTGAGTTAGAGCGTGATACAAATTGGAGGTGATAGGCAATATGTAGGGCTAGTCAACAAAGAAGAAATCGGCGAAAACGGAGTTTGGAGGTGATCGGAAAGTGCGTGCGAAGTCGGCGCAAAACTACAGTTTTCTGCAGTGCAATTTCTCGCCGTTCGGGTTTTTTCTTCGCTGTTCGGAGCTTTTCGCCACTGTCCGGGCTTGTCGGAGGTGGGAGGAGGTTGTTGGGATCGTCGGGGTGTGTCGGTGGGCTCCGCCGGAGGTGGGAGGAGCTTTTTCTCAAGTTAGTTCTAGGCTCTTGGGCTCTAAAGTTAGTTCTAATTTGCTCCATGTTAGTTCTAACACGCCCCATGTTAGTTCTAGCACGCCCCATGTTAGTTCTAGCTAGTTCTAGCTCTAATTCATTTTAGTTCTAGGCTCTTGGGCTCTCAAGTTAGTTCTAACTTGCCCCATGTTAGTTCTAATTTGTCTCATGTTAGTTCTAATTCGCCCCATGTTAGTTCTAGCTCGTCCCATGTTAGTTCTAACTTGTCTCATGTTAGTTCTAACTTTCTCCATGTTAGTTCTAACCCGTCCCATGTTAGTTCTAGCCCGTCCCATGTTAGTTCTAGCTAGTTGGGCAAGTTAGAACTAATAATATTCGAAGCGATATAACGAGAGATAGAAAATGAGCCTAAGTAAAAGGAAGATACCGTGTGATAGACAATATAAAGGGTTACACACCGGCGAAGACGGTGGTGAAAACGGAGACCGGAGGTGGCCGAAAAACGCGCGCGAAGTCGGCACAGCGCTGCAGTTTTGTGCCGACTTCGCACGCACTTTCCGATCACCTCCAATCTCCGTTTCCACCGATTTCATCTTTTGTGACTAGCCTTATATGTTGTCTATCACCTCCAATTTGTATCACGTTCTAACTCAGTCTCTATCTCTCTCGGTAACGTCTGAAACATCGCTCGACGACAGCAGCGAGCAGAAAATAGCAGCACCATGCCGACTTCGCGCGCGTTTTTCGACCACCTCCGGTCTCCGTTTTTACCACCGTCTTCGCTGGTGTGTAGCCCTTGATATTGCCTATCACACGGTATCTTCCTTTCACTTGGGCTCATTTTCTACCTCTCGTTATATCGCTTCGAATATTGTTAGTTCTAACTTGCCCCCAACTAGCTAGAACTAACATAGGGAGATGAGAGAGCTGGGTTTTGTTAGACCCTAGAGGGTGGGTGATTAGGGTCTTATGCTAATCTAATCCGATTAAATGCTAATTAAAATATATTAACAAGTTATCCTAGCAAATATGAAATACAACAATGTATATGAGCTAGGATAAGCAATATGAACAACAAGATATACTATGAGATATATGCAAGGATATATAAACAACACAAGAGTAAACAAAATGAACTAGATAGTGGATGAAATAAATGAGCAATGCACAATTGGCGATATAAGATAAGTGCAAAAGCAAATGCGCCAATGACAAACTCAAACACACGATATGATCACGGAGTTCGGACCTTCCGTCCTATGTCTCCGCTCCCCACTCCCGGGGAGAAATCCACTATCAACCGGGTTTTCTACGTTCACCCGAACAACGTTTACACCTCACACTCGGTTTTCTAGCTAACCGAAAACTTTACAATCAACACACTATTGTAATCCCACTCTACACCCACTAAGTGTTGGACCTAGCCGTGTCTCCCTCAAGTGCTCGGTTACAACCTCTCCCTAGGCACGTCAACCGACGCCACTCCTCTTGGGACGATCCCCGACTCTCACCACACACTCCTCACTCGGTGTACAAGTGTATTACAAAGTGAATCTCACAATAAGGCTCAATACAATAATTGATTGTTCTCAATTATGGATGAGAACACAATGAAAGCACAACTCAAAGTTACAATCTCTCACCACCCAACTATACCATGTATGTAAATACCTAAAGCTCAATGTGGGTTTGTGTAACAATGAGTAAAATAAAATCTAACTCAAATAACAAACTAGCAATAATAAGAATATGAAAATCAATAATAAAATTGCTAGAAAAAAGAGTTAGAAAACTTCTCTATAAACACGAAGAAGAGGATGAAGAGGATTGAGAATGAATCCCTTAATCTGCAGTGAGAACTTCCTCTTTTTTAAACAGAAACCCAATCTTAAACAAACAGTAAAACCCTAAACCCTTGTTTAAAAACTTTGTTTTAAAAACACTTCTTAGCTTAGTAAAAAGAGATCAGCAATGGGGTATTTATACCCACTCAAGATCTCAACAAAAACCCCAAGCAAAAGACAGAAACAGCCCCAGCAAATCAGCTCAGGAAATAGCCGTTGGGAAAACAACGGATCTATTGTCGGTCGACCGGAAATTCCTGCGATCGACCGATGGAGCTCTCGGTCGACCGACAAACTCTCTGCTGCATGGTGACGAAAGAACAAATGATCGGTCGACCGGATCGGTCGACCGATAACTGATACTTCAGAAAAACAGTTTTAAACAGATTTTTGGCTTTTGGAAAATTGTTAAAAATAACAAATGAAGTCCAAAAATAATGAAACTTTGGGAAAAATATATAAACATGTAAATGAACATGTTTGTAGGCTGTCTAAAAATCATAATAGATAGATGATCCCCCATCAAAACACCGATGATGGAAGTTACAATCTGACGACTTCCAGAAGGCTACAATTTGAGGACTTTCACGTAGAAGGCTACAATCTGACGATCTTCACGATAACTGATGAAAGCTTTAATTCAACAGCATTCATAATCAACATCGGGAGTTACAATCTGACGACTCTCATATTCTCAAGGAGCCAAGACGAAGATTACAAGAGGACGATCTGTGCAAAGCTCTGGCAAAAGAGACTGCAAATTGACGGTCTCTTCATATTAGAATGCAAATATCTCTCAAACCGTGAGGAATTTGGCGAAACGGAGGAAGCGAACCGAAGCCTTTGGCTCGGTTCGGATGGCCCCGTCTTGTCGAGATAGCCAATTTTCATATATAATTCGTCTAATTCCGACTTACGGTTTGAAAGTTATGACCTGTTCTTCGTAGCAAGTTATATTCTGAAGTCCGTCTACAAGACTGGACTTCGTTAGAATATTGGACTTAGCCTGAAGCTCGCCAAGCCCGCCTAAGGTTCGCCTCTGCATTACAGAGTCAATGCACACAGGTCGAACCAGCGTTATAACCTCAAAACGCAGAGTTAATCTCTAAAACAGCACGAACTGTGCGTTTTCAGCCTAGAACAGGCTCAACTCTGCGTTTTCAACATCAAAACGCAGAGTTAATCTCTAAAACAGCACGAACTGTGCGTTTTCAGCCTAAAACAGGCTCAACTCTGCGTTTTCAACATCAAAACGCAGAGTTAATCTCTAAAACAGCACGAACTGTGCGTTTTCAGCCTAAAACAGGCTCAACTCTGCGTTTTCAACATCAAAACGCAGAGTTAATCTCTAAAACAGCACGAACTGTGCGGCCAACTGTGCGTTTTCAGGCCAACTGTGCGTTTTCTGGCCAACTGTGCGTTTTCAGGCCAACTGTGCGTTTTCTGGCCAACTGTGCGTTTTCAGGCCAACTGTGCGTTTTCAGGCCCAACTCTGCGTTTCAGGTCCAGAAACGCACAGTTCGGGCCCAGAACGCTGTTTTCAGCGTTTTGACTCATTCAAAGCACTAACAGAACGGTTTCAAAACCGTTTTCCCCACGATTTAGGGAGCTATTTAAGAGGGGGGTGGTTACATCCCCACTCAGCCCATTGAGGAGCAAATTAAGGGGGCAGTTACCACCCGTAACCCCCTATAAATATCAGAAACTCAACTGAGTTCGGGGCTTTTGGCTCTCGGCTCTTGGATCCTTCTTTTTTTGGGCAGCAAAGAGGAGATCTTTGGCTTGGCAGCAAGGGGGAGATCGACGTTCATCCTCAGCAACGATCGACCACAGGAGCATTCCCTTGGCTTATAACCGACTTTCGGTTCAAATCAACTCTTTTTCAAGAGTTCAAACTCGTTCAGAGTTATCAACTCGATCAGAGTTCAAAACTTGCTCTGCAAGTTCTTCTAAAACTCGTTCAGAGTTATCAACTCGTTAAGAGTTATTTTTTGCTCTGCAAGTTCTTCTAAAACTCGTTCAGAGTTATCCGTCAAATCGTGAGGAGAAGACCACGTTCCAGTGAATCAAGACGTTCGGATCGTCAACGAGAAGCAAACTCGACGCGAGCATTCGAGGGAGGCATCTCATCGCCACCGTGAAGAACCCAGAATTAAACAAAGGGGATAATCAAATTCATTCTCCTCTCTTTTGTAATCGGAATCCAAATTGTAATTGATTTTGAGAGGAATACAAGTCAAAATTTTCTTTCATTGTCTTTTTACTGCAAATTTTCAACAAACAATAATACAAAAAGAATTTTCCAAATTGCATTTCCCATTTGTGAAAAATTATCATTTTGCAAAATAGTCCAAAACACGAAAATGGAAACATGTGAATTTTGACATTTTAGCTAAACCATGTTTTGAAACTTTGCACAATGATTATATATACTTAATAAAGTATGTATATGATTATTGTTAAGTCCAAAAACTAAGAATATAATATTTTCACAAAATTGCATATTCTATGCAATAAATACCAAAACACAATAGTAAATATGAAATATGTAATTTCATATTTATAAACATGAAAAACAAAAACATATGTATGTACATATATAAAACTATATATATACATAGAAACCAAAACTTATGTATATATATATAACTATATATATATACGAAGAAACCGATAAATGTGTGTGTATATGATATTGAGCTTAGAGTATCTAACACACATAATATAAAATCTAAACTAGATTACCCAAGCTTGATCTTGATCTTCATTGTGGCTCAACTTGGTAATCTTGTGGATGAAGCTTGAACTTGGATCTTCAACTTGAATTTGCATAGCTTCACCGACATTCCGCCAACCTCCTTTGGATATGATCGTTAAAGCTCTATTTCATCCATCCTCCAACTTGTTGTTTATCTACAATAAATAAGAAAACACAAATATTAGACAAACAACATTAGTGGTAAATTGTTTGTTAAACATCATCAAAACAAGAAGGTTAACAATCTCCCCCTTTTTGATGATGACAAACATTTTACAAAAAAAAATATGCATGAAGGAAATGAATATATAAATTATAATTCACATGCATATAAACAAGAAGGAATATACTCACAATATTTCTCCCCCTTTGACGACATCAAAAAGGGAACAAAAGAATTAAGGGAGCGAAAGCTCCCCCTATCAATAAGCATAGGTGAGTATAAAAAAGATATAGAGATTGCTCCCCCTATCAAAATGCCATATGGAGAATATAAAATAAAGATCATGGCAAATATGTGAGCAAGCATAAAAGATATGCTAACAATCACTCACATTCAAGAGATAATGAGAACACATATGAGTATATCAATATGAAAAATAGTGTCTATAAAAACCATATAAAAGAATAGATTTATGAAATCAAAAGAAGAGGAACATGAGAATCATGCAAAAAGTTTTCAAATGAAAACAATTCAACCAAAAGAAATCATAAATCAAAGTTTATATTCAAAACAATGTTTGATCAATAAAGAAAAATTTTCTTTATATAACTTGATCAAACCACTCATAGAATACATTATAAAGCACGAATAGATGATCCATTAGCACAAACACATAAATATCATCATATAAGTGAAATATAATGAATTCAAAGCAACAAGTCAAAACAAAATCTTTGACAAAAGAATTTCAAGAGAGGCAATAATATATCAAGCTCTTAAGCTTGTTTCAACCCATATAATCATTCTAGCATCCGGTAAACATGATTTGGGAATAAACACCCAATAAATCCGGAGGGTTATATAAATATAAACCTCTCATCAAAATCAAAACTAATAATCATGAAAAGAAAAGAAAAGAAAAATTGTTTTCATAACCAAAAGATCTTAAAACATAATTTTCAAAACCAAGACAAAGAAAAATAAAAATACTAAAATTCTTGGTTTAAAATCAAATTTATTTTGGTACCCAAGTAATTTTGGTACCAAAAGGTTTAGGGACATGACCCCTATCATTAAAGCTCAAAGCCCTAGGGTTATGAACCCTCTTGGGCACATGTGATGCACTAACACGGTCAAAACAATATTCATTCAAATGACCCTTTCGATTGTAATTTGTGCAATGAAAGAGATCCATTTGTTTTTGTGAACCTTTAGCTCGTGCACGGAAATCATTTGCAAATGAAGATTGTCTCTTAAAATTATTTTGCAAATGAGAAACATCATTAAACAAAGGTGGTCTACTTGAGAAATTTGGCAAGTTTGAATATTTTTTCAAATCATAACAAAACTTTGCCAAATGGCCAAATCTACCACAAATATCACACTTAAGCACATGTGGTCTATGAAAAACATTTGGCAAACTAGAATTCTTTTTCATGTCAAAGCAAAACTTTGCCAAATGGCCAAGCCGACCACATAGATCACATTTATACACACGTGCATGTTTATGATTAGCAATGTGTGCATGTGTGTGTGCAAAATGTGATGATAAAGCTTGATGAGATGCACAAGGAGGATTAAAGTGAATCTTAGTGGGGTTATGTGCATCATAGCAAAATCTAGCAAGATGGCCTTTACGACCGCAATTTGTGCATTTGTAGACTTTGCTATACATGTGTGCATGATGAATAGGATGTTTAGTGTAGTACTAGACTTTGCACCCAAGTCCATAAGCTTATCATGATTAACAATACATGTTTTAAGGGTTGAATCTAAAGATGATATGTGATCCTTAACATGATTCAACTCATCATTATGCATACAAGTATTGTTATTAGAAGTAGAACATGTATGATTATTTATAAAAGAAGCAGTACCATTTTGTATGTTTTCTACTTCTAACATGGCATTATTTTTAACATGAGATAAGCTAGTGATGGATGGGGTTAATTTTTTATTTTCCAAATTTAACATATCATTGTTTTCTTTAAGCATAATATTTTCTTTTGCAATGACATCAAGTTTAGAACCTAGCAACTCATGATCGGATTTCAAATTAACATGCTTGCTTTTCAAATCTATAAAATTATTATGCAACTTAGTATATGCATGCATTAATCTATCATATGCACAAGCGAGTTCATTGATGGATATATCACTATCGGATTCCGAATCGCTTACCACACTAGGGCTATCGCCTAGTGGTCGTGTGCATGATGATGCTCCACACTCACTTGAAGAATAATCCTCCAAACTACGTCGGATTTCCTCCGAGTTGCCTTGATGTGCTTTTATGAATTTCCATAAATTGTAAGCACTATCAAAATGAACAAATTTGTTAGAAAAGGATGAGTCAAAGGCATTAAGCAAATATTCTAACAAAAGCTTGTTCATATTAAACATTCTTTTATCATTGTTACTCCACTTGGATTTTTCCGAAGTGGGTATAATATAAGCATCTTCAATAACTTCCTATAAATCGAATTGTTTAGATCTAACAAATATGTTAAATCTAGAACACCATTGGTCATATGAGAGATTATCTATTTTAGGAGCAACAATAGGATCATAGCCTAAACAAGATGCATAATGTATGTCCATAATAAGAAAATATATGCAAGCAAGATACAAATAAAATCAAAACAAGATTAGAACAAAAAGATAACTTGGATCTTTAACTCAAGGCGATTAGACCTTAAATCAAAGAGCACCAAGCTCTGATACCAATTGTTAGACCCTAGAGAGGGGGTGATTAGGGTCTTATGCTAATCTAATGCTAATTAAAATATATTAACAAGTTATCCTAGCAAATATGAAATACAACAATGTATATGAGCTAGGATAAGCAATATGAACAACAAGATATACTATGAGATATATGCAAGGATATATAAACAACACAAGGGTAAACAAAATGAACTAGATAGTGGATGAAATAAATGAGCAATGCACAATTGGCGATATAAGATAAGCGCAAAAGCAAATGCGCCAATGACAAACTCAAACACACGATATGATCACGGAGTTCGGACCTTCCGTCCTACATCTCCGCTCCCCACTCCCGGGGAGAAATCCACTATCACAACCGGGTTTTCTACGTTCACCCGAATAACGTTTACACCTCACAGTATCGGTTTTTAACGCTCACCGATCAACGTTCACTCCTCACATTCGGTTTTCTAGTTCACCGAAAACTTCACAACACACTCGGTTTTCTAGCTCACCGAATACCTTACAACACTCACAATGTAACAAATATAAATTTGTTCTCTACAATAGATGAAGAACTCAATTAAGCACAACTCAATGTTACAATCTCTCACAACCCTAATATACTATGTATGCAAATACAATAAGCTCAAGTGAGTGTGTGTAACAATGAGATATAATAAAATCTAACTCAAATAGCAAACTAGCAATAATAAGAATATGAAAATCAATAATGAAATTGCTAGAGAAAAGAGTTAGAAAACTTCTCTATAAATACGAAGAAGAGGATGAAGAGGATTGAGAATGAATCCCTCAATCTGCATTGAGAACTTCCTCTTTTGTAAACAGAAACCCAATCTTAAACAAACAGTAAAACCCTAAACCCTTGTTTAAAAACTTTGTTTTAAAAACACTTCTTAGCTTAGTAAAAAGAGATCAGCAATGGGGTATTTATACCCACTCAAGATCTCAACAAAAACCGAGATCAGCAATGGGGTATTTATACCCACTCAAGATCTCAACAAAAACCCCAAGCAAAAGACAGAAACAACCCCATCAAATCAGCTCAGGAAATAGCCGTTGGGAAAGCAACGGATCTATTGTCGGTCGACCGGAAATTCCTGCGGTCGACCGATGGAGCTCTCGGTCGACCGGACCGGTCGACCGACAAACTCTCTGCTGCATGGTGACGAAAGAACAAATGATCGGTCGACCGGATCGGTCGACCGATAACTGATACTTCAGAAAAACAGTTTTAAACAGATTTTTGACTTTTGGAAAATTGTTAAAAATTTCTGATTTTAAAACCCTGTTTAAAAATATCAAATAAATTCCAAAAAATGTAAAACTTTGGGGAATGATTGTAGACATGATAATAAACATGCTACAATGACTGGTTTCGAAAAAGGACTTCCCAAATGAAAAATATCATCATTTTACAAACTAGTCCAAAACATGAAAATATGAGATACTTGAATTTTGATGTTTTGACATAAACCAACTTTTGAAACTTTGTGAAATGTTTTTATAGACTTAGTAAAACATGTATAAACTGATGTTCAAGTCTACAAACTACGAATACAATATTTTCACAAAATTGCATATTCTATGCAATGTTTTGAAAAACACAATGGTAAATATGAAACATGTGATTTCATATTTATAAACATGAAAACTCAAAAACACATGTATGTATATATATAACTATATATATGCATAGAAACCAAAACTTATGTATATATATATATACATATATATATACGAAGAAACCGATAAATGTGTGTGTATATGATATTGAGCTTAGAGTATCTAACACACATAATATAAAATCTAAACTAGATTACCCAAGCTTGATCTTGATCTTCATTGTAGCTCAACTTGGTAATCTTGCGGATGAAGCTTGAACTTGGATCTTCAACTTGAATTTGCATAGCTTCATCGACATTCCGCCAACCTCCTTTGGATATGATCGTTGAAGCTCTATTAATCCATCATCCAACTTGTTGTTTGTCTACAATAAATAAGAAAACACAAATACTAGACAAACAACATTAGTGGTAAATTGTTTGTTAAACATCATCAAAACAAGAAGGTCAACAGGTTTGAGGGATTGAAGAGATGTGATAAGGTTATTTTGGGGATTTTAGCTTAGCTGGAATGTAATAATTGCTAAAAAGGGACTGCAGTACAAAGTATCATACTTTAAGGGACTGAATCACATGGGGGAAACTAAGAGAGGCTGCAACACATGAAGTTTCTGTTTTTAGGGTCTGTACACATTTTTTCCTTAAAAATTTGACGGGTAAATATTAAAAAAAAAAAACAAACACAAATCTTGAAACATAAGAATTTCTACCTTTCGGAAGACTCGCGTCGCCGATACAGCAGACGACAACAGAGGAGGGAAGAGGAAAAAGAGAGCAGGTAGCAGTAACAATGGTGGCGACGAATCTGAAGGCGGAGACGATGGCGATGATGGAGAGGAGATCATCTCTCGAATCGGAGATGAACGCCATCATCGCTCACCTCTGCGCCCCCGGCGGCCCTGGGATCTCCGGCAATCTCGTCGATTCCGAGGTAAACCCTAACGCCGCCACCGTCCCCGCCGTCGTTCCCATCTTAAATCACATTCGTTTCTCGGCTCCTCGATTTCGCGAGAATCGAAACCCTGAACCCGAGAATTTCTGATGTCTGTGGATTACTTTTACAGGGATTTCCTCGGCCCGACATCGACGTCCCTTCTGTTCGATCTCAGCGATCTCGTCTTGCCGGTGCTTATATCTCTCTAAATTTTAATCTAAACTTTCTGACTTTGAATTTTGAAGCAACGAATTTGACTGTTCTTAGCTAATTGCAAACATAGGCTTGTGTAAAGTAGGGCTTTGTTTGTGAGATTGGCGAGTAGCCACGGAAAGCTTTTTCATTTAGGTGATAGGTCGAAGCAAATCGACGGGAACATTAAGAAGCAATGAGTAAACTAAACGAGTTTCCTACAATAGCTTTGTTGTTTGCTACCTGAGTTGGTAGTTTAAGGTGAATGCTTCTCATGATGGAGTTTGGACTCAATAGAGGATTTTTGTCTAGTTGGACATTGTTATGTTCTTGAAAAGAATATGCTGGGGATGGAAGAGCAATTCTTGAAATCAAGTAGCTTTTGATATCATCGAGGAATTTGGCCCTCCCTCAAGAACGAGAGTGGACTTTATGTCGGTTTCTTGCAAGTCCTAGAAAGTTTTTTGATCAAATGAGGTGAGGGTTGGGTATTGGGGATCGGTATGTGGCTGAGAAAAGATATTGAACGTAACGATTTACTTGTATGGATAGTCCATTTCTTCTTGAATGCCTTTAATGACAAATTATTTATACAGGAGTATTCATTCTAGAAAGTGAGTGGACTGGTGATTTATTCATAAGAGCCATCAACTAGTTCATTGTTTCATCTATACCTTCATGAGGCTCTTGTCATACTTCTACTAAAAATCGTTAATATGGTCTTTTCTCTGTATTATCTGATTGAAATTGAGCTGTATGTAGGATAAATGATCTTTGTTGACTCCTATTTGTAGTTATTTATAATATCAGGAGCACCTTTGTGGAAATTTCTTGCAGAGTTGGTTACTACAACTTTACACTTTTCTAATTTTTCTCACACTTTACGCTGCTCCACCTCTGTTGCTACTTGCCTTATTCCTGTCCATGCACATACGCTTATCCTGGCTTCACGGCCTCAACATCACAACAACCTCTTGAGATCTCCTACCCTCCAAAAGTGGTGATTTGGAAAGTAGATGTTAACATCATTGTACCACTTTGCGTAACCGCAGGAGGTTTACTCATGGGGTGAGACTGACAAACAAAGATATACTAGCCAAAATAAGAGCCTCAGTACTTGTCTGTGACTCCTTAGTCCTCACATGTTGCATGCATTATTCTTTTTGGACTTGAAAAAGGTGAGGCTCATTAAGACTCTAATGCTATGCTTTCTACTGCATGATTGTTGTGCTGCAATTGGGGTTAGGTGGGCTTGAAACCATTCTAGTAATCATATCATTCAGCAACGAGCTAAATTATCCTAGACAACAAATGCTGCAGCTTGAGCTGATCTTCATTGGTGTTAACTGAGGCATAAAAATCTTTAGGACGAGGAAGGAATAGTAAATCTAAAAGTATCTGCTTGCTTAGTTATTGCCAAGCTTGAAAATTAGAAAACTCTATAGACTTCAAAATACGATAATTGCAGCATTTGTTGACCTTGTACTTTATCTTGTTTGTTACCTTTAGCTTTGAAGTTTTTTCTGAGTCATCTTAAGCTTTCTACATGTTAATGTTTTAAGTATTGGTTCATATTGATATGAACCAGCCACATGGGGTTAGATTTTGGGCATGCAGATTAGTTCGAACTTAAACTGGCTGATACTGCTGATAATCACTAATATGGTTAATATGCCACTATTGGCTAGTAACAATACAGTAAAATAATATAATGTTTGAAGTACCAAATGTTGGTTTGCTAGTGTTAAATTGGAGAAGAAAAGAAACCAATTTATATAAAGCTTGTGACCTGACTAACTTATTTCATTTAACAACAATTCAAATGTGAAACATTGAAACTGTCAAGATTCTTGATAGCAATGGTAATAAAGGCAAACCTTGACTAATATCGAGATCTCATAAGTTTCTTTATACAATTATAAATTGCTTTACATTTCTTATTACTTATTGCGTAGCATTACTCAAGCATGTGTATGACACTTCTGTCGTTCATGGCAATGGTAAATTCCTGCCAAATTGTCTTGTCTGTGAACTTGATAACATTATTCTCCATATATTGCTATATTTGGTTGTGCCAAATTTTATATGTACAAATGACATTAAATTCTTTTTAAAAAAGAAAAAAAAATCAAGGATCAATCTTTTTTTTAGTTCTTATTTGTTTCCTACAACTATGTGATTCTTTTTGTGGTTTGAAATAAATAAATTTGTTGTTTTCATCTGTTGCTCATTCAACTTTTCTCTATAATTGCAGCACTCCACAATGATTACAAGGTTCTGACCGCAAAAATAGATGAAAATTTACAAGTGTTGCACTCAGCAAGATTAACCAAAGGTTTGCCATTAAGCATGGAAAGCTCAGGTATGTCATATAGTAAATGCCACATAATAGAATAGTCATAGTAAGTTGCTGCCCTGATCCATATAATATCAAATAATTGGTGTTCATGCATGCCTATGAGACTGTCAATGATAACTGCACCTATTTTTGTTTCGAATCAAATGGCATTTCTTACCTCTACTTATCTGCAGTTTTGCAGTGTACTTAAAACTAATTTTTTACTACCATGTTTTTCTGTTTTTATTAAGACACCTGATCACCTTAATTTGAAGTTGGTCTGCTGCATATTCCATCCTGCATAAAGATGTGGTTATTTTTTGTAGTGTGTGTGCTCTAGTTGATGATAACTCCTATGAAGGTGGATGTTTTTTTTCCAATTAAATTCATAACAGAACAATGTTGCCTGTTCTGCTAGGTTTTCTCATTGATTAATATGGCCATTTCAGATGTATCTGCTTCTCCACATACTGCTACATCTCAAGTTTCCCCTATGCATGAGGACCTAGTCGTAAAGATTCCATTTGCTATGGTAGACGAGATAACTGATGATTCTCCAGCAGCAGAAGATGGACTGCAATTAGGTGACCAGATCATTAAGTTTGGAAACGTTGAAATGGGTGATGAAGTGGTTCATAGGCTTGCTTCGGAAGCAAGGTCAAATGAAGGTCATCCAATTCCGATTATCATCATGAGAGAGGGATCACAGATGAATCTGACTATAACACCAAGGCAGTGGCATGGTCGTGGTTTACTGGGGTATGATACCATATTCCTTCCCTTCATATGCTTCAGAAGTATTGTCAGATGCTTAACATCTATTGTCTGAGATGCCCCTAGAAAAAAATATCTTCCTTTCAAAAAATGTGTAGTCCGTAAAATCCGTGTCTGCCTTGTATTGCACAAGCTAATTGTCATTTTCTCCACAATATAATTTTTTTAGCCAAAGTCAACTTGACAAAAAAATCCTCTAGAGTATTTGCTTACAAGCTCACTGTTGGAATTAATATTCTCTAATGATTAGGGAAGTAAAATTAATTGATATTTTAGGTTTAGAAATGCGCCCTTAGCATCACATAGAACTTTTTTTTAATTGAATGGAAGATAAGGGTTCACAAAGCAGATTATCAGATACATAGGATTCATCAGGAGGTAATACAAACATTGTGGGACTCGTAAGATAGAGGAAAGTGGTAGAATGTCCAAACATTCTACTGCTAAATTGATTTGGTTAGGCACAGATATTTAAGAACACTTTCTATTATATACATCTTGCCTTTTCTTTTCAAGCTTTCTAGCAATTATTTCTTTCATATGGTACCATTATGGAGAATTTGTTATATTTGAAAGTTCCACTGCTGTCCGCTTTCTGAATTTGATGAGGCCTTTGTGTTTTCTGCAGCTGCCATTTTCGGATCCTATGAGAGGCACGCATAACAATAACAAAATGTTGGTGAGAATTCCTTCTTTAAAAAAGCAGTACATGGTCAGTGCATACCTTGTCATGCTCAGCGGTGTTAATTCTGCAGCTATTTTTTTTATGTTTTTAGTAGTTTCGACAATTTAAATGGTTAAATATTCATGCTGCTGCTGGTGCAAACACAGCGGATATGGATTGAATATGGTACTTACCTTGTGTGTCTCTGGTTAGCAATTACAAATATAAATGATAGTTATGAATATGGCCATAGTTTTGTTAGGAAACCCCATATTATATATCTGCTGAAACAGATCAAATGAAAGGAAATCATATATGGATACAAAGCAAATATAAGGGAAATGGATAAAATTGAAAATATGTATGTCGTTTCGTTTGATACAATAGTTTAAATGCATAAAAATTTCTCAAATTAGACTCCATCAATATGTTTAATATCTAAGAAGGTAAGTTTCGTCTTCGAATCACCGAAGTTGGGCATAAGATCACAAATCTAAGTCCAAAATAATTTCATCCGTTTGATTGATACATATCCTGATACAAATCAGGATCTTTTACTTATATCTCTATCCACATCCTACGAAAAATTTAAAAAGACATTCATATCCATACCAAATTTCCTATTGTATGCAAATATTAAATGTACGTATCCTCATCCTATCGTATATATTAGTTGATATTCATGTGCTTTTGCATCGTAATGCTAGCTCTTGATATTTAGGATATGAGTATAGCAGAGACCAGTCCCCTTATGTTCTCGTTTCCTCAGTTACGGTCTACTCATATACCTGGGAAGCCAGTTTTTGACTATTGGAGCTGAATACATTCTATGCTGTAGAATTTGTAGAGACCTCCTCACTAAAGCTGAAGACAATGGTTAATTAGTATTGCTTTTAATAAGAATTGTCACTCTTCAGATTGGCCTCCTGTGTGCGCATTGTTGATTGAACGTGTTGCATTCTGGGTGCAGCTAATAAAACGATAGTGTCTGTGATTCCAGATTATTTTTATTATAATCATCCGTACTTAGAACTTCCAGAGAATACTCTTTAACAGAAATTTGCTCTTTCCGGCAAGTAAGCAGCATTCTGTTTGATTAGTAAGATTGTTGCATGACACCCTCTGAAATATCCTTATACCTTATACATTGAATTACAATAAATGGTTTCTTAATATATTCCAGCAGAGATCGATATATTTTTTAATGATATATTGAGTAACCATAGATACTCTACTAGTAAAATCTATAGAACACAGTTATATATATGGAACTAGGGTAATAGTCTCTTAGGGCCCGTTTGTTTGCACAGAAGTAACTATGAAATAGCAGAAGTAGAGGAAGTAGAGGCTACTTCTGCTACTTCTTGGTAAAAATGTATGTTTGTTTCTTTATAAAAACTACTTCCGCTACTTCATTGAAAGCTGACGTGACGTCTACGTGGCACCTCTATTTCCTTGATATTTTTCCGTCTTCAAATGCACTGAAATACGACGGAAGTTGATGTAGGATGGGGTCCACGAAAGAAAAAAGATTCTCAAAATCATAATTACGGCGGAAGTTGATATGTAATCATAAAATCTTTTTTATAAATATTTTAAAAAATTTATGACAGTGATGCCGTTCATGCCTTTTTTGCTTTCGTAGATATAAAAAATATTATTATTAAAATTGATGAATGCCGTTCATGCATTTTTTGCTTTCGTAGATATACAAAATATTGTTATTGAAATTGATGAACGGCATACTTTTCTGTTGAACATGTGACATATATAAAAGATTTTTTTCCCGTCATAAATTGGAAATATTGTTTTTAATGGAAATTCGTAAATTAGAAATAAAGACAACAATAAGAAGAAAACAGTATGATACATGTATAGTAGAAATATATGTGATGCTTTAAAAGAAAGTATAAAGCTTGCAAAATCTGATAGATAATCATCCTCTAGTAAGTGCCTATAGGCACCCGTTAGAAAAATCATATTTCATTATCAAATTTTGCCATATATAGTAGCAAAATTGTACTGTGAGTCTCCGACAATTGCGGCAGCAAGCAATCAATTATGTTTCAATATCATTGCAGCAAGAATACTGTGTGTTATAATACTTCTATTTCTATTTCAATGACAATCCAAACAAGAATAAAATGGAAGCAACATGTATTAATTACTTCATAGTAATATTTCCAAATATTATCCAAACAAAAAAAAGTAAATGAAGAGGAAGAAGTTCTACTTCCATTACTTCTAAAAATATGTGAAACAAACAAAAAAAATGCTATTTCCGCTACTTCCTATTTCATAGTTTTGAAAGTTACTTCCGCAACTTACTTCTTACTTCCAATACTTCCATTATCCAAACGGGCCCTTAGTTCTTAGCAGTGAAGGAGCCAGAAATGGCCAATACTTTAAATTTTTTGGTGTTCAGCTCTTAGTCAGTGGTAGTATTTCTTCAAAAAGTAAACTTAGTCTGTGTTTTGTGGAGTTTCTGTCCATTTAGGAAGGGATCATTTAGAATGGAAAAGAACCAGAAAGTACTACAAAGTTCATATGGTTCTACCTTTTCAAAAATCAGGACTTTGAATTGTTAAATTTTCCTGGCTACACAGTTGGATCATATCATTCAACTCGAAACGTCAAAAGCTAAAATGACATATTAGTTAACTTTTAATATATAAGATACTAGGAATGTCAAATGAAATCATGTAATAAAAAGAATTCAGATTTACTAGACTTGGAAAGACTGTACCTCACCTTATAAAATCACATGAAAAGTCTTATTCATGAGGCAATATCACAATATCACTTTCTGATAACTGTTGCCGATAGTCGTCATACATCGAAGATACTTGCTTTCATGATTCTAATATAAGTGCATTAAACATACAGTTTTGTTTCTTTAGTTCTTTCAACTTCTGTGGATATACTATTTAAAAAAAATGTTGATGTACAAATATTGACTGGTTCTTTTTCATTTAATGTAGTATCTGGATCTTTTGTGCAGTAAATTGATCTTTGGATCATATGCAACTATACAAATCAGTGAAATAATTTATCAAAACGGACTATTGGCTATTAATCTCCAATGCAGAAATGAATTTCTTTTCGTGCTTAATTGATACCTACTTTCTGTTCCAGAAAGCAAACATCTACAATTACTACATATTCAGTTTCATTGATTTAAGTCAACGGTTACAGAGTTTATTGCCTTTCTTTATTTTAAAAAATTCAGTTTCATTTTCTTTCCCTTATTTATAATAAAGCCACAACATCATGTCAAACCATTATGACCCAGAACTCCATTATGAAGTGAGGGTTAAGAGTTTAAACCCAAGAAATACATAAACTATACAACAAGACCACAAAATCATTTTAAAAAAACGACAATATCATCTCACCCAGTCATTTGGAATCTGATTCCTGAATCAAATAACCAAATATAAACTTGAGCAAATGAGCACTCCATTGATTTATCCTAGAAAACATGTAGCCATCAAGATGTCCCCTCCTCCCTCCCTCCCAACCAGATAAGGAAGAAGAGAATGGCCGAACAAACATACACAAAAAAAAGGTTATCTCTGCTGCCTTTTGTTTGGTTTAGTTGCAATATTTGAAAATGGAAAATATTGTGGATCTTCTTGAGCATTGGTAAATTTTAAAAGAAGTGCAAATGAGCGACATGACCAACCTTTGCATTACTTTTTATGGTTAGTAACTTTTTCCAACACTCTATCCATCATTTGCAGGTAATAGTTTTGGAATTTGTTTCTTTCACAATTTTGTTTAAGAATAACAAGCATAAAGTTTCACCTCGAAGACTTTTAATTAAAATTTTTGAACCATCAGAGAGGCAATTTTTTTAACCAAGCGTTGTAGATCGAGGACTTCGTATAGTTGGGGATTTGCCAATTAGCTTGTAATCGTTTGAAGATATTAGGTCGCATGCACGACTCCATTTTACTCACAATTCATGGAGGTTGCCAGGAGCTGCTGGTATAATATTTATTGCATGCTCTCTTGAATACAAGTTTTCTGTACATGCTGTATGGACAATTTCCTCGGTCTTTTGACAATTCTAGTTTGGGATCCACCATAGATGAAGTTTCTTTGATCATCACCCTGAAATTGCTTGTTTTGACATCCTTAGGAAATCTATTTTTTGTTCCACATGGTTATGGTGATTATGCTCCTTCAAATCATCTAATGAAACCATATTTTACTTCTAAGAAAAGGTTTGTAACTTTTACTTGGATATGAACCGAAAAGGTGTATCCGTTTTTTTCTTTTTTCTCTATCTTCATAAAAACAACCAACTGGATCTATCTTTCTGCAATTTTAGTTAGCTTTGTGTGCTTGAACCTCTTTGTTCCTGAACATGCGGCCTGATTCAGGGCCCTCACCTTCTGGGTAAAACTGTATGGACTTGCTGAATATAAGTTGGATTTGTAATAGTCTTGGCTGTCTCAAAATAAATACGTATTACTAATAAGTAAGCTAAGCGTTGTACGCCGTATGATTTCGTGGTTACTTCCGTACTGCTTTCCTTCTGAGAGCTCCTTCAAAAAAAAAAGCTATTTGTTGTATGCCGTATGAAGCAATTACGTACAATCAACATTTGGAAATGAATTAACAATTTCATAGAAATATAGGTGAAACGAGCCAATGAACTTGTTCATAATCATCTTCGTTTATTTGATAGACATTTCTCTGTTATTTCAACTTGTAGTGCAGCTAGCATGGCTCAATTATTTGCAACTAGGACAGTTGGCTCCTAGAAAAATAGGAGAGCAGCACCTTACGTAGGATTTCTGTGTAAGGTGTCTTTTGTATACTTTGTCAATTGAGCTTAGTAACAAAGGTTCCAATATGTCAAACTAAAACGGTTGTCAATTATTTATGACACCTACGGATTAGGGAATGAACCTGCAGAGTAGCTGTTAGGTCAAGCGATACAAATGGGAGGAAGAAATGCTCTGGTGTGAAAATTTTCCTACTGAGTTGGTTATGCCCTGTAGCATTGACTCAACTTAGAATATGGTTGAGCCCGATTAGGAAGAGTATGAAAAGTGTTATAATCTAAAACGTTTTGTTGTCATATGCTTGCCCAATAAATCTGCAAAAACACAGTATTAGTATAAAATTGTCAGCTAGACTGTGAAGGACTTGAATAAGATTGTTCAGTAGGTGGAGTGAAGTTTGCCCCTTTTATAGGAGATTTCACGGATACAGGTTGCGTGTTTATGTAATCACACATTTTGTTTATTTTGGATTTGATGTTATGCCTTCTTCTAATCATGCTCTATTTATTCTTACTTGTAATCACTAAGTGGATGTTCTGATCAACTTCTGGATCGATGCTAAATTAAAGTTGAAACCTTGCTCAAATTGAGCTTTTAGCCTTTCCTCTTCTCTGAGTCGAGTCTCGTCGTAACCGGTTCATATATTTAGGGTGGCACAAGTAAAACTGATAATCTTACAAGCACATTATTTCTCGTGGACTTGGGCCGGTTAACTTCTGCTGGACTTTTCATTATTTTCTATTGATGTGCCATTTTGATTCCCTGCTTGATTTCTGTGTACTATGCCCCTCCAAACTTTGCATATTGGTCCAAACAAACCAAAAGATGAGAAACTTTTAACAGGAAATGTACTTGTGTTATAATCAATGCTCCCTACAATAGTTGTATGCAAGCTTTATGTAAGTGCAAAAAATTATTGACACAGATTCTCATCAAATTGTACACATCTAACTTTTTTATCAGTTTATGTCTGCTTGCATGAATTTGACAGTCTTGACAAAGAGCTGATTGTTTTATATGCTTCAATTTCTGTTTACTGTTGCAGTTGGTCCTGAAGTCAGAGCAGAAGGAGACATCTATTGTTTCAACAAAAGGAAAGCTGTACACTGTAGTAATGGCAGGTTCTTATGCTTTTATTAGGCCTTCTTTTAAATCTTGTCACCCAACTCTTGACCATTATTTTTATGCGCCTCAAACAGTTAAAAGTTACATATGAATGCCACCTGTCATCTAGTATGTTTTTTGATTATAAAAATTACTCTGATATGCATTAGAAACTCGAGAGGTTTTCTGGGACAAGTAACTGACCCAATTTATGCTGTCTTCTTGGTGAAATCTTCTTGTTTTTCTTTGAGTGATTAAGATATTTTTGGCTGAAATGCAGTATGAGTGAAGGTCAAGTGGGGGGGAAAAAAGCTTAGGGAGTGGTTCTGAGTGAGAACGATAGGTGGTCAAATAAGAGGAAAACGCTCTTGTCGTCGAGGGTTCTTGTTGTGATGAGCGCCTGAGGTTTAGGATGTGGTAACTCGTCTTGATACCGACTGCAATATCTTCAGATTTTATAAAGCATTGTTTAGTTACCCTTTGTATTACACTGAAGGGGATGGTGTCTCTTGGGTAGTTATGTCTTTTCATTAACAAGCGTATTGTTAAATTTCTAGGTTCTCTGTATTTTATTTTTCTATGAGACTATGACCCCTGAAAACTTCTAATGTTTGGTTGCTGGCTGAAGCTCAGCATGGACATGACAGCAATCAGGTCACTGTTTGTTTCACTGTGGTTGGCGTGCCAAAATCGATTTTCATGGGTCCAACCCAAGCCACTTAGATGGGAAACTGAAGTCTACCAATCTTAAGAGATTGACCTAACTTTCTTGGCTGAGCTTGACTCGATGTGATTCGTGCGGGTACCTGCTGGCCCAACCTACCAACTAGGCCAGTAGGTTTGTAGGTGAATAAATAAGGATCACTTCACTGACGAAATTGGTTGGAGGAGGTTGAATTTAGGGATGACAGAATGTCAAATTTAGGAACCTGAATTTTAGGGTGTGCTTGGTAATCAATGTGTTTTTGTCATGTTTTTGTAAAAAACATAATGCCATGGTGTTTCTTTTTCAAATGTGTTTTAAAAACACCATTTTGGTCAAATTAGCTTGACCATTTATATAGCGGCAGTGGGCGGGTGGTGGCGTCTACGGTCGGTGGTGGGTGGCAGCGCTGCGGCCGGCGAATGACTACTGTCGCTACGGCGGTAGCGGCGAGTGGCAGGCGCGCGGCGGGCGATGATGCCGCCGACTGGTGTCGGGTGCGGCGGTTGCGACAGCGGGTGGCCGGTGGCTCGCCGAACAGACGAACGTGGCGGGCCGATGGGCAGGCAGCGATCAGACAGGTGGAGGGTGGTTCAGCGGGTGCGGCGTGGCTGACTGGCTGGCCACGTGGCGACGACCGACTGGTGGCCAATGGTGGGCGGCGGTCCCCCCACCCCCACCGCCCCCCCCCGCGCGGCGGTGGTGGCGGGAGCGGGTGAAGGGTGGTTGGTGGCGGCTGACGGGGTGGGGCGACGGGCGGTGGTGCGGCGGGCGGCCGACCACGGGTGGCGGGGCGCAGCGGCGGCGGCCGGACGATGGGCGGGCGGTGGGGCGCGCGGGCCGAGGCGCGGCGGCGGCGCCACGCAGGTTGCGGCGAGCCGGCGAAGCGGCGGTGAGCGGGCTGTGGCGGCTGAGATAAAAAAACGGAATATTAAAACACTTTTTTAGTGTTTTGAGAAAATTGTTTAATTTTTAGATTTTGTAAAGGGACAAGTAAAAAAAAACGTCCCGGTTGCCAAACGCGTTTCTTTGTTTTTGTTGAAAAAAAAACAGAAACGACAAAAACACCACGGTTGCCAAACGTTCCCCTAGTTTTTGGACACTAGAGTTTTCTTTGAGAGCTCGTCTGATGAGCATGGTCCCTAGAAATATGTAATATGTTTTTACACGTATGTACCATCCTCACAGAACAAAAGAACATCTTGATCAAGCTTATAAAAAGCGCTAGGCGGCATAGTCGCTGCACCCCCTGCATAGAGCTTATGCAGGGCTTAGGCGGTTTTTCTGTATTTTTTTAGTTATAATAATTGATAATACTAGTTGAAATGCACGTGCAATGCACGTGGTTGAACATCATAATTATTTAAATTAATAAAAATAGAATAAAAATAAAAAAGAAAACAAAGTTTTTTGTGGGATTGATAGAAGTAAAACTTTAATAAACTTTTACCAAACTGAAGTAAAACTGTAAATTACAAACACCTTAAAAATATTACAAAGAAGCAGTTGAGGAGCAGCACTTGTACTTAAAGAATTGATTAACTTTTATCCTTTGAAAAATATTACAAAAAATAATATCATTAAGGTATGGTTTATTATTTTTTGTATCATAGAAATAAAATTAAAAGTATAAAAACTTATTTTCTTAGGAAATTAGAGCAGAGAGATTATGATATATTTCCTTATGTGCTATAAATATAAAAATTTCTTTTTTCTTTGATGCAAGATCCCTATCATATCTTTTTCCAAATGATGTAAAATAAAAAATGCTATTATAACTTACTTGCTTAGGTCAATTGTATTGTATATAGGACATATATCTCATTTGGAATATCCACATATGTAAGTGGATTTTGCTGTTGCAAGAGCAAAATATTAGAGGTTTGTATTCAAACTTTTTGGCTCTGTAAAACACACAAGAATTTAGAGGGCATAGCCTATATATTGTAAAGAACAAACTAGCTCATGAAGAATTTTTCCTAATAACAATATTATTACAACGATACTACTATTTAATATTAAATTAATTTTATTATAGAAGATTATAGGATCCTGTTAATAAAATTATATACTATATATATAGTATATATATATATATAGAGAGAGAGAAGGAATGCGGTATGCTTGGTTACCAGATCAATTTCTCGTCTCTCTCTCTCTCTCTATATGTGTGTTTGTATGTGTGGAAACCTCGATGCTTGTAGCTAGTAGTTGGGCTCCACAAAATTGGTTAACTTTACGTTGTAGTTACTAATTTGATACACGTAATTATGGAATAAATCTTAAGCAAAAAATAAGAATTGAGATTATATAATCTTGCAGGTAAATAAATAAATGTTATTAGAGCTTCTCTTAATATTAAATTTAAAAGTAATAATTTAAATTATTAAGCGCGAAATATTAGTTCATGTGAGAAAGTAAAGTAATTTATGGTCTATATAACTATTTAGTCAATCAATCAAACATATTAAAATTATGATGACCACAGTCAAAATTATATGGTGTGTTCACATTAAATATAATTTATAAAAAATAGTACATTAAAGTCAAAATATTTATAACTATTATATAGATTGTTTGAAAATATTTGCATATATGAATTTTACTGTTTAAAAAGAGTGATGTGCACTTAACTATGGCCTAATACATCTTAAGAACGTCTTACTCTTCATTATCATTATTAATTGATAAATCTATGCATTACATTGAAAACACGATGAATATTTAGAAAACTACAAAAGAAACACCTTCAAAGTTTTAAAAATTGTAAAAAAAACACCCTAAAATTTGTAATTTACAAATATACAAAACTATTAAACATTACATTGAAATCAATGAATTGCAAAAAATTATTGAAAAATTTTAAACTTTGGAGGAGTAATTTGCAATGCACTAAATTTTAAGGGTGTTTTTTATAAATTTTAAATTTAATAGATTTTCAATTAGTTATGTTCTTTTTAAAAAGGTTATGGCTAACATTGACCATGAAAAGTATTTCCGAAACCTATACTTTTAAAGGGAGTATGATATGATATTTTTTTGTAAAATTTTAATTTTCTAGGGGTTGTTAGTAAGTTTGTATATTCATTTTAGTGTCTATAGGTTAGAAATTCTCGTGGTGTTTTTTTTTTAAATTATGAATTTTAGGGGGTTTTAAAATTTTTTAAACTTATAGGCCATTTCTATATATTGTAAATTATTTATAGACTATTTATAAATAATTTGTTTTCAATTTACTAATGAGTTTGCAATTCTAAGGGTGTTTTTTTGTAAAATTTAAATTTTGAGTTTTTGTTTGTAATTTTTGAAACTTTAAGGGTATTTTCTATAAATTATAAATTATATATAGGATATTTGCAATTCTTATATTTTTAATGTACTGTTAGGTTGGAAACTATCAGTATTTTTATAAATTTTATAATTTTAAGGGTTTTAATTTGCAATTTGTAAAAAATTAGAGTGTTTATTGCAAATTACATAAAATTTTGGGGTGGGTTTGTGTTATTTGTAGGTTTCTAATGTGTTTATATGTTTGAAAATTTTAATGTGCTTTTTACAAAATTTAAATTTTTAGTGGTGTTTTTACAATTTTTAAAACTTACAAGATATTTTCTCCAAAGTAAAAAAAACTTTTAGTTTCTAGCTAGGATATATTTTTCAGATTTTTCACTAAATTTAAATAAGTAAAATATATAATTTTCAAAGTATTTTAATAAAATTTTTAATTTGTAGGGGTGTTTTTGCAATTTCAAAAACTTAGAGGATATTTTTTACAAAGTCCAAAAAATTTTAATTGCTAGCTAGCATATTTTTTTTTAGATTTTTTTGTGAACTGAAATAATTAAAGGATTTGAATTATATCAAATGTATCTCCTTTATCAAATAACATGTTAAATATCATTATAAATAGGATAAATTATTTACTTGTCATTTCAGATAAGATAGGATAATTAAAATAGATTATGATAATAATGTAATATTTATAAAAATTAAGGGTAATATTGATCATGAAAAGATTTTTCCGAAGTCGTACTTTTATAGGGAGTATGAAATGTCAATATTATAGAAAGCATTAGGTGCCGCTATGCGCCTATGCAGATTTTTTTTTCTTCCGTTTTAAGTGGTGGTGGACGAGGTTTTTTTGAAAGTCGGATGAGGTGAGGAAGATTCATAGTTAGTAGAGGACAAGGGGGGATTGGAGGATGTTGAGGCTGTAACTGATAAAATCATTTATAAATGGTCCATAATTTTCAAGATGCGCCTATCAAATTTTTTTCCCGTTTAAGTGGTGGTGAAGGAGGTTTTTTTGAAAGTCGGATGAGGTGAGGAAGATTCCTAGTTAGCAGATGAGGATAGGGGGGGATTGGAGAACGTTGAGGCTGCAACAGATAAAATTATTTAAAAATGATCCATGATTTTCTAGATGCTCCCAAGACCTAGGCTATGCGCCTATGCTGACTTTTTTCCCCGTTTAAGTGGTGGTGAAGGAGGTCTTTTCGAAAGTCGGGTGAGGTGAGGAAGATTCATAGTTAGCAGATGAGGATACGGGGGGTTGGAGGACGTTGAGGTTGCAACATATAAATCCATTTATAAATGGTCCATGATTTTCTAAATGCTCCCAAAGACCTAGGTGAGCGAGGTTGGTACCGCTGTCTAGGCCTAGGCAAGCTGAACGTTAGCTTCTTAAAACATTGATCTTGATGTAGCAGATCTTCACGTGTGAGCTTCCAACTAGTCTCCTGATCAATGTCCTCCTCCAAAGCAACCTAAGTTTGACACATGGAATTTGAAATTCGAACTCCGCGCTACTCTCACGAAAAGGAATACTCCAGACAGAGTTTCCCCCTGAAAAGAAAAGGAAAAGACTCGTAACCTCCTTGGGCTATGTTCATCAGAACTAATGGGGGCAGACTAGCTTTACCCACAGATGTTTTTTTTTTCCATCTCTGGAGTGGATATGCAACTCGATAAAAGTTAAAACCTCTGGCCTTTTTTTTATAACTACTAGGTTTTATGCAAGTGCACATGGTTAAATATCAAAATATTTTTATTTTATATTTATTTGACTAATATTCATGTTACAACACATGTACATGGTTATAAAATAAAAGTTGAGGATGCACATGCAAATTACAGATTCAGAGTCAAAAGATAAATATGCTAACATGCATATTCGTAAAGGATGTGTATGTCATAAAGCCTTGTGCATTCTTTGACTCAATATGCATTCAATTAACCGTATTTCTTAAATGTTCACAAACCAACCGTGAATATATGGTACATATAGTGATCCATAATAAGCTGCTTTCCAAAGAGCGGCTTTCTTTGGTATACCACGGAGAGGATTGAAAGGACCATTTTTTTTTTGTCTTTTCATTTTGAAAGGTTGCTTGATTTTCCAATACAAATGCAATGTCTAGCACAGTTGCAAAATGATAATACCTTCATATCAAATTTCTATCCAATAAAGTTGAGTTTATTTCATGAAAGCTCCAAAATTAATCCCAATTAACTTCATATCAAATTTCTATCCAATAAAGTTGAGTTTATTTCATGAAAGCTCCAAAATTAATCCCAATTAAAATAACTTTCATGCTTTGTATTAATAGTTTGAGTTTATTTCATGAAAGCTCCAAAATTAATCCCAATTAAAATAACTTTCATGCTTTGTATTAATAGTTTCCACTTTTACTTTTTAAGTTTTCTTGTATATTCGGTGTTATCATACTGCCAATTGATTTAGACCCACTCCTAACTCCTCCTAATTGCGTCACTTCCCTTCCCTTCATTCATGTATGAATTATCTAAAATAGTTCTCCTTATATCCATGTGAGCAACCTCTTTAACTTACTACAAATTCTGCTCTTTCCTTATCCTATATCTTAGGCTTTGTTCGGTCAAGAGAATTACAACGTAGAAGTTTTGCATTTTAGAAGAGGAAAAAGCGAAACCTTATGTGTCATCCAAGATTTGTGGCGTTGCTCGCCGAGTTTTCAGTACCTCATGGTTGAGCTATGTTACAAAAGAAGGACGCACGCAGACCATGTTTTTATGCATAATTATTCTGGAACATAAGTTAAATTAATACTTTACGTCATATTTTATATTCTACTAATCCCAAGATATAATATCAAGTCAAGTATGAATAACAATATCATTATGAACTAATGTTCTAGTAAAAATTAAACACATTTCATACTACATTGAAAATAAAATTGCACAACACATTGGGATATTATAAGATCATGTTATATAATAAACAATCTCAACAATAATAATAAATATATATATATATATAGTCTTTTATCATTTTTATGGATTTAAACATCTATCAATTAATGTTACTAATGTGTTTTGCTGCTCCAACTCCAACTTATTAGTAAAGTTTTATGCAGTTGCTTTAATTTATATGGCGACAATAATTTTTAAGCTATATAATTCTTTAATTTTTTATTTCTTAACCGGATATTTTTAATCAATTCTTATTCTTTTTGTCTACGAGTATCAACTTAGACTGTCTTTAGATGCTGAAAAGGGATAGTAAACCCCAAATTAAAAATTAAATATATATATTAATGAAAGAATAACTAACAATTACACTTTTCTTTGCCAAGTTTTAAAATTTCAGCCATTTATTATGGTTTGGAGCTTTGAGGGTGTGATTTATAATTTTTAAAACTTTGAGAGTATTTTTAAAATATTATTTTTAAGTTTGGTAGTTATAACTTTTATGTTTAATGTGTTGGTGGTAATTTTTAAATGTCACGATATTTCTTACCACTCTAAAATTTTAAGGCTGTTTTTTACAATTGTTAAAACTATAGATTAATTTTTAAAAATTCAAAATTTAGTGGTCTAACAATAGTTTTCATATTTGATGCGTACTGGTTATAAATTTTAAAATTTTAGAGTTTTTTGTAATTTTTAAATTTTGAAAGAGTTTTTTTTACAACTTTTGTAATTTTAAGGTTAATTTCGGTAAATTTTAAATTTATAGGTGCATGAGGGCAATCTATTGAATTTATTTTTTGTTGTTTGCAAATTTTAAATTTTTTATAATTTTAGGGTTGTTTTTTATAATTTGAATTTTTGAGGGAGTTTCTATAATTTTTGGGACATTGAGAGTAGGGCTGGGCATATTCGGTTCGGATCGGTTTTAAGCTCAATCCGCATCCAATCCGATTTTTTCGAATTCTCAAAACTCTCATCCAGATCCAGATTTTTTTCCCTTCATCCGAATATTCGGCCCAACCGAAATTCGGATCGGTTCGGATCGGTTTCGGTTTTGGACCAAATTAATACTATTTCACAAAAATCTTCCCACACCTAAGATCATTGCCTATTAATTTCTAATGAAGTATCATTATTTATCCATTTTGTCTACTTAACTTTTTCCCCCAAACAATGAAATGTGGAGCTTGTTTGAAGTAACACCATTGACACAGCTAACAAAAAACCGAAATCGGTGAAATGAACGCAAACCATATCAACAAGTACATATGGTTACGTAACATTCAAATATTAATTAACTATAATCAAAAGGTTATCTTTCATTTCTTGGAAAACAACTTAACATGCCTCTAGTAGAATTTGAAAGCTTATATGAGGTTTCACCGATTTTAATGCGGGCATATACGCTAGCAGGCCCAATGAAAAAGGAACTATACAATATAAACATGTATGTAAACATAACAATCAAATTACCGAGCAATTATATAGCTTAATGTTCAAGTGATGACTCACTAATAAGAAAGCTATTTCATCCGACTTCGTCCGAACCAAAAGTCCTTTCCATTTTGACCGAATTCCGAACGACGAAGTCCTTCCCATTTTGAGCAATATGAATATCCGACAAAGAACGAATTAGAAAATTCGGTTCGGTTTTTTTCCGGGCGGTTCAGGGGTTCAAACCGGATCCAAACCGGTTTAATTCGGTTCAGGCGGTTTAGAGTCTTCTTCTCATCCATTTAATCCGGTTCGGTTAACCGACCCGCTTTTTCGGGCGGTTTTTTCGGTTGAACCGGTTTTTTTCGGTTTTTGCCCACCCCTAATTGAGAGTGTTAATTGAAAATTTTAAATTCTTCGGAAGTTTATGTTAATTTCTTAATTTCATGATTTTATTAGTTTTGAAATGTCTGAAATTTTCAAGTGCATTATGATAATCCATTGAATTCATCTTTGTTGTTTGTAAGTTTTAAAATTTTAGAATTTCAGTTGCTTGTTTGTAATTTAAACTTTTGAGGGTGTTTCTATAATTTTTGAGATAATGAGATGTAATCCGTAAATTTTAAATTCTTCGCTGTTAATTTCTTGATTTTATGTTTGTTGTTTTAAGTTTTTAAACGTCGGGATAGTTTTTATAATTTAAAACTTTTTAGGGTATTTTGTGTATTTTTAAAAAAAATTTAGGTTTTTTTTTGCAATATTTTATATATTATAGTACGTTAACTACGTATAATTTTTTAATTTTTACAAACTAATACCATAAAAAGATGTTTTAAATATTTTATTAATGTAATTTTTTAAACTGTTAAGCTATAGATAGTTCACGTAAGATTAGGATAGGATATAATTATGATTACTATAATTTCTTTATCTTTACAAACTAATACCATAAAAAGATGTTTTAAATATTTTATTAATATAATATTTTGAAATTATTAAGCTATAGATATTTCACGTAGGATTAAGATAGGATATAATTATGATTAGAATAAATTAAGATGTAAATGAAATATTTAAAATAGTGAAGGGTAATATTTAAGATGTTTTACAATATTTTATGCACGTGATTAAATATTATGATTAAGTTTTTTTGACTTATTTGTTTACTAAAATTTGTTTCTCAGTTCTACTTTGATTGTTTTTCTCACTTATGTTTTCAAACTTTACTATTGTAATTATTATTTTTTAATGTTTGTTTGAATGAGCTATACCAAATTTAAAATTTTAATGTAATAATTGAATTGACAAGAAATAACTATAATCTAAAGCTAATTTGAATTTTCGCGTTATTTAGATCGGTATGAAATCAAGCTTGGCTTAAGAAGTATAATGTTGTTAAAGTGAAAAACACTTGAAAAGATAATGTTATAAAAGAAGGATGAATAATTAAAGCCAATGAGACTAGATGATTAATTAAAAGTGGGCTAGAACTAAACTAAAGAGAATATAAATATTGTTGCTAATCACTGATAGACTTTAGAAAAATCATAAAATAAAGATTAATGCTAACTCTATTACACTTTTATATGATAAAAGCATCCACATAACCATATAAAAAAGATTAAAAGAGTTCATGAAAACCACTTCTAAAGATTCCTGATTTTACTCAAAAAATTAAGATATTTTTAAAAATATTATATAATTTAAATTTGTGTTGTATTTATAAAAAGCCTTGATGGAGATGCTTTTGTTTTAGCAGTCTGTTTTGAATGAACCATGCATATTAGCTTTAAAGTGTAATATTTTTTCTTTATCGTGTTATATGGATGTTTGTTTGGTTTGCTTATCTGTCTCTTATTTCTTCAATAAGTTGATATATTATTAACACAATTTACAATGATATGCATATCTTTCATTCAAATTTGAGACATGTATAAGACGAATTTTATATTTCATGACCTTTAATAAGAATTTTAGTTGTAAAATATGTTACCTTCATATTTAAAGATCTTGAACTCTCACAGTACTATTACATGATTATCTTTGACCGTGTTCTTAAAAATTGATCTTTTTTTGGTAGTTATATCCCCAAATATGGATACTTGCAGAGTCGTGCCACTATATAGAGAAAAGAAAAATATCAATTTTAAATTTTTTACTTACACTATGGTAACTAAGTATTATGTGCATATTTTTGTCCATTATAGTGATTTTTCTCATCTTATCTGGTTTATTATATCTCACAATGTAGTTGATCAATGACTTCACTTTAGTTTCTATTGCAAGATTATTTATATGAAATTTTATATTAAGTTTATGATTCCTTTAGTAACTTCACTTTAGTTTCTATTGCAAGATTATTTATATGAAATTTTATATTAAGTTTATGATTCCTTTAGTATTTTTAGAATAAAGTATATTGCAAGATTATTTATATGAAATTTTATATTAAGTTTATGATTCCTTTAGTATTTTTAGAATAAAGTATAAAAATTTATAAGTACTTACTAATTTTTCTTGTATTTTTCATGAATAATATTTTTTTTTAATTAGGACCATAATTGTTCAATATGTTCTTCAAGGAGAACTCGGTTAGTGCTTCTTTGCTCGATATGCTTTTTTATCAATGTCAATTAAGGTGATTTATGAATGTTTCTGAATTTTGAGTTTATTTCCTTCACTTCTCCATTTGAAATGAAAACAACTTAGTTCTTTTAAAGGATATCTCTGAACTTTCTGATAGTTTCTCCATACATAACTCATTGTATTTTTTTACTTTATAAACAAATATTATCAACATTAGAGATAAATGTTTATATATTATAATAAATTAATGCTAACATATTATATCTTAATGTAATAATATCAAACATTTCCTCTTTTCTTTGCCAAATTTTAGCATTTTTGTGATTTAAACTTTTGAGAGTGTTTTACAATTTTTAAACTTTGATAGTATTTTATGAAAATTTTAAATTTTAAGTTAAGTGCTTATAATTTTCATGTTTCATGTATTGGTGATAAGTTTTTAAATGTTAGAATATTTCTCGTAACTCTAAAAATTTGAAGATATTTTTATAATTACAAAAATTTGGGTGGTTTTTTAAAAGTTTTAAAATTTTAGCAACCTGCTAATAATTTCTAATTTGATGTGTACCAGTTATTGTAGACGTTAAAAATTGCCTATGGGTCCCTGCACACAGCTGGAAACGTAGAGAAGACGATGAACATCATTATCCAAGTCAAAGTTGTTTATCTGACGACGACAAGTGCATAAAGTGAGTCGACGAACCGTATGAAGCAACATAATAGCAGAATAACGAAGATACGATCCGAGCAGGAGTTACATTTCACTCACGAAAGACGAAGCACCCCCCGTATCTCGTCCATTCCGAATATGATCTACCCATGGGAGATTGTAGATCTCTTCGTCGACTTTCCTACACACTTTGAATCACATAATTCCGAGTTCGGACGACGAAAATACAGCGAAAATAACTGAGGCGCGCTTGAACAATGTTGGGGCCTTAGTGGAGACACTTCAAGTGTCCGGGACTTAATCGAGACACTCCAAGCGTCCGGGACTCAGGGGAGACATTTCGAGCGTCCGAGACTTAGCGGAGACACTCCAAGTGTCCGGGCCTTAGTGGAGACACTTCAAGTGTCCGGGCCTTGGTGGAGACACTTCAAGTGTCTGGGCCTTAGCGGAGACACTTCAAGTGTCTCGGCCCTGGTAGAGACTGTCTCACTTTGAATCTGAAGAAGCTCAAAACATAAAAGTTGTAGATTTCTCCTCCAGATTTCCAACGCCTCCTGGATAACTTCACTCCAAGGTCGTATGAGAGAGTTAGAGGCAAAACAACAAAGAGACACTTGCACTATCTCGGCCAAGGCCGAGACAGTTAGACTGTCTCGGGCCTTATAGAGCTGTTTTGACCATGATTCACTTTAAATATGAAGAGTATCAAAAGACAAAAGTTGTAAATCTCCTTGTTAGCTTTCCAACGCATTTTGGATCAACTCATTCTGATATTGTATGAGAGAGATAAAGTCAAAATACCGAAGACAGTACAAACTGCCTCGAAATTCCAAGACAGTGTTGGTGTTTCGGAGAAGAATGAAGATTTTGGTCATGATTCTATTTGAATATGAAGAAGCTCAAAAGACAAGAGTTGTAGATCTATTCGTCAGCTTTCCCACGCATCTTGAATCATTTCGTTTGGAGGTCATATGAGAGATTTAGATGCAAAATAGCGGAGTCAGTCTAACTGTCTCGGCCAAGGCCGAGACACTCCAAGTGTCCATGACCGAGACACCCAAGGTGTCTTGGCCTTGGTCGAGACACTTGGGGTCTCGGCCAAGGCCGAGACACTTCGGGTGTCCGTAGGCCTAATAACTATGTTTTGAGCTGTTTTCGACCGTTAACCACCTGGATTTATTCTAACTAATCTAATGTCATCCTAGAACGTGATAAAGTGGTTATAACTTAGGATAAGAGTGAATCGGCCGTTCTTATCCGAAAACAGAGATCCCGAAACCTACAAATACAGCCCTAGGGCCTTCATTTGCACGGAGCTAGAATTTTCAAGCCTTGGCGAAGCCTTGCTGAATTGGAGACTGAAGAGCCACGAATTTCAGAGAGGGGGTGGATATCTCAGCGAATTCTTCGGCATAAAGAAGGAGAGTTCGACAGATCTGCAGCCCAGTTCTTCCCTTGAGATCGTACCGTTGCTGTGATCTCGAGAAGAGTGATTATCTCGTTGTTACCGAGATAATTGCTTCAGTTTCTTGAGTCTTTCACGAGTCAAGAAATCTGCACTTTGATCTGATCCGAGACGGTCCACGGATAAACCTTGGCACCGGCAAAGATCCCACACAAACAATAGGAGATAAACTGCTGTTGTGTTTGTTTTGACAAGAGTTGTAATTTTCCGTTTTCATTGTGTAAGAGTCTTATAAAAACACTATATTTTTGTTTTTATTGTAACGACTGAAGTTGTAATGAATACCTCAATGAAGAAATCAGTTTTCGACCAAAACAGTTATAAGTTTTAAAATTTTAGAAAATTTTAATAATTTTTTGCTTTTGAGGGAGTTTTTGTAATTTTTGTACCTTTGAGGTAATTTTTTTACTAATTTTAAATTTCTATGTGCCTAATGGTAATATTTTGAATCCATCTATATTGTTTCTAAGTTTTGAAATCTCTGAATTTTAGAATGTTTGTTCGTAATTTAAACATGGCTAAATGACACTTATATATCCTATTGTTTTGCTCTTGTAGTAGTTATATACCCTAAGTTACAAAACATAGCAAAAAATACCCTAAGTTGGTAACTGTTTAAATTTAGCTAACGAGGTTAAAAAATACATGAAAGGACAATAATACCCCTCCTTAAGAATTAACCCCCCCAACATAGTGAAAGCTCTTATTTTCTACTGTTACCCATATTAAAGAGGAAGAAGAAGTTGGAGGCCACGAAAAGAAGAAGATGATAATGATAATAATCTATGGGGGGTTTGGGGGGGGGGGGGGTAGGTAATACAGTAAATAAAATAATAAATGAGGGTAAGAAGTATTCAAGTTGGTCATAGGTCCAGCACGTGAGAATATTCTAGAGAATATTCTCATAGTTGGTTAACAGAAGGTACCAACTTACAAATTTTTATCAACTCAGGATATTTTTTTGCTATATTTTGTAACTTAGGGTATATAACTGCTTCAAGAGCGAAACACATAGGGTATATAAATGTAATTTAGCCTTTAAACTTTTGAGGTTGTTTCTACAATTTTAAAAATGTTGAGGGTGTTAATTATAAGTTTTAAGTTTTTAGATATCATGTTTGTTTTTAAGTTTTAAAAATTCAAGGTGTTTAGTGTAATTTTAAACTTTTAAGGCTATTATATGTAATTTTTGAAATATTTGGGTTTTTATATAATACTTCATGTATCATAATATGTTATCTACGTATAATTTTTAAATCTTATTTTTTTTTATATTTTTGAGTTATAGGTAGCTCATATGGAGTTAATATAGGTTATAATTAGTATTTGGATAGATTAAGATTTAAGTGAAATATTCAAAATAACTTTTTTTAAATTGTTGACCTATAGATAGTTCACGTGAAATTAGATAATATATGATTAAAATTAGAATAGATTAGGATAATAATGTAATATTAAAAAAAACTAAACTTTTGAGGTTGTTTCTACAATTTTTAAAATGTTGAGGGTGTTAATTACAAGTTTTAAATTTTTAGATATCATGTTTGTTTTTAAGTTTTAAAAAGTCAAGGTGTTTTGTGTAATTTTAAACTTTTAAGGCTATTATATACAATTTTTGAAACATTTGGGTTTTTTATAATACTTCATGTATTATAATATGTTATCTACGTATAATTTTTAAATCTTATTTTTTTCTATATTTTTGAGTTATATGTAGCTCATGTGGAGTTAATATAGGTTATAATTAATATTTGGATAGATTAAGATTTAAGTAAAATATTCAAAATAACTTTTTTTAAATTGTTGACCTATAGATAGTTTACGTGGAATTAGATAAGATATAATTAAAATTAGAATAGATTAGGATAATAATGTAATATTAAAAAAAACTAAAGGTAATACTGACCATAGAAAGATTTTTCCGAACTCGTACTTTTAAATGGAGTATGATATACTAGCTGCTTTGCATGTGCATAAAACATTGTAACTTATATTTTGTGCATTTTACATATGAAAAAGAGTTGCCACTAAAAATAAAAAGAGTATCTTTATATCACATCTCTCTCTGTTTTATATTTTTTTTTGAATTGTGACTTTATTAGATTTATTCTTAATTTCATTGCGTCTTTTATTAACATTTTATGAGTTTTTTTGCTCATTCAATAGCATATTTTAAAATAAATTAAGTCCTACACTATATACTAAACATAAATAGTAAGCAAGTAAAAGTTCTTGTGAAAAATAATATATAATACATAGAAGTTTTTAAATCTTTTAAATGTAAATTGTAACGTTTAATAAATTTAAAAGTATATTATTTCATTAATTTTAGGGTTTTGAAAAATATCTAGTATCGCTAATATAGAGGTGGTCGATTGAAAAATAAAGAAGAAGAATATTATCTGTACTTAGTCAGCTGGCAAAAAATATAGATTTACAATTAGGTAACAATTAAGTTGTTTAGGCCTAATAGGCTAGGAACATATTTTATATTTTCATACTAATATGAAATATCAGTGAGAAATTAGGTAACTGAAATCCAATCAATAGAATATATTTTATAATTGAATGCTTTATGATTTCCTACTTCTATGTTTGATAGATTGAAAGCAGTTTAATATTCGGTTCTCTTTTCTTGTATTTTTTACTCCGAGAGAGGATTTAAAGCTTTGCGTGAAATGAGAGACCTTGAAATGATATGTAACTAGCCAATTTACCAAACTACCCGCTGTCATTATGGGGGTAGAATAGATTAGATGGATATCTCAACAGCAATTGTTGTATATGGTAGCAAACGTCATATTTAAAAAGACAAATGTTGCTCGACTTGCGGTCTGTGATCCAATTCCGAACGCGTATAGGCAGTGGCGTAACCATGATTATTTTTTACCCCGGGCGAAAAATAAACGTGATCTACAAGTATGTCGTGAATCATTTTCTTGAGTGAGTGGATGAAAGAAGAGGAGCCGCCGACCGTGTTTGAGAAGGTTCATGGGATGAATATATGACAGGCTACTAAAAAAATGCCAAGGCTAAGGAAATTGCTGAAAGAAGCGGAGGAGAGTGATTCTGGGTTAATAACAAAAGTGGTTGTCGATGAGTTTGGCATGCAGTTGTTTGGGGAAGTGAAGTCTGTTGTGGATGTTGCTGCAGGTTCTGTGATGATTTCTAGAGCGGTGGCTCAGGCTTTTCCCGAGGTGAAGGTGATAGTTCTTGATTTACCTCATGTTATTGAGGTGATGGATAAGAGTGAAGGTAGAATTCAGTATGTTGCTAGAGATATGTTTGAGTACATTCCACTTGCAGATGCCAAGAATTGCCACTCACTCAAGAATTGCCACGGACTCAATATTCACTCATGAGATGAAGAGGAGCCGCCTACTTATATGGTTTTTCACATTCTTGCCCTGGGCAGCTGCCCAGGGCAAGCATTTACTGCCTACGTCCCTGCGTATCGGATGGATACAGATTTAAAAAGAGAACATTTCAATATTTGACTGAACATGTTATCGGAGGATGATTTTGTCCATGCACGTCTGTGGTTTGATAGTTTATATGTATGTATGTTTTTTTGGATTTGGATCCTCTCCACTATAAAAAAACGTAGTGGAGAGACCACTACTTTTAATCTCAATCGTTGATTATTTAGCATGCGGTTATGATACAATCAAAATCTAACACTTACAATACTCCCCGTGTATTGTACTCATTCCTAATTTGCACTAAAAGAAAAAATCACAACCATCAACTAGATAATCTATGTCTGTGATTATATAGTGGTCCCTCCACTATTTTTTTATAGTGGAGAGGATCTGAATTCTGTTTTTTTTCCTCCCCTGCAACAGTTGGGTGGAGTTATTGGTTGGGACAAATTAAGGCCAAGTGGAAAAATTATTCTAATGGAACAATTTTATCCCGTTGGGATATTTTGAGTGAGGTAAAGTGAGATAAGTGGGATAATTTAAGCCTTTGATTTCACAATTCACGTGAGATAATTAATAATGTGGACTTATTAAAATATAATTTTATCTATTAATTACTTCTAAATTAACTTATCCAATTGGTTTAGTATATTATTTAGTATATTATTATAATATAAACATTAATTTACTTTAAATTAAAATATAATATGTTGTACTATAATTATTAATTAATGTTATTAATGATTATATTATATTATATTATATTAGTATGCTATACTATATAATAATTAATATAATATAAGATTAATATATTTAATATAATATTTAATGTTATAATATTTAATATAATAATCTATTCCTCTAATTAATAATAGGAGGACCCCAAGGATCACTGTTTCATGCTGTAGTAAATGCTGCAATGATATATTATTTATATATATTAATAATATATTATATATATTATATATAATAGATATAATATAAATATATATATATGTATATAATATATAGTAATATATTATATAATATATATATAATATATTTATAATATATAAAATTATGTATATATTTATAATATAATATATGTATATAATATATGTATATATAATATATAATATATAATAATATATGTATATAATATAGATAATGTATATAATATATATAATGTATAAATATAATATATGTATATATATATTATAATATATGTATATAATATATTATAATATATGTATATAATATATTATAATAATATATATTATAATATATATAATATATTATAAATATGTATATAATATATATAATCATATATAATATAATAATATATGTATATAAAATGTATATAATATTATGTATCATAATAATATATGTTATAATAATTATAATATATTATAATAATGAAGATATAATTTTTTAGAAATTGGGTAATCACCATGTTTTATTTATCTGTCTGCTTAAATCTCTTTGCAGATTGCTTTTGAATGTTTTATTTGTAAGAGATGTATGAAGTTTTATAGTGTTCTTTTCATTCTCTTATTTAAGAGTTTAGTTTACAAACTTATAGGACGTCAAAAAAGTCGGCGCTGTGTAAATCCTGTTGTTGCCGGAGATGGCTGGTTAGGGTAGTGTAAGTCGTTGACAGACGGTAAGTTTTTAGCTAAGTTGTTTTACAGAAGAATAAAAAGAAAAATAAAATTTCGACATCCGTTATCTTGTTAAACATTTAAAAGATATAATCTGTAAACAGGAAAATATGTCCAGAGCATAGTAGAAACTTCGGCGGCGATAATCCGCATTATAACTCGAATGAAAAAAGTTAAAACGCCCAATTGACAGAAATATGAGACTGATAATAGATCACTGTAATAATGTGGACAAATAGCAGATGTTCTGAATAGGGACATATAAAAATTGGCTTTTACGACTATAAGTCTTTCATAAATATTAAAACGGCCTAGAAAGTGGGGGGGGACTACTACAGTCGATAGGGAAGAACAAAACTATCGGCAACTCTTAGGAGTTTGCAGACTAGTTAATCCTTATATGAAAATACAAAATATTTTACATCGTCGGTCTTGATACAAATCCGCGTTTCGTCCTTTGACTTATCAGGCTAAACGCCTCTCTGTTAGTCTGTCTTAGAGACTCGAGATGTTTTAAATTCAGACCCAATCTTTTAATGCTGTATTATAGGAAACTAGTCTAGTAATGGACTCAGTATATTTTTAATGTTTTATCCAATCTAAGTCTCTCTCTAAGCAGATCCAAATATCTTAGGCTTATTAGTCTTAATATAAAGAACACACTCGGATATAATTATATTCTTTGATACGAAACGATTGAAACATAATATATCGCATGCCATTATACAGTATTAAATACTTTAGCTCCAAAACCAAAATTCATTCTTAAACAGGGAAAGCTGTTCTGCGCTAGAAACAAAGTTTTATCTTCCAATATAGCCTGTTAAGTAGCAGATAAAGTAGGAAGCTAATAAATTTTCCTGAAAATTGGGTTATACACCATGTAATACAACCTTTGCGATTATAAATCAAGCATTGTTGATCAAAATTGTGCAAACAATTGACGGAGAGGTTTTGAATAATTTTTATGCCTTCTAGAACATCAGAATATCTGGATGTGGCATCATCTGCCAGAAATTCGTCTTCTCAGAATCTTGGATCTTATAGCGAACCAGTTCTGCTTCAAGGATATAATATATCCGATAATAATATTCCACATGCCTTTATATAAAAGATAAAGCTTCTCCTCCGAATACGGAGATGAGTTTAAATGAAATGATGAATTTTAAAAAAGGAAGTTCTATGAGGGAAATTCTGCACATACATAGTTTTTACCTAGAAAAAAATAAAAGATTCGAAGTTGTTTTTTAAATTTTTTTTTGAAAAAAGACCAATTAAATTGGGTAAACAAGTACTATATAGAGCTGACTATAAGCAAAATTTGTTACACTTCTTTTTGTAGACCGAAGCCTGTCTATTTTCGCAAGACTTTCTTTCCTTCCTTCAGTTAGGAACTCCTCCCTCCATTCTTTTTACGAGCTCCAGTAAAAAAAAGAGAAAAGATTAGACCTAGTCTAAAGATGATTGTCCAGAGCCTAAGCTACTCAGTATCAATCTACTCATATATATTAATGGAGCATAGAAAACTTTAGTTAAATAAATTATTTTTATGATTCAGGATGGATACTGAATCAGACGATGGGGATCGCTCGATGAGAGCATCTGTTCGTTGTGGTAGGAAGGTCACCATCAAGACAAGGACTAAAAATAATCATCGTTACCATAATTAAATCTTGTATTAGCAATTGATTAACATAAACAAATCATACAAATAGTCATCACTACCATAATTAAATGCGGGATGATTGCTTATAAAGTTGTTAAGACATCTACATTGTTCCGCACCTTGAACTCTTAATCATTACGTAAAGTTGCTAGACATCTACATTGTTCTGCACTGTGAACCCTTAATCATTATGTATAAATACCAGTTTAGGCCACCACTTGTCGTAAGAATATTCTCCTCAGAAGTGGGGAAAAATTAATCTAATTGTTGATAATAATGTATTGTAGTGGGTTTTAGTCCCACATTGGTTGTGAGAACACATATCACCCTTCTCTACTTGTATAAATATATGTGCACATTCAATATACAACTCAAGGGAAATTTACCCAAGACTCTTTCTCTCTCTCTCTCTCTCTCTTACTTTAACATTGTATCAGAGCTAGGGTTATTATTTTTCTTCCAATAAATTTTTTTAATGCTTCTGCTTTCTTTTGTCAAATCTTGGCATTGCTGCTTTGCAGCCTCTTAACGTATTTCACGTTCTCATTTTAACCTTCGGGTTTATACATTAATCTTCGGGTTCTATTTTAAACATTCGGGTTTCATTCTAACATTCGGGTTCTATTTTAACGGCATCGCCGTTTCAAGACCATCTATTAGTCTCAATTTTACGGCATCGCCGTTTTTAAGACCGTCTCTCGGTCTCAAATTAACGGCATCGCCGTTTCAAGCCGCCTCTCGGCCTCAAACGAATGGCATTGCCGTTTCGCAGTCAGTAACGGCATCACCGTTTTAATCCATCTCGACGTCTTAACATCCGTTTCAACATTGTTGTTATGGCTCATTCAGAGAAGATTCCCAAACCACCTTTACCCCTCAATGATCAAAGTGTCTGGGTAGGGTGATCCACCATTGTCACTAATGCCTTACGTGACGCTGGTTTGCTTGATCATCTCACCAGTATGGGACCGGTTCCACCGTCCATCAGCACTGTTGCTTCATCCAGTATTATTACATCTGGCAGTGGTGATGTCGATCTTCAGACTGCTCGTGCTCTCTATGTCAAGAAGAGTTTAGACTGGCAGTTGCAGGAATTTCATGTCATTGATTATCTCACTCGCTGTGTTGGCCCTGGTCTCACTGTCGAGATTGGTTCGCTTCCCTCTACTCGAGCCATGTGGACTCGCCTCATTAAGTGTTTCACTGAGTGCTCTGGTGCACGGAAGACATATCTTCTACAACGCGTTGCTCTACAACGCAAATGTAGTTCCTCTCTACAGTCTCATTTTAGACAAATGCAAGCTTTTTAGACAGAAGTACGCTTCATGCTTACTGGACGTAATTCCACATATGAAGACTGGCTAGCCTGGTACGAACGATATGAGATGCATCAACTGTTTCAGTCCCTTCCTGAATATTCAATTATGACTGATCAACTACTTCATCAGCCTCAATTTCCGACTTTAGCCTCAGTTATGGGACCTCTCACTGCTTATGAGACCCGACAGCAGACATCACAACTCAATTTATCACAAACACACCTACCTCTTCATTCGAGACTGTTCTGTCCGTACCTGTCACTGCTTTTGTTATGAATCATACTTCTCCACAGGCTCCCTCTCCGCAGGCTCGATCTAAGCTCTCTTACAAATATTGCAAGAAGGAAGGACACCGCATTGAGACATGCTTCAAGCTTCATCTTGAGTTACGTTCCTCAGGTACTAGTCATGGTCGGCGACCCCCTCAGTCTCAACCCTCTCGTACGCCAGGATTGCTGGCCAATGCTATACATTCTACTACTTCAAACTACTATTTAAACTATTGAAAGTCTTCGTCGTCAACTTGATGCTTTTCAGCATGTCACCTCTACATCCGTCGCATAACTCTCTAGTATGCATTTTGCTGGTTCTTCAGCTAATCCTTCAATCTCTGGTATGAATGATCTCTGGATTTTTGACTCTGGCTGTTCCTTTGATATGGCTTGTAATGCCTTATTTTTATCCTCTATCTTCACTTCATCTTCTCTTCCCCCTATCTACATAGCTACTGGACAACCATTGTCCATCACTCAATATGGCTCTATTACCCTACAAAATGATCCATCTGAATGTCTAACACTTGGTCCCGTCTATGTGACTCATCAGTTGTACTTGAATTTAATTTCTATTAGCTCTTTATGTATGTCTGGCATGCTTGTCTTATTTTCTTCTGATACTTATATTGTGCATGATCCACAAACGGGCAAGACGGTTAGAGCGGGTCGTAGGAGTCACAAGCTGTATTTTCTAAAATATCTTTACCTTTCAGAGTTCATACATCCATGTTCTCTTGTTGCTTCTGTTTGTTCATCAAAACCCTCTACCTCGCTTCCTGCTAATTTGTGGCATAGACGACTTGGTCATGTGTCTAATAAAAGGCCGAAGAGTCTTATTTAGTTTGGAGTACTTGGTCCTGTATCATCTAGTTTTAGTATTGAGTCATGTATTGGTTGCAAATTAGCTAAATTCACTACTTTACCATTTAAAATGAGTACATCCGTATCCACTTTCTTATTTGATTTAGTACATTCTGATATTTGAGGGCCAGCTCCTTTGCCTTCTTCATCTGACTACTTATATTATGTTAATTTTATCGACGATTTCTCTCATTTTACATGAGTTTACCTACTTAAGAATCGCTCTGACGTACTTACTGCTTATCAAGCCTTCACTGCTATGATTTTCACTCAATAGAAATCTCGTATTAAAGTTTTTCGTTCTGATTGTGCTAAAGAGTACCTATCCTCTACTATGTGCTCTATCATGTCCTCTCATGGGACTATCTTTTAACAGTCATGTCCCTACACTCATGAGAAAAATGGTGTTACTGAACGCAAACATCGTCATATCCTCGATACTGCTCGATCCATGCTCATTTCTTACTCTGTTCCTTGTCGTTTCTGGGCTGAGGCCATTCTCACCGTGACTCATGCCATTAATATCACTCCATCTAGCTCTCTTTCTGGTGCTACTCCTTATAGTCGTGTTTATACTCATCCTCCTCGTTATGATCTAGTTCGTGTTTTTGGTTGTCGATGTTTTATTCTTCTGCCATCTCACGAATGTGATAAATTATCTCCCAGAGCTGTTTCTTGTGTCTATTTAAAAATTAGTTCGGAACATAGAGATTATCATTGTTATGATCCCGCAACTCGTCGAGTTCATATATCTCGTCATGTACAGTTCGAAGAGGATTCTCCATATTATTCTGCTTCTGATGACTTTAATTTCCTCCAGTCTACTGATCATGCTTCCCCGTCAGCTGTATCACCCACTTCTTCACCTCAATTTTCCTTTCGAGATCTCCCTGACATCTCTCCATCTCCTTCTGTTGACTCTTCCTCACCTAGGCTTCTCTTACACCATCTGATCCCTATCCCGTGGACACAACTCTCCCTCCAGAACATACTATTGATCTCCACACATCTGCGCCAACATCTCCCCCGCCTGAGGTTCCTCTTACTCTTCGTCGAGGTAGAAGCCCACATGTCATGTCTACCCGGTATGCTTTGGTTACTTCTTATTCACCTATCTTTCATAACTTTCTTGCTTCCATTCATACTACCATTAAGCCAAAGTCCTTTCAACAGGCAGTTCAAATTTCAGAGTGACGATATGCTATGGCTGAGAAATTTCAAGCCTTTCAGCAAACTCATACCTAGGATGTTGTTCATTGTCCTCATGGGATCTCTCTTGTTGGCAGTAAATGAGTTTATAATATCAAGTTTCATCCTGATGGTACCATTGAACGTCGGAAAGCTCGTTTAGTGGCTCGAGGTTTTACTCAGCAATAATGTATTGATTATGCGGAGACATTTGCTCCTGTTACTCAGATGCCCATCGTTCGTACTCTACTTGCGGTTGCTGCTGCTCATCACTGGCCCTTATACCAGATGGATGTCAAAAATGCTTTTCTTAATAGTTCTTTATCTGAGATAGTATATATGCAACCGTCTCCACGGTCCAATATTCCTCCAGGACATGTATATCTCCTTCGTCGTGCTGTTTATGGTCTCAAGCAGGCACCCCACGCTTGGTTTGAGTGTTTTTGCGATATCGTGCTCAAGGCAGGCTTTATGGAAAGTCATTAAGATGATTCTCTGTTTGTTTGCACTACTTCGCGTGACAGAGTTTTATTACTCATCTATGTAGATGATATGATCATTACAGGTGATGATGTGGCTGATATACAGTACGCAAAATCTCAGTTACAACAACAGTTCCACATGAATGATCTTAGATCTCTTCGGTATTTTCTTTATCTAGAAATTTCTCAAGACCCGTGGGGTGTACTATTGTCTCAATAGAAGTATCTCTCAGATATTCTAGATCGAGCTGAGCTAACTGACGATGCAACTATCGATACTCCACTCCAACAGAATATCAAACTTTGCTCTACTGATGGTGAGTCTCTATCTGATCCTACTCGATATTGACATCTTGTTGGCCAGTTGGTTTGTCTGTGCATCTCTTTACCAGATATCTCTCATGCTGTTGGCATTGTCAGTTAATTTTTTAGTGCCTCACGTTCTGTGTACTATGCTACCTTATTACGGATTCTTGGTATCTCCAGGGTACTATCACTCGCTCTCTTTTGTTTCCTACCACATCTAAGTTAGAGATTTGTACATATTCTTGAAAGTACCCTAGAGGAGGGGGGGAGGGGGTGAATAGGGTTATTGCTAATCTTATTAGATATTAATGGCGATTAAAATTAATTAACAAATATATCCTAATAATATTGATATTCAATTTGATATATGCAAGGATATATGAACAAGAGTAAATAAACAAGTGATAGTGCGCAAATGACAAACACAAACAAAAGATATGATCACGGAGTTCGGTCCCCACGACCTACGTCTCCGCTCCTCACCTCGAGGAGATCTTCACTATCACAACCGGGTTTTCTACGCTCACCCGAATAACGTTTACACCTCACACTATGGTTTTCTAGTTCACCGAAAACTTTACAATTCACACTCTTGCAATCATAATTTATACCCTCTAAGTGCTGATCTCTAGTCCGTGTCTCCCTCAAGTGTTAGAAATTATAACCTACCTCTAGGCATTACCACCTACCCTACTTCTCTTGGGACGACCCCGTCTCTCATCACACACTTCTCTCGGTGTACAAGTGTATTACAAAGTGTATCTCACAATTAGGCTCAACAACAATAAAATGTTCTCTACAATAGGTGAGAACTCAATATAAGCTTAATCTCACAAATCATAATCCCACAACCTAATATATGATGTATGAAATCCTACAAGCTCAAATAGGGTGTGTGTGATAATATGAGTATAAACAAATTCTAACTCTATTAACAAACTAGCAATAAATGATAATATGAAAATAAAAAACAAATTGCTAGAGAAAAGAGTTAGGAAAACTTTTCTATGAACATAGTAGAGGATGAAGAAGATTGAGGATGAATTCCTCAATTGAAAATACAAGCTTCCTCTTTTGTAAACAAAACACCAAACTCAAACTTGAGAAGAAACAAACTTTTAAACACTTAAAACTCTTGTTAAAAAAAAACCCTCTTGGATGAATGTTCTGATGAGAACAATAGGAGTTTATATAGGATGACAAACCAATGCACAAAACCCAAGCAAAATCAGCAAAATTGATAAAATAATAAAGGCTGGAAATATAGCCGTTGGAGCTGGTCAGTCGACTGATGAGCTGACCGTTGTATTCATTTTCCAGCTCATCAGTCGACTGGCGATCTTTATCAGTCGACTGATGGATCATCAGTCGACTGGTCAGTCGACCGAAACAAAATAGAAACTATTTGATGATTGCAGGAACTTTCGTCAGTCGACTGATCAGTCGACTGATGTCATCAGTCAACTGACCAGTTGACTGATAACAGAATATCAGCCTGCATCGATTTTTGAAATGAGTTTCAAGGCTCTATAAAAAATAGCAAATAAATTTCAAAAAATTTAGAACTTTGGGAAAAGTTTATAATCATGAATATGAACATGTTGGAAAAATAATTTTTTAAATTGCTCTTACCATTTGTGAAAACTTAGAAATATTCAAAAGTGTAAAAATACATATTTTTCAAATATGTTTATTTTGACATTTTAGCTTAAATCAAGTTCTGAAAATTTGTGTAAAGTTTTTATGGACATAATAAAACATGTAAACAAGGTTTGTATAGTTCAAAACATATTTGAATATATTTTGCATAAAAACACCTATTTTCATAAAAATTCACAAATGTAATGTGTGTGTATATTTGAGCTTATAGAATTAACACACATAATATAATCTTATACTAAGTATACCAGAAAAGAATCTTCTGAAACTTGGACTAGGATTGATTGACTTGATATGCATAGCTTCAATATATATCGTTTAGCTCGATTTCCTGTATATACTAAACAACACAAAACAAAACACTGAAAACACTATTAGTTGTAAATTATTTGTTAAATCATTATCAAAACAAGAGGACCCAATAATCTCCCCCCTTTTGATGATGGCAAACAATTTACCAATATGCATAAAAAGTCAAGATACCAATTAAAAATAAATACTATATACTCACAATTTTCTCCCTCTTTGGCAACATAAAAAATGAGAAAAAATAACATAACGAGAGCTAGAAGCTCCCCCTACATATAAGTGCATGTGAGATATATAAAAAATAGGGATTCTCCCCCTATTTAAAGGACTGTAAGAATGGTTAGCCACAAAGCATGAATAGATATAGGTTGTAAGCAAGAGTGCACAGAGAATATATATAAACACAACCATATCTACATATTTTACATTTCATCACAAGAGGCATAAGGAGCCGAACATGAGATATATAAGGAAAATTTAGAATTTACAACACTCACATGATCAAACACAAACCAAGCTTACACAAACCAAAACAACTTAAACAACCAAAACAACTAAACATTTAAGTGCCATACAAACACAAATCAAACTTCATAACAAAAGTCACTACATCAAAATGTTTTTCAAACCATAAAACAAGTATATAACAACAAACAAAAAATTATTATGGGAGAGTAAATGCAAAAAAAAAAAGAACTTAACACAACTCCCCCTATCAAAATGCCATAACGAATATATGTAATAAAAATCATGGTAACCATGTGAGTAAGCATAAATGTAAGATATGCTAAACACAACTCACATACAAAGATAGACCAAGTGAACACACATACATGTACCATGAAGATAAGGTGTCACAAGAGTCTAAAACATAAATATATATCAATATGTATGAAAACTCATGAAAACCAAAAATTTATTCATTGAAAGAAATCATGAGAATTCATGAATCCATGAATGCTAATAAACGATACCAAAAGGCAATTCAAGTGAAAGTTCATGGAAAACATTGTTAGCCTTTTGTTTTGATGATGTTTTAACAAATAATTTACTACTAATGTTGTTTGTCTAGTATTTGTGTTTTTCTATTTATTGTAGACAAACAATAAGTTGGAGGATGGATAGAATTGAGCTTCAACGATCATATCCGTTGGAGGATAGATGGAATCAAGCATTCATGATCAAATCCAATGGAGGTTGGCGGAATAGTGGAGTGAAGCTACGCAATTCAAGTTAAAGATTCAAGTTCAAGCTTCATCCGCAAGTGTACCAAGTCGAGCTTATTGAAGACCTATAGCTTGACACACACACACACACACACACACACACACACACACACACACACATATATTGGTTTTTGGTTTTATCCACACACACACACATCTTGGTTTTTGGTTTTATCCACAAACAAAGCTTTTACAAGCAAATTCCAAAAATTATTTATACATGTTCGTTTTCTATGTGGATAAGTTGTTTTGATTTAATTTCATAGATATGAAACAAATATATATTCATATACATACTCATATGTTTCATATTCTATTGTATTTGTGAAAATATTATATTCATTATTTATAGACTTCATAACAATAGTTTATATCTTTCTTTAAGTCTATAAAATCAGTTTATAGAGTTTCAAAACATGGTTTATGTCCAATGTCAAAAACAAGTGATTTTTCATTTACATGTTTTGGACTATTTTGTAAAATGAGGAGATTTCTCATTTGGGAGATGTTTTTAAAAAAAATTAGTTTTTGTAGCATGTGGATTATTATGTCTATAATCATTTTCCAAAGTTTTATATTTTTCTGAATTTGTTTGATATTTTTAAATAGGGTTTCAAAATAAAAAAAAACAGTTTTCAAACCTGTTTTTCTCATGTATCAGTTTGCGGTCGACCGCCACGGTCGACCGCCTTGAGTCCAGAGACTCAGAATGCGGTCGACCGTGGCGGTCGACTGGATGAACTCCAGAGAGTTTTGCGGTCGATCGTCACGGTCGACCCGATGTTTTCCTAAGCCCAGAATTTGCCTCTGAGCTGCTCGTGGTCGACCGTGAGTTTTTCACGGTAGACCGCCGATCGCCCAACGACTATATTTTGTACAGAATCGGATTTCTGATTCTGTGGACTTTTTGGTCTTTTGATTGGGGTTTTTGGCTGAGGTTTTGGGTGGCTATATATACCCCATTGCTCTCATCCTTCATAACCATCTAAGAGAATGTTTTAATAGAGTTTAATAAGGGTTTAAACTTGTTTTGAGTTTGTTTAAAAGAGTGTTTAAGAGTTTGTTTGTGAAGAGAATTTCATAAGAGCTTGAGGAGATCATCAATCTTGTTTAAGCTTCAATCTACATCCATCCTCTCTTGATCTATTGAGAAGTTTTCTAAACTCTATTTCTAGCTCTTTTATATATTTGATTATCATTCTAAACTCTATTTCTAGCTCTTTTATATATTTGATTATCATTGTTATTAAGCTAGAACTATATTGAGTTTAGTTTTGATTTTTGATTATCATTGTTATTAAGCTAGAACTATATTGAGTTTAGTTTTGATTTATATCTCTTTGTTCACACAAAACCTATTAAGCTTATTGTATTTACACTCATAGTATAATTTAGGGTTGTGGGTTTGTGACTAAGAGTTGTGCTTAATTGAGTTCTCGTCCATTGAAGAGAACAATCATTGTTGTATTTGTGAGCCCAATGTGTAGATCACTTTGTAATACACTTGTACACCGAGAGGAGTGTGCGGTGAGAGACGAGGTCGTCCCAAGAGGAGTGCAGTAGGTGGTAATGCCTAGATGTAGGTTGTAATTCCTAACACTTGAGGGAGATACAGACTAGAGACCAACACTTGTGAGGGCGTAAAGTGAGATTACAAGAGTGTGTGATTGTAAAGTTTTCGGTTAGCTAGAAAACCGAATCGTGAGGTGAAAACGTTATTCGTGTGAGCGTAGAAAACCCGGTTGTGATAGTGGAGATTACCTTGATGTGAGGAGCGGAGACGTAGGTCGTGGGAACCGAATTCCGTAATCATTCATTTGTTTGTGATTGCATTGGTGCACGTATCTTTATGTTTATATCTTATTTCGCCTTTGTATATTGCTTGTTGTTTATATTCCCCACTATCTAGTTTAGATTATTTACTATTGTGTTGTTTGTATACCCTCGTATATATCTCATAGTATATCTCATTGCTAGGATATTTCCCTTTGTTCATATTGCATATTCTTGCTCATAACATATTGTATATATATCTTACAAGAATAATTTATTAATAAGTTTTAATTGGCATAAAATCGGATTACATTAGCATAAGACCCTAATCACCCCCCTCTAGGGTCTAACAAACATAAGATATTATTTTGAAGAAGAAATGATCAAGAAAATATTTGAGTTCAAAAGATTAAGAGTACTCAAATCATTTCTTATAAAATAATCTTTTAGCAAAAAGGTAAACATGTCAAAATAATATCAAACAATCTTGTGTTTAATCCATAAGGATCAAGGAAAATTATGCTTAGGATAACACAAATTATAGTAAACATGTTTCAACCCATATGAAAACCCGGTAAACATGAATCAAAGAATCAATACATACACGTAAAAAGATGATTGATCAAAGAATGAAATCTTCTATGTAAAATTTGATCAATCTACACAAGCAATACTTTATAAAGCATAATAATATGATCCATAAGCTCAAACACATAAATATCATCAAGAAAGTGTTTATAAAGATACTATAAACACAAACACATTGTTTAAACCAAACAAAATTAAAAACAAGGTATAATACAAAAAATGATGTTTTTTAAATTATCTTGATAAAAATTATATTAATTCATAAAAGATGAAAACATGAAAATCTATGAAAGAGAATCGTGAAAAAAAATAAATGATAACTTTTCAAATCAAATACCAAGTATAAAATTGTTTTCACTTTTGTTAATAAAACTCAAATAGAAGTCATCTTTAAGAACATGAAAAACTTAAAAAACAAAAAAAATTTTGTTCTTAAAGAAAATTAAATATGTTTTGGTACCCAATTACTTTTGGTGCCTAAGAGTCTAGGGACATGACCCCCTATCATTTAAGCTTAAAGCCCTAGGGTTATGATCCCTTTTGGGTATATTTTGTTCACGGATCCGGTCATAGCAATAATTATGCAAATGACCTATTCGATTGCAATAAGTGCAATGAAGAGTATGCATTTGTTTATGTTGACCATGTGGATGTGCACGTGGAACATTTGCAAACAAAAGTGAATTATTTGAAGCTTTTTATAAATGCGAAACATTTTTAAACAATGGTCTATTTGGAACATTTTGCAACTTAGAAGATTTTTGTAAATCATAATAAAATATTGCAAGATGTCCAAATCTACCACAAATATTATACTTAAACACATGTGGTTCTTTAGAAACATTTGGCAAAAGTGAATTTCTTTTTAAATCAAAACAATGCTTGGCCAAATGATCAAAACGACCACAATATTCACACTTATACACATGAGCATGTTTATGGTTATATTTATGTGTGTGTGCATGTGTATGAGATGAAGAAGATTAATGGGATGCACAAATGATTAGGCTTGTTAGGCTTTTGTGCATTATAACAAAATTTAGCAATATGATATTTACGGTCGCAAATTGAATACTTGTAAATTTTGTTATACTTGTGTGTATAGTGTATAGGTTTCTTAGAAACATTTTTATGGGACTTTGCACACAAGTCCATAAGCTTGTTGTTATTAACAATGCAAATTTTTAATGTTGAATATAAAGTGGATATTCTATTTCTAACTTGATTCAACTCATCATTTTTTTACATAAGCATTGTTATTAGAAGTAGAACATGCATGATCAATTTTAAAAGAAGTAAGCTCTTTTCTAATATTCTCAACTTCTAATATAGCATCATATTTAGCATGAAACAAACTAACATTTTCCAATTTGAATTTTTTATTGTATTCTTTAAGATTTATATTTTCATTTGCAATGAGATCAAACTTAGTATCTAGTGTTTCATAAGAGGATTTTATTTCGACATGCTTGATTTTTAAGTTAATATAGCTACGTTGCAATTTCTTATAATCATGCATCAATAATTTGTATCCATGTGCAAGTTCATCAATAGTAAGATCATTTTCGTTATCGGACTCGCATACCTCACTAGGGCTATCGTCTAGTGGCCGTGTGCATGAAGAGGCTCCATGTAAACTTGAAGAGGGAACCGTCAAAGATCGTCGGATCGCCTCCAAATTTTCTTGATGTGCTACAAATAATTTCTAAATTGTGTAAGCACTATCAAAATGAGCAAGTTCGTTAGAAATACATGGACCAAAAGCTTTATGCATAAATTCTAACACTAACTTGTTCATGGTAAACATTTTCTTATCATGTTTGCTCCACTTGGATTTCTTCGAAGTGGGCATAATATATGTATTGTCAATAACTTTCCATAAATTTATATTTCTAGATTCAACAAAAATTTTGAATCTACAACACCATTGTTCATAAGGGAAGTTACTATATCTATTTCTAGATTCAACAAAAATTTTGAATCTACAACACCATTGTTCATAAGGGAAGTTACTATATCTAGGAGCAACATTTATATCGTAGCCCACCATTGTTCATAAGGGAAGTTACTATATCTAGGAGCAACATTTATATCGTAGCCTACACCGAACATATTCATAATATATGAGCAAGCGAATTAAATAACATCAAAACAAGATTATCAACAATATTAAAGCTTGGACCGTTAACTCAAGGTGGTTAAACCTTAAATCAAGGAGTACCAAGCTCTGATACCAATTGAAAGTACCCTAGAGGAGGGTGAATAGGATTATTGCTAATCTTATTAGATATTAATGTTGATTAAAACTAATTAACAAATATATCCTAATAATATTGATATTCAATTTGATATATGCAAGGATATATGAACAAGAGTAAATAAACAAGTGATAGTGCGCAAATGACAAACACAAACACAAGATATGATCACGGAGTTCGGCCCCCACGACCTACGTCTCCGCTCCTCACCTCGAGGAGATCTCCACTATCACAATCGTGTTTTCTACACTCACCCGAATAACGTTTACACCTCACACTATGGTTTTCTAGTTCACCGAAAACTTTACAATTCACACTCTTGCAATCACACTTTATACCCTCTAAGTGCTGATCTCTAGCCCGTGTCTCCCTCAAGTGTTAGAAATTATAACCTACCTCTAGGCATTACCACCTACCCTACTCCTCTTGGGTACCGAGTGTATTACAAAGTGTATCTCACAATTAGGCTCAACAACAATAAAATGTTCTCTACAATAGGTGAGAACTCAATATAAGCTTAATCTCACAAATCATAATCCCACAACCTAATATATGATGTATCAATAGGTGAGAACTCAATATAAGCTTAATCTCACAAATCATAATCCCACAACCTAATATATGATGTATAAAATCCTACAAGCTCAAATAGGGTGTGTGTGATAATATGAGTATAAACAAATTCTAACTCTATTAACAAACTAGCAATAAATGATAATATGAAAATAAAAAACAAATTGCTAGAGAAAAGAGTTAGGAAAACTTTTCTATGAACACAGTAGAGGATGAAGAAGATTGAGGTTGAATTCCTCAATTGAAAATGCAAGCTTCCTCTTTTGTAAACAAAACACCAAACTCAAATTTGAGAAGAAACAAACTTTTAAACACTTAAAACTCTTGTTAAAAACCCTCTTGGATGAATGTTCTGATGAGAACAATAGGGGTTTATATAGGATGAAAAACCAAGGCACAAAACCCAAGCAAAACCAGCAAAAACGATAAAATAACAAAGGTTGGAAATATAGCCGTTGAAGCTGGTCAGTCGACTGACGGGATGCATCCGTCGACTGATGAGCTGACCGTTGTATTCATTTTCTAGCTTATCCGTCAACTGGCGATCTTTATCAGTCGACTGATGGATCATTAGTCGACTAGTCAGTCGACCAAAACAAAACAGAAACTATTTGATGATTACAGATATTTTCGTCAGTCGATTGATGTCATCAGTCGACTGACCAGTCGATTGATAACAAAATATCAGCCTAAATCGATTTTTGAAATGAATTTCAAGGCTCTATAAAAAATAGCAAATAAATTTCAAAAAATATAAAACTTTGAAAAAAAATTTTAATCATGAATATGAACATGTTGGAAAAAGAATTTTTCAAATTGCTCATTTGTGAAAACTTAGAAATATTCAAAAGTGTAAAAATACATGTTTTTCAAATATGTTGATTTTGACATTTTAGCTTAAATCAAGTTCTGAAAATTTGTGTAAAGTTTTTATGGACATAATAAAACATGTAAACAAGGTTTGTATAGTACAAAACATATTTGAATGTATTTTGCATAAAAACACCTATTTTCATGAAAATTTACAAATGTAATGTGTGTGTATATTTGAGCTTATAGAATCAACACACATAATATAATCCTATACTAAGTATACCAGAAAAGAATCTTCTGAAGCTTGGACTAGGATTGATTGACTTGATATGCATAGCTTCAATATATCTTATTTAGCTCGATTTCCTGTATATACTAAACAACACAAAACAAAACACTGTAAACACTATTAGTTGTAAATTGTTTGTTAAATCATTATCAAAACAAGAGGACCCAACAATTCTGATGTTGATTGGGCTAGTGATTCCACTACCAGAAAATCTACCACATGCTATTGTATATTTATTGATGATTCCCTTATTTCCTGGTGGAGTAAGAAACAAGATGTGATTGCTCTTTCCAGTACCAAGGCAGAGTATCGTGCAATGTCCACAACAGCTAAAAAGAACATTAATCTTCGTCGTCTTCTCAGTGATTTCAGTATTTCTGTTACGACTCCTACTGCTCTGTACTGTGATAATAAGAGTGTCATCCAGATTGCTAATAATCCAGTATTTCATGAGAGGACCAAACATCTTGACCGACACTCATTTTGTCCGTCAACAAGTTATCAAGGATAAGATAATTCTACTTCCTCATGTCTCATCCGCTGACAAGCTTGCAGATTTCTTCACAAATGCCTTACATGTTCATCGATTCCATTTCTTGTACGTAAACTCACTTTGTTTGATCCAACATGAGTTTAAGGGGGACTGTTGTTAATAATGTATTGTAGTGGGTTTTAATCCCACATTGGTTGTGAGAACACACCCCACCCTCCTCTACTTGTATAATTATATGTGTACACTCAATATTCAACTCAAAGAAAATTTACCCAAGACTCTCTCTCTTACTTTAACAGTAATAAAAGGTATTTGGCTCATTTCCTTGTTTGATTTATGGTAAGAGTTGGTAGTTAAGATAATAAACAAGAAGCTAGAATTTTTTTAGATGACACATAAGAAACTATACTCTTGGAATTAGGACGAATATACTATCTGAACAGCATGTAGCGAATCCTAATCATAAAAGTTTCTCTTTTCGATGATTCTTCTCATTCGTTAGTAATTATTTTACATATTTCATAGGGTTTGAAGTTTGAGGATAAGGTTTGGAGCTTGGATTTGATAATATGAGAGTAGCTTTGAATGATTGTTATATGGTCAAAGTCTAATTAGGGAAGCCTAATGATAGTTTAGTTGGGAAAATTAGCAGAATCAAGATATGGTCTATTGTTATAATATTGCTATGGTTTGGCAGTTAACTTAAAGAAAATTGGTAATAGTAGTGAGAATCATGGTATTGTGAGCCACATCATGTGCATCTGTCATTGTTGCCCACTGTGGAAGTATGTCAATGTTTTGTAATTGGGTGCAAATTTGACCAAGGCATTAACTCCCGCGTATTTATATATTAATAATGCCGTGAACATTAATTAGCAATGAATATATTACAACTAGGTGTTAATTAATAAGTCCACAGCACATAGAGACACTAATGATCCAAAATATTTCACTATTTGAAGCAACTATGAATCTATGATAGAAGATATTCTTTGTATAAGCAATGACTTTATTTAAGGGTAAATTACACTTAGATTTCCTCTTGTTTACCCAATGATGTGCATAAATATCCTCAGTTGTAAATGATCGCACTTAAATACCTTTTAAGTGTATAAAAGTTGTACTTAGTATGCTCGGTTATGCAAAAGTGAGAATTTCCCTCTGAATATTCTCACATGCTATTTTTAAAACATTTCAGCCCTTACTTTTTTGTTAAATCTATTATTAAATCTACGGAATTCTATTTTAAGTTTTTTTCTGTCTTTTATCTGTATTCAGCATGAATCTATACTGTTAACTTTCACATAATCCCCCAAGATTTTGGGCCATTTCCCAAGAAACCTTGCAACATTAGCACTGTCAGTAATGAACCATAATCTCCATGGAGGGTTAGCTATAGTTTAAGATAACCACGTAATGACTTCTTGACCATGTTGGGTAGAAAATTGTTTTCATTGCTGAATTCATTACAACTTTGGGCGATACAATAAATTCAAAACAAAGATAACCTTTTTTATAAGACTTTCAATACAATGAAATTAGATTACAACCCTCTTTCAAACAACACGCAACAGGTGTTTATCGCCTATTGCTTTGCGTGGGATCTTTACCTGTGCCGGGGACGTCGATATCCGTGGACCGCCTACTGATCGGATCCGGTTGACAGAAAATTGACAGAGCTCCTACTTCACCAAGGAAGTATTCGCTTGAAGCTCTCGGTTGACAGAAAATTGACAGAGCTCCTACTTCACCAAGGAAGTATTCGCTTGAAGCTCTGAGATCGACCAAGCGAAATCAGTAGCTCTTCTCGAGATTAAGACAAAGCCTAATCTCGAGGAACGGCGGACGGAGCTTCAGATCTCTCGAACTCTTCTTCTTTATGCTGAAGAACTTTGCCAAGATCAGTTAGCCTCCTTTGAAATTCGTGCTCCTTTGACTCCTTGATCCGGCAACACCTCGCCCTCTTGATAATAATTCCCCCTGTAAAATGGAGGCCTTGGGCTGATATTTATAGGACTCGGGTGCGGTTATTTGGATGAAAATGAGTGATTTGGCATTATCTTCAGTTAACAACAGCCTAACCACGTTTGTGAATGATATCAAGTCAGTTGGGAACCCCTAGAACAGATAAATCCTGCGAAAACCATTTTAAAACCGTCGAAAATGCATCTGGGGGTCGAAACAGCGCGACAGACTCTGCTGACTCGCGGGGGGCGCGGGTCAGCAGGGTCTGACCTACGCTTGCGCGGGTCGGATCAGTCTGACCCGCGCTTGCGCGGGTCGGCTTGGTTCCTCTCTTTTTGCACTTTTCTTTCCGGGACTTGTACTTTTCGCTACCTTGGTCGACTCGTTGACTTGTAGCTTCGTTGCGGGACTGACCGTCGAACGCGTCGACTACTTGGGGATGTTAGACCCTAGAGGGGGGGTGATTAGGGTCTTATGCTAATCTAATCCGATTAAATGCCAATTAAAACTAATTATGTTGATCAATATGTTCTTGCAAGAGATAGATATGAACAATAAGAACAATAAGAATATGCACAAATAAAATATGAGATAAGCAAAACGCAAACACACGATATGTTTACGAGGTTCGGTCCCCACGACCTACGTCCCCGCTCCTCACCTCGAGGAGATATCCACTATCATAATCCGGTTTAACAGTGAATGAAAATAATATAACTCAATGAATATAGCTAATCAAATGAAAGTGAAATAATAAGCTATATATAAGGAAGAGTTTAGAAAAACTTCTCAATGAACAAGAAGAGCTGAAGAAATGATGATGAGGATGGATTCCTCAATTTGAATTCAAGGCTTCTTCTTTGTGAAAAACTGCTCTTTTGAAACAAGGCACTAAACACCTCTTAAACACTTTGTAAACTTTGTAAACTTAAGTAATCAATTTTCTTGAGTAGTTTTAGTGTTGAAAGCAGTAGGGTATTTATAACAACCCAATACATCAGTAAAAACCCAAGTAAAAAGACCAAAAACCCATTAGAAAACAAAGCAGAGAAATAGCCGTTACAGTGCAACGGCTATATCTGCGGTCGACCGCAGATCCACGGCCGGTCGACCGCTGAAGGCTGAAACCCAGAGTATGATCTCTGGACAATTTGCGGTCGACCGCAGCGACATGCTCGGTCGACCGAAAACAGATATTTAAGAAAACTGCAGGTTTTTAGGCATGTAAAAATTAACTAATGTTGTCCAACAATTATGAAACTTTAGGGAAAGTTTATAAATGAGAGAATAAGTATGTTTGAAAAGTAATTGTTGGAAATGCAATTTTATTTTGTAAAAGCTCACTGTTTTTGAGCAGTGTATAGAAAACCTGTTTTTCATAAAAATAAGAATTGAACTATGACTTATGAAGATGTATTTATATTTTATGAATACATTATATATATTATGAAGTATGATAGAGATGTAAACATAAAAACAATTTTAACAAAGTTTGAAACAAAAATCATTTGAACAAACTTGTGTTGTGTATATATATATTGAGCTTAAATAAAGTCATACACTATATGTAAACAAACCTCTCTTATACCTAGGTGATTGCCACATATAAACTTGCATCTTTAACTCTTGATATAGAAATCTTTTCACTATGTGTTGATGTCCTGAAAAGAAGGAAATAAACCACAAACACTAGAAAACAAATTAGTTGTAAATTGTTTGGCAAATCATCATCAAAACCAAAGGGCCAACAATCTCCCCCTTTTTGATGATGGCAAACAATTTATTAGAGAAGAACAATTTATTAGATAAGATATAACATGTATATGAATAAATCAAGTAGCATGCGTATGAATAAACCAAGTTTTCTCCCCCTTTGACAACATCAAAATGGGGAAAATAGGAGCAGTGCTCCCCCTGCATACATGCATGGGTTAAAAGATATGGATAGACACAAACTCCCCCTGTCAAGAAGCATAAGTGATAACATGATATATAAGATCCATACACAATGAAAAGGAAGAACTCACAAACATTTGAGTTATGATGTACCATCCACTTCATGATGGTATAAGCATAAAATATTAAGTTGAACCATGTGGATGAATAATAAAAAAAAAAAAATGATAACACCAGATATATAATATACAAACATTAACCACAAAAAAGATTATTGAGACATAGAAATATGTAGATGAAAAAGCAACATAGGATAGAATAAATATACTTCATGATGTTTGTAAGGCTAAGCATGATAATATTCAGGCACAAACCACATCAACATTCAGATTGTTAACCAAAATCACATCCAAACATTCATAGTTTTAACTAGAAACGAGTTTAAGTTCAAACAGTCAGATTGTTACCCAAAATACTACAGACCAAAATAGATTCAGAATTGTTTAAAGTGAAATACTAAAACTTCCAAGTAAAAACTTAAGGAACCACCATAAATCCATCAACCAATACCATCCTCAGATCTTGCTTCTGAGCCAGATTCTTCAGCAGAACCCTCGTCAGAACCAGAGGCTGAGCCTGAACCAGATCCGGAAGGAGACACCTGAATCCCAAGGGATTTGCGCTGGAGATGCAGAATCTCCCTCACATCACGCCGAAGACCAGAAGCAATAGTCTCAAGTCTGTCAAGACGACCATCGATACGTTCGAAACGATCACAAGCCTCACTGGAAGAAATAGGAGCTGAACGAGTACGAGGTCGAGGCCTAGAGCTAGAGGATGGTCTAGAAGAAGATGCACCCGCAGAGGGTAAGGGAGCAGGAATTTTGGCTTCAAGATGCATCCTAGAAAGTGATGTTCTATCAAAAAATTCTTTGTTAGCATTTACTTTTGGTTCACCGGAGAGATCGACATGAAAGTGTTTGAAGATAATGGTGAGGAAAGACCCAAAAGAAAGGAACTTGGTATGTTTGCTAAGCATATTCTCAAGAAAAACAAGCCCCCAATTGACCTTGATTTTTGCAAAGATAGCGTAAACAGCATTAACTTTATCGGAGGCAAAGTGGTCAAAACTCCCAGTTTTGGGAATGAGGTTGTGAGCAATGATTTTAGCAATGATTTTACCAGAAGGGTTCAAGGTGGTATTGTTCATGGGATAGGTACAATCTGGAAGAAACATTTTGCTGTCAACAAAAGGATGATTACGAACAATGGACATAAGGTTGATATCACTTGTCGGGATCTTAAGGATACCCGCAAGATCATCAGCAGAAAACTCAATTTTGGTATTCTTCACATATGATCTAAGATATAAAACGTTATCAGCAGATGTGTAGGAGGATATGTTAGCATAGAAGAGATAAACAAGAAAAGGATAATGAGGTTCCTTGTTCTTTTTATCTAAGAGATGATACAGGCCAACATCATTAAGGAGATTAGGAATATTATACTGCCCAAGTTCATCAAAATTAACAGTCCTACCAGTTAGAATTTTCAGTTTAGATAACTCCCTGTATTTGGGAATAAGATGGGTGTTTCTAAGGTAGTCTTCGTAGTGCTCAGCAGAAGGAAAAGGAACATTGTCAGACTTAGATCTTTTCGTGGGAGGCATTTTAGACTAGAAACCCTAAGCCAAAAACAAACCCTAGAATCTTAAAGAGATGGAAGAAGTAAGTAAGTACCCAGCACGATGAAAGATCCCGAAGGAGAAGAGAAGAGCATACGCGGGCGACCGGAGATGGAATGGCGGCAGACCGCGATGACAGAGCTGGGAGATCAGATTGATGAGGGATTTGGGAACGAATGGAGGAAGAATGAAGGGGATCGGGTTCTTTAGAAGATAAGGCAATGGTCCAGATGCATTTAAGTTAATGATGGATGGTGAAGATCAAATCGGGTCAAGAAGAAATCAAACCAAAACCCAAACCCGAAATATAAAATGAAAAACTGAGTTCAGAAATATCCCTGTACGGTCGACCACATTGGGTGCGGCGGTCGACCGCATAAAATCCAGAGACCAAACATAAAAATGAGTCTTCATCCGGTCGACCGCAGATCCACAGTCGGTCGACCGCAAGAGATTCAGAAGCATATTGAGACATGAAAAATTTTGAAATATTAAACTTGTTTTATTTTTAAATAATTTCAAAATGTAAATATTAATAATAATATGTCCAAGAAGTCAGTAAATATATTAGATATGTAAACCATAAAAATTTCATTTAAAATTTTAATTTCAAATAACATCTAAGACCATGAACATAAAAAAAATGAAAATGACTAAAAAAAAATTGATATAAAAATTATTTTGGTACCCAAATTGTTTTGGTACCACTAAAATTTGGGACATGAGCCCTATCATTTAAATCCAAGGTCCTAGGGTTATGAACCCGTTTAGGCGTATTTTGTGCACCGATACGATCAAAGCAAAAATTGTAAACGTGACCCGTACGATTGCAATTTGTGCAATGTAGAGGTTGGAAAGGTTTACGTTGACCGAAATGGAATGCACGTTGTTCATTTGCAAAAATAGATTTTCCTTTGTAATTATTTTGCAAACGAGACTTTCTTTTCAAATCAAAACAAAACATGGCCAAATGACCAAGACGACCACAATAATCACATTTGTACACATAAGCATGTTTATGATTTATACTATGTGTGTGTACATTAGTATGTGATGATGAAGCTTGATGGGATGCACAATCATGTATAGGCTTATCAATTTTTGGTGCATTATGACAAAATTGAGCTAAATGGCCTTTAAGACCGCAAATAGAACATTTGTGAATTTTGTCATACATATGTGCATAGTGAATAGGTTTCTTGGAAGAATTAACATTAACCTTTGCACATAAGTCCATAAGCTTTTTATTATTAGCAATACAAGTATTTAGTGTTGAATCTAAGGTAGATATTCTTTTTCTCATTTGATTCAACTCATCATTGTGCATACAAGTATTGCTACTAGAAGTAGGATAAACAAGATTACTCATCATAGATTTTAACTTATCTACTTCTAACATAGCATCACGTTTTTCATGAAGCAAACTAGCATTTTCAATTTTCAAATTTTCATTGCATTCTTTAAGAATTTTATTTTCATTTGCAATAAAATTAAACTTAGTAGCTAGTGTTTCATGAATAGATTTTATATTAACATACTTACTTTTTACATCAATATAGCTATTGTGTAATTTTTCAAACTCAAGAGCAAGTTCATCAAAAGTAATAATATCATCGTTATCGCGTACCTCACTAGGGTTACTACCTAGTGGTGTTGTACATGGGGATGAGGCTTCCTTAGAGCTCAAAGCGGGATTTTCCAACGCTTGTTGAATAGCCTCCAATTTTCCTTCATGTGCTTCAATAAGTTTCCATAAAGCATAAGCACTATCAAAATTAGCAAGTTTGTTAGAAAACGATGAGTGAAAAGCGCTAATCAAAAATCCTAGCAAAAGCTTGTTCATGTTAAACAATCTTTTATCATTATCACACCATTTGGATTTTTCCAAGATGGGAATAACATAACCATCCTCAATAATTTCCCACAAATCAAATTGATTAGATTGAACAAAAAGTTTGAATCTAATGCGCCATTGAGCGTAGGGGAAAATATCCAAACGAGGAGCAATATTAATAGCATATCCTAAGCAAGATGAATCATTCACATCCATAGAGATGAAATGCAAGAAGCACAATTTATCAAAATTAGATTAGCACTAATAAATAACTTGGATCTTTAACTCAAAGCGGTTAGTCCTTAAATCAAAGAGCACCAAGCTTTGATACCAATTGTTAGACCCTAGAGGGGGGGGGGTGATTAGGGTCTTATGCTAATCTAATCCGATTAAATGCCAATTAAAACTAATTATGTTGATCAATATGTTCTTGCAAGAGATAGATATGAACAATAAAAACAATAAGAATATGCACAACTAAAATATGAGACAAGCAAAACACAAACACACGATATGTTTACGAGGTTCGGTCCCCACGACCTACGTCCCCGCTCCTCACCTCGAGGAGATATCCACTATCACAATCCGGTTTGGAAGCCGGAACTTCTACACACTCGGTTTACAAGTTCACCGAAAACTCTCACACTACACAATCACTCAACAATCACACTTTACACACTAAGTGTAGGAATCTAGCCCGTGTCCTCCTCCTCAAGTGCTCGATTACAACCTCTCCCTAGGTTCGTCAATCGACGCCACTCCTATTGGATTTGACCCCGTCTCTCTCTCCTCACACTTCTCTCGGTGTACAAGTGTATTACAAGTGATTCTCACAAATAAAAGTTAAATACAATGATTTGTTCTCAATTAACAAGTGAGAACACAATGAAGCTCACACTCACTAAATCACACCTCACAACCCACAATATATAATATGGAAATATCAAGCTCAATAAGTGTGTGTGATAATAGTGAATCAAAACCAATAAATAACTTAATGAATATAGCTAATCAATTGAAAGTGAGATAATAAGCTATATGGAAAGAGTTTAGAAAAACTTCTCAATAAACAAGAGGAGCTGAAGAATATGATCCCAATGGAATATGAGAGCCTCTTCTTGTTGTAGAAAAATTTGCGGTCGACCGCAGCGACATGCTCGGTCGACCGAAAACAGATATTTAAGAAAACTGCAGGTTTTTAGGCATGTAAAAATTAACTAATGTTGTCCAACAATTATGAAACTTTAGGGAAAGTTTATAAAAGAGAGAATAAGCATGTTTGAAAAGTAATTGTTGGAAATGTAATTTTATTTTGCAAAAGCTCACTATTTTTGAGCAGGGTATGGAAAACCTGTGTTTCATAAAAAAGAAGAATTGAACTTTGACTTATGTATTTATATTTTCTGAAAACATTATATACATTATGAAGTATGATAGAAATGTAAGCATAAAAACAATTATAACAAAGTTTGAAACAAAAATCATTTGAACAAACTTGTGTTGTGTATATATATATTGAGCTTAAATAAAGTCATACACTATATGTAAACAAACCTCTCTTATACCTAGGTGATTGCCACATATAAACTTGCATCTTTAACTCTTGATATAGAAATCTTTTCACTATGTGTTGATGTCCTGAAAAGAAGGAAATAAACCACAAACACTAGAAAACAAATTAGTTGTAAATTGTTTGGCAAATCATCATCAAAACCAAAGGGCCAACAGGGGATGCACGCGTTGTTTGGCATGCACGCGTTGATTGATGTGCGCGTGTTGACCGACGCGTGCGAGCTGGTTGACGCACGCGTGTTGACCGATGTTCGCGAGCTGGTTGACGCGCATGAGCTGATTGACCCACGGGTGTTGACCGACACGCGCGAGATGGTTAACGCACGTGAGCTGATTGACGCGCGCGTGTTGACCGACGTGCGCGAGCTGATTGGCGTGAACCTTCTCGACTCGTCCACTCTTGATTTCGAGTTTCGTGCGGACACCTATAGGCATTTTTAGACACCTACGGATGCCCCCTCCAAAGTATTTCAGACTCATTCTTTTATAGATCGTCTGGAAGACTTTGGATAAGATAGGCCCTTTCCTTAATCTCGTAGAGGGACCTGTGAACTGCTTCAATTCTTAACTTCTTCAACCTTTAGTCTATTCAGTGTTTTGTCGAATAGATAAAGTTCTTCCAGCGCTGCGTTTATCGTCTGACCGTTGTCGAAGTCTTGATCTGAAGTTGATGCGTAATTTTCTGAACTTAGCTCGTGTCATTGAGCTGACTTTTAACTGATCATCTTCATCAGAAATTCATATCTGAATGCGATTGAACTCCCTCGAATCATCCTTTATCTTATTTTGACGAAATTATCGATGTGTTGACCGGCATCGACCTTTACTGCAACGCGTTGTCCGGTGTTGACTTTTGTTGTAACGCGTTGACCGGCGTTAACACAGTTTATACTCGTACGTTTGCTAGAGTCTACACAGTTTAAGCTCTTAAGGCATTGGAGCGTGACGGTCCTAAATGTTAGGGCTGCAGGACCAACTGTCAAAGCTGATTCATCTGCAGATATGGATCTCATCCTGATGTTATCGGATCTTTGAGTCACGAGACCAATTAACAGGGCTGGTGCATCAATGACTATCGTACTTATAGAATTTTTGGTAAATTCTCAGCCATCAACGGGTTTGATTAGCCTTTACCGACTACCATTTGAGTCGGGCTAGTATGCAGATTGTTTAAGTCCATTCTGCATGTAACGTTGTGCTAAGAGAGTTAACTCTCTTAGTGCTACGATATTAAATACGTAGACTTCGTCTTTCTCATGAGAATAGACTACCCGGTGACGTGTGTTAGACGTAGACTTAGGATTTTTGGCAAATCCTCAGCCTTCAACGGATTTAATGTGCCTTTACCGACTACCGTTCGAGTCAGGCTAGCATGCGGGTTGTTTAAGTCTGTTCCGTATGTAACGTTGTGCTAAGAGAGTTAACTCTCTTAGTGCTACGATATTGAATACGTAGACTTCGTCTTTTTTTTACGGGAATAGACTACCCGGCAACACGTGTTAGGCGCTAACTCATCCTTACTTAGGATTCAGGACAAAAGTCCCTAGACTCGGATTTTGGTGTCTTCTTCAATCAGTGAAAGACTAAACCGGTAACGCGTGTTAGGCGTTGACTTATCCCTACTTAGGATTCGAGATAAAATTCCTCATGCGTGTAAGGCATAGATTTTGGGAGTTGAAAAAAAGTAGTGTCTTCTCTTGGGGCAAAGATGAACCCGATACTAGAAATGAAGAATTTTATATTCTATTTCCATTTGCAAAGGAAACTCAAAGTGGGATCTCTACTTTGAGAATCCGAATAGGTGAAACTAAGAGTGTGATCTCCACTCCGAGAATCGAAAAGATTCAGATAATCCTAACTGTCGGAAGGTTTGATTACCGAACTAAATGTGGGTTTCTCGTTTATCGAGAGTGAATTGTGGTTTTGACCCTAACTGTAGGAAGGTTTGACCGAGTGGGGGTTTGAGACAATCCTAACTTTTATAGGTTTGATCGCTCAATTTGTGGACCTCTCGTTCATTGAAGGAATCGAGAGGGGATTTTGGTTGTGGTCCTAACATTAGGAAGGTTTGACCGAGTGAGGAGTTTTGAAACGATCCTAACTTTTATAGGTTTGATCGCTCAATATGTGGACCTCTCGTTCATTGAAGGAATCGAGAGGGAATTTTGGTTGCGGTCCTATTTGTAGAAAGGTTTGACCAGATGGGAGTTTCGAGATGATCCTAACTGTAGGAAGGTTTGATCGTTCGATTTGAAAGTGGACCTCTCGTTCATGGAAGGAATCGAGAGGGGACTTTGTTTGTGGTCCTAACTATAGGAAGGTTTGACCAAATGAACAACGAGAGTGGGAGTACAAATTACAGTGGGAGTGTTGACTTGTATCGATCACTCAGCGGGGGTTCTTGGTGTTAAGTGATAAGAACTTAACACAAAGGGGTTTGACAATCGTTAAGGATTAGCGGATTAAAATTCCGAGTACTATGTCCAAACTCTAACAATGGGAGTGTTGAGTGCACAGACGTAGCGGGAGTTTGAGTGGATTCAACCTAAAGGAATTTTGGTGGTCCCACTATCAATTAATTTGATCAGTAAGGAATTTTGTGGTGGAAAATTGTAAATCGTCAACAACAATGGGAGTTTAGTATTTATCACTTTGTTCGTAATGATCGGGTTATCCCTAAGAAAATTACATGTAGCATTCTTTCGGGAACTTCCCGTTACATGAATCATCCACCCCCAGCTTCCTTCGCGAAACTGGGTCTAACATTATACTTAGTTGGATGACCGGGTTATCCTTAAGAATACCAGACATGACACTCTTCAGGAACTTCCCGTGAAAAAAAAAAGAAACAGTTTAGACTCATATACCTGTTGGAGTTTGCAGGGAGCAGTTTAACCTCATGCATCTATTGAAGGATTGAGAATCAGTTTATACTCGTATACTCTTCGGAGTGTTGTCATTCTCATTTGTCTCATCCCAGCGTTATGACTCCAGGTTTGGATACTATTCTTGAGAGCAAAACAAGCCTTGGTGGGATGAAGGATCCTCCTGTGGTACGCATAATACTTTGGGTCCGAAGTATCGTCAACTTCCTCCTGATCTGCGATAGGTGGTAGCTTGATCTTGTTGTTCTCAAGGAGAGACTCGAAAATGCCTGGAACGTCTTCATCCTTGAAGGAGTACTCTTTTTAGAGTTTTGAACCCGAAGTATTTCGCTGTCTCCGGGGTTGTTGTTGCGACGTCTGATTAACGTCAATAACTGCTGTAGGTGCCTTCCCCTTACCATGGGAGGCGAAGTTCGAGTTCGGAGGATTAGCCGTCGGTTGGCTCCTCTCGGCCTTCTTCCTTTTGAGGAAGTGTTCGGCTCGCTCTCCACGAACCTTCAACTCTTTCCAGGTGTTGGATGGTGCTACTCCCATAACTTCCAACACGTCCTAAGAGAGGTTGTGACAGGTTTGGAGGATGAAGTCCTTTGTAATCGGATCTCGACAGTTCATCGCCTTGTTCCGGAAGCACTTGACGAAGTCGTCGACCGTCTCGTCGTCTTCTTGTTTCTCATCGAAGAGTGTCCTGATTGTTACATCAGCGTCATCCTTGAAGAAATTGCTCAGGAATGAGTGTTGAATATCATATCTCCATGATATTATTTTGATGATAATAATTTATACAATGTGTGTTATATACAAATGCACTAACTTTTATATGCATATTTCAATATCAAAATATGAACAAGTGCAAGTTGAGTTCAAGGCATTATGAAGTGAAGAAGATGAAGATCATATGAGATAATGTATTTTACATTTTTTTTTACTTAGAATTATTGTACAAGCCTTGATCACTCACACACACACATAAATATTAGAACACACTAACATAGGCTTAATGTGTTGGTTAACTATAGAAATCCCCTATGTTAACCATTAGAGTTATAGTTAATAATTGAGTGTCAAAACATTTAATTCATATCTTTTTCTAACTCTTAGTAGTCGACTAATTAGAATAGTAGTCGACTACTCATGTATATGTCTTAAATATATATTTTTGTCAATTTACAGTATAGTCGACTAATTTGGATAATAGTTGACTACTTAAGCTTATGACAGAAATATAAGTTTCTGTCATTTTACAGTATAGTCGACTAATTAACATTATAGTCGACTACTGAAGGCAAAATTCATTTTCCAAGTTTCCGTCAAATTACAGTATAGTCGACTAATGAACTTTATAGTCGACTACTGAGAAATTTTCTAAATTCACAGAGTCTGTTTAAACTCAGTGTAGTTGACAAATCTATCATGTAGTCGACTACAGATACAGTTTTTCCAGAATTTAAAGTTTGAATTTATGACTGTTTATAGCCGTTTTTAAATGTTTTTAAAGTTCAAAAAATTGTCTTTTCAAGGGCTATAAATAGGTTATTTGTTAAAAAAATGCAGAGACTTACATACCCATAAGCTTTGATCTTTGTGCATTTTTTTAAGTGAAAAACATTCAGATTTTGAGAAAAAGAAAAGTTTCTGAAATTGTCTTTGAACATTATTCAAATACTTATTGTTTAGGTAATTTACAGAAGTGAGAATCATTCCTAAGCCACTACTACACTACACTATAAATCAAGGCTTATAGGAATCGAAATTGTTGCTTCAAAAGTTCTCTCGGTTTGTGAGAGGTGTTAATCTCTTGGTTTAGAGATTGGTGTGCAAATTGACAAGGTATTTGTTAATTGGTGTTGCAATTTGTAGGGACTTACAAATTGGTCAGGTTTGTTTTTGATTTTGTAAGTTTATTCAAAATCATAGTGAAAACTCTCAAGCGGGATTTGCTTGGGGACTGGATGTACACCGGATTGGTGGAACCAGTATAAAACTTTATGTTTGTGTTTGTGAATTTTTGAGATTGCCATTTTCTTTGCAATTTATAATATACTTTGAATAAATTTTAAAAGAACACTATTCACCCCTCCTCTAGTGTTCTAGCGTATCTATTTTAGATCCTACAATGAGCTCTTTATATCGTCCCAGTTGTTGATGCTTCCGGGCTTGAGACGACGGTACCAATCGAAGGCGGGCTCGCGAAGGGTGCCAACGAATGACCGAACCATCAAGGTTTCATTGCCAGATATCATACCCAAGTGAGACTTGAAGTAGATTAGATGATGAGTGGGCGAGCCCTTTCCATCAAACGGCGTGAAGTTGATCAGGTTGAACTTTATCGGATACGGGATCGAATCCCACTCTCTCGGATAAGGACACGGAATGGCGATCTTCGTTACCTCTCGAGCAGACATTAGAGCATTAATTTTGCTCTCAGGGTCTTTCATCTTCTCGTCCTCGTCTGTATCATGTTTTAGACAATTTCTGAGAGGAACAATGTGGTCACCCCCAGTATTATTATCTTCGGCGGGACCACCCCCAGCATTGTTATATGTAGGAGGTGCATTTGAACCACCCTAATATTTTTGGAGGATGCGTCGGCCATGATAATTTCGTCCACTTCTGGATGCAACGGCTGGATTCACCTATCTGATTCGACAAGGTTCGGATCTGTTGGTCATGCTCTTCCCTCATCCGTAGCATAGTCATTTCCATTTCGAACTTGAAGTTCTCTTTTTGTTTGGCCAAGGCATCTTCGATGATTTTGGCCACTTGCTCGGTATTGATCATAAACGCCTCACATGATTGACCTGGGCTGGATACCGTCTTATCAGAAGCGACTACAGAGTTGGCATCTAACGCTTCATCATCCAAGGATAGTCCTCGATTCATCCTCTGATAGTCCCTTCGTCTAACGGTTCCCGACTGTAAACGGGTTAGACGATGCAATATGAGAGGGTCAGAACCAGAGGGTTGAATCGACTTTTTCTTATCAGCCATATTAACTGTGACTGCGGATTGTTTAGGTCCGACCGCTTCTAGCTAGAGTTGAGACATCAATTGGGATATTCCCGAATTAACTCTTCTTCCTGAAGAAAAATCGGGGCTAGAACCACTTGAAACAATCGGGAACTTTTCCTTATTGACCATATTGATGGTAACTTCTGGGAATTCATCATCTCGAACAGCCGATCGTTTCTTGCGGAAACGCTTTGGTTTGGACTTGGTCGTTCTATTGGAGATCCTCTCGAATACCGAGACCCTCTTTGAAGCGGTCTTGAGGCAGCTACACGCTGATAATACTGCCCTGATTAGTTTGGCACAAGTGCAGTGAGATTCTATTTCTCGAGTACTTCTCTTCCGAGACTTATTCGTACCCTCAGCCCGATAGTACAACTCATCGGTCATATGACCGGAGCAACCTATCACGTGTTGGCACGACTTCTCAGGTATAAAGTCATTGTCTGACGAACACGTTTTCTTCTGAGGACTTGTGGCCTTGATGGCGTTCTCAAGAGTCACACGTTTAGAGCCACGTTGTAAGCGTGAACTCTTAACAGGCTCTTGGACTTCAATTCGCCATCCGAGATGATCAGTTACAAGGGTTTTCCTATTATAGGAAGGCTCTGACATGTTGCGAGGGCGTGTGTGACCCCCAGCTCGAGTAGTTGCTCGGGGTTCAGTCACCGGACCCAGGCGTTCTTTGGTTAGAACTTTGTCTCGATCCTCGTGTAAAGGATCCAGGCGATCTGCCATCCTTATCTTGAAATAGGACAAGTCCACGCTACCATGGGGCTCCACCGGAGGTGCGGGATTAATTGAAGTAGGGATGGAACTTGATGGAATTAGAAAGACAGGTGCAGAGTGTCTCCTATCTCGGCCCTGGTGTGGGTCAGACTTGGGTGACCCACGGCTAGGAGGGTTAGATTGAAGTGACCCTCCGGCTTGAAGGATCAGGTCGAAGTGACCCGCGCCTTGGAGGGTCGGATTGAAGTGACCTGCGGCTTGGAGGGTCGGATTAAAGTGACCCGCGCTTTGGAGGATCAGATTGAAGTGACCCGCGCCTTAGAGGGTCGGATTGAAGTGACCCGTGCTTGGGAGGGTCGGATTGAAGTGACCCGTACCTTGGAGGGTCGGATTGAAGTGACCCGCGCTTGGGAGGGTCGGATTGAAGTGACCCGCGTCTTGGAGGGTTGGATTGATGTGACCCGCGCTTGGGAGGGTCGGATTGAAGTAACCCGTGCCTTGGAGGGTCGAATTGAAGTGACCCGCGCTTGGGAGGGTCGGATTGAAGTGACCCATGTCTTGGAGGGTCGGATTGAAGTGACCCGTGGCTGGGAGGGTCGGATTGGAGTGACCTGTGTTTTTTGATCTTTTTGGCCGTTGTTTCAGACTTTGGTCTCCACGTTTGATGAAGCTTTGGTTGTTTCTTGGCTATGTCTTTCTTCTGCATCTTTTGTGCCATTTGTAAAAGAATTCGCGTATGCGCAAGCAGCGCACGGCGCTTATGGATTCGCTCCTCAAGTGTTGAATGGATCCTTTTGACTTGGATCCATTCACTTGTTGATGACTTGGAGGAGGGGGCGTTTGCTCGCTGTTGTGGCGGTTGATGCCTTCTGGACTTTAGATCCTCTTTGTAGCGAATCCCGTCAACCGGCTCCAAAGCTTTAGCAAGTTGGCGCGCGAGTCGTTGGCGTTGCCTTTGGCGTACCCTCTTTGATAGGATTGGCACGCCTTCGGTACTCAACTCCCTAATTGAGGAGGAGTTCAGATCTGTAGATCGGCCTTGTTGGAGGCCGGAGGGGCGTTGAAAGGTGCAGCTACCGTAGTAACGGATGCGTTGATCTTCCTGCGCTTACGAGTTGAGGAGGATCTGGAGGGTGAGGCTGACAGATACTCCTCGTACTTCTGTTGGTCGAACTCGTACTTGACCTTTTCTTCAACTGGGATCTGGATCCGAGGTTGCGACACGTCAGCCTTCGCAGAAAGGCTGTCGGCTCCCACTGTGGTCGCCAGCGTGTTTGGGTAGAAAATTATTTTCCTTGCCGAATTCATTATAACTTTGGGCGTTACAATAAATTCAAAATAAAGATAGCCTTTTTATAAGACTTTCAATCAATAAAAATAGATTACAACTCTCTTTCAAACAACACGCAACAGGTGTTTATCGCCTATTATTTTACGTGGGATCTTTGCCTATGCCAGGGACATCGATATCCGTGGACCATATTCTGATCAGATCCGGTTGACATAAAATTGACAGAGCTCCTACTTCACCAAGGAAGTATTCGCTTGAAGCTCTGAGATCGACAAAGCGAAATCAGTAACTCTTCTCGAGATTAAGGCAAAGCCTAATCTCGAGGAACGATGGACGGGGCTTCAGATCTCTTAAACACTCCCTCTTTATGCTGAAGAACTTCGCCAAGATCAGTTAGTCTCCTCTGAAATTCGTGCTCCTTTGACTCCTTGATCCGGCAGCACCTCGCCCTCTTGATAATAATTCTGCCCTGCAAAATGGAGGTCTTGGGCTGATATTTATAGGCCTCGGGTGCGGTTATTTGGATGAGAATGAGTGATTTAGCCTTATCTTCAGTTAACAACACCCTAATCACGTTTGTGGATGATATCAAGTCAGTTGGGAACCCCTGGAATAGATAAATCCTACGAAAATCACTTTAAAACCGTCAAAAACGCATCCGGGGATCAAAACAGCGCGACAGACTCTGCTGACTCGCGGGGGGCGCGGGTCAGCAAGGTCTGACCCGCTCTTGCGTGGGTCGGCCTGTGCCGTTACGCGCTGGCGCGGGTCCGTCGCCTCCGCTGAGTTCTTCTCTTTTTGTTTTTTTCTTTCCGGGACTTGTACTTTTCGCTACCTTGGTCGACTCGTTGACTTGTACGCTTCGTTGTGGGACTGACCGTCAAACGCGTCGACTAATTAGGGCTGCACGCGTTGTTTGACATGCACGCGTTGATTGATGCGCGCATGTTGACCGACACGCGCGAGCTGGTTGACGTGTGTGAGCTGATTGACGCGCGCGTGTTGACCGACACACACGAACTGATTGACGCGCGCGTGTTGACCGACGCGCACGAGCTGATTAGCATGAACCTTCTTGACTCGTCCACTCTTTATTTTAAGTTTCATGTGGATACCTATAGACATTTTTAGACGCCTACAGACCATAATAATGTCCCTTAAATTTGATGGGTTTGGACAAGGAAATCATCTTGAAATTTTTATTTGAATTTTCGTAATTTTCTAATGTTAGAAGTAAAATTTAGTAGAGAATATATAAGATTTTAATTTTTATAAACATGAGAAAGAAAGTATGATGCAGGAGATCAAGTAATGGACGAGATGAAATCAATTAATGGACGAGACGAGACGAGATCAAGTAATGGATGAAATGAAGGAACAGGCGAACGAGACGACGTCAGCGGATGGGACGACATCAGCGGACGAGACGAGTTCTCAACTCGACACAAGCCAGATGAGATGACTATACGATTCGAGGCGACAGGACGAGACGACATGTCCAGTCGACACGAAAGGTGGTACTAATCGACACGCCTCGTGTCGACTCGAACAAAATGAGATGACATCTCCAGTCGACACGAAAGGCGATGCTAATCGACACGCCTCATGTCGGCTCGAACAGCAGATTAGGAAAGATTCGTTTTTTTTGTTATTTTCTTTTAAATTTAGACTTTTTTTATTAGGGCTAGGATAGACTTAGTTGACTATAAATATTAGTTCCTTTTGTAAATCGAAGAATTAACTTTTTAATTATTCAATCAAGAGAATTTTTCTCCATTATTTTCTTTCTCAAGTTTGAGAAACTTCTGGCTTGTGGATTCAAGCTCGTGAATTACCTATTATTATCAGGGCTCGTCGGCATTGGAACAATATCCGATTGGCCTTCTCGTTTCTACGTCTGCATCAAGTGGTATCAGAGCTTCGGCTTCAACATCCTCGACAATAGAAGGTGACGGTGAGAAGAAACTTTCTCTATAGGATCTTTCTGTGAGGATGGATTCTATGGATGTGAGATTTGGCATGTTGGAGGCGTCTCTTCAGAACCTTTAACAAGTCATTGAAGGACTTACCCTTCACCTTACCAACGAGAATAATTTCGTCGGCGGTCTTCACCTAGGCGGACCCGGAGTTAGGCAACCTCGACATCCACCCTCGTATAATCATCAACCCCTTCCAGTTCATTCCCCGCCAAATCAACCACGTCCAAACCAACCCCCTCTATATTAACCCCCTCCGCATCAACCTCCTTAATATCAACCCCCTCCACTCCTTCGATGACTTCCTAATCAAACCCTTCACCATGATGATTACAGTGACGACAAAACGGACTATGGTCACCAATTTGAAGGGCCATGATATGATAATGTTTGGAGTGAAGAGGAAGGAGATCGACCTTTTGGTAGAGGTCAGGGTAGAGGCTACAACCCTTGTCACAACTACCACCGACAAGGCCGATATCATCAGGGCCAAGACTATCAGATGAATGTAGAGCTTTCTTCCTTCGGAGGAAATCTAGACATAGAGGCTTTCTTGGATTGGCTCTACAAAGTGGAGAAGTTCTTTGAGATGACTAATGTGCCCGAAGAAAACCAGGTAAAGTTTGTAGCATATCGTCTCAAAGGAGGAGCTGTGGTATGGTGAGATCAAACTCAAAACACTAGGAGACGACAAGGCAAGCAACTGGTGCGGGTTTAGTGTCACATGAAGCAGCTACTATGGGCAAGATTTCTACCACTCAACTATCAACAAATCCTCTACAACCAGTTCAAGCAATGCCATCAAGGAGTCGGATCAGTAAGCACCTATACCGAAGAGTTCTTCCATCTTACTTCTCGTTACGATTTGTTTATGAGCAAGGAACAACTCGCAACTAAATATATTGGTGGTTTGAAGTATTCGATTCAAGAGAAGATGACCATCCACAATGTGTACTCTATGGACCCATGATATGGCTCTAAAGGCGGAAAGATTAGCCTCAAAGACACCACCTTTCAGGTGAACCGATCAGGAAAGTTCGACCGAGAAGGTGAGAGGTGAGTCGGCAGGGCCAATAACGACTGATCAGTCTAATCCTCCATGATCAGAGCGGTCGACAAATCAACCATTGCCCTAGACGACTCAATCAAATCAGTATGCTAAGTCAACCATAGGGAAGTGTTTCCGATGTCTCCAATGAGGGCATAAGTCCAACGAGTGCCCGCAGCGGCAGAAAGTCAATCTTGGGATTATGAAGAAGCTGAGGATGGGCACACAACATCTGAAGAAGAGTACGAGGAAGAGGTTGCCAAGGTTGAGGGCGACAATGTGTCATGTGTTGTTTAACGACTTCTGTGCGCTTAGAAGACACCAGACTCATCACAATGGCATCAAAATTTCTTTTCTAGGTGTTCAATCAACAACAAGGTGTGCACCCTTATCATTGACAATGGAAGCTGTGAGAATATTGTGTCAAAGACCTTAATGGATCACTTGAAACTACTGACAGAGACAAAGCATGTGCCTTATACCATAGGATGGATTAAGAAGGGTCCCTCCGTGAAGGTGACCGAGTTGTGTCGCGTGCCATTATCACTGGAAAAGACTTATAATGACTCTGTTACTTGTGATGTTGTGGATATAAATGTGTGCCACGTCTTGTTAGGGCGGCTGTGGTAGTATGATGTTGATGCTAAGCATTACGGTAAGAAGAACGAGTACTCTTTTGAATGAATGAATAAGAAGATCATCCTACCACCTATTCCACCCTCTCCAAAGAACCCCAAGGATCAAAAGTCCAAACGTATATCTCTATGTAACAAGGGTGAGTTTCTGATCGAGTCAAAGGAGTTAAAGCAAAGGTTTGCCTTAGTTATGAAGGAGGAAGTAAAGACACCCATTGAGGTCCAAGGGAAGATGAAGTCGCTTCTTAAGGAGTTTGAAGTATTGATTCCTGAAGAGCTGCCAGAGGGTCTTCCTCCTATGAGGGATATTCAGCACCATATTAATTTCATTCCGGGGTTAGTACTTCCTAACCTTCCACATTATCGCATGAATCTGCAGGAAAAGAAGGTTTTACAGAACACCATTGAGGACCTTATTAAGAAAGGCCATATCCAAGAGAATATGAGTCCATACGCAGTTACAACACTGTTGACACTAAAAAAGGATGAAAGTTTGCGGATGTGTGTGGATAGTAGGGCCATTAACAAGATTACAATTTGCTACAGGTTTGCAATCCCTCGGCTAGACGACATGTTAGATCAGTTGGGGGGCGCGAGCATCTTTTCGAAGGTTGACTTGAGGAGTGGATATCATCAGACCCGAATCTGACCCGGCGACGAGTGGAAGACCGCATTCAAGAGTAGTGAGGGACTCTATGAATGGTTAGTGATGCCTTTTAGGTTGTCGAACGCTCCAAGCACCTTTATGCGTTTGATGAACCAAATTCTAAAGCCTTTCTTGGGAAGGTTTGTAGTGGTCTATTTTGATGACATTCTCATATATAGTCAGGATGAGCAGGAACATATGTTGTATCTTCGAGAGGTCTTCCAAGTGCTAAAGGAGAATGAGCTTTACATCAACCTTAAGAAGTGTATGTTCTTGACGACTCAACTTGTATTCTTGGGATTTGTGGTGAGCTCGCAAGGCATTCAGGTCGACGAAGATAAAGTCAAGGCAATCAAGGATTGGCCGACTCCAAAAAGTGCTACAGACGTAAGAAGCTTTCATGGCTTAGCATCTTCTATAGGCGTTTCATTCGCAACTTTAGTTCTATAGTTGCTCCCATGACGAATTGCTTGAAGAAGAAGGGTATGTTCGAGTGGACTAATGAAGCAAATGTAGCCTTTGCCCTTATCAAGTAGAAGATTACTACTTCACCTATATTGGCATTTTCGGATTTCAACAAACTCTTTGAGCTTGAGTGTGATGCATGTGGTGTAGGTATTGGAGCAGTCCTCTCTCAAGAGAAGCGCCCCATTGTTTTCTTGAGCGAGAAGTTGAATGAAGCTCAGTAGAAGTGGAGTAATTATAAGCAGGAATTATATGATGTTTATCGTTCTTTGAAGACTTGGGGGAGTTATCTTATTGCTAACGACTTCGTAATTTACTCCGATCATCAATCTCTTTAACACTTCAAAAATTAGAAGCATATCAACAAAATGCATGGACGTTAGGCTTCGTATTTTGAGCAGTTTAATTTTACTTTGCGACATAAATCAGAAGTCGACAATAAGGTACCCGATACTTTGAGTCGGCGGATATCCTTGTTGAGCGTATTGCAAGGTGAAGTTATTGCTTTTGACAGTTTGAAGGACCTTTATGTTGATGATGAAGACTTTCAGGAGATTTAGGCCAAGTGTTTGACAAGACAACCCACATGAGACTATGTTATCATGGACGACTTTATATTTAAGGGGAATCGACTTTGTATTCCAAGGACATCATTGAGAGAGAAAGTAATTCGAGACTTTCATGGTGGTGGTCTTGGAGGACATTTTAGACGAGATAAGACTGTTTTGAGTCTTGAGGAGAGATACTATTGGCCAAGTTTGAGGAAGAATGTGGCAACACTTGTGAGGAGTTGTCAAGTGTGCCAAGATGCAAAGGGGCAAGTACAGAATATAGGTATGTATACTCCTTTATCTGTACCAAAGGATATATGGGAATATTTGAGTATGGATTTTGTGTTGGGACTTCCGCGAACACAAAAAGGCGTGGATTCAGTCTTTGTGGTAGTGAATCGCTTTTCTAAAATGGCTCACTTTATTCCATGCCGCAAGACATCGGACACACCACATGTTGCACGACTATTTTTTTAGGAAGTGGTTCGACTACATTGTATTCGTAGTTCGATTGTTTCGGATAGGGATACTAAGTTCTTGGCGACTTTTTGGACTACTTTATGGCGACGGTTTGACACTTCATTGAAGTATTCTAGTACAACCCACCCTCAAACGGATGGTCATACGGAAGTGGTCAATCGAACTTTGGGAAATTTGATTGGATGCATATGTGGAGAGAAGCCAAAAATATGGGATCAAGCTATACCTCAAGCTGAGTTCGCCTACAACATGACTATTCATAGTTCCACAAGTATGTCTCCTTTTTCTATTGTTTACAAGAAGACACATCATCATCTTCAAGACTTGGTTAAACTACCAACAAGTGGCAAGTTTAGCGAAGCAGCAAGTTCTATGGCGGAGAATGCTCTCAACATTCAAGAGGAAGTGTGCGCAAAACTTGAGAAAACCAATGCAAAATTCAAGGCGCGAGTGGACAAGAGGAGGCGACTCAAGGTGTTCAATGAAGGAGATATGGTGATAGTGTACCTGTGGAAGGAAAGGATGCCGGTTGGAACATATAGCAAGCTTAAGCCGAAATGATGTGGACCGTTCAAGATTCTCAAAAAGATCAATGGCAATGTATATCTAGTGGATCTTCCAGACGGAGTGGCTATGTCGAAGCCATTTAACGTGGATGACCTTTCTGATTATCATCCTTCAATTGAGTTGTATTCAACTGATACCTCGAGGATGAGTTCTTCCGAAGAAGGAGGGACTGATGCAGGAGATCAAGTAATGGATGAGACAAAATCAATTTATGGAGACGAGACGAGACGAGATCAAGTAATGGATGAGACGAAGGAACAGGCGGACGAGAAAACGTCAGTGGACGGGACGACATCAGCGGACGAGACGAGTTCTCAACTCGACTCAATCCAGATGAGAGGAGTAGACAATTCGAGCCAACAGGACGAGACGACATGTCCAGCCGACACGAAAGGCGATACTAATCGACATGCCTCGTGTCAACTCGAATGAAACGAGACGACATATCCAGTCGACACGAAAGGCGGTGCTAATCGACATGCCTCGTGTCGACTCGAACAGCAGATTAGTAAAGATTCTTTTTTTTTTTGTTATTTCCTTTTAAATTCAGACTTTCTTTTTTGATTAGGGTTAGGATAGGCTTAGTTGGCTATAAATATTAGTTCCTTTTGTAAATCGAAGAATTAACTTTTCAATTATTCAATCAAGAGAATCTTTCTCTATTGTTTTCTTTCTCAAGGTTGAGAAACTTCTGACTTGTGGATTCAAGCTCGTGAATTACCTGTTATTGTTAGGGCTCGTCGGCATCGGAACGATATCCGATCGGCCTCTCCGTTTCTACGTCTGCGTCAAAGTATCGGGAGTTCTGCTCTTGAAAAGTTCAAAGAGAAAAGAAAACTATATGTTTCGTGGGATAAATTAGGTGCTTCACGGGAAAAGTTAGGTAATTTAGTGTGGAAAACAAATTCCAAAGGGGTTTCGCAAGAAACAAACCATTTTTTTTGGGAGGGTAGGGGGTGGTCGATAATTTGCTACTCTTAGTGATCCAAATCCGAACTAAGCATTTAGCTTTTTCTTCTCACTCCAAAAGTCGTTGAGCTCATTGATGAGAAGAGTTAAGTTGGACCTCTAACTTCCATCCAAAGGGACTCCTACATTCTTAGCTTTCATGTGCAAAATAATTTCTACACCTAAAATTTTGGGCTTAGGTCATTCGTTTCCCTTACCATCTATGGCCTCCTTTTCCTTCTCTTTTCCACAAAAATGCCATAGTTCTTAGACACGTAACTTCTAATTTATGTTGTGAGATTATGTTCTTTGCATCCCAAATACTTTAACGATTCTTTAGTCTAAGGATTCAAGCTAAATATTTCAAAATTATGATAGCGTATTATTGCAAACCAGATTATCAGTAGAGTTGGAATCCAATCTACTTCATGATGACACTGTTTAATTATAATATTAATAAAAATCATAGTTTTTGATACCTTAACCAACCCGCGAAGTTTTAAACCATTAAACGCAATAAAACCATCTTATTTATCTTTACTTTTTAGCTTATACCTACTGATTCTGGTCAAATTATTCCTTAGTCCAATCAGTTATTTAAATTGGATAATTAATTAGTAACTGTGCATATATACAGTTCTTGGGAGCGTAAAATGATAAAGTTTGTTGAATTATACTAAAAGGAACCGTATACAATTCTTCGATTTGCGCAAGTAATATTTGAAAATTTTCTTAGGGGGGGTTAGTCACCTAGAACTTTTTAAGTAGAACCGGGATAATTGGTAAAGTGGGATAATTTTTTGACACTAGGATAATTTAGTGGAACAATGATGATTAATTCTTAAAGTGGGATAATTTGGTAGGATAATTTGGTGGGATAATGATGGATAATATTATGAAGTTGTATAATTTGGTAGGATAATTTGGTGGAGGTAATGGTGGGTATAAATTACTATTGTTAATAATTGTATATTAAAAATAATATAATATTGATAAGCAAATTCTAGTGATAACTATAAAATATAATGCAATAAAGCATCACTATTCATCTCAAATAATAAAATAATTTACAAATAAATAAAAATCTAAATCCCTAGAGTGACTCGACTTCCATCATCCCACATGGCTTCTATCATCCCACATGGTATCTGCCATAGAATTTCTCCAAACTCCTATAGCTGTTCGTTGAGTCTGTAACTCGTCTTTTTTATCGGAGTCATCGTCTGCATCAGCAACATTTCGTGGAGCTTCTAGTGGAGGATCATAAATGTCGAAGTTCAAATCTCATAACATTATAAAGAAAGAAAAATAAGCATTTTTCAGCCATTAACCCTTTGGACCAATCTCATCATGATCGCTGAAACCAAATCAGCAAATAAATGAAATGTACACAGGAATCATCCGTGGCCGCTAAACAGATGATCGACAGATGAACTATAAATATCCCAATCAATTTACTGAGCCGATTTAATAATAATAGATATCACCATTAACCATTCAACATTTAATCATCATAGTGATCGTAAAGTTGCTTTCTAACTTATAAAAAAAACATAAATAGCCCGCATATCTTTAGCACTAACCCACCAACACTATATTCTTAACCTAAACCACTATTGTGGAGAGAAAACTTAGATCAAACAAATAATAATAAAGTAATTTAAACATCAAAAAGCTATCAATAAAGTAATACATCTTGAAGATAATAATAAAAGATCTAATCATCACAAAAACAAAGTAAAAGCAGAAAAATGAACGGATGATTGACTTCATGGCAGAGAAATTTTAACCAAGAGGGAGGGAGGCGACGTTTCACTTTTTTTTTCCCAATTGTATTCTTTCCAATGTGTGGGATAATTTGAGAGAGGAGAACTTATGGTTATATATATAGGTAGTATAATTTATGGGATAATTATGACCAATTATCCCAATTCTAATTCTAGTAGAATTCTACTTGACTAACGCACCAAAAAAATAATACAGTTCTAGTTCTACAAAAGTTCTACTTGACTAACACTATAAAAAAATATCTCATTTCCTAGTTCTATGTGACTAACACCTTAAAAACTTATCCCACAAATTATCTCAGTTCCAGTTTTAAGTTCTAGATGACTAACCCCCCCTTAGAATCCCAACTTCCTGATAAAAAACATAGTAGATAAAGAGTTGCAAAGCATAGAAAGCTTCTTTTAGAAGCATCCTATATTTGTGTTGATATCTGCAACTATAGCTCAAAGTTTCATAAGATGAAAATGATAGTGGTGAATGGTATTGGTAAACCTATTGATACCAATTGGGTGGAGGGTGGTGAGATGTTGGATTTTTTGGTCAAAACTGCTTTCCAAAATGAGTTTTCAAACTATAAATATATTAACTACAAGTATTTTTCATAAATGCTTAGTAGCATAGTGGAAAGTTTATGTTTTGGTGTTTCAAAAGGTCCCTTGTTCGAGGCTTGCCAACGGCAAGCCGAGAAGTGTTTTATTTGAATTAATCCCTCATAAGTTCTAGTGGGCCGTGGGCCAATGGGCCGGGGATCAGGGTTAATCGGGCTGAGGCGCTAAGTGACGCTTTGTTAGGCGCACTTTACACTTCAAACGGAGGCATTGGAGCGAGGTGGCGTTGTTTGGCGCCACGAAGGTTGCCTCGCAGGCTGCTTCGCAGTATGCGGACGAGCTACGTATTCGCACGAGGGTGGCCCTAGCGTTTTCGTAGTTTGACAATGTTCGCTTGTTCGACAAGGTTCATCTGTCATACGAGGTTCGCCTGTTTGACGATGTTCGTTCGTTCGATGAGGTTCGCTTGTTGACGAGGTTCGTCTGTCATACGAGGTCCGCCTGTTTGACGAGGTTCGCTCGATCGACGAGGTTCGTATGTCATACGAGGTTTGCCTGTTTGACTATGTTCGCTCGTTCGACGAGGTTCGCCTGTTTGGCGACGTTCGTTTGTCAAACGAGGTTCGTCTGATTTGTTGAGATGTGACCCTCACGTTTCATAGCAACGCGTCCATTGATTGCCTCATATTTAGGAGTTAATGCATGCAACAGTTACAACAGCATTAGGAGCAATTTAATGCATTGATGTTACAATCTTAACTGTCATTAAGAATTGTAACGGTCACATTAATTGCTAGTGACTCTTGAGCTAGCCTTAGAGGCCTATAAATAGCGTCCTTGGGTAGCTCTTGGTTGCTACTGGAAATCCTATTGCGAGCGTGGAACACGAACGTTGAGAGTTGAAATCCTCTCGCGAGCGTGGAACACGAACGTCACATGCTGAAACACGAACATCGATCCCGACGTTGTTGTTGTTGTACTGTTGCTGCAGGAACTTGTGCCCTCAGGAACTTTTCTTAAACTGAAAGGTTTTGAACCGAAAGGTTCTGAGATCGAGGAGATCTTTGCCTTGACCGAAAGGTCTTATAGATTGAGGAGATCTTGACATTACTGGGTTGGTGCACACCAGAGTACTGTACTGCTGTTCCTGAAAGCAGTTTGGCCTTAGGATCCTTGCACCGGAGTAAGCCAAATATTGTTTTAAGCACAGCATTTCACAAACGCATAGCAGTTAATTAAAAAAAATTTAAAATAACAACACGTCATCCTTCACTGTTTAATTCTAGATTTAACCATAATTTCTAACAATCTTAAAGCAATATTTTTGATCTACTAATGGATCCTGCGAGGACTCTTGGAGTGGACTGTCTCAAGTTAGAAAATTTTGATGGATCTAATTTCAACGCATGACGTCGAAAAGTGATTTTTAGGATGCAACTCCTAAAAATCTACTATGTGGTTTCTGAGGAGAAACCCGACTTTGAAGAAGACTCAGAGTCTGAAGCCTCTTGGGAAAAAGATGATCATTTCTGCAGGAGTTATCTCCTTAATTGTCTGGCTGATCATCTGGCAGATGCTTACACCAACAAGCCATCTGCAAAGGAAATCTAGAATGCGTTGGAGGAGCAATACAAGGATGAGGAGAAGCTTTCCAAGTCTCACCTCATTGATAAATTTCTGGACTTCAAGTTTGAAGATGACCCTGAGGTTTTGCCTCAAGTTAAAGAACTCGAAAAACTTGTTATGAAGCTGAAGGATGAAAAGATCAGTCTTTGTCAAACATTCATTTCTGGTGCAATTGTCAACAAGCTTCCTCCATCTTGGATGTCGTTCTCCACGAACATTCGAAGAAGGAAAAGACAGGTGACTCTGTCTGATTTGAAGAGGTTTATTCGGATAGAGGACGAGATTCGAACCTGCACAAAGAATGAGCGTCTGCTAACATGGTGGCAACTAACTCTAAGAAGGGAACCAATTCTTCTAAGAAAAAGAAATCTTTTAACAAAAAGAAGAATCATAATCCGAAGAACCTGAATGTACAGAAGAAAGATTTCAAGAAGAGCGGCAAATGCTTCAACTGTGGGAAGCAAGGGCATTTTGCCAAGGAACAACACACAATGTTAATCAAATTGATAATTGTGTGGCTATGCTCTTTCAGGTGACAACTCCCAGCAAAGTCTCTGGTTGGTGGTTAGATACAGGTGCTACCTGTCATGTCTGTTCCAACAAAGATTTGTTCACTTCCTATGTTGCTGCCAAAGAGAACGTATCAATGGCTGATCGTTCTATTGTTCCTGTTCTTGGAACTGGGACTGTGGTACTGATTCTTTCTTCAGGGAAGATTTTCACATTGAAGGATGTAAAACATGTTCCATCAATTGCCAAAAACTTAGTCTCTGGAAGCCTACTGTGTGACGTTGGTATGAGGCTGGATTTCCAAGGAGGAAAGGCTGTGTTATCTTTTAAGAAAATATATTTTGGTAATGCATATCGTACTGATGGCATGTATAAGATCAGTACTATTGTACCCAACTCAGTTGTAAATGAAGTATCCTCTTCTGCTTACTCCTCTGTATTATGGCATAATAGGATAGGACATGTAAATTATAGAAAGCTGTCTAGCATGGAGAAGTTAGGATTACTTTCGAAATGTGGGGGTAACAAACCTGATAAGTATGAAGTATGTGCGCAAGCGAAGCTGACTAGGAAGCTATTTTCAAGTGTCACAAGGAGCACCAACCTATTGGATCTGATTCACTCAGATACTTGTGATTTCAAGAGCTTCGTCACTCGAGGCGGCATGAAGCACTTCATCACTTTCATTAATGACCATTCTTGCTTCTGCCACGTCTACCTGCTAAAATCTAAAGATAAAGCATTCAGCAAATTTGTCGAGTTTCGGACTCGAGTGGAGAAGCAGATTGGACTTCAGGTGAAAAGACTCAGGAGTGACAGAGGAGGAGAGTACCGATCTAAGGAGTCGGAGGCATATTTCAAGGAACATGAAATCATTGCTGAAACCACTGCTCTGTATTCTCTGCAATCTAATGGAATTGCATAAAGGAAGAATCACACATTGACCGAAATGGTGAATTCGATGCTAATCACATCCGATCTACCTACATGCTATTGGGGAGAGGCTTTGCTGATGGCAAGCTGGATTTTGAACAGAGTACCCTATTCCAAAACTGATAATACTCCTCATCAGTTATGGTTAGGATATCCAGATCCTTTGGATAGTCTCAAAGTGTGGAGGTGTCTCACATATGTTCGAGTTCCAGATATCAGAAGGCCTAAGCTCGGACCAAAGGCAAACAGATGTGTGTTTATTGGCTTTGCTAAAGATAGTGATGCTTGCAGGTTCCTTGATCTTGGAACCAACTCCATCATTGAAGCTCGGGATGCAGAATTCTTTGAGGATAAGTTTATCAAAGATAAAGGATTATTGTTCAAAGATATAGCAAAGAATGCTAGTATGTCAGACGCACCAGAGGAGCCAGTTTCGCGAGAAACTAAAAATGTCAGTGATGAAGGAATTACTGAACCATCTTCCAAGCGTGTCAGAAGACAGAAAGATTTTGGAAATGATTTCATCACTTATAATGTGGAAGGAGATCCACAGACTTTCTAAGAAGCAATGTAGTCAATAGATGTTCTTCTGTGGAAAGAAGCTATAGATGATACGATGGATTCATTGATCCAAAATCACACATGGGAGCTGGTGGATGTACCTGAAGGTGCTAGGCCTATCAGTTGCAAGTGGATCTTCAAGAAAAACCTTCGTCCTGATGGTACTATTGAGAAGTATAAAGCAAGACTGGTGGCGAAAGGATTCTCTCAGAGAGAAGGAATAGATTTCTTTGACATCTATGTACCAGTTTGCAGGATCACTACCATCAGAGTGCTTATCGCATGGGCGGTGATAAAAAGGTTCGTCATACATCAGATGGATGTGAATACTATCTTTCTCAATGGAGACCTCACAGAAGAGATCTACATGGAGAAACCAAAAGGACTTGATGCTCCAGCTGGTAAAGTTTGTAAGCTTATTAAGTCTCTATATGGACTTAAACAGGCACCGAAACTCTGGCATGAGAAGTTCGATGGGGTTGTTCGCAATAATGGGTATCAAGTCAGTGAGTCTGATAAGTGTCTATACATCAAGGTCGCTGAAGGGAAGACGGTGGTTATCTGCCTCTATGTGGATGATATGCTCATCGTCGGGAGTGATTTAGAGATAGTAATATCTACCAAGAAATTTCTATCAACTCAGTTCAGAATGAAGGACCTTGGATATGCGGACGTGATTCTCGGAATCAAAATCATATACTCTGAAGAGGGTATTGGATTGTCCCAATCTCATTATGTTGAGAGCATGCTAAGAAAGTATGGCTACTACGACCTGCCAGAACTGTCAGTGTCGTATGATTACAACAAGAAGCTTCGATCGAACACTGGAAGACTAGTAGAGCAGCTAAAGTACTCAAAGATAATTGGAAGTCTTGTGTACGCGATGAGCTGCACAAGGCCAGATATAGCATTTGCTATAGGAATGCTTAGTAGGTTCACAAGTAATCCTGGAAAGCTTCACTGGGATGTTGTCCAGAGATTGATGAGATACTTGAAAGGAACTACAGGTCTGGGCCTATTCTACACTGGATATCCGGCTATAATCGAAGGCTATTCAGATGCGAGCTGGTGCTCAGAACCAGATGAGTGCAGATCTACTGGAGGTTTTGTCTTCACCATGGGTGGAGCTGCCGTCTCGTGGAAATCTAAGAAGCAAACTATGATTGCACAGTCATCGATGGAATCTGAGTTCTTTGCACTCTGTGCTACAGAAGATGAAGCTAAGTGGCTCAGTTGTATTCTCCGAGACCTTCCATTGACTGAATTGCAAGTAGCAATTATAATCTATTGTGATAATCAGGCAACGGGTGCTGTGACAGCGAACTCATTGTTCAATGGAAAGAAGCGGACCATTCGTCTGAAGCATGGCTATTTGAGAGAACTCATTTGCCAAGGAGTCATCTCGGTGATTGACGTTCGGTCTTCAGAGAATGTGGCTGATCCTTTGACTAAAGGTCTGAAAAAGGACATAGTCGAAAGGACGTCTGCTGCAATGGGTCTCAAAGTTTTGTGAGTCTTACAAATACTTACCATGTTCATCCAATTATTAGTTTGCAAAGTTTGGTGAGTCTTACAAATACTTACCATTTTGTCAAGTTATTAGTTCAAAGCTTACGCTACTAATGACAAGATGATTGGTTCAAAAGTCAAGTAAGATTTACAAGTGAAATCCTATCATGTAGAGAAGTTGGCTCTTAAGCCTTAATGAGTCCAAAGTATTTCGGATGCGGGATGTTAGATAGGTAACATGCCTAAAGGACTCACCGATAATCCTATCATGTAAAGGGGCTGGCTGTTAAGCCTTAATGGGTCCAAAGTATTTCGGATGAGGGGTGTTAGATAGGAAACACGCCTAAAGGACTCACCTAAAATCCTATCATGAGAGAGGGTGGCTTTTAAGCCTTAATGAGTTTAAAGCATTTCGGATGCGGGATGTTTGATAGGAAACATGCCTAAAGAACTCACCTATGCCTGGGTGGAGATTTGGCCGTCTCCTATGGTGTCTTGTGGAAAGATACCTACAGCCCTAGCAGAAACTAGGACTAGCACAGGGTCATAAATGTGCAAAGGCAAAGGCAAGTGTGGTTCAAAGTGAAAACTACCACGGATGAGTTTGATCTTGTGTGATCGCTGGATTTTAGACATGTGCTGGTTCAAGTCTCTGCGACACCATGCATCTATCTTCTATTCAGTTGGTCTAAGGGGGATTCAAGTCCTTGCGACATCTACCTTATGCACAACGATTGAAACAACGACATTGTTACACGACAATAGTTTAAAAACTTGTGGGGGATTGTTGGATTTTTTGGTCAAAACTGCTTTCCAAAATGAGTTTTCAAACTATATATATATTAACTACAAGTACTTTTCATAAATGCTTAGTAGCCTAGTGGAAAGTTTATGTTTTGGTAACCGAGAAGTGTTTTATTTGAATTAATTCCTCATAAGTTCTAGTGGACCGTGGGCCGTGAGCCAATGCGCCGGGGATCGGGGCTAATCGGGCTGAGGCGCTAAGTGGCGCTTTGTTAGGCGCACTTTGCACTTTGGTTTCACGTTGGCTGCCATGAAGGTTGCCTCGCAGGCTGCTTCGCAGTATGCGGACGAGCTACGTATTCGCACGAGGGTGGCCCTAGCGTTTTCGTAGTTTGACAATGTTCGCTTGTTCGACGAGGTTCATCTGTCATACGAGGTTCGCCTGTTTGACGATGTTCGTTCATTCGATGAGGTTCGCTTATTGACGAGGTTCGTCTGTCATACGAGGTTCGCCTGTTTGACGAGGTTCACTCGATCGACGAGGTTCGTATGTCATACGAGGTTCGCCTGTTTGACTATGTTCGCTCGTTCGACGAGGTTCGCCTGTTTGACGACGTTCGTTTGTCAAACGAGGTTCGTCTGATTTGTTGAGATGTGACCCTCGCGTTTCGTAGCAACGCGTCCGTTGATTGCCTCGTATTCAGGAGTTAATGCATGCAGCAGTTATAACAGCATTAGGAGCAATTTAATGCATTGATGTTACAATCTTAATTGTCATTAAGAATTGTAACGGTCACATTAATTGCTAGTGACTCTTGAGCTGGCCTTAGAGGCCTATAAATAGCGCCCTTGGGCAGCTCTTGGTTGCTGCTGGAAATCCTATCGCGAGCGTGGAACACGAACGTTGAGAGTTGAACTTGGGCAGCTCTTGGTTGCTGCTGGAAATCCTATCGCGAGCGTGGAACACGAACGTTGAGAGTTGAAAAATCCTCTCGCGAGCGTGGAATACGAACGTCGCGTGCTGGAACACGAACGTCGATCCCGACGTTGTTGCTGTTGTACTGCTGCTGCAGGAACTTGTGCCCTCAGGAACTTTTCTTAAACTGAAAGGTTTTGAACCGAAAGGTTCTGATATCGAGGAGATCTTTGCCTTGACCGAAAGGTCTTATAGATCGAGGAGATCTTGACATTACCGGGTTGGTGCACACCAGAGTATTGTACCGCTGTTCCTGGAAGCAGTTTGGCCTTGGGATCCTTGTATCGGAGTAGGCCAAATATTGCTTTAAGCACAGCGTTTCACAAACGCACAGTAGTTAATTGAAAAAGGTTTAAAATAACAGCACGTCATCCTTCATTGTTTAATTTCAGATTTAACCATAATTTCCAACATGAGAAAACGGTCTGTTCGATCGCTTTTGATTTAGTCAAACGGAATTGAACAAGGCTAGGTTCAAAACCGAATTGAACCGAGTCAATCTGGTTTGGTGTGATTCGGTTAGGTTTGTTCCCTTTGGGACTTAGACATGTAAAGTTAGAGAATTTTTAGCTAAAAGACAGGAATATTACTCCTTCAACCCTTTCAATCATCTGATATCTCAACGTCGAAGAGAAAAGTCAAAGAGAAAACTTATCTAATCAACGACTTTGCAAGTAAAATTAAACATTTAAAATTTGGGTATGTAAAAGTATTAGTATAAATTATCTATTAACATAGAACGAGCATAAGTTATACATAATTATGTTGAGGGTTCGGTTTTAAAAATTTTAAAATCGGACGTAACCATAGTTTTCCTAAAACTGAACCGAACCATCAAAATCTAGTTGGTTCGGTCAGTTTAATCAGTTTAAACTCAACATTACTCACCCTTAATACCAATTTAATAAGCTTTAAAAACACCAACAATGTTAGGTCAAGAAATTTATACACTATCACGAGATGTTAGAAAGTACTCAAGTTATCCATAAAGTCCACAAAAGTTCATCGAACTGTGATTTTTTTTTTTTCAATATGCCGGATTCATTATAACTTGATCGAGTCAGTAATCTCTAAATCTTTCTTATATTATACTAGTATATACTAGTAAGGAGGCACGTGCCAGTTTCATTTTAGACGGCTTATTCTTGGCATCGCGACTTGATCAAGGAATTTGTGAGTGCAAACCGAGCTCTCTTTTTTTTTTTTTTTAATTGACAGTGCAAAATCGAGCTCGTACTTTTTGCTTAAACATGCCACCTGTTGATGTTCGGAAAAGTTCCGTCTTCAAAATTCACGAGTTTCGGAAGATGGGTGGTAAAAGTTGAGAAGTTTATGGGAATTATCTGAGGCGATTTGTAGCTTTGAGGGTTAAAAGTGCAAAATGTTTCAGGCACTGAGCGAGGGGAACAAGGTATTGGGGGGCGTTGTGGGACATGCCCCACTATGTTGGGGGTCTTGTCAAAGTTTGGAAATTAATCCCTTTATTAATCATACATATGATAACCCCTCAAAATCATATGCAGCTGGGCGAGGTTTTATCAATAATAATAAGATGTGATTAGCAAGTAACATCGTTACACTCACAGCTACAAGTCAGAGATGGGTGTTATCAATAATAATATATTGAAGATTTAATCATAAAATCATATAACTCTTATCAAATGTCAAATTTATAAGACTCGTCTAAAAATACTAAAAAGAACAAAAAAAAAAAAAACCCATGTTATCATAAGATAACATGGAGTCTAGCGGATCTTGTCAAATATCCAATATATATGATTCATCTAAGAGTCCTGCTTTTTGGCTCGCGGTCCACCCGCGAGCCACCCAACTCGTAGTGAGGGGTACAGGGGCAGTGGGCCACTGACCCTGTATCCCTCACTGTGAGTTGGGGACTCGCAGGTGGACCGCGAGCCAAAAAGCTTTACGCTTCATCTAAAGCCCATTATTCACTGATTTTAGCTCACGAACAAGCCATGGAAAATTTTCTGCAACCTCATCATCAACAATAAAAATCTTGCGCGCGTCGCTTGCAAAATTTCTCACTCGCCAACTCCCGCGCAGCTCTCCATTAAATTAGATCGTCTCGATTATTCGAAAATCCTCCATCGATCACCACAAACAAATCAGTAATGATCAAACAAAGCTCAAATGTCTTATGACTCAAAACTCCCAATAATTAAACCACGTCTCCACCGAACCAAACCCGTTCTACCCTCAAAATCTCATCTTCGTTCTTGCTCGAATTTTCAAATCCAAGTATCCAAAACGAACAAAAAAGTAAGGGAAAAAAAAAAAACCAATCGAGATCCACAAGATGCCTTTATTCATTCTCCTCCTATTTATCTTCATCACCTCTTTCTTCTCAACCCACCTCAATCTTTCTTCCCTTAAAATTCTTCGCGTCGTAAGAATGCTGAGCAATCAGAGCTTGGCAAGTAGACAAACCATAATAACTAACTATTGTTGGCAATAGTAAAGTATGTTTAAACCAGGGGATTTGATTGTGCAAGTTGTGTTGGTAGTAGATCAGGGGATTGTACCAAGAGCAATAGATTGGGTGGATGATGAGATCGTTGATTTGAAATTGAGAGGTGGAGTTGAGGGGAGAGAGGGAGGTTGAAAGGAGTCTGAGAGTGAAAAGAGAGGAAGCAGGAGGCTCGCGGTCGAGGTGGGGCCCACATAGAGCAGATCAGCACGAACTAAAGGAATCATACAGAAGAGCATTAAGGTTTATATATGTACATATGATGTGATAAGATACGATATGATATTCATTGATTCTGATATCTTCACACCATTAGACGACTTACCTAATTTAATTCACTGGATACTTTCTCTCAAACGGATTCTTATTCAATTCATATTTTACTAAAATTCACTCGGTACTTTCTCTCTAACAAATTCTTATTTTAGTGATGAGGAATGGCTTCTTATAAGAAGCGCATGTTTACGAAAATTGACATGTATATGGATTCAACTCTGAAAGTTTAATGTGATTACTTTTTGGCAAAAGTGTTTGGTGAAAAATTTGCAATGAGAAAATGAAAGAATTGAATGTTTTATTCCCTATAACTGATTTAGAGAAAGAATGTTTACAACTCTCTCAACCTCGAATACAGTTTGAATTTCCTGATTACAAAAGAGAAGAGAATTGATGCGAATTCTCTCCTTTGTTTAAGTCTGGGTTCTTCACGGTAGCGATGAGATGCTTTTCTCGAATGCTCGCGTCGAGTTTGCTTATCGTTGACAATCTGAACGTCATGTTTCACTAGAATGTGGTTGATTCCTCTTGATTGATGTCGAGGATAACTTGCGTGGCAAGTTTGAAAATAACTCTTGACGAGTTTATAAACTCAGAGCAAGTTTGAACTCTGTAAAAGAGTTAATTTGAACTGAAAATTCGGTTAATAAGCCAAGATTGATGAAAGCTCCAAGAACAACTCTGAGAATCTAAAGATTGTCGAGATCCTTCTTCTGCCAAGAAACCTTATGCCGATCTCCAAGAGTTCTGATCCAGAAAAGCGAGAGCCTTTTGATCTCCAAAATTCCAGCAATTCCTCCAAAAAGCCAGCTGAAGATCTCTTTTTTTTCTGCCAAAACTCAAGGCTCCGAACTCAGTTGAGTTTACTCCTATTTATAGGGGATTAAGGGGTGTAACCGCCCCCTTAATTCGCTCCTAAGTAGGGCTGAATGTGGTGTAATCGCCCCCCTTAATTCGTTCCTAAGTGGGGTTAAATAAGGTGTAACCGCCTCCTTAAATTGCTCCCCAAATCGTGAGAAAAACAGTTTTGAAACCTTTCAGTTCGTACTTGAACAAGTCAAACGCTAGTCTGGGCATTCTGGGTCCAAACTCTGCGTTTTAAACTTGAAACACAGAGTTGGGCCTGTTTTTGACTGAAAACGTCGTGTTGGCACAACGTTGTAAATCTGAAACGCAGAGTTGGGACACAGAGATGAACTTCACGTTTTGAGTCCACGAACTCTACGTTTTTTAATTGGAGTGTTGGGAATAACCTTTGTATTTTGACTTTGAAACATGGGCATGACCTCTGCATTTTAATGTTGTAACACAGGGATGACCTCTGTGTTTTGAGGTTGTAACGCAGGGAGGACCTCTACGTTTTGAGGTTGTAACATAGGGAGGACCTCTGCGTTTTGAGTCTGAGACGCAGAGGTGAGCTCTGCGTATTGATTTGAAGAGACCATCAATTTGTAGTCTCTTTTGCTAGAGAGTTGTAAAGACCGTCATCTTATAATCTTCGTCTTAGCTCCTTAAAATATGAAAGCCGTTAAATTGTAACTTTTATCGTTGGTGTTTGATGGGGATTAGCTATCTGCAGTTATTTTTAGACAACCTACAAAACCCCCTCCAAAGTTTCCGAAAGTTCGCGGTTGACTGAGACGAATTTTCGGAATACTTTGGATCTCAACTTTGATCTTGGAGGTGTTGATTCCTTGTTACAAAGGAGTTGTTCTCTGCACCCGCTTCAAAGGCATCTTGGTTGAAGAGATTTTCCACGTATGACCTGTGTGAGGATTAGCTTCGTAGAGAAACTGTAGCAATAGTACAAGCTACTCATAAGCAGAAGCTTTCAAAAGTCACGTCACGACTCATATCTAATCAGCTGATGGGCCTGCAAAACTTTCATAAGATTTTTGGCAAACCCTCAGCCATCAACGGATTTGATAAACCTTTACCGACTACTGTTTGAGTCGGGCTAGCATGTGAATTATTTAAATCCGTTTCGGATGTAACATTGTGCTAAGAGAATGAACCCTCTTAGACTTGATGATATGATTTTGAAGACATAGACTTTGTAATTTTCACGGGAAAAGACTAACCGGCAATCCGTGTTAGGCGTAAACTTATCTTTAATTAGGGATCAAGATGAAGTCTCCCATGCGTGTAAGGCATGAATTTTGGCATTATTAATAACGACTTGCCACGATGTTGAATACGTGGGCTTTGCTATTTTCACAGGAATGCGCTACCTGAGAGCACGTGTTAGATGCAGAGTTATCTCTATTTAGGGATCGAGATAACGTCCCTCATGTATGAAAGACATGGATTTTTGGTGCTACAATGTTGAATACGTAGACTTGGTCATTTTTACGGGAACGGACCACCCGGCAACATGTGTGAGGTGTAGACTTATCTCTATTTAGGGATCGAGATAAAGTCTCTCATGCGTGTAAGGCATGGATTTTAACGTTATTAATAACGACATGTCACGATGTTGAATACATGGGTTTTTATCCCTTTTACGGTCAAAGACTACCCGACAACGCGTATTAGGCGTTGACTTATCCATACTTAGGATTCGAGATAAAATTTCTCATACATGCGATGTATGGATTCAGAGATTATTAATTTAATGATAATCACTGACTACGATATTGAATACGTAAACTTTGTCACTGTTTCTTCCTGTGTTATAATTTCATTTGAAACACTGAAAGAAAGTTAAAAGTGCCAGAGGTGTAGTATTAACTTGGCATGAATTTTCACTTAGAGTAAAATTCAGAAATTTTCTTTATTATCACTATGATAATTCCAAAAAATCGTTAATCCACTAGAGATTTTATAATGAAAACTTACTATTCTTATTGAAAAAAGGTTAACAAGTTTATTGAGGGGGTTTGGCTGTTAGAGGTGTGATATTAACCTAACAGTATTTTATGGGCCTATCGCTCTATTGAAGAGAGTCGATAAGTTGATTTGGTCATCAGAGGTGTGTTATTAACTTGACGGGTATGTGGACCTATCGCTCTATTGAAGATATTTGATAAGTTAATTGTCAGAGGTGTTTTGTTAACGTGACAAGATTGTGGACCTATCGCTCTATTGAAGAGAGTCGATAAGGTGATCAGGTCATCAGAGGTGTTTTGTTAACGTGACAAGATTATGGACCTATCGCTCTATTGAAGAGAGACGATAAGTTAATTGTTATAGGTTTGGTGTTAACATGATGGGAATTTGTTACGATCGGAGCAACTTTGTGGACTTATCATCCTATTGAAGAGGATTGATAAGTTGATTAATCAGAGGTGTGATATTAACATGACAGGAATTTATTACGATCGGAACAATTTTGTAGACTTATCATCCTATTGAAGAGGATTGATAAGTGGATTTTGTCAGAGGTTTGGTGTTAACATGATGGGAATTTGTTATGATCAGAGCAACCTTATGGACTTATCATCCTATTGAAGAGGATTGATAAGTTAATTTGTCATAAGTATAATATTAACATGACAGAAATTTGTTACGATCGGAGCAACTTTGTGGACTTATCATCCTATTGAAGAGGATTGATAAGTGAATTTTGTCAGAGATTTGGTATTAACATGACGAGAATTTATTGCGATCGGAGAAACTTTATCGACTTATTATCCTATTGAAGAGGATTGATAAGTTAATTTGTCAGATGTGTGATATTAACGTGATAGAAATTTGTTGCGATCGGAGCAATTTTGTGGACTTATTATCCTATTAAAGAGGATTGATAAGTGGATTTTGTCAGAGGTTTGGTGTTAACATGATGAGAATTTGTTGCGATCGGAGCAAGTTTGTTGACTTATCATCCTATTAAAGAGGATTGATAAGTTGATTTATCAGAGGTGTGATATTAACGTGACATGAATTTGTACTTATGATTTGAACAAGATTTTGAGGACTTAGCATCTTGCCGGGGAAGATTACGATTTGAGTAATTTTGAGGACCAATCATCCTATTAACAAGGATTGATAAGTTGGTTATCAAAGGTGTATTGTTAACGTGACAAATTGGGGGTGATACAAACTGAATTCATACTCCATGGGGGTGATGATCGTAAGAAGTATACTGTTAACTCGACGATGTGAAAGCTTCGCTACTCTTAATCCAGTGGATTCCAAGTAACCAACCCCCAATCTTGATTAAGACTTAGCAGGGGGAAAAAGAGGTAGACATGACATATCGCCTTGTGGGCCACTATCCATCAAGTCGGAATAGAGACATATCACCTGGTAGGCTACTATCTGACGAGTTTGACTATCAGAGGTAACTGTTAACGTGGTGGTTTTGATAGGCATGTCATCCTACTGAAGAGGATTGGTGGGAGAATTTAGAAAAAATGGACTATCAGAGGTTATCATTAACGTGATAGTTTTGGTGGACCCGTCATCCTACTTGAGAAGGATTGGTGGGGGAATTTGAAAGAAATAGACTATCAGAGGTAATCATTTACGTGATAGTTTTTGATGGATTTTGTGGTTAATAGAGGTATTATATTGATCATGACAACTCAGAAAATTTATTACTCATAATCGAATGAACTACAAATAAACCAACCCCCAGTCTTGAACAAGTGCAAGGGGGAAAAAGGAGTAGACATGGCACATCGTCTAGTAGGTCATTATCTAACGAGTTTAACTATCAGAGATAACTGTTAACGTGATAGTTATTGGCCCCGCCATCCTACTGAAGAGTATTGGCTTCAGTGGCCGTAATATCTTCCCCTTCTGACTGAGAAGATTAGGCTTGGTTTGATTGCTCAGGCTGATCCTACCTACTTTGTTCTTCAGCTTTGATCATGACAATAATCTTTTGAGCCTGTTCACCTTGAGAGATTAATTATCTCCAAGAATGGCATTCTGCAACCCTTATTTGTGCTAGAAGGTCAGTCTGCAAGTTATGTTGACAGGTCTCTACCAATGTAGACTGTGTCATACCTGTCGGACATCACAAAGTCATGTTTCAAAACCTTTTGACGAAGGCTTTGACGGACTCCCTTTTCTTCTGTTTAGTGTCAAGAAGGGTATGGATGGAGACTTCTGTATCCTCTTCAAAGAATCTTGATAGGAAAAGTCTCTCTAGATCCACCCACTTTTGGATACATCTCACAGGTAGTTTCCTAAACTATTCAAAGGCAACTTCCTTGATGGTGCTAATAAACAATTAAGCCAGTATGGCGTCATTTGATATCACATTCCCAGTCTGTGACTTAAAATGATAGATGTGTTAGTTCGGTGATCCCGATCCTTCAAAAGTTTGTAGCGTCGGGACCTCAAATTTTGGAGGATAAGGGGCTACATCTCATTCCGCAGGATAGGACCTAGCAACTCTCTCATCTTGGAGCTCGCTCCTGTGGGCTATAACATTGAGACGGGCTTCCAATTCCTCGATTTGAGCCGACTGAGGATTTTGCTCATTCTCAGCTTCTTTTTCTTCGAAGGATGGTTCTTTGTGATGAGTTTCTTACTCAGCAGTCTCATTCACTCTTTGTTTCCCCTTCGATATGGATGATCCTCCTTTCCGGGAGGATTTCGGCCGATGTTGTGACTCAACATTCTGAAAAATTAGCTTATTTGTAATGATTTGAGCCATCATATTCCGAATTTGATTGATGGTTTCCTGCTGTGCTTGGAGCATGGCCTCCTGCTCAACAACTCTCTTTGAAAGATCTTCAGAATTTTCTGCCATGTGGGAGAAGCTCTCATGCCCAACAAAAGAGCTTGATGATTGAGACTCTGCAATGGCTGAGTGTTCATCCTCAGAATTGATCCCTCTGGCTAATCTTTGATAGTTAACCGGAGGAATGACTCTCGTCCGAGTCCGAGTATGTCGGTAGAATCCTTCAAACTCGTTAACAATTTATCTGATGGTCTGTGAACTACTTGTCTCAGAGTCATCGGGACTAGGACCTGAGGCTTTCCCTCTGCCGATCACATTGATAGTGACTCTAGGATACTCAGTCTCTGGATATTTCTTCTAGCGCTAACATCGTTGTTGGTTGGGCAAGGTAATATTTGTTAATTGGTCGAACACCAATATTTTGGCCGCATATGAGCAGCAGTAACATCCCGAGAGGACCGTAGGAATCAGTCGTTCACATTAGAATGAACAAATAACTTGTTGCATCGGTTTTTCTCTCAATATGAATACTCTCAAATCTATTGCAAAGACTCGAGAAGAGTTTGTAGACACTAAAAAATGTCAAGAAATAAAGCAAGGTTGAACCTCGCTACAAGCATGACAAGGCTCGTCATCATAATGAACCTCATCTCAGCCAACGAAGCTCATCATGATGATGAACATCATTGAAGACAAAGTCCATCCACAGACGAACCTCATCAAATGGCACCTCACCTCTCAAAAGACGAACTTCATCATTGAAGATGAAGTTCGCCCAGAAACAAAGTTCGTCATTGAAGATGAAGTTTGTCCAGAAATGAAGTTCGGCCAGAAATAAAGTTCGTCATTGAAGATGAAGATCACCATTGCCATTATTAATGAACCTCATGCATAGTCGAAGCTCGTTTGTCACTATTTCCAGAGGCTACATTTAAGGAGAGTTAATGATTAATAACTCACCCATTTAAGAAGAGTTAATGATAATTAACTCACCCATTTAAATAGGAGTTAATAACCATAACTCCCTCATTATAAGGGAAGTTAAAGCCCATTAACTCACTCCATAATGGTCCTAAGCCTATAAATAGGCATGTTCAACATGAAAGGGGAGGAGGAGATTGAGAGGATAGTCAAAAAGTCTATCTCTCCTCCACTCTCATGGATCTTCATAGATCATCAGCTAATCATTTGGCCTTGGAGCGTCGAAGCTCATAACAAGCATGACGAGGGTCATTATAATGACGGACCTCATCTCAAACAACAAAGCTTATCGTTGGAAACAAGATTTGAAGCGCGTAAATGAAGACGAGGCTCGTCAGCGAAGACTTGGCTCGTCAGTGAAGATGAAGCTTGTCTAACGAACCTCGCCACGCAACGAGGCTCATCATCCACACGAAGTTCGACTGTAATGACCACAAGGACCAAGTCAGCCCACGTGGGCTAAATCTAAGGAGTATGTTACGCTCCATTAATCAACATAGGCTAAATCTCAGGAGTCGGTTACATCCACGACTCCATGATTGTAGCACGTCAATTACGTGCTAAAGCTCTATAAATAGCCGTAAGCATCTATGCGGTTGAAAATTTTTGACTTAGACTTCAAGAAGCATCGGAGGTCAGAGTTTCTGCGTACGGATCCGGAGTTTAAACTTTGATTCCACCTCCAGCTAACGAATGTGAGAAGCTTTAGCGATCTTGTCCTGATCGTCAACGTGAGGTAATCTCGACTCAAGTATCAAGGGAAGCATCCTTTCATTATCAAGAACCCACGTAAAACAAAGAGAGGCTGAATTTATCTTCTCTTCATCTGTAATCGAGAGAGAGTGTGAGTGATTGTAAGGGTTTTGTACCAAGTGATCGAACCCATTTTTTAAAATAAGAGAATCAATCAATCTTTAATTTTTTGACCCTACAGACGATGGCGACCACAGTGGGAGCAGCTATTCTTTCTGACGAGATGGTAGTAGAACAATTTGATATGAGTCGTCGTGTGAGCACATTTGATCACAGAATTATCAAAGGTGGGTTAAGAAGGGGATGACAGAAACACAATAATAATTTAGTATGTGATGAAGGAAAATACTCTCTCTAGATTATGAGTATGAAAAGATTACAATCTCTCTCTCACAATCTCACTAGAATCGAGAACAAACTTTTAATTCTCTCTAAACTCTAATCTCTCTTGATTAGAATCTATCTTTTATTATATTTGATTGATTAGAAACCCTAAAACAATCACTTATATAGGTGTAACAACGTGGATGGCAAAGTGATAAATAACCAAGCCCAAACCCCACAGGAATTCGTGCAAACTAAAACCCAAACGAACCAGGAAACTATCAATGAGTCGACTCATATGCATATATGAGTCGACTCATGACACATGGGTCGACTCATGACAGACATGAGTTGACTGGTCAGAAACTTTTGACAAAACGGCTAGGTTTCGTGAGTCGACTCATGACAGGCATGAGTCGACTCAACCTGATGAGTCGACTCATGTACATGTATGAGTCGACTCATGGGCTGAAAACTGGATGCTTCGATTCTTCAATTTATCGTCTCGTTCCACGATTCAACATACATTCCACTGTGTTGTTTTACACCTCTATTCTCATGCTATCATGAGAATCATCTATCCTCAAGCTCCTATGAGGATCGCTAAGTTCCAAAGAGAAGATACACACATATCACAATCAGATAAGATCGCTGTGGGAACGGACGTCGAGACTTTGGTCATCAAATTTGACCAGTCCAAATACGAGGATTTTCTCTCCTCTGGTAAGTCTAATCCCACGAAGCCACGAAAGTGTCGTTGAGTCTCGTATGAGACTTCTGCCCAAGTGGCTTCTGATGATTCAACTCGAGTTATTCTTGAGGAAAAGTTCATGGCCCTCAAAGAGAAGGCTCTAGTAACTAGTCGTCAGGCTAAGAAATGGGTTGTCAAGCAACCTAGCCAAACTTCGGCTTCTACTAGCCAAATCTTGGCTTCTGATAACGAACCTCGTCCAGCTTCGGCTGAAGTGGGTGTTTCCATTGGTCCACTGTCGAGACGTGCACGACAACGTCAGCGCTAGAACCAAGCTCATCGTAGGGCTCGAGCCTTGGTCTTGCTAGACGGTTTTCACTATCGACCGAGAGCTGACCAGCCTAAGGTTAATAAGTCCGACGAGGGTCAAGTGACTGAGGAACGTCAAAATAATGGATCTCATCCTCGTAACCGAGTAGGCTCAAAAAACAAACCTCATCTTCAAAAAAGAGGTTCAGCAAACTCAACAAACGGTTCATACAGAGGTTCATAAAGAAAATGAACCTCAAGTTAGGAACCAACTGAGGAGGCAAATACACCAAGCTCGCCCTACCAACGGACCTCATCGTAAACATCTGAATGACGAAGTTTGTCCAGCTATCCAAGTTCGTCAACCTCCTAGAGGGTCTCGCTCGGGTAAGGCTAAGTTGATAGAGTCAGTTGGGGGTTGTCCTGCTGGTGACCTTCAAGATTATCTCACACGCAAGCACAGTATAAGTCAGACGTAATCTCATTGCTATTGTGAGAAGCTTATTTTTATAGTACTTTCCTAATGCCCATGTGGAGAGTCGGCACATAAATCTTCAGTCTTCGAATGGTTAACTGAGCCGTCGATGATCTCGTCATCAAGGAGAAGATGCTTTCGTCCCAAGAAACAAGCACCCAAGAATCGCCACATTGAAGTGATAATTAACATGGTCAGTAAGGGGAAGAGCAAAGCATCGGCTGATTCTTTCGAATCTTCTGATCTTGAATACTCTCCAGGGTTAGGTGGAATACTTGTCAAGGACAAGGGGTGTATCAACACACTCGTACTCGTACTGGTGTGGTGATCCCGTTTGATTACCGATGATTAGCGGGCATCATAGATGAGGCTGAGGAAGAACCTGAGAAATCGACTATTGCAACCTCTTAGCCTTCTAACACCGATCAAAGTGAACGAGTGAGCGCTCACGTGGCCGGAATAAAGAAGAAATGGAAAGAAGACTAGAAGAACAATAAGGTGCTCTCCTCCAACAACAAGAGACCATCAGACGCTTGGAGGGTATGGTGGACAAACTCCTCAAGGAGAAGAAAAAGAAGAAAGCTACCGCCGAATCCTCAGGATCAAGGCTCCGGCAATTGAAGTATGTAGGTATTGTCATTTCATAATTTAGAATGCTCTAGAAATATGATGGGGGTGCTAATGTCAGTTATCAACTAAGGGGTTATCTGAAAGCTTGTGGAGTGATTAGAGTCCTCTAACTCCTCCTAATGAATGGTTCTAGGGCTTGTTGTTCTTCCATGTACATGAAGGAACTCATAAGAGGACGGAGTTGGGTTTTCTGGTTGTTCCTCCAAAGATCAAATTAGTATTTGGGCTTGAGTGGAGAAGTAATATAGTTAGCGCTTAGTTACGTAAAAAGGCCAGAGAGAGTTACCTCATGTAGCGTCGCTCCTTTTGTAATGGTTTTGAGGGGCAAAAGGGTAATTTAGGCCGAATACAGCTAGGTAGATGAGTTGGCAAACATGTGCTATGTGTCAGTTGCTAAATGAGGTGAGATATCTGGTTATTTATTATGGGAATGAAAGCATATGCTTGGTGATGACTGGGTCCAATGAGTCATAAAGACTATAGGGGCTAGGGTAATGATGATGTTGTCAGGGTAGTTATTACAAGCGTAGTCGGCTGGCGAGGGGTTCGAGGTAACTATCATCTTTCGACTCCTTAGGTCCAGGGACGAGAAGTGCCGTCTTTTAACTCGGTTACACAAGATGTCGGCTAATTAGTGGGTCGAGTCGTATTGCTAGTGGTCAATTAAGAGGTTGACCGAGTAGTACCGTCTTTTGACTTTGTTACGTCAGATATCAACCAATCAAATTGGGCGTGTCGAGTCAGATGTTATGCTGGTTGTGAATTAGTTTGGCTAGGTAGAGTGTACGACACGTGTTGACTTCTCTATGAAGATTAATATTTAGTACTTTTAGGGGTTATAACAGTTGGCCATTTTCACTTAGAGTCGGCGTAGGCCGGGTCCAAGTGAAATAAGACTAAGGATTTACTGAGTCACGAGGTGCATAAATGAGCGGTGACTGAAAAGTCCCTTGGATGTAACATGGATTACGTTAGAGGACATTTCTTTGCTGCCATTGCCTCGCGTGTCATGCCTGATTGTGGACTACTTAAGATAGGCATGCCTTGCCTCGATTTTGAAGAGACCATTTCGAATTCCGGAGTTAATCTTAACCATTAGCTTGAAATTGATCTGGTCATTAGGATGTTTACATCTGTCGATCCAGCTGTCTATAAGTACAGTGGCTGTGAGTAGAGATTTGTTTGTTTTTAAAAATCTTTGAATCTTAACCAAAAAAGAGAGCTTTGATCGTTCTTCTACTTTCGGCAATCTTCTAAGAATGTTTCGATGGCATCTTCTGCTTTTAATGCTCGTCAGGGTTAGTTGGTGATGTTCTGCTCGAAGGTCACACTGCCACAATTGAGGTCGTTATACGAAAGGTTTGATATCCCTCGGTCTTACAAGCTGATGTCGTTGACGAATTCGCAGGCAGTTTTTGACCATGATGCGAGTCGGGCTCCATTATACATAAAACATCTTGAGTGCGGTTTGCACCAACCCCTGCACCCCTTTCTTCACCGTGTCTTTATAGCTTTTCACCAATGCAGATGAAACTGAACCTAATCGCGTCCGTAGTTAGGTTTATGGTCATCTATCATTAGTTAGGGGTTGAACCGACCTTGAATGTGCTTGCTCATCTGGTCCGCGTCAAGGTGCACCAGTGCGAGGCCCACTTCCACTTTTAGGTGGTGGGAAGATTTAATATTATTGCTGATCTTCCTGAGTCAAACAAGGACTGGAAGGAAAATTTTGTCTGGGTTTCAGGAAACGATTCTAACTTGGGTTGTTTAAATTAGCCCATGATTGTGAGGGAGGCTTTGATGATGGGATCTCTGTCAAGCACTAAGAGGCAAGCGCTGGAGAGGATCAGAGCGTATATAGGCTCCCGCAAGAAGGAAAACTTACTCGATAATTTTATTTTGTGGGTAGTCAGCATCTCTCCCATGCCACCTACGCCCAAAGATGATCAAAGGGTCGACAGGTTGACTCTGGGCTTGGTGGGAGCTATCGAAGCGTCAACAACTGAACCTGTTGGAGCCTAGGAAGTACTCTCAACAAGGCTGGAAAAATGTCCTCATCAGGATTTGCCCCTGAGGAGGCTGGAGTGGTTCATGCTCAGGGGGCTAATATGGGTGCTAAGTTGGCGGGGCCTTCGCCTACAACCGGTCAGGTCAAGAAGAGGAGGAAGCTGAAGAAAATTAGCGGTCAGGTGCCCAGGGGGGCAATTGAGGTGGAGATCAAATTCATCCGTATTAATGATGGGTCTCCAGTGTGAGAAGATGGGGTCAACCTTCAGAGGGTCAAGGCCGAAGCCGAGGCTCTAGGGGAGGTGGCATTCAGGTGGAGACAAAGGTCCAAATAGGGGGTGAAAGGGCCCCAGATGTTCTCGCAAACTCGACCCACCGTCAGGGGAAGGAGCCGGCTGTAGAGAGGGTGTCTCCTTCTGAGGAGTATAAATGGTCATATCCTCATTGTGTCGACGAGGTCAACTCTAAGATATGGGACTGATTGAGGATGCTACTAATAGGATCTCCCAAAGTTGGCCCTTTCTATGAGAAGGAGCTGACAATGGAGAATTGACACCAGCCTACTCGTCATCTTGACACGAGGGCGTTGGTGCTTGAGTCTCGGGTTGTTCAGTCAAAGACAATGGAGCAATTTTAGCTTCCCCGTGATGAAGAGATTTTGGGGGTAGTCCCAGATGTCGGTCTGCATCTAAGCCTTAGGAGCTATCTAGTTTGTGGGGCTCTAGTGGAGCAAGAGATATTTGGTCAAATGGAGCAAGTCTGAGCTTCGTACCTTAAGCTCCAGGAGGAGTCGGCCACCCAGAGGACTGATCTGGAAAATGCCCTTAAATCACTATTGACCAACGAGAATGAATAGAGTGATTGGCGTATGAAAATGGAGGTACAAGAGAGCATGATCAATAGCTTAAAGGCCTCAGATAGCCAGAAATCTACCGATATTGATAAGCTTAAGCACATACTCCATGAGCAAAATAAGAGGATAAAATTTTTATCTGAGGAGGTGTCATGCGGGAGGCGAGAGAGGGATCATGTAATGGAGCAGGCTGAGTCTGACCGCCACTCTGCCCAACATCGAAGGCCGAGATGGAAGAGGAGCAGTTGGCTCATAAGAACCCCCAGGAGGAGAGTGCTCAACGCAAGTCCTCCCTAGACAAGGCTCAAAGCCGTGTCGATCATCTAGATTTTGAGACTCATCAATCAAAAATCGTTGAGGGATATTATCACAGCATCCTTAGGAAGGTGGCGGTGACGATGACTTGTAAGGCTGGGTATGATTATCTCTTAACGCAGCTACTAGCCGAGTTGAAGAGGACCTGACAATTTTCGCTATCCTCTAATTGCTAACTGTTTGGATACACTCTTGGAGATAGAGAAATACGATGGGGGAATAAATCTCGACAGTAGTAGTGTCAGGGGTGAATAAGATGATGAGGTTGACGAGGGCTCTACCGAGAAAATTAGGGAACAAAATGAGGGCTTGTCTAAGGAAGCTGGTGAGGATTTGGCCAAAGATAGCTAGGTGAGTTCGTTGAGGAAGAAGGCGAGTAAGAGGGATGAGTTGGAGGTCCAGTTGACTCCTTTGCCACCTACGACTAATGTATCTTTGCCTCTGACTCCTGGTGGGGGTGTTGATACACCCTAGTTTTTCGATTTAGCCTTCTAGGACTCTTTGTACCTTAATGTAGTATTTTTGCTTGTAAATCAATTTATACACATTTTGAAGGATACAAATAAAGATATTTTTCTCTCATGTTCTTTATGTTGGGACTATGTTTTGATCTATGGGTCGAGATGACATGATTTCTAAGTCGAACTGTCGAGTTAATTTTCCTTGGTCTGGACTGTGTAAATGCCTTAAGCTGGCTAGTAGTACATGCGTTGGGTTTATGAAAAAAATGACGAGATCTGGTTTTTTATGTTTTTTATGTTAAGCGTATCAAATTGGAATCGACCCAATCGTCAAATTCCAAGTGGGCATAGGCTAGGAAGAGTTTGTTTGAATAGGTGAAGCGGACAGTGTTGAACACCAATGATGACTTGACAAAGGTAAGCATTCCCATTGTTCGAGTTGCCCTTATTGAGGGCCGGCTAAGAGCGCATTTTTAGTCGATCATGCGAGTTGTCGGTCTACTAGGTTAGCCACACATGTCTGATGGGTTGGGCCCCAACAAAGGTTTGAGTATTCATCCGTTGGTGATTTCTAAGGAGCATTTATAGGGAAAGTAAGGGGTTACTATTGGAGAGGTCTGTCATCGAGGGTTCTGCATCGTTGTTGCTTCGATTTTTTAGCAGAGCGACGTGTTGAGTAAAGGGCGACGCTTTGTTTTTTATAAGGCATGTTCGGATTTCAAGGTTGTTCTTATCCTTCCGTTTTGGACTAAGTCGGCCGCTCTGATTTCGACGCATGTTCTCTTCAGGGCTTATATGTATCTCTTTGTTGCGAATGAGACTTTCTTTACAATTGTTGCCTTATCTTCTTGACCTCGATTTCTTCTATTTCAAGCAAGTTTGTGCAAAATTCCGAGATCTGCAATGGCCTCCATTGCTCCTACTACTAGCCACAACAAGATGAGGATTGATCTCCTCCTCCTCTTCTCAGACCTCTCGGCCTGAGCGTTGACGCTTGTTCCCACCAATTGAGCTGCAAATTTGAAAGTCTTCACTGTCACCATCTTCAATTCTTTGGGGTCTAGCTCCTCCCTTAACTACTTTTGAGGCCTCATAGTCGAGCCTCGCTTTGCTGTGACTGGATCCTCCCCCTTTAAATTCTTTAATAGGTTTAGGGGGAGAGCTAAGACTATTGCCCGAATGGTATCAGCTTTAGTAGGAGGAACCCTAGATATGTCAGCCACACGAAGAGAAGCCAACTCGAAAAGATTACTAATCTCTTGAGACCCAGGATAGTTTCGGACCTTCTCTAGTTTTCGCTCCTCCTCGGTCGAGAGCAGGCTTGACTTTAGCACGTCCTTTATGATCTATGGCCATGTTAGACAGGACAAGACAGCGTTAGCTCTAAAGACCCACATGAACTTTGTTTGGTGGAAAATTTGTGAAATGAAAAATGAAAGAATTAAATGTTTTATTCTCTCTAACTGCTTAGAAAAAGGATGTTTACAACTCTCTCAATCTCGATTACAATTTGGATTTCCTGATTACAAAAGAGAAGAGAATCGACGGAGATCCTCCCCTTTGTTTAATTCTGAATTCTTCACGGTGGCGATGGAGTGCCTCCCTCGAATGTTTGCGTCGAGTTTGCTCTCCATTAACGATCCGACATTTTGCTTCACTGGAACGATATCTTCTCTTCACGATTTGACGTTGTGGAGAACTTGCAAAGCAAGTTTAAAATTAACTCTTGATGAGTTGATAACTCTGAATGAGTTTGAAACTCTATGAAAGAGTTGATTTAACCGAAATCGGTTTATAAGTCAAGAATGAAGAAAGCTCCTGTTGCCGATTTCCAAAGCTCCAATAATTCCTGCTAAAAAGCCAGTCGAAGATCTCTTCTTTGCTGCCAAGCCGAAGGCCAAAAGAAGGATCAATCCGAGCACCCGAACTCGATTGAGTTTCCCACTATTTATAAGGGATTAAGGGGTATAACAGCCCCCTTAATTCACTCTTAAGTGAGGCTGAATGTGGTGTAACCGCCCCCTTAAACAGCTCCACAAATTGTGAGGGAAAATGGTTTTGAAACCGTTCAGTTCGTGCTTTGAACGAGTCAAATGCTGAAAAATAGCGTTCAGGGCCCGAACTCTACATTTTAGACTTGAAACGCAGAGTTGGGCCTATTTTGGTAAGTGAACGCACAGGTCGCGCTGCGTTGTAAATCTGAAACGCAGAGTTGGGACGCAGAGATGAACTCTATATTTTGAGTCCACGAACTCTGTGTTTTTAATTGGAGCGCTGAGATGACCTCTGTGTTTTGACTCTGAAACGTGGCCATGACCTCTGCGTTTTGATGTTATAACATAGGGATAACATCTGTGTTTTGATGGTGAAACGCAGGGATGACCTTTGTGTTTTGATGTGAAGAGACCATCAATTTGTGGTCTCTTTTGCAGGAGCGTTGCAAAGACTGTCATTTTGTAATCTTCATCTTGGCTCCTTAAAAATATGAGAGTCGTCAGATTGTAACTCCCGATGTTGATTGTGAAGGCTGTTGAACTAGAGCTTTTATCGGTTATTGTAAAGGTCGTCAGATTATAACATTTATCGATCTACATGGAAGTCTTTAAATTATAGCTTTCTGAAAGCCATTGAATTGTAACTTCTATCATCGGTGTTTGATGGGGATAAGCTATCTACAATTATTTTTAGACAACCTACAAACTTCTCCTTCCAATCTTGTTCGAATCAGGGATATTCAACACAAGTTTAGAGCTACCCACGTTCTGGAAGAAGTAGTGTCCCTCCTTCTTCATAGTCTTAACACTAAAAAAATAGCCAAACAGACGCAGGCTCAGATCACACCAATCCGGTGGCATATCACCATGAACCCCACCAGGGTAGCAATAAAATTGGGCGTGATCTGCATAGGGGATACCCCCAGAACCTTAAAAACCTAGCGGATGAAGGGGTAGAGGGGTAGCCGAAGCCTATACTCCAAGTGTTTCAAATAAACGAGCAACCTATCACCACCATGGTGATACATTGATTCAGCCATATCCAGCGTCGACAAAGTGAAAGCCTTGGGGAGATTGAAACACTCATAGTAAACTTCGAGCATTGCTGCTATCTTCCATTCAGCCTTTGGACATCCTTTAGTGTGCAGGGTTCGGGTGGCTGGTCTATGGCAACTATCTTCTCGGGATTGATCTTAATGCCTCTCTGGGTGATTATGAACCCGAGGAATTTACCCGACTGTACCCTAAAAGGGTACTTGGCTAGATTAAGCTTCACGTAGTAGTGTTGGAGAATGGAGAATGTCTCTTCAAGATCCGATATGTGGGACGAGGCCTACCTTGATTTCACCAGGATGTCATCCATATAGGCTTCCACATTGTAGCTAAGTTGACACTTAAAATTTTTGTTGACTAGCCTCTGGTAGGTGGCACCTGCATTCTTAAGACCGAAAGGCATCACTTTGTAGCAATAGGTACATAGGACCGTAATGAATGAGGTCTCCTCTTGATCATGTTCCGCCATGAGGATCTGGTTGTAGCCTGAGAAAGCATCCATGAAGCTCAACAGTTCGTGACCTACGCTTTCATTGACTAGCCGATCGATCCTAGGGAGGGGGCAGCTATCCTTCGGGCAGGCCTTGTTGAGATCAATGAAGTCTACACACATCCTCCACTTGTTAAGGACCTTCTTCACTAGCACCACATTGGACATCCACTCTGGGAATTGTATCTCTCAGATAAAACCGACTCTAAGGAGTTGATCCACTTCATCTGCAGTCGCTTTTCGTCTTTCTAGGCTAATATGTCTCTTCTTTTGTCGAACCGGCTTAGTTTATCGATCGACTGAGAGCTCATGGCTCATTACTTTGGGGGGAATCTCTGGCGTGTCTTCAGGGCCCCAGGCAAATACATTGGCGTTCGCCAATTAGAATGCAATCACAGCTCATTGTGGAGGTTTGATGAGGTTAGATCCAATCTTGATGATCTTCACTCCTTCCTGGTCGATCGGTATCGCATGGAGCTCTTCGACGAAAGTCGTCCTCTCTCGCTCTAATACTTTCTCCATCTGTAGGCATGTCTTCTCAATGGGTACGGTCTATAGTACTCCTTTTTTCCTTTCATCGAGAGCAGATAGCAAGATCCGGCCTCTTTCTGCTTGCTTCTAGCAATTCCAACACATTTAGGAGTCAGAAACTTCACCATCTAGTGGTAGGTGGATAGGATTGGGCGGTTCTTCCTAAAATAACATTATATGCTGACTTAAGATTCATCACTAGAAACTGAGTTTGAACAGTGGATTGGCGAGGGTACTCACCAATCGTTAGGAGGAGAATGATAATTCCTTCCGGTATAAGCAAATGCCCCGTGAATCCAATGAGCGGACCCTAACAAGGTTGTAGCTTGGACTTATCAATACCTATCTGGTTGAAGACATCAATGAATAGGATTTCCATAGAACTTCTCGTATCGACCAAAATCTTCTTGACTTGAAAGCTATTGATTCCAGCCGAGATGATTATGCGATCGTCGCGAGGTGTCTCAACACCTCACAAACCTGAGTTGTTGAAGGAGATGGGTTGACCAGTCCTCGGCTCTTGTCACACAAATTGACTTGCAACCCTCGCCTAGTATATTTTTTACGAGCATTGTTAGATTGTTCTCTAGCGGTGGTTCAGCTACTGATAGTGTTAATGACCCCTCTATTGCTGGGCTTGGCTAGTCGAGCATCCGGTAGCGGCTGGGGGCGAGGTGACCTAGAGCGGGACCTCCTGTCGGCTCCCCCCAAAGCAGGCCCTCTCTTGTCTCATTGAGAGACTAGCATCTTCAAATATCCTATTTGTATCGAGTGCTCAATGTCTCTTTGAAGGACTCGGTAGTTATTAGTGAGATGGTCGTGATCTCGATGATATCGACCGTATTGTCTGGTGTCTCGAGACTGAGGATTCAACTTCATGTGAGGAGGGACGGAGTTGAGATACCCCTCCTTCTAGATCATGTAGAGGTCTTGTATGAGGGAAAGTGTTTTGAGCCTGTCTGTGAACTATTTCGTAGAAGGGCTCCTTTTCCGATCCCTCCGTTGTGCCCAGTTTGATCTAGGTCGCTCTAGGGGGAATCCCTTGTCGTGTCTGTTCTCGGCAGGGGGTTGGGTGTTGTTGTTGTACTGCTGCTGTTGATGCTGTTGTTGCTTGCCTCGCCTCCCCTAGCTGCTTCTTATAAGGCTTCGAGGTTCCCATGCCACTGTATTCCATTGTGCCTTAGCTATCAGTTGCTCATAGCTCAAGCAGGTCAACCAGTTCGTTGTCTCGTAGGCCAACTACGATGGTGGACATGGCGAACACACTCCCAAGGTCGTCAACTTCTAACCTCTTGGCCTGAAACCTATTGATGTAGTCTCTTAGACTCTCTCCAGGCTCCAGTCTCATTTGTATTAATACATGGGGAGGCAACTTCTGCTTGGTGTCGGTCAAGAAGTGATATACAAACTTTTGGCTGAGTTGTTCAAAGCTATTGATGAACTTCGTCAGGGAATTTCACCAAAGTTTGGTGCTTCCTGTCAAAGTGATGGGAAATCACTTGTAAATGATTGCCTCTGACGCTTGCAACATGGTCATCATGTCATAGTAGTTTTGGACATGTTTAGCTGGATCTCCTTCACCCTTGTACTTCTCCACATTCGGCATCTTGAATTTCTCACAAGAGGTATTCATGATGCAATCAATGAGGGGGGTGTTCCCCCTAATGGCCTCAGCAATTGGCCAGAAAGACTGATCGTAGCCAGATGCCACATTCATGGTTGAGGTCCTGGAGCGACATGATGATGCCTAGGGCCTCACGATGCTCCTCTAGTAGCGTGTTCTCAGTCATCACGACTAGGACTAGGGCTCTCCCATGTGGCTTCCGCAAACTGCGGATAATGCCAGTGAAGATCTACAAAGCGAGCTTGCTGGCATAACTAAGGAGACACATACTCAACGTAGTCTCTATGATGACCAGTTGGCACAACATGTGCGGGTGTTGGGGGACCAACGACTGCCTTGCTGGTGGCGTATGAGCGACCGAGGGTTGGTCTGCTGAATATGGCGGAGTCATCGATGAGGAAAGTTGTTGAGGATGAATTCGGTTGAGAAGTTCGTTAGTGAACGCCGCAAACTAATACTGGAAGGATTGAGTGATGCTTTGAACGGATTATTCCAACTGTGCTTGAGTGACGTAGCCCGCATGTGGTTCTTCAGGGACTAGATGGACATGCCTACACTCAAAACCAGATATCGTGATCGAAGAAGATAGAAGGCCCCACCGGTAGGATCCAAACTGCTATAACCCCTAAAAGTTCTAAATATTAATCTTCACAGAGAAGTCGATTCGTGCCTTACACTCTGCCTAACCAAACTAATTCACAACTAGGATAACATCCGACTCGGCACGGTCTACTTGATTGGTCGACATCTCGCGTAACAGAGTCAAAAGCCGAAACTACTCGGCCAACCTCTCAATTAACAACTAGTGATACGACTCGGCCTGCTAATGAGCTGATATGTCGTGTAGCTGTGTCAAAAGACGGTACTTCTCGGACCTGGACCTAAGGAGTCAAAAGGTGATAGTTACCTCGAACCTCTCGCCAGCCGACTACTCTTGCATTAATTGCCCTGACAACATCATCATTAGCCTAGCCCCAATAGTTTTTATTACTCATCGGACCCAGTCATCACCAAGCACCTACTATCATTCCCATAATAAATGACCAGGTGACTCACCTCATTTAGCAACCGACACATAACACATGTCTGTCAACTCAGCTGCGTAACTGGACTCGGTCCAAGTTACCTTCTTGCCCCTCAAACCCACTATAAAAGGAGCGGCATTGCATGAGGTAACTCTCTCTAACATTTTTTGCATAACTAAGCGCTAACTATATTACTTCTCCACTCAAGCTCAAATACTGACTTGATTCTCGGAGGAACAACCGGAGAACCCAACTCCATCCTCTTACGAGTTTCTTCATATACAGGGAAGAACAACAAGCCCCAGAATCATTCATCAGGAGGAGTTGGAGGACTCTAATCACTCCACAAACTCTCAAATAGCCCTATGTTTGATAACTAACATCAACATGGGGAAAAAGAAAAGGAAAAAAAATCAATGTTTCTCTTGAAACATTAAAATTTTATTTATGTAAGTTTAAATCATATTCTAATATCATGATTTAGTATGTTCTAGAAATAAGAAATGAAAAGAAAGAAACGGAAGAAGTGGGAAAAAAAAAAAACTCTCTTGCAACATTATCTTTTCAACCTCCAACTTGCAATAGGAAAGAGGAAAATATCCTCCACTCATCTAACTTTCACCATCTTCACTATTTTTATTATGATTAGCAAATGCTTTGTCTGATGGAAAGTTGATTCCAACTAATAATCTATTTTCCAATGTTTACCGTCATTTATAGCTCATTTCTCGTGATTATGAGCCTTTCATAAAAGTGGACCCACTACCACTGGTCATCCGTGTGTAGTCCTAAACTGAGGTAAACAGAGCGACTTAAATAATGGCGGCCACCGGCGATAAATTTCTACGGCATTTTAAAACAGATAACGGCTAGTTTTCTACGGGATGGCATATCCGTAATAAAATAAACGCCGCCAGAAAATCAGATAAAACAGTTGTACACCAACACAAAAACCACCCCGCACACTGTATCTAATAGTAACTTGAGGGCCCCATATAGAGTGCGGGCCAGCTGGCAGAAGCGGTTGGGTTATAAAGTGGGTGTACGTATGTTTTTTTTTGCTATAATGGAAAATGCAATAGATAAAGATTCTTGTGGGTCTGTTTTTTTTAAAAATAATTTTGGTGGGTTTTGTGCAGAATTAGGTAGAAAAATATAAAATTATGAAAGTTTACTAAACCTAATTCTGCCAAATTTTATTTATTTATTTATTTTTTTACGACGGAACTTCCTCGTGCACGGTCTCGGGTATTTCAAAAAACTAATTTCATGTGGGTGTTCTTGGAAAGAGTTGAACTTGAGATTTTGATATACTACTGATAGCTAGCTTACCAACTCGATTGGACCTTTTTGGATTACTTTCGTCATTTTACATTTGAGAGATTTGGATTGGCACGGTGAAGCCGACAATTCTGCTAATTTGAGTCAAATTTGTAATTAAATAGAAAAGTTTATCAAAAAGGAAATATTGGGGCTTACTTTTAGAAGTTTTTAAGTGGTGTTAGTTTTTGTAGCTATTGGATCTTGCGATATTTTTATTTTTATTTTTGAGATTTTATATGGATAGAATAGTCTTTTCTTTGAACAAACCTAACATAACTAGTTGAAAAAATTGAGATATCTTAATTTCTTACATATGACTCAAAAGCTAACTTGTTTAGGAGTCTAGGACGTAGAAAAAAAAGCTACATAGCACTTAAATACCTTGCAGTTTTTATTTTGCACTTATACCATCACTTACTTTTGCTAGCAATATCCTAAAGTTTTTAAATTTTACACTTTAATACATTCACCTGCGCAAACCTGAGAATTTACTCTCGGCCTTTTCCATGTGAAACTAACAAGCTAATTTAAAAAAAATTAGCAATTAATATTTGTTGAAATCATTGTCCAAGTTCTATGATATTGTACTGATTTGACAAAATACAATGATATATGTATTTAATCCATCATAACCATTTAATATGTTATCTACGTTTCAATTTTATGAATTAATGATATATATACATGTTACTATCAAAACAATTGATATTATATATACATGTATGTGAATGTTACTACCAGTAACCGAGAGAGAGAGAAAATTCATGTTTTTTAAATCAACCCCAAGATTCCCCAAGGTCCTTGTCAAGATACATTAATATGGGGGATTTGAACCTTGTACCTCTCACTTCATACCCAAAACTCTTACTACTAGGCTACTCCAAGTTGGCTCATTTGGGTATGTTGTATTATACTAGCTACTTATAATGTTTACAATGAAAGGATGCAAACAAGTTAATTATTATTGTTTACAGTTCATCAATGTGAAACACAATTGAAAGAAAATAGTTCAATATGATGTTTATATGAACAATATGAGAAACCTTGACAATTTAAACAATATATTGTTAGTTACCAAAGTGGCCAATATAGAAGTTTGAAAGGAATTGTGTTATAAAATTATTAAGGTTATCCACTTATATTGATGCTTATAAATGATTAAGGGTAAAAGGCCACTTAAGGTGGATGGTTCTTCCTCCAAAACCCACAAGAAGGACTTCAAGAATGACAAGTGTCGCTTTTGCAGAAAGCATGGCCACTTTAAGAATGATTGCCCGAAACGTAAGGCATGGTTCGAAAAGAAGGGTAAGTTTAATACTTTCGTATGTTTCAAATCTAATTTAACTGAAGTTCCTTATAATACCTGGTGGATTGATTCTGGTTGTACCACTCATATTTCCAATACGATGCAGGGATTCCTTACGACCCAAACCACAAATCCAAATAAGAAGCTCGTCTTTATGGAAAATCGAGTGAAAGCTCCAGTTGAAGTTGTTGGAACTTATCGCTTGATTTTAGACACTGGAGCTCATTTAGATTTGTATCAAAGTCTTTATGTACCCACTGATTCTCGTAATTTGGATTCAACAGGATATTGCTTTAAGTTTAATGATGGGTGTTTTAGTTTGTACAAACAAAATTGTGTTATTGGTTCTGGTATTTTATGTGATGGTTTGTACAAATTAAAACTTGATAATATTTTTGTTGAAACCCTCTTGATAGTGCATCATAATGTTGGAACTAAACGTGGTTTAGTGAATGAAAATTCAGCTTACTTGTGGCATAAACGTTTGGGTCATATATCCAAAGAAAGATTGACAAGATTGGTAAAGAATAAAATTTTACCAAACTTGGACTTTTCTGATTATGGTATTTGTGTGAATTGTATAAAGGGAAAATAAACAAAACACACAAAGAAGGGAGCCACAAGAAGCACTAAGCTCCTTGAAATAATACACACCGATATTTGTGGGCCTTTTGATGTTCCATCTTTTGGTGGAGAAAAGTATTTTATCACCTTTATTGATGATTTTTCGCGTTACGGATATGTCTATTTATTACATGAAAAATCTCAATCAGTAGATGTCGTAGAGGTGTTTATCACTGAGGTTGAAAGGCAATTAGATACAAAAGTAAAAATAATTAGATCTGATAGAGGTGGTGAATATTATGGAAAATATGATGAAAGTGGACAATGTCCAGGCCCATTCGCTAAATTCCTTGAAAAGCGTGGCATATGTGCTCAATACACTATGCCAGGTACACCACAACAAAATGGTGTAGCAGAAAGGCGTAATCGTACTTTATTGAAAATGGTTAGGAGTATGATATGTAATTCATCTTTACCCATTTCATTGTGGATTTATACCTTAAAAAATGCCATGTATTTATTAAACAGGGTTCCTAGTAAGGCAGTTCCTAAGACTCCTTTTGAGTTATGGACTGGTAGGAAACCTAGTTTAAGGCACCTGCATTTTTTGGGTTGCCCGGCAGAAGTAAGGATTTATAATCCACATGAAAAGAAATTGGATTTAAGAACAACCAGTGGTTTTTTTATTGGTTATCCAGAAAAGTCTAAAGGATATAGATTTTATTATCCTAGTCATAGTATAAGAATTATTGAAACTGGAAATGCTAGATTCATTGAAAATGGTAAAGTTAATGAGAGTTTGGAACCACGAAAAGTGGAATTTCAAGAAGTTAGGGTGGAGATCCCTTTACCTGTAACTTCTTGTAAAGTTGTTGCTCCTCCTATTGTTGAACAGTTAAACAATAATCAAGAACAACAACCTAATGACCAAGCAACTCACAATGAAGACAACATCAATGAACCTGTTGTAGATGAACCACAAGAAGTAGAATTAAGAAGGTCCCAAAGACCAAGAAGATCTGTTATTTCTGATGATTATATGGTTTATCTACATGAAGTAGATTTCGATGGAGGAATCGATAAAGATCCTGTTTTGTTTTCACAAGCCATTAACAGTGCTAATTCTACGAAATGGTTAGATGCAATGAATGATGAGTTAAAATCTATGGAATATAATGAAGTTTGGGATCTCGTTGAATTGCCTAAGAACTGTAAAAAGGTTGGGTGTAAATGGGTCTTTAAGACCAAACGCGACTCACTTTGCAATATCGAACGACATAAGACCAGACTTGTTGCTAAAGGTTTTACTCAGAAAAGTGGTATTGACTACAAAGATACTTTTTCACCAGACTCTAGAAAAGACTCATTAAGAATTATTATGGCTTTGGTTGCTCATTATGATTTGGAGTTACACCAAATAGATGTGAAAACTGCCTTTCTAAATGGGAATTTAGAAGAAGTGGTCTATATGAATCAACCTAAGGGTTTTTCCATTAAAGGAAAGGAATACATGGTGTGCAAACTTAAGAAATCAATATACGGACTTAAACAAGCTTCCCGCCAATGGTATTTCAAGTTCAATGATACCATTACTTCTTTTGGATTTAAAGAAATCATTGTTGATCGATGTATATATATGAAGATCAGTGGGAGCAAGTTTATAATTTTGATTATGTATGTTGATGATATTTTGCTTGCTACTAATGATCTTGGCTTGTTATATGAGACCAAGAAGTTTCTCTCCAAGAACTTTGAAATGTAAGATATGGGTGAGGCAACCTATGTGATCAGGATAGAAATATTCCAGGATAGATCACAAAGATTGTTAGGATTGTCTCAGAAAGCATATATTAATAGAGTTTTGGAGAGATTCAAAATGGAAATGTGCTCATCAAGTGTCGCTCCAATTCAGAAAGGTGATAAGTTTAGCCTTATGCAATCTCCGAATAATGAATTGGAACGCAAGCAAATGGAAGAAATTCTGTATGCATCAGTCATTGGGAGCTTAATGTATGCTCAGACTTGTACCAGGCCAGACATCAGTTTTGTTGTTGGAATGCTTGGTTGGTATCAAAGTAATCCGGGAATGGATCATTGGAAAGCTGCAAAGAAAGTGTTGAGATACTTGCAGGGAACGAAAGATCATATGCTCACTTATCGGAGATCAGATGATCTTGAAGTGATTGGTTATTCAGATTCAGACTATGCTGGTTGTGTCGACTCAAGAAAATCAACATCCGGCTATCTATTCCTTCTAGCTGGGGGAGCAATCTCATGGAAAAGTACGAAACAATCTGATATTGCTACGTCCACTATAGAAGCAGAGTTTGTGGCTTGTTATGAGGCTTCCATTCAAGGGAATTGGTTGCGAAACTTTATTTCAGGACTTGGCATAGTCGACAGTATTGCCAGGCCGCTGAAAATATATTGAGTCTTCTTTTCAAAGAACGACAAGTATTCTAAGGGAGCAAAACATATGAGTTTGAAATACCTTGTCATTAAAGAAGAAGTTCAAAAACAAAAGGAGTCAATTGTACATATTAGTACGAAACTCATAGTTGCGGATCCGTTAACTAAGTGATTGCCTCCTAAGACATTTATTGAGCATGTCGAAAGGATGGGCATTACTAAAGGTCTTAATGTTTAGTAGACATTTATTGAGCATGTCGAAAGGATGGGCATTACTAAAGGTCTTAATGTTTAGTTTATGAGTTTGATGTATGACACCTTATGATGTCGAAAGGATGGGCATTACTAAAGGTCTTAATGTTTAGTTTATGAGTTTGATGTATGACACCTTATGCATTATTTTTGACATTTATCGATATCCTATTTTCTTATTGTTTGTGTATACATGAATGTTTTCAGAATTTAATCTCTAATGACTTTTTATTTATAGATCATTTTAAGTAGACAATTAATATTGTGGTACTTGGAAGGAATTATGTTATTGAATGATATGAAACCGCCAAGACTCATATTAGTCTATACTTAATAATGATATGATGATATTACCAATGTATGAGAAATTTATTCTTATGGTATATATGTATTGTGGATTTATTTAAACCATTATGAATAATTCTGCCACATGGCCAAGTGGGAGAATGTAAGAAATATATGGCCTATGTGTCATATATTAAATTGAGTATAAGGTTTAAATAATATTAATACTATTATGAGGATTATTGGTTAATTAATTTATGGAAAAGTACTTAATATATTAGTCTATATTAATTAATGACCATGTAGTTAATTAACAAACACCCATGTTTTTTATCATGTTGATGAAACATGTGTGGGTGAGTAGTTTTATTAACTACTGGAAAGTTGCTCCTCTCTCTCCCTATAAAGAAACCAAAGCATAGAGTTTCTCTACACCATCAATTAACAGTAAAATGATCAAAGACTTGGTTTTAAAGAAGGATTAGAGAGAGAAAGTAATCTTCTCCAAGGTCTCAATTCTCTAAGGGTTCATAGTATGGCTCAAGGTATGATCTCAAAACATCTTATATTTATTATTATCATGAAGTTCTACAATCCATGTCTTCTAATTAATTATAGAGAAATTATGATTATGTTAACAAATGTAGATTAGTTTGGATTATAAGCCACCAAAGAAATAACATATAGGGTTCCATGTTTGACCCAGTAAAAAAATAATCATGCCACTCATTATTTCACAAAACGCCAAGGCTCTAATAATTCACCACCAATCTCATATACTTTTTGTCATCTTTACATCAATAATAGATTATAGTCCACTCATTTACCAAACACTCTACTATTGATGGAGATTATAACCCACTAATTAAACCAATACTCCGGATTATAAAGTATTTAAGTGTAGCAAAAAACAAATGAGAATATATATGCGCAAAATAAGAGAACTATATGGTATTTGAATGCAA
>NC_033798.1:77004065-77033748 GCF_001876935.1 Asparagus officinalis | reverse complement strand
ACATCCCACAGAAGAAAAGGGAAAAGAAAAGAAAACCCCCAAAATAAGGCAAACACCCTCTTCGTGTATAATAAAATAATGGGTTTTTTAGAAAATAGTCCCTTACATATTCAATAATTGCATATTACTTCCAAATCTTAAAAATAGCATACTAGTTCCTTATATCCTATGTGGTCATACAAAATGGTCCTTATATTATTATTTAGTTATAAACCTAACCAAGGTTGAGTTAACACCTAAATCAGTATCTGCAATCACAAAACGACCACTCTCTCCAACGTTTCAAAGCTTTGTGAAGCTTAACTTTGGGATATAGTTCTTTTCTAACAATAGAGAAGAATCCAAGTGGGTTTGAGTTTTTTTAAGCGGATATATGGTTTAAAATCGTTAAGAAAAGGGTTAGAGAACATAATAGAGAGTTAAAATGGCTATTTTGTCTCTAACCATCAAATTTGTTGGAATATTTCTCTCAAATCTAGCCTGTGTTAACTAGAAGGACCATTTTTCAAGACCCTATTGGATTTGAGGGACTAATATGCAAATTTTAATATTTGATGGACTATTATGCAATTACTAAAGATTTAAGGGACTAATATCTAAAAACTCCTAAAATAATTTCAACATTGCTTTGACAATGTTACATATAGCACTATGTGGTCTAGGCATTGGTACTAACTTCTAGAGTCTAAGCGCCTTGACGGGAACCTAGACGAAGGCCTAGGTGGTTTTTATTCTCTTTTTTAGTTGTAATAATTGATGGCAAATTCCAATATTATAGAAAGCTTAGATGATAAACTGGTTCTAGACGTATTTCTTTCTTCTATTAAGTGTTGATGGAGAAGGTTTGGTTAAAGGTCGGAGGGGGTAGAGGATATATTCATAGTAGGAGACTGCAGGAGTTTGGAGAAGGTTAGAAAATGTGGAGGTTGCAGTGTGGGAAATTGCGATCAAGGTCTAAAGGGTGCAGTCTATATAAGCAGCCCATACTCCCTTAGGTGCTCCTAAAACCTAGATGGGCAGTTCAAGTACCGCCTAGGTGTTAAGCTCTAGGCGAACGACCTAGGTACAACCTAGACCTAGACGCACATTTAGGCAGGCTAGATAGAGGCTTTTAAACATTGCGCTTTGATACTTTAAAAATAAGTATATTACTAATTTTGAATTTTGTATGATATAGAAAATGGACTATAAATAAAGATGAATATTTTAGTTCTTTATCACTTAATTATTTTTCTTTTTCTATTTCTTCTCCTCTCAAAAACCAATTCAACAACCAAGTAATGACTACGAAATTCATTTATAGTTCTAAATTCTTTATAGATCAAAATTTCAAAGTAATGATTAAATATACTATGAAATCCCTCCAAAAAGATAGTATGATTTACAATGACTTAATGAACATTTTTATTGGAACAATGTAGAATAAGTATATTTTTAGAAAATAATAATTTTAAAAACTTTATTGTTTCTTCTATTCATTAAAGTGAAAGTTGTTTTAGATAATTAAATGCATGTGATATGTAAGTTTTATCTTTGTCATCAATTAAAAAAATTAAATAGAATAATAACATTTCCATCAAAAAATAGAAAAAATAGAACATGTAAGTTTTATCTTTGTCATCAATTAAAAAAATTAAATAGAATAATAACATTTCCATCAAAAAATAGAAAAAATAGCACGTTACTTGATTATGGTTTGAAAAAATTTAGTGAAACAAGATAAAGTTTCAAACTAGAAAAAATAAAATAAAAGATAGGATAAGAAAATGTGAGAGGATGATACGAGTCGCCGTGTGAGCACATTTGATCGCAGAATTATCAAAGGTGGGTTGAGAAGAGGATAACAGAAACACAAGAATAATTCAGTATGTGGCGAAGAAAAATACCCTCTCTAGATTATGAGTATGAAAAGATTACAATCCTTCTCTCACAGTCTCACTAGAATCGAGAACAAACTCTCAATTCTCTCTAAACCCTAATCTCTCTTGATTGGAATCTCTCTTTTATTACATCTCCTTTATTAGAAACCCTAAACAATCCCTTATATAGGTGTAACAACGTAGATGACCAAGTGGTAAATAACCAAGCCCAAACCTAACAGGAATTCGTGCAAAAAGAAACCCAAACGAACCAGAAAACCTTCGATGAGTTGACTCACGACTGAGATAAGTCGACTCGTCCGAAACTAGACAAAACACAAAACCAGTAATGAGTCGACTCATGACTGAGATGAGTCGACTCGTCAGAGACTGGTGACAAACGGTTAGGTTTCGTGAGTCGACTCATGTCAGGCATGAGTCGACTCAACTTGATGAGTCGACTCATAACATGTTTGAGTCGACTCACGGGCTGAAAACTGGGGGCTTCGATTCTTCGATTCGCCGTTTTGTTCCACGCTTCAACCTGCGTTCCACTGTATTATTTTATACCTCTATTCTCAAGTTACCATGAGATTCATCTATCATCAAGCTCCCATAAGGATCGCTAAGTTTCGAAGAGAAAATACACCCGTATCAAAGGAAAAACAATATGATATCATATAGAAGTATGGAACAAGGTGGGGGAAAAGGTAGAAAAACCTGTATATTAGTAACCAATCTTAATAATTAGTTTTTATCCTCATTTTAATTCCTAATAAACCCTTATTCAGTTTTTAAACTTTTAAGTTATTTACAAACTAGGTGTGAAAGAGTGGCTAATTACTGTATTCTATAATTTAGGAATGCCAGAGAGAAAAAATCCGATGAAAATTTAATTTTCGAAGTGTCAAAATTGTTGGCAAATAATTTAAGGGTTATTTGGATTGGATATATACCCTCTAAATCTTCTATAATTGCATATTTACCCTCCTAATCTTCATAATCGCCAATGTACCACCCAAATCTTCCATAACTGCATATTTACCACCCTAAATATTCATAATTGTCAATATATGCCTCAATTCTTCCGCAATTGCATATTTACCCCAAATCTTCATAATTGCCATGTACCTCATTATTTTGTTAAGTCATTAAATATAATTTAAAAATACCTAAAATACCCCAAGGCGATGTTTATCAAGAGGAAAAGCTCTGGCGGGTCAGTGAATGCAATTATGAAGATTTGGAAGTAAATATGCAATTATGAAAGAATTGAGGGTAAATTGGCAAATATATACTAAGAAGTCGTAGTTGGGATCTCTGATGGTTGTTTGATGTAGGGGTGAGCATCGGTCGGTTCGGTTCGGTTTTTATCAAAATTTGAACAACCGAACCGAACCGCCTACAATTCAAAACCGAACCGAACCGTTACAAGTCGGTTCGGTTCGGTTCGGTGCGGTTTGTTCGGTTCTAAAAGTGAGCTTGCAATAGTCACACCGCCAACAGGTTAGTGGTCTGTGATAAGAGCAGACAGGGTATTGGGAACATCCATATGTTGAAGCAAGTTTCCGGCCAAAAAAATTAAAAGTTTCTATCTAATTTTACTAACCAAGGCAAGAACATAAGATAGTGACCTTTTTGAACATCACGGTGTATTGATTGTTTACGCAGGTTCCTTCTGGGAATATCAGAAGAGGGTTGTTGTCAACTCCTTGAGTGTGTTCTCTTAACCTGGAAAACAAAAGCTCCATCATTTACAAAATACGACTATGCATAGAGATTAACATTCTTATATGAGATAATCCGTACTTTCTGGCCACAATTTCACGATCTTTACACTCTGTATGCTTGAACTAGATACAACCTGCACTTTCCAAAATGATATTCTGGATAAATCCTACACCGTGAAATTAAATTTAAAGATGTCAATAGCAACTGTGTAAAATGTGTATGACTCAAGAATCACACTGTTAAAAAGAATGTGGAAAATGAACTACATGAATCCTTACCGACCCATCCAGGTTTTCATCTGCTCTAGAATGATGAAATCGATCATCGAAGCCCAGCATTGAGCCGAAGGATGTAAAATGATGAAATCAAGTTCTCGAAATACCAGTTTTACCCCTCCAACTAAAATAACAAGTGAACTTGATTTCTTGAGGTTGGATTTCGAGAAGCTCCTCCGTCTCCATCGCTCCCCACTCCGAAGTCGACAGCAAATCTACACAAAAAAGAGCATCAAAATTAGCCCAAAAAACTTAAATCTGATCCAAGAACAGAATCTGAAGACTGCGGAGTGCGGCACTGCGGCGGTCAGAGTGAGAGATTGGAACTGAGGAAGAGGGACTGAGGAGTTTGCTTGACGGCTAGCGGCGGAGTGCCGAGCGTCGAGGGCAGAAGGCCGAGCGGCAAGCGTCTCTGAGGTGCCAAGCGCGCGAGCCCTGAGCAGCGGGGACAGGCAGGTGCCGAGCCGACGAGCGCCGCGACAGGGAGTGAGAGTGAGAGGAACTGAGGAGAGGAAGCGGCGGCTAGGATTTTAGGTTTGTTAGAGGAGATGATATTTGAGTGACGGGTTGGATTTGAGGATTAACGGGGTATTGGATACTTATTCGGTCGGTTCGGGCGCGTTCGGCTCGTTGAAAAATTTTCAACCCGACCCGAACCGCCCTAAAGCTAAATCCGAACCGCTAATTTCGGTTCGGTTCGGTCGGTTTTTTCGGTTTGGACCGAACCATGCTCACCCCTAGTTTGATGGGTGTATTGACAATTATGAAGTTGTAAGGGATTAACATTCAATCATGGAAGATGTTAGGGGTATATAGCCAATTAGCCCGTAGTTTTATTATTACTTTTTATATTCCAGATAAACCATTATTTAATAGAATTTTGTTCGACAAAACCCAAAGAAAACCCAATTGTCAGGACCGCGATACAGCCGGTACCTTTACCTGCTCCAACCGTGATCCTCCGGTTACACTGTTTAAATTCACCTCGTCTCCGTCCCACTTTTTTTCTCTCTCATTCTACTTACTCCCCCCCCCCCCACCCCCCCCTCTCTCTCCTCATCGCCGGAGGTCGACGCCATCCGCCGCCTCCAGGGTTCGGATCGGCGAGGTTTTCAACTGACTTAGGGTTTCTTGATCTCGATCGTTGAATTTGGCGAGGTCATTTCTAGGGTTTTTGGTGTGGTTTTATGGCGAGTGAATGGGATTAGAGACCAAATGTAGGGTTTTTTTTTTAAATTTTTAATACAATCTTTGAAAAGGATGGGGATGTTAGGTTTTAGAGTTGGATTTCTACAATGCTGAGCTGGGTCGCAGCCAATTTTAGGGTTTCTTGGTGTTTTCAGAAGCTAAAAAATTCCTAGGGTTTTAAAGCTGGAGGTTTCTTGAAAATTTCGGGGAAAGTGAGAGCTTGACTAGACCCTAACAAGTTAAAAAAAAGTGGGAGCGATCAGAAGATTTTCGTGATCAGGTGCCAAGATCTCACGATAAAGGGGGGAAAAAAAGAAAAAGTTCCTGAGCATTGTCAATGTCGGGAGCTACAAGGACTCGGTCGATGAGTGCAGAAGAAGAATCAGAGGCCAGGCCAGTCCTCGGACCGGCAGGAAACAAGGCGAGATCGCCGTCGATCACTCGAAAACCAGCTTCAAAGCCATTGAGAAAACTTGAAAGAGCTGAGACTGGGAAGAAAGAGGAGAAGAAGAAGGAATCATCCCCTGTTCACGATTCACCCCCTCTCGTTTCGTCTCTAAGTGCTCCCTCTTCATTGTTGAGGAGGCAGGAGCTCCTGCTGCGTTCAAACTTGTCTTTGAATGCTTCTTGCTCTTCGGATGCTTCGACTGATTCGTTCTGTAGCCGGGCTTCTACTGGAAGGATTGGGAGACCAAGCTTTACCAATCGAAGGAGGCAGGGAGTTCCGAGGGCTGAGAAGATAGCATCGAAGCTGGAGAAGATAGTTCCTGATGGAGACGCGAAAGCTCCGCCTGAGTTTTTGCAGGGGAAGAGGAGGTGTGCTTGGGTCACACCCAATACTGGTAAGTTTCGTTTAGTTCTAGTAGTTTCATGCTTTTGATCAATGCATTTGAGATGTGGAATCAGTAATACATAGTTTCTTCAGAAGCTGGCTTTTCGGATTGATAAATGATGATTGTTCTCTGGGTCTTAAAATCTATATGATTTGCAAGTATTTAGTTAGTTTTGTAGTTACTTGCGTCGTATCACTGATTTCGTAATTTGAGACAGATTATTTTTTGGGGTTTGTTATCTTCTTCAGTCTGATTATTTGAATGGCTCTTGCTCTAGCCCCTGAAAACTATCTGCCCTCCCTAAGTGTGATATATAATGAAGTGATTCAACTTTCCAGCTTTTTAAGTGCTTACCGTTAGTGAGTTATAGTGCTGTGGAGGTTTTCCAGTGCTTGTTATTTCCCAGTGGATGGTTCTATTCAGGGGGAAATGGAGCTGGAGCAATATTTGGCCACAATAATTTTTGAAAGTGTTTACCACTTCACATGATTCTGATTGTTAGTTGTTGTGGTCAGTGGTTGGGGAAAAACGATAGATAAGAAATTAGCTTATGTTAGTGCTGGTGTGCATTTGCAGAAGTCTTAAGTATATGTTTCAAGTAACATTTTTGCCTTGACATTGATGGTAGGAGGTCATAATCGATGAGGAGAGGATACCTGCAACTAAATTGATAACTAAGATTATTTAAAAGAACTACTTCATCTTTTTAAGAAGTGAATATTGTTCTAATACTAAATGATTGATGCATCTTCAGAATGGATTAATATTAAAGGATGATAAACAAACTGCTTGCGCACATAATGCCAAATATCATGTTCCTAGGAGACTATGGTAATGAAATTTATCATTTCCAAGTTTTGAGTGAATTCGATATTCACTTTCTATATCTTATTTGGACCTCATCCTTATTTTTCTATATCCTTTGTACATGCACTAGTTCAAATAAAAGACAAATAGGGGAAAACATCACCTAAGATCTTATGTGTAAAAATATGTTCAGCAGACCTAGAACATAAACAAGCTATAGAGAAGCATTTTCCTTGTGAACTGAATTCAACCAGTTAATCCACAATATCAACAAAATAATATTCAGTCAACAAAATGTTTGCTCATTTAGCCATCGTCAGCTCAAAGATAAAACTAAGAAACAATCCAGGTTCACTGCTTGGGAGTCTGAAGAAGAAAACACTGCTAGATGTCTAGTATCAGGAGAGTGAGAAGCTGCTATGCAGTAGTGGTGAAGAAAACACCACTAGATGTCTAGTATCAGTAGAGGGAGAAGCTGCATTCCAGTATTGGTGAAGGGTTACTCTGGAGCTGGAGGAGAATGGTCTATTCCATCAACACCATTCTATTGAGTTCCTCTGAAAAAGATAACTGATAGGTGAAAGATCCTAGCTATTTGAACCGATAGGTGAAAGATCCTAGCTATTTGAACCGATAGGTGAAAGATCCTAGCCATTTGTTTTTAGAGGTGGAATGATCATGTGCCACAATCCAATTATTAAAGATAAGAGGATCAAAAAGTCCATTGACAGGTATACAATTTTTCTTGAACAGTCTATATCCTTTTTAGTTTACTTTACCTGGCAATTTGTTCGTCTAACCTCCTGCATACTGAAAAGTTTGACACATAGGCTCCCTATATTGTACCCTTTCTTCTGGTATGTTAAGTAATACTAGGTAGACATGTTTGTATGAAGGTAAAATATATTGATAATAGATTTAGTTTTTTTGTCTATCCTTCTAGTTGTTATGAATATTTTCACGAAGAAACAAGTTATTTGAATGTATTTATGCATAAGCCGAAGATTTAGTACCAAGCAATGCTTATCTTGCCTGCAAGCTAACACAAGGATCATATTATTGTTCAAAACTATTTGAGGGAAATGGAGTCCTAAATACTTATTCGTAAAAGCAAGTTCTCCGGATCATGATTCCTAAGAAGATCACTATGCTTGGCTACTTGGAGTGTACTACATGAATTGTTCTTAGCCAAGTGTTCTATTCAACACAGTGTGTATATGTTGCACTGCTTGCATAGAACTCCCTCTCGTGTTATTTATGTCAATGAATTTTATATTCGGTATCCCCGTTAAAGAAAAGATATGAATATGATCCATAGGCTAATGAACTATAATATTCTGTACTACTATGTAGCTATTATACATGGTTTGATACACTGATTGTTGAAGTCCTCTTTACAAGCTCTGTCTGAAAATGACACTAAGCAAATGCCTTCTTGCTAGTAGGTGATCCAGTTGTTCTACTGCTTACATGAATTTTTTTTTTGACATTAAAAAATTTAGTACTCATTGCATTATCTATATAAGACAACGTGAAAAGGTATCTGGTATTGAAATATATTGACCTCTGTGCCAAGAAGTAGCTGTTTTGCTCAAATGAATGTCGAAGACCAATGTTTTTGGGTCAGTGAATTGGTAAATATATAGAGTATGGTGGTTATCACCAAATCTACCACTTTGCGCTGATGCTTCAGTAGCTTGATGCTCGCATGGGGTATGTATGAGATGCTAAGTTGCTCTATCTGCTTGGTGGATACGTATTTTGAGCTGCTAAAAGGTTATTATTTAATGAAACTTCAAAAATTGTAGATTTAAGACATGATTGATGGGGTTCACAAATTGATTTGATTTGTTGGCATTTATAATTTGTCTTCTTTTGGTAAAGATAAGTATGTATACACTTGAAGCAGAATACTTAAAGAAGAACTGAATATTAGCCATTTTTTCGACTGATTGATACTTATCCTACATTCCTGCAGGTGCCTTCATATCACGAAATGCACTTGCAAAATTCATCATCAATATTAATGTGGATGCACAAGTTTTTAAGCAGTGAATTGCTTAAAGTATTAAAACTTGTTCCTAAAATTTAATCTAAACTCACTGCCTCTATGTGTGTGCATGTGTGTGTGTGAGTTTGTGTGTGTGTGTTATATCTATATGTGCGTGTGTGTACGCACACGCGCACAAACACGCACATGCATGCATTAAATCTCCTCTCTAGATGCAGATACATACACGTATACCCAAATTCATACATACAATTAGAGCGTTGCTATACCAATATACATGTATATGATTATTTAAAATTTTGTATCTGTAATGTAATAATCAGATATAATGCCGTCTGTTGTATAGATATCTTGTACAACGACCAAATTTTCCATTGACAGCACGGTGAAGTTTGAGATTAACAAAAATTCTCTATCAAACACTTGTCAGAATGCAGATCAATTCCTTTTTCTCTAGTCTCATGTACCTTTATTTGCTTTCTTCTTGCAGCTATGTTCAAAAGCATCCTGCCACTGACTGCTGATTTTTCCACTGACATGTTAATGTAGAGTGATTTTATGTCCTACAAAAGTTTTATCTACCAAACACATTGTAAACCAAACCAATCCCTTTTGCCCTTGTCTCATATTGACTCTTATCTTCATTTCTTACACATTGTCTCGAACAGATCCTGCCACCCTCAAACTATTCAATGCCTTCTGCCTCATCCCTCCTCAACACCACGAGGAGAGAAAAACATTCAATCGGACAAACTTAAAGAACTTATTTCAGATCCCTTCATTGTCACTCTTGGTAATGCTTCAAAAGCATGATCTACATCTTTCCTTCGCTCCTGTCTTTTCTGGTTTAATAGGTTAGGAACTTGGACATTTTGGAGATGTTTTAAGTCAACAACTAGTTATATACCTTCAAGTTTTAAACTAGTCTTATCGATCTGGTTAAACAAAATTGGATGAAGTATTATGTTCATTTATTTTGTCAATGCTAAGTTCTCTGGTTCTATTCTCAGCTGTACGGTAACTACTTTGTTCAGTTTGAAGTTTAAGGTAGGAGAAAGTGTAAAGTCTTGTTTAATTTGTTCCTACAGATCCAGGTTATGTTGCCTTCCATGATGAGGAATGGGGTGTGCCTGTTCATGATGACAGGTATGCAATATCAAGTTCTCATAGTTCTCATCTTGATTCAAAATATATGAAATAGTTGGCAATGGTAATGTTTGAAAAAATATTCTTAGTGTCTCTTATATCCTTAAAATTTACAGGAAACTGTTTGAGTTGCTCGTACTATCTGGCGCATTAGCTGAACTTACATGGCCGACAATCCTCAGTAAAAGGCACATATTTAGGTACCTCTACTGCCTGCAAAATACCATTGTTCAGATAAGAATTTGCACTATTTTGTTATTTCCTTGTCTGACATTTCTCTGCAGGGAGGTTTTTGTGGATTTTGACCTGGTGGCGGTCTCTAAATTGAACGAGAAGAAGATTATAGCCCCTGGAAGCACCGCCAGTTCCCTATTGTCAGAGCCCAAATTACGTGCCATTATCGAGAATGCTCGCCAAATACTAAAGGTATGTTCTCTTCTCCCATCTTTCAAGATATTGATTTAGTTGTTTATGCATAAGCATGTTGCTTGAAGCTGAATCTTATGCGTGAGCCTGCTTTAGGGTTTAAATTGACTCATGGTCTTCTATGAAATGGGATAATGTATATCACTTTATTTTTTTATCTAACATGCGATAAGCTTCTGGATTAATCCCTTATGAATCAGTAGCTTATACTCCCAACATTATGAACATCTCAAACCCATAATGACACAATTATTTATCATGGTCAAAACTGAACCTGAATCATTCAGATAGAATCACTTGAGAAAAATATAGAATGCTAACGAGAGTTTTGATTTTTTGTAAAATCTTGCATTGGGAATTTTTTTTTACAGCTGACAGAGTTTTATTGATTCTGATGACCATAAGAAGTTCCTATCATCCTCTATTCATATTCAACTCTTAACTCCTTCCATCATGATCTGGCCCTGTTTCCCTGCTGTGGATTGAATAAGAGTTTTGAGTCATGCTATTAGCATGACATTTAGTTGGTCTGTTGTTTAGTTTTTTTGTGCAGATTAACAAATATTTACTCTGGATTATTACCTTTTTCTTCCTTGTTCCTTATTCTCTTGACAGTAGAAATATTTATTAGCAGCTAAGTGAGAACAAGTTTTCATTTTTTGGTCAGTGTCTTAAAACTTTGTGGATGCTGGAGAACCTGATGTCAGTATTATATAATAGAGCACCATTGATAGTTTGATCGTCTTTTGAGCTGTTGTTAGGTCTCCATAGCTGGATGTGCTTTTATTTGTAGTGATGACCACAGGCACTCTCATGTCTGAGATTCTCTTTGCCATTCATCAAAACAACATATCTAATTGTCACCTTTGAATCATTTCTTGTCCTGTGCATTGTAGATTATAGAGGAGTTCGGATCATTTGATAAATACTGCTGGGGTTTTGTGAACCACAAACCAATTACAAGCAGATTCCGCTACCCTCGACAAGTACCGGTCAAAACTCCCAAAGCCGAAGTCATCAGCAAGGATTTAGTAAAGAGGGGTTTTCGCAGTGTGGGGCCCACCGTCATATATACCTTTATGCAGGTTGCGGGTCTGACCAACGACCACCTCATCACCTGCTACCGCTTCGATGAGTGTGCTACTGCAATCACAGCCACAGCAACAGCAAGCAGTAATGACGAAGTGTGTGCTACCAAGGATAATAATAATAATAATGATTGCAAGGAGGTAAAGAAAAACGATGAGGATGTTGATTTCGAGTTGTCAATATCTGTGGATGGGCTGAGCTTCTCGTCATCATAGCGGAGATGGGGTGATTTTCATGTAATTTTGGTTTGAGGTAGTGGTGATGGGTTCTGTATAAAGATTTATGAAAATTATGCAACCTGGCTTGTATATTTTCCTTTACGTTGTTAACAAAGTTGATCATGTTTCATTTGACCGAGGTTCCACATTACAGTGAATTCAGATTTAGACCGCAGCTTAAGATTTGGTTTGAACCGTTTCCAGTGATGTTGCTCTTTGAAGAGTACCTTTGTAAACTGCAGGTTGTTAACTCTTCTACGGATAAATTTCACCAAACCGAAGTATGGCTCATTTTCGGATGACCCCGTACAAGTTTGGAAATATCATTTAACCTCGAAACTCTTTCAGTATATGGCTAAAATACCAAATTGTTATATTTAAACGAATGTTTTTGTCAGTTTGGTATTTTTAAAAACTCCGGCGACAAGGCATTAAAGCTCGACCTTTTTGTTAATAAGGCATTTTTCTCAAAACTTCGGTTAGAAATTTTGTTTTAAACCCCTTACCTCCCAAAATTATTAAATTTGTACCCTCCCTCTTCTCCTCCTCCTCTCCAATTCCCCTCTTCCTCCAGCGTACCATCGTCCTACTCCTCTCCTCCGTCCCCATCTCCCTCCTCTGGATCAACCTCGGCCCCCTCATCCCCTCCCTCTCCTCCTCCTCCTCTCCCATTCCCCTCATTCCCCTCCTTATTTTTTTATCTCTAGTGCAGCCTGTTGGAGTGGTTGCAGCAATTACCCTGTGGAACTTTCCTTTGGCCATGATTACACGAAAAGTTAAAATTTAAAACAGTTAATGGAGCTGCTTAAATATTCACATAATTAAGACTATGTCCTTACTGATGATTATGTTCGTTAACTAAGGTATTATCTCCAAGAGGTCGGCCCTGCCTTGGCTTGTGGGTGCACGGTGGTTGTTAAGCCATTTGAATATACACCCCTCACTGCATTAGCTGCAGCGGAGCTATCTATTCAAGCTGGAATGGTGCAAAAAAATCTAAAGTGCAAAAAAAATCTGAATAGGATAGTAGTAGTAGTAGTAGAAGGAGGAGGAGAGGGAGGGGATGAGGGGGCCGAGGTTGACCTAGAGGAGGGAGATGGGGACGGAGGAGAGGAGGACGATGGTGCGCTGGAGGGAGAGGGGAATGGGAGAGGAGGAGGAAGAGGAGAGGGAAGGTACAAATTTAATAATTTTGAGAGGTAAGAGGTTTAAAACAAAATTTCTCGCCGGAGTTTTGAGAAAAATGCCTTATTGACAAAAATGTCGAGCTTTAATGTCTTGTCGTCGCCAGAGTTTTTAAAAATACTAAACTGACAAAAACGTTCGTATAAATATACCAATTTGGTATTTTAGCCTTCAGACAACCCTCATAAAGTTGGTGCTTATCTGAAAGTAATTCAAAAAATGCAAAAGTTGTGAGGGTTAAAATGACATTTTCGAACAATTTAAGGTCATCCCAAAATGGACAAAATCTCTTGGGAGGTTCTGTGGAAATTTACCCTTCTCTTGCACCAAGAATGAGCATTGAGTTTGGAGAAATGATAGAGGCACACTCTCCACCACACCTTCAACCACACCTCCCCTCCTGCTACAGTGCACCGGGGCCCACTTGAGATTTAAATTTTAAATCTCAAGTGGGTCCCGATGCACTGTAGCATGAATTTAAATCTCAAGTGGGCCCCGGTGCACTGTAGCATGAGGGGAGGTATGGTTGAAGGTGTGGTGGAGAGTGTGCCTCTAGTGCCTCTCTTGAGTTTGTAAGCTGCACGTTGTGAACTTTGTAAGCAGCATCCGAATTTTGATTTATACTGCGTATAAAGCTGAAAGGATATTTGATAATGAAATGCCGTAGTTGGGGGATTTTGAATTGGCACTCAAAACTAACTGTAAGTACAAAAGTTCACACCACAAACAAAAAAACGCAGGTGAATATATGTGCACGCATTTGAATGTTGCAGGCCTTGAAAGACACTTAATAACTCCACTGACTTGGAATTTACATCACAACAGAAAAATCTACAAGTGAATATGTTTGCCTCTGAATGAAGGTGAGAGCATACTCCGGTGACTTACAGCTCCGAGGTTCTACTGCCTTCTGCTAGTCATTTGCTCGACTATTTCTTTCCATCTAATAACAATAGGAAGCAGTCAATGCTTGCTTGATCACGCTTTCATGAACGGTGATGATTGCTCTCAAGTTTTATGTAGTCTTAGGGAGCACGCAACCCCCGTCATGTTAAGATTTTCTGAAAAATATCACCAAAGATAAGAATTAGGATGCAACGGAAATCAGACTAGATTTATTCCAACAATAAATTTAATGAAGGTATATCAGTTCAATAAGAAAAATCCTTTTTATTTTTTGCCATGAAAGTATCAGAAGATCGATTTCGAGCGAAAGAAATTAGTGAGAATTTAGATCCTTGGTTTGGCAATAAATTTTACGTCTCGTGGTAAAAAGGCCTCGGTTTCTAACAGCTTCCCGTAAGACAATTATTCCCTTGTTAGTCATGACAAACATGCTTCTTGCGTGTCGAAAGATAAGACTTATCGATGCAATGAATGCCTCAGATTTCAGTCTTCGTAACTTTCTTGATGGCCAAGTTAATTCAGGGGGGGATCGGTATTCATACTCAAATATAATACTAGGTTTGCAGGAAACTAACATACCAATAAATCAGAATTAACAGTACCCGATTCGAACTATTATCCTGCAACGTACCTTAGATTTCTGTACTAATCCCTGCCAAGACAGACAGATGCATGTACGTACGCACGCGAGAATAATTAGCTTTATAATTTGCCGCGCAGGAGGTACTTACTTTCCTAAGAGCAAGTGCAGCAGCCTCCCAAGGAGGCTCCTAAGTCCTAGTTGGCAGTAAGGTCCACCAGGAAGCTCCACAAATTTGTGGAGCACTTGGGAGGAAATACATGAAACAATAAATGTTTTTGAGTACCGCGCCGGGATCAACAAGTTAGTTTCGACAAACAAATGCAGTGACATAAACATATGATTAAGTTAGCGAGCTTCTTCCATCTGACCAGAGTAAACTACGACGACTTTAAATCGCACAATCAGAATCGCGGAAAGGAAAAAAGATTGAACACGCACCTTTTTTTTTCTTCCTTTTTTGCTGTCATCGGCCAAAAGTCAGATCGGTCAGTTTCCATCGCAGAGAAACTGTACAAAAAAAAAACACAGCTAGAAATGGAACCATAATCCTCTTTCTTTTATTTTTATTTTTTTATGGCCATACAAGGCTACGAGGATAAAATGAAAATAAGGCTTCCGCTTAAGACACGGACACCCCGAAAGCAGGTGTACACGTCTAAAGCTCAAAGAATCCTTTAGCGATCGCTGAAAATAACTAATTAATAATTTCCCGAAGCTCCCCATGCCCATCAGCGAAGTGATGGAATAATCAACACTTCCATCTTCATCTTAACTTTGGGGCTCACGAGATCCATCTCCACTTTGCTCTTGAGAGCACCTCCTTCCGTCATATTCATTGGATCCTATTAATGGAAGTTTCTTATTCCAACAAGCGCTGCGCGTGCGCACACACACGCAGAGAGAGAGAGAGAGAGAGAGAGAGAGAGAGAGGAGAGGGGTGGAAATCACACACCTTGAATTGATAGATCTGATTAAAAAAAAGAGGAAGAAGAGCAGAGGGCGGCGGCTCTTTGGAGTACAGGAATCGCCAGCTGAGGGAATTTACGGGAGAGAGCTATTTATAGACTTATCTGAACGAGGTCTGACCTAATTAGTCAGCAGTTACATTATTGTCCTCTCAAGGATAGGTAAGTTTGTACGTTGTACTTAGAAAAAGTGGTAGCCCTTAGTTTAGGGGGGAAAAGTGAATCAAGAAATTTTCTTTTTTTTTGCAATTTTTATTTATTTATATTGAGTATAACACTTCTCTATCTCGTAGCATAGAACTAGCATGAGAGCATACCGTAGTTATTACTATAGAAAAGGAGCATGATATTTAAAACATAAAAAAAAGAGGAGAGGAGAGTATCGGTTGTATTATTTTAACCCTATTTTCCTACAGTTTGTTTTCCTACTATAATCAGGATGTCAGAATGAGAGTTTGACGCTAACTTTATCGTAAGTATAATTTTAAGAAAGGAGTAAAATAAATGTTTTCTTTGCCAGCCGTACATTACAACTTGGCAAAAAGAAATTGCTTCCTATGTATGCATGTGTTTGTGTATGTATATTAGTTTGGCTTTCGGAACTCGTTTATTCAAACATGAGAAATAATGAAATAACAAATATTCGGACGTACATTGAATAACATTGTATGATCCTTTATGTTATTTATTTCTCTTTTAAACTAGATATATGTATAATAGTAGTGTTAAGATGTCTTGGATCCTAACCTATCAATCATTATATCCAATTTTTGTTTCCATTTTCAATTGTTTTAGGACCTTTAATGAGGATATTTAGGGGACTTTGTTTTTGGAAACAATTCTAGAGGTATACGGTTTGCTTTCAACTGTCAGTTATAAATAGGATGTGAACGTGGGGCCACATCCACACCCACTTGATTGCCAGCTGGGAGCTTCTGAGGTGGGAACTTCGGAGGTGAACAAATTATTCAAAGACGCGTTTTCTGATTGAGTGGGGGCCACACCCGATTGCTTGCTTCCTTTAGCTCGTGAAGAGATTTGTTTTTGGCATGGGGACCACAAAACGTATGGGAGGCTAGGGAAGGGAAATGTCCAGCGGATCTTTGATTGAGATTTGTTCTTTGCGCGTGATTAGCAGGCAAAAGAAAGCCCACCCGATTCATGTGAAGAGCTATAAATAACGACGTGAGTTTCTAGGGCTCTGTGTGCGAAGTGAGGGGACGAAAGAAAAAGAAAAGGCAGGTGGTTGTACAAGGAGCAATGCAAGGCAGGGACTTCTGTGTAAAGAGGGGCTGTGTGCAAGTGCTAGGAGCCGACTTTTGGGTAAAAGAGGGCTTCATTGCTGCAGAGGGCAAACGCAGAAGAAAGTTTGGCTGTTGTCCTTTGGGTTTTGGCGGCTGTTCTTTGGGTTTTGGCTGCTGTCCTTTTGTGAGAGGTTTAAGAGATTGTGTGAGGGTTTAGATTGTGTGATTGCACAATAAGTGGTATCAGAGCTCCGGGTTGGACTTGGGAGATTGTTCGAAGGATTCGCTATTGGATTCTTATTTGAAGAGTTAGATCTACAACATGGGTGAAATAAGCACATCAGGATCGTCTCTTACGAAGACGATACATAGTTTGAGCATCAATAACATGAAGATCGATGTTCCGAAGTTTGATGGCAAGATCAATTTCGGTTTGTGGAGGTGTCAGGTGATGGATGCGTTGGACGCTCAAAACTTAGAAGAGACTCTTGAGTTGCAAGAGAAACCTGCTGATATGGAAGAAAATGTTTGGAAGAAGATGAATAGTAGGGCGTATGGGGTTATTCGATCATGCTTGATGCCAGATCTTATTTATGATTTGATGAATGAGACGTCGGCGAAGAAGATGTGGGAAACACTCAATGAAAGTATTTTATTAAGAGCATTGAGAATCGGCTTAACTTGAAGAAAATGTTTTACCAGTTCAAGATGAAGAGGGGAGTTTCCATCAGGGAGCATGTTAACAACTTTACGAAGCTACTTTCAGACATGGCCAATGTGGATATCATGGTTGAGGATGAAGACAATGCGATACTACTTTTGTGTTTGTTGCCTGAGGATGATTATGGTACCTTTGTTCTCACTATGATTAATGGAAGAACTACTGTTAGTTATAAGGAGGTGACCTCAGCGTTGGTGAATTATGAGTTGAGGAAGAGTATTGATGAGTCCTCCGAGAAGGCATCGGGAGATGCATGAGTAGTTCAAGGCCGTGGTTCAAACCGAAGAAGGAGGTCACAGTCTAGAGGTGCACATCGTAGGATTCGTAGGAATCAGTATGCTTTTTATAAAGAGGATGAATATTGGAAATCTGAATGCCCAAAGTTAGATCGAGCCGAGAAGAATAAGAAAAAAATTGTACAAGCTTCAGAGGTGAATGTTGTCAAGACTAGTAGCAACAATTCAGATTCGGATTCTTCAGGCTATTCGTTATCCGCACTACCATCAGTTTGTGATGCCGACTTTACGGAGTGGATGTTGAATTTGGGTGCTTCTTATCATGTTTGTCCTAGGAGGGATTGGTTCTCCAGCTTTCAGAAGTTAGAAATAGAGGATGTTGTGCTCATTTGTAATGGACATGCATGCTCTATTGGTGGTATTGGTACTGTTTCGGATTAGGATGAGTGATGGGATGATGTGAGAATTGGATGATGTGAGGTTTATTCCGCAATTGAAGATGAACATCATTTTACTTGGAGCTTTGAAGATAGTAGGCTATAGGGTGACCTTGGTGGATGCACGCTTGAAGGTCATATTGGGGTCCATGATTATGATGAAGGGCGTCAGAAGGAGCAATTTGTATTATTTGTTCGGAAGCACGACGATTGATAGGGAGCTGACGACTTTATCAGATTCGACTAGACTGTGACGTTATTTGATGCTGGGTTGTTTGATTGGTGATGCCATGTATAGGTTGTTGAGGAGTGCTTTGACCTGTAGTTTGAAGTCCTGTGAACCCATTGGTATGAGCAAGAAGACCGATGTGGAGTTTGGCACTTCTATCCATCATTCGAGGGATCTTTTGAGGGATGTTCATTCAGGTATTCGGGGGCCTTCCAAGGGAGCATCATTGGGAGGTAATAGGTATGTGATTTTTACAGTTAGGGATTGCTCTAGGCATTGGTGGGTTGCAACCAAGTCCCGTTGGTGTGAAGTCCTAGAAGCTCGTAACAGATGGAGGAAGTGTGTTGGTAGAAAGGTAACCCGACGTTCTGATTATGGTAGGGGTTCTTTCTTGCATTTGTGCCGAGCTCACGACAATAGGAGACACTTTATTGATGTGGAAACTTTGAGACGACGAGGCGAGATGGCAGATTTTGAAAGTTGTTCCTTGCTGGAGGAGGATCGACGTTTAATGTCGAGTATTGACATTGGTGTGCGGGCTACAACATGTTTGGGCCATCTTATGTATAGGTTACCGACTGCTACATATAGAGATATGGGATTTGGTGGAGCTGCTTCAGATTTTGGGTTACGTCGGATGTTTGGCTACCCAATATTTGGTCACATCGTGGATGTAAGATTTGATCCGATAGCATATTTGGGAGTCGGAGGCATGTTTGATTATCAAGTATTGGTTTCTGACTTTATTCTGAGTAGATATGTCATGTTTGACTCTTGGCAGGTGGAGAGTGATGATCAGATCTTTGGAACATCGCAGCGGGTGGAGAGTGATGCTACTCCACGTTGGGTGGAAACTCCAGATCATACTGCATTATTTGGGATTCCAGCTGATGTGACACAGATTAGGAATCATGTTGTTTCGGATGTAGATGATAGGTTGATCGTTTTGAGTGCAGCTGATAGATACAGTTTGGATATGACCATTGGTTTACCTCAGGTGGAGGTGTTTGAGGCCATTGGAGGTGCTATCAGCCGCAGACTTGATGATATTGGAGAAAAGTTGCGAACTCTTCTATTAGATTGAGGTTGTTCACGACCATTTGGGTGAACTACGTGAGGCTTGATTCCTTGGACAAGAGGATACGTAGGCAGTCTTTATGATGCAGCCGATTTGGTGAGTTGATACCGATATTTGGAGAGTGTTCGCATTCTCATTTGGGTTCTCGACTTATTATGGATTGAATCTGTTGTCGTGAATTGTTTCACTTCATACTGGACGCAACAAGTGAGACTTTTGGTTTGGTTGGTGTCGGCTCAGTTTTGTGAAAACTTCACCGAGGTGGAGAATTGTGAACGTGGGGCCACATCCACACCCACGTGATTGCCAGCTAGGAGCTTCAGAGGTGGGAACTTCGGAGGTGGGAACTTCGGAGATGAACAAATTATTCAAAGACGCGTTTTCTAATTGAGTGGGGGCCACACCCGATTGCTTGCTTCCTTTAGCTCGTGAAGAGATTTGTTTTCGGTGTGGGGACCACAAAACGTATGGGAGGCTAAGGAAGGAAAATGTCCAGCGGATCTTTGATTGGGATTTGTTCTTTGCGTGTGATTAGCAGGCAAAAGAAATCCCACCCGATTCATGTGAAGAGCTATAAATAACGACGTGAGTTTCTTGGGCTCTGTGTGCGAAGTGAGGGAATGAAAGAAAAAGAAAAGGCAGACGACTGTACAAGGAGCAGTGCAAGTCAGGGACTTCTATGCAAAGAGGGGCTGCTGTTAGACCCTAGAAGGGGGTGATTAGGGTCTTAAGGCTAAAAAGTGTAATAAAAATTAAGACAAGCAACAAACTACAAAATGAACAACAATAGAAATAGACATAGAGTAAGGAATCGTTATCCTTATGACGCGCGATGTATTAACGAGGTTCGGTCCGCTGATATATGTCCCCGCTCCCCACTCTCGAGGAGAAATCCACTACACAACCCGATTTGGAAGCCGAAACTTCTTCTACACAACGATCTCCTCACGATCTCACAACTACACAGTTGATCTCCACTAGATCACACTCCCACATAATTGATCTTCACAAGATCAAGCTCTCAAACAGTAGCAATAGTGTAAAAGCTCTCTCTTTACAAGTCCCTACGGCAAAGAGAAAGATTAAACTGAAGCTGGGATGTGAACTTGAGAAAACACAGAAAACAGGTTTTGAAAATTTTGGCTCTTAGTAAACAAAGTCTTTGGTTTTTCAAAAGCTTGGGACAAAGAGGAAGAAGGAGTGTATGAATTTTTTTAAATAGAGGAGAAACAACTGTTTGAAACCCATACCCTAATCCCTAAAACCTGGAAACAATCGGCGCTGATAATTGTACCAGAAGACCGTTTTAATTAAGCGGCGATCGACCATGCTATTTTCGTGGTCGACCGCGAGATAGTTTAGAAACTGAGAAAAAGTCTAGAAACTTCTGCGGTCGACCGTGGGAAATCTCGAGCTCACGGTCGACCACGGCGGTCGACCGTGAAAGTTTCTGCTGCCCACTGACGAATGAACTCAGGCGCAGTCGACCGTGGCGGTCGACCGCAAACTGATACATTCAAAAAAACCTGGTTTTGACTCTCTTAAAAATCCTGTAAAATATTTAATTGACTTCCAAAAATTTGTGAAACTCTATAAAATCTTTTTGACATTAAAAATAAATTGTTTGGAAAAGGAATTTTGCTAATAGGTCCTCATACTTGTGAAAAATAATATTTTTGTGAAAATGCTCAAGACTATAAGTATGAAAATGTGTGTGTGATATCCCAATAGCTTCAATTTAAATCTAAACTATTTGCCTACATTTTAGCACTAGAGAGAAAATAAAAACTGGCTAATATTCTTACGTAGAATACAATTCTTTGAGTCTTGATATAGCTTGAGTTGGATGAAGCTTTTTATTGCATTTAGTGTTCTTGAATGAACATTGCTTCATCACTATGCCTCCTCCTCCTTTGGATATCATCGTTGTAGCAATATTCCATCCAATCCTCCATATATGGCACTAACATGCTTGATATGTATATATTAACTACATTGTCACTTAACAAGCAATTAGTACCGATAATGGTGGTTGTAAAACATCATCAAAACATAAGGGCTAACAATCTCCCCCTTTTTGATGATGATAACCAACCATTATATAAGAGAAAAATAAATATAGCTTATAGATAGTAGCTCCCCCTATCTATGAGCTCCCTCTTACTATGTGCACAAATGAGGAGATTTCTCTCCCCCTTTATCATCATCAAAATGGAGTAAAAAAATAAACAAAAATGCATGTGAGATACAACTAAACAAGTAAGCAAATAGAACTGTTACATAGTGCATAAGTCCAAACCATTTCTTATGCGACAAAAATCATCTTCACCAAGAGGCTTGGTAAATATATCCGCTAATTAAGATTTTGTGTCAACAAACACAAGGGATACATCTTGTCTCTCTACATGATCGCGTAAGAAATAATGGCGCACATCAATATGCTTGGTTCTAGAGTGCAAAATTGAATTTTTTGAAATATTGATAGCACTAGTGTTATCACAAAAGATTTTTATATTTTAAAAAATCAAATCATAATCAACTAAGCTTTGTTTCATCCACAAAACTTGGGCACAACATAAGCCGGCGGCAATGTATTCCGCTTCCGTAGTGGATAATACAACACAATTTTGTTTATTGGAAGCCCAAGAAATAAGAGAATTGCCCAAGAATTGGCATGTTCCACTCGTACTCTTGTGGTCTACCTTACATCCGGCAAAGTCGGCATCACAAAAACCATATAAATCAAAAGAGGTGCTTTTGGATAAAATAAACCAAGAGCAATAGTTCCATGCACATATTTAATAATTCTCTTAACGACAATCAAGTGAGATGCTTTAGGAGAAGCTTGAAAACGTGCACATGCACACACACTAAACATGGTATCGGGTCTACTAGCGGTGAGATAAAGAAGACTACCTATCATACATCGGTATAGTTTTTGGTCAACATCCTCACCACTATCATCCGCATCAAGCTTGACACTTGTACTCATGGGAGTTGGTGCATGCTTAGAGTTCTCCAAATTGAATTTTTTCACCAATTCTCTAGCATATTTGCTTTGAGAAATGAATATCCCATCCTTAGTTTACTTAACTTGGAGCCCGAGAAAGAATATGAGCTCTCCCATCATGCTCATCTCAAAATGATTTTTCATAACCTTAGAAAAATCCTTGCAAAAAGATTCATTAGTAGCACCGAAAATGATATCATCAACATATATTTGCACTAAAATAAAATCATTTTTCATTTTTTTTCACAAAAAGAGTTATCAGTTTTTTCTTTAGAAAAGCCATTTTCAAGAAGAAAACTAGAGAGGCGAGCATACCAAGCTCTAGGAGCTTGTTTCAACCCATATAAAGTTTTTTGAACCTGGTAAACATGATTAGGAAAAACATGATCTATAAAACCGGGGGGTTGCTCAACATATACTTATTCTTCTATAAAACCATTTAAAAAGGTACTTTTAACATCCATTTGAAATAATTTTAAATCTTTAAAGCTAGCAAATGTCAAAAACATCCTAATAGATTCCAACCTTGCAACCGGTACAAAGGTTTCGTCATAGTCTATGTCCTCCTCTTGATTGTATCCTTGGGCAACCAAACGAGCTTTATTTCTAGTAACAATGCCATGTTCATCAAGCTTATTTTTAAAAACCCATTTAGTACCAATAACACTAGCATTGTTAGGTCTAGGAACTAATTTCCAAACATCATTTCTTCGAAAATTATTTAGTTCATCATGCATAGCTAAAACCCAAAATTCATCATTTAAAGCATCATTAACTTTCTTAGGTTCTAGTTGAGATAGAAATGCAACATTACCACACTCACTCAAAGCCTTTGAGCGAGTAACAACCCCTTATAAAGGACTCCCAATAATTTGCTTCTTTGGATGATTTGATGCGAATTTCCATGCTTTGGGGAGTTCTTCTTGTACATGAGTGTTGGTGCTTTTCACATCTTTTTGTGCTTCTATTGAGGGTGTATTTATAGGTTGCATAAGTTCAAATCCTCCCTCAACATCATCATCATCTTTCCTAGGTAAAATAACTTATGAACCAATATTAGTCACATCAAAAGTAACGTTTATAGATTCTTCAACAACAAGAGTTCATTTGTTGAAGACCCTATAAGTCTTACTTCGAGGAGCATACCCTAAACAAATGCCAACATCAATTTTGGAATCAAATTTATCATGGTGATCTTTTGTGTTTAAAATAAAACATTTACAACCAAAGATACGAAAATAACCAATAAAAGGAGTTTTTCCATAAAATAGTTCATAAGGAGTTTTCTTAAGCTTTGGTCTAATCAAAACACGATTTAAAACATGGCAAACCGTATTGACGGCTTCCATCCAAAAATATTTAGGCAAATCAAAGGAGTTTAACATAGTTCGTGCCATCTCTTGTATAGTTTGATTTTTCTGTTCAACAACACCATTTTGTTGTGGTGTTCTAGGAACGAAAAACACGAGTTATACCACGATGAGCACAAAAATCATAAAAAGAAATATTTTGAAATTCATCACCATGATCACTTCTAATTTTAACAACTTTCAAATCTTTTTCATTTTCAATTCTTTTAACATGATTTAAAAATTTATCAAAACATTCATCTTTGCTTGTAAGAAAAATGGTCCATGTAAAACGAGAAAAACCATCAATGATAACAAAAACATAATGTTTACCTCCAAGAGAGGTAACACGCATAGGACCAAATAAATCAAGATGAAGTAATTGCAAAGGTTTAGAAGTTGATACATCATTGATGGATTTGAATGTAGACTTAGTTTGTTTACCTTTAGCACAATCTTCGCATATGGTATCTTTGATGAAATACAAATTTGGTAACTCTTTAACAAGATTTCTCTTGGACAATTTTGAGATCAATTCCATGTTTGCATGTCCAAGCCTCTTATGCTAAATCCAAGGATTTTCATCAATTGCCGCAAGGCATTTCACATCTTGATTCACTAATTCATTCATCTCAAAAATGTATACATTAGATTTTCGATTAGCAATAAAAATAATTTTTCCATTCATACTAATAATGCATTTGTCCGGTTTAAAGTAAATATCAAAACCTTTATCACTTAATTAGCTAATGCTAAGAAGATTATGATTCAAGCCATTAACCAAATAAGCATTTTCTATAACGGGAGAGGGTGTCTTACCAATACACCCAATACCAATGATTTTACCTTTCTCTCCACCACCGAAGGAGACGCTACCTCCTTCAATCCTTAATAGGATTGTAAATAGCTCTTTGTTGCCCGTTATATGATGTGAGCAACCACTATCAAGATACCACATCTCTCTACGTCGTTATCGTGATGTTCCCTACAAGAGATGAAGGTGTAGTAACTTTAGGTACCCAAATATTGGGTCCTTGGTGGTTAGTAAGCTTGGTACCTTTGGGTACCCATGTCATGCCATAAACTTCATGATTATCCTTGATCCTACAATGAGTAGAAATGTGTCCATGTTTCATACAATATGTGCACACAAAATTTCTCTTGTGTGTTTGAGCATGATATATATGAAATCTATTTCTACCATGGTGATGATGATTAACATAAGCATGAGTAGGTCTAATCCCACCACTCTCAATTTCTAGTCTTTCAATTTTGGATCTTAATTGCTTATTCTCAAAATCGAGATCTCCTAGCAATTCATCTTTTAGTGCAAGAGAGGTTTTTAGTTGTTCTAGTTTGACATCACAAGAAGCATGCAACTTTTTAAAAGAAGAAAATTCCTTTGACATTCTTTTAAATTCAATGTTCAATTCTTCTAAAGCCGTTGTTTGCGTCGAAAGTCGATGTATTCATTGTGGTATTCATTACAACTTTAGTCGTTACAATAAAAATAAGAAAAAGATAGTCTTTTTATAAGACTCTTATACAAGAAAACAAAAATTACAACTCTCGTTAAAACAAACGCAGGGAGATCATTTATCGGTCTTCTGCTTGCGTGGGATCTTTACCTGTGCTGGAGTTTATCTATGGACCACCATTGATTAGATCCGGTTGCTGAAAAATTAGGCAGAGCTTCGCCTTCACTGAGGGAATGTTTGATTTGAAGCGCTGAAATCGACCAAGCGAAATCAGGACTCTTCTCGAGATTAAGACCAAACCTAATCTCAAGGAAATAGGGGAAACGGGCGTCGGATCTCTCGAACTCTCCTTCTTATTTTTATTGTAACGACTAAAGTTGTAATGAATACCACAATGAAATTCGTACTCCTCAATCCGGCAGTACCTCGTCCTCTTGATAATAACTCCGCCCCGCTGAAAGGAAGCCCTAGGCTTATATTTATAGGGCTCCAGATGCGGGTTTGTGGATGAGAATGAGTGATTCGGTCTTATCTTCAGTTAATAACTGATTAACCACGTTTGGGGATGATATCTAGGCAGTTATGAACCTCTGGAACAGAAGAAACTGATCGAAACAGCCTAAAAACGCGTTTTGGAGGTTACAGATAGTTCTGGGCGCGAGACGGACTGATGTGACCCGCGTGAGCGCGGGGCGGATGGATCCGACCTGCCGCCGCGCGGGTCGGACTAATCCGACCCGCCGCCACGTGGGTCGGACTGATCCGACCCGTCGCTGCGCGGGTCAGTTTGAGATATCTTTGGTATTTTGACCTTAACTCTTTCGTACGACCTCCGATTAAGATGATTCAAGATGCGTTGGAAAGCTGACGAAGAGATCTACAAGTTTTATGTTTTTATATTTTTCAGATTCAAATCACAGCATAGTCAAAACTTCACTTCTTTGTGCGGTCAGATCACTATAGCGCTGGTCGGATTACTGTAGCGGGTTGGAATCACTGCAGCGGATTGGGTCGGATTACTGTAGCAGGTCACTCTTCGGTGACCCGTGGTTACTGTAGCATGGGTCACTCTTTGGTGACCCGTGGTTACTGTAGCGCGGGTCATGTTGTGGTATCTTCGGTATTTTGGTCTTAAGTCTCTCGTCCGACCTTGGATTGAGCTGGTTCAAGATGCGTTGTAAAGCTGACGAAGATACCTACAACTTTTATCTTTTGAGTTTCCTCAGATACAAATTATAACATGGTCTAAATGCCAATCCTTTGTGCGGGGTACTTTGAGGTGTTTGACACTTTCTGACTTCTCCGGACTTGTATTGCGCATTTCGTCATTCCGTTGACTTGTACACTCCAATGATTCACTTCGTATATTCGTTAGCTTCCATGGGGTCGGATAATCATTTTCTGACTTGAATGATGACGCTTATCGTCTGCATTTCGTCTTGAGCCGTGTGTAGGAACCTATAGGTATTTTTACACGCCTACAGCCGTAGCTAGATCACATTGAATGTAAAAGCATTCACTCTCGGTATCGGATATTACCTCTTGTTCAAGGGCCATGAAGAAAATGTTAGGATCATGAAGAGTAAGTTTAGCTCCTTCTTCGTTACTATCCGAATCACTTGGTTCGGATTCCTCCCATCTGGCATACATAGTCTTCTTCTTCTTGTACTTCATATATTTCTCCTTGAGCTTAGGGCAATCCTTAGCGATATAGCCCGATTCATTACACTCAAAACATTTTCCTACACGTGAAGAAAATTTGTTGTTAGATCAGGGGTTAAACTTCTTGTTTATTTTTATGAGTCTCGAAATTCTTCTAGAGAGGTGAGCCACTTCTCTAGAAAAATCAACTTCACTCTCCGACGACGATGATGAGGAGTGGTCACTAGCTCCTTTGAGAGCAACGGTCTTCATCTTTGGTGATGGCTCCTCAACTTCTCGTGGGGGTACTTCCTCCTTCTCCTTTCCCTTGAGCTTTTTCTCATGAACCTTAAGCTTGCCGATGAGGCCATCGAGGGCTAGAGTGGTGAGATCATGAGCTTCCTCTATGGCCGTAGCTTTGGGTTCCTATATAGGAGTCAATGAACGGAGGATCTTGTAGTTCGTCTCTTGGATAGTTAATTTCTTGTCAAGACCATGCAATTCATTGATTATGTTAGTAAAGCGAGAAAACATAGCATCAATGGATTCATTTGGAAGCATCTTAAATAACTCATATTCATGCATAAGCCCACTAATCTTGGATTCCTTAATTTGTGGGGTTCCTTCATGTGTAATACACAATTTCACCCATATTTCGTATGCGGTTGCACACATAGAAACGCTATTATACTCGTTGGGGGAAAGACCGTAAATTAAGGCATTCATATCCTTGGCATTGAGATTGGCTTGGTGCCTTTCTCCATCGGTCATAGTCCCGACTATGGGCTTTTCTACATATTTCTTCTCTATGAGTTTCAGGATGTCAAGATCAATGCAACGAAGGTAAATCCTCATCCTAGCCTTCTAATAAGCAAAATTACTACCGGTGAAAATTGGTGGTCTAGTGGTGGATTGTCCCTCTAACATATGCACATTCATTGAAGCCTCCATAAGATCTTTTCTTTAAGGTAATTAAACCAAAAACTAATATAGAGACCAAGCTCTGATACCAATTGTTGGACCCTAGAGGGGGGGTGATTAGGGTCTTAAGGCTAAAAAGTGTAATAAAAATTGAGACAAGCAACAAACTACAAAATGAACAACAGTAGAAATAGAAATAGAGTAAGGAATCGTTATCCTTGTGACGCGCGATGTGTTAACGAGGTTTGGTCTGCTAACCTATGTCCCAGCTCCCCACTCTCGAGGAGAAATCCACTACACAACCCGATTTGGAAGCTGAAACTTCTTCTACACAACGATCTCCTCACGATCTCACAACTACACAATTGATCTCCACTAGATCACACTCCCACACAATTGATCTTCACAAGATCAAGCTCTCAAACAGTAGCAATAGTGTAAAATCTCTCTTTTTACAAGTCCCTATGGCAAAGAGAAAAATTAAACTGAAGCTGGGATGTAAACTTGAGAAAACACAAAAAACAGGTTTTGAAAATTTTGGCTCTCAGTAAACAAAGTCTCTGGTTTTTCAAAAGCTTGGGACAAAGAGGAAGAAGGAGTGTATGAGTTTAAATAGAGGAGAAACAGCTGTTTGAAACCCATACCCTAATCCCCCAAAACCTGGAAACAATCGGCGTTGAGATTGTGTACAATCGACGTTGATAATTGTACCAGAAGACCGTTTGAATTAAGCGGTGGTTGACCGTGCTATTTTCGCGGTCGACCGCCAAACAGTTCAGAAACTATGAAAAAGTCTAGAGACTTCTGCGGTCGACCGCGGCGATCGATCGTAGGAAATCTCGAGCTCACGGTTAACCGCGGCGGTTGACCGTGAAAGTCTCTGCTGTCCACTGACAAATGAACTCAGGCGCGGTCGATCGTGGCGGTCGACCGCAAACTGATACATTAAAAAAAACCTGGTTTTGACTCTCTTAAAAATTCTGTAAAATATTTAATTGACTTCCAAAATTTTGTGAAACTCTATAAAATCTTTTTGACATTAAAAACAAATTGTTTGAAAAAGGAATTTTGCTAATAGGTCCTCATACTTGTGAAAAATAGTATTTTTGTGAAAACGCTCAAGACTATAAGTATGAAAACATGTGTGTGATATCCCAATAGCTTTAATTTAAATCTAAACTATTTGCCTACATTTTAGCACTAGCGAGAAAATAAAAACTGGCTAATATCCTCACGTAGAATACAATTCTTTAAGTCTTGATATAACTTGAGTTGGATGAAGCTTCTTATTGTATTTAGTATTCTTGAATGAACGTTGCTTCATCACTATGCATCCTCCTCCTTTGGATATCATCGTTATAGCGCATATTCCATCCAATCCTCCATATATGGTACTAACATGCTTGATATGTATATATTAACTATATTGTCACTTAACAAGCAATTAGTACCGATAATGATGGTTATAAAATATCATCAAAACATAAGGGCTAACAGCTGCGTGTAAGTGCTAGGAGCCGACTTTTGGGTAAAAGAGGGCTTCGTTGATACAGAGGGCAAATGTAGAAGAAAATTAGGGATATTTGGAGCACAGAAAAGAGGTATTTTCTGAGCTATTGGTTAGGGTTTTGTTTGGATAGAATTAGAGATTTATTGGTAAGATTAATTGATGAGTTTGAGTGATTTGTAATCTTAGTTTGTACTCTTCTTCTCTATTAGTGAAAAACCCTATCCCCTTCTTGCCCCGTGGACGTAGGCAACTTGCCGAACCATGTTAAAATTGGTTGTTTGTATTTGTGATATTGATTTGGTTCGTTTGGTCTTCTCTCGACGTTCGTTTGATTTGATTTTTCGTAGCACGTTGGTTTGATTGTTTGGTTTCCGCAGCGCTCAACATATGATAGTAGGGATCCTATCAAAATCATCCTTGTAAGAGTGAGATAATCTATACCATAAATAGAAGATCACCCCTTTATATGGGGGATCTGATGGAACTCTTAGGGTGTGATTTCATTTGGAGAGGATCATCAGTAAAATAAAGGTTTTGAAATCTCTCTCTCTCTCTCTCTCTCTCTCTCTCTCTCTCTCTCTCTATATATATATATATATATATATAT
>NC_033798.1:76951442-77004055 GCF_001876935.1 Asparagus officinalis | reverse complement strand
ATGTTCATTCGCTACCAAGAACATTGATTTTTTTCTTATATATATGTGTTTACTTCTATTCTCCCTGTAAGATCATTTGATAATTTTCTTTTATAACCTTTTCAATATCTTTCACACTTCATATTATTATTACATAGTAATCTTAAGATGCTCTTCTTATCTATTTTAAGGGAAGACATTTTATGCTTTTAGTGGGGGTTAGTCATCTAGAACTTAAAACTAAAACTGAGATAATTTGTGGGATAAATTTTTAAGGTGTTAGTCACATAGAACTAGGAAATGAGATATTTTTTTTTTAGTATTAGTCAAGTAGAACTTTTGTAGAACTAGAACTGTATTATTTTTTTGGTGCGTTAGTCAAGTAGAATTCTACTAGAATTAGAATTGGGATAATTGGTCATAATTATCCCACAAATTATACTACCTATATATATAACCATAAGTTCTCCTCTCTCAAATTATCCCACACATTGGAAAGAATACAATTGGGAAAAAAAGTGAAACGCCGCCTCCCTCCCTCTTGGTTAGTTTCTCCGCCTAGAAAATTTCTCTGCCATGAAGTCAATCATCCGTTTATTTTTCTGTCTTTACTTTGTTTTTGTGATGATTAGATCTTTTATTATTATCTTCAAGATGTATTACTTATTGATAGCTTTTTGATGTTAAATTACTTTATTATTATTTGTTTGATCTAATTTTTCTCTCCACAACAGTGGTTTAGGTTAAGAATATAGTGTTGGTGGGTTAGTGCTAAAGATATGCGGGCTATTTATGTTTTTTTATATGTTAGAAAGCAACTTTGCAATCACATTGATGATTAGATGTTGAATGGTTAATGGTAATATCTATTATTATTAAATCGGCTTAGTAAATTGATTGGGATATTTATAGTTCATCTGTCGATCATCTATTTAGCAGCCATGGATGGTTCATGTGTACATTTTATTTATTTGCTGATTTGGTTTCAGCGATCATGATGAGATTGGTCCAAAGGGTTAATGGCTGAAAAATACTTATTTTTCTTTCTTTATGATGTTATGAGATTTGAACTTCGACATTTATAATCCTCCACTAGAAGCTCCACGAAATGTTGCTAATACAAACGATGACTCCGATAAAGAAGACGAGTTACAGACTCAATGAGCAGCTGTAGGATCTTGGAGAAATTCTATGGCAGATGTCATGTGGGATGATAGAAGCCATGTGGGATGATGGAAGTCGAGACACTCTAGGGATTTATATTTTATAGTTATATATATACTTCTTTATTACTAAAGGAGAACAACAAAAAATCTATAATGAATAGTAACATAAAGTTCTAAACAATTTAAAAAATAAAATGAAAACCCACGTTTTAATTCATCCTGTACTCCCACGTTCTCCTGAGCCTATTTCTCAAACTTCCCACGTTCCATCCTTTCTTCGATCTTAACCACCACCACCCCCCGGCTCTCGCGATCTCCCTCCCTCCCCACTTCCGCTCTCAATCGGTGGGTAGCGGCGACGACGACAACGAGATCTCTCTCCGCCGCCATCTCCAATGGTGACGACCTCTCCCCCTTCTCTTCGTTGTCCTCTCACACAAGGAAATAGTGAGGGGAAAATAAAAAAAGTTCGGGTCGGCAGACGAAGCCGCAATCTAATCGGAGCTCTGAAAACGACATTTCCTATCGGATTCGAGTGGAGACTCTCCATAGGACTCGGATCCAGATCTTGGTTGGCGGAATGTACGCAGCTCTACCTCCCCGCGGATCCACAACCACTGAAACGACAAGGGTGGAGCGTAGGGTTTGCCAAGCTTGGAAGGGTAGCAATGTGAGTCTATCTCTGTCTAAATTTTTTGCTGAATTTGGAAAGTGCAAGGGTTGGTTGCAGGATTTTGGGTTTACTTGGTAAGTTACGGTTCGATCTGTGAGGGTTTATTGTTGTTGTAGGAAACATTTTGTTGGATTAGGGTAAAGTGTGTTGATTTTTTTGGGTTATGTTGAGTTGGCCATTTGGGGGAGTACTGTTGATTATTTTGAAAGATTTGGGTAGTTTTTGTTGAAAAGTTGTGATTATTTTGAATTAGAAATGAAGAGAACATTTTCCTTGACAAGAAATGGTTCATAGATCTTTTACTAAATGTATGTATGAATATATATACTATCATGGTGCATACTATCATGGTTGGTGTTTTCTCCTCTGGTCTAATCTTTGTGATATTTTTCATTTCTAGATTCGATGTTTTTCATTATTTGGTACTTCTTTTATTTCGCTTCAACTAGAGAAAGTTAGCTCGGGTGGTGAAATTTCTCTATACATAGTTTTCTCCGACTATGCAACGAGAAACATGTAATCATCAATCCATGTTGTAGTTTTCTTTGTTAGATATGGGTTAATATCCATTGATAATGAAAATACTAAAAAAGTTTCTCTTCTCAATTAGTATATGTTTAAGGTTCTCTATGATTAGATGTGATTGTGCAGACTCATTTCTATCCTTAAATAATTTATTGCAAATGAGAATTTTAGATTTATAGAAAATTTTTGACTATAATCTAGAATGATTACAGGGAAGTATATATATGTATTTGTGACACTTATCAGTACAATAATTATCTTGAGATTCTTGACAATTATATGTTATCTTTTTTCAGGAGTCTTAATGTTCCTTTTAGGCATGTTTAAATGCCTAAATGTTTTTTTAAGGAAGGCAGTCATAGTTTGCATGCTCATTGTTTGGGTCCTTTGAGAACTTAGGTCCGTAAATATATATTTTGTGTAAATTTTTGTAGGATTCAAATGTAAAATGCTAGGATTGAATGACAATAAGACATGTTTATCACTTTTATTGTGCATGAGTTAGAGTTTCCTGCTCAAGGCCTTTTTTTGGAGCCTCTTTGATAATATTAAGTTTTTTTTCTATCACTGTTCAAGGCATGTTTTTTCACAGATGGACTTTTTTTTTCTATGATGTGATCAAAATCTAAAAAATTATTATTGTCGCTAATTGGACCCTAAAACATGAAATAAAAAGTTATAGTGAGGAACACAATAGATAGCTGTGTTATGTTTAACTAGCTCAATTCAATTATTGATTTTTTTGGTGTATATACTCCTGTTCCTTTGATCAATTATTGTTTTTTGTTCAATTTACATAATTGATATATAGTTCATGAATTCATCGACTTTCATTTATCACAGATAAGGGACTTACTTCAATTTACATAATTGATATATAGTTCATGAATTCATCGACTTTCATTTATCACAGATAAGGGACTTACATATTGCCAATAGAGTGTTCATGAATTCATCGACTTTCATTTATCACAGATAAGGGACTTACATATTGCCAATAGAGTGGAAGATACCAGGTTTTATGCAGGGTTTGTTGGATTGATATATACTCACGTTTATTCATGAATGGTTTATGTGATTGTAGGAGATTTTCAGTTGGTTTGCGGCGTGGAATCATGCCTCCAAAGAATGGTGATATACTAAACCCTAGACTTGTTGTTTTCAAACTGTAAAAAAGATTTTGATCTTATTTTGTTTATCGATATAATAGCAAAAAAGAAGGAAGTGAAGAAGGAGACTGGACTTGGCTCGACTTTCAAAAAGGATGAGAACTTTGTAGAATGGTATTCTGAGGTATTGTTATTTTCAATGTTGTATGTTTTTATGGTTGATCTTCCTTAATATTCGTTTGAACAGTAAATGCGGTCAATTCTAATGATACAATGCAAAAAGAAGGCATAATTAGAAAGCATCATAACCTTGCCTTAATTGATATCTGGCAATAACAGTTTATATGTATCAATGATGATATGCATGTTTGCTCTTTTATTTATTTATTTATGGTTAATTTGTTGTATGATGTTGTACTTGGAAGACTGAAGCCTTCAGTTGGTGTTTTATGCGCTATCATTGGAATAATCATTTATGTCCCACGAAGTATAATATGTCATTGGATGTTAAACAATAAAAGTTGCCTAATTTGCATCATCGTGATATGGATTGTCAGGCTAGCAATTCTATAACACCTATAAATAATTATTTATGTTGTATCTGCGTTTTCTAACTAAGAAGCATGTCACTGTTGATGCATGCATATAATCATCAAGTGCGATGCCTTTTAAAAATCTAGATTTATGATTTCAACTACATGCATTTTTTTATTTAATTTCTCAACAAGCGTGATAGCTAAATGATTTTGTTTTAGTGGTTTGTTGGATACAGAAGCATTCAAAAGGTTGCTCTATTTGTTCATCTGGAAACTCTTGCTACCAAGTTTTACAGGTAATATGTGCTCGACACCTTTAGTATGAGGTTTGATAAATGCAGTCCACCTCTGTATTAATAAAAGATAACCAAAACTTTATTAATATTGTTAAGATTCTTTTGGATGAACTTCACGAACTGGTCGTGCATTAATCTTAAGTCATGCAAGCTGTTTATTTAAAGCTTATGTAATGGGAATTCCAAACTGAAAATCAGCAATCTATTTTGTTTCTGAGAGTATATTTTGTGATGGTAATTTGCTTTATAAAATTTGTTGCTATTGGCAGGAGACAAGCATTCCTCGAGACGACCATTCCTTTAGCAACTTTTTGTGCTATTTAATTTATGCCCCTCTTTATATTGCTGGACCAGTTGTAAGCTTCAACGCATTTGCTAAACAGGTTAGGATCATATTTTTTCCTAATATATATGTTGCGGTAGACAGTTTTCTTACCATCTACATGTTCCTGTTAGACTATGTTTCTTTATGAGCTACTTGACTGAAATCTAGGTTTCAGTTGTGTTGTGAGAGGAAGGTCCCCATACCCACCCGACATCCTGATCATCCCTTGAGCTATACTAATACAGACATGCTGTGGGTTGAGGATCTAAGTCACACCAATTCTGAAAGTTGTCATTGAAAAAACAGATCAAACAGTCAAGTCCTAGAACCTCTTAAGTCTAGATGAGGACATGGTCAAACTTTATGTGACAAAGTGGCCTTAAATCAACTAACACTCCTTTGCATATAACCCCCTTTAAATTATCTTTATATTCATTATGATTGAAAGCTATATATCTGCTACGAAATTGGACTTTCACTTCTGTATATAAACTTATGTTTATATTACCTTCTTATTTTCTTAATGAAGTGCAAGTCATCCGGCATATACTGCATTCTTAATTTCCTAAAATCAATTATTTGTGCTCATCCTTTTGATTTTTCCCTGAGGTGTATGCATTGCATGTATCTTATTCTAAGTATTTAAATGAGGTGTCATATCCTTCATATTTTCTCACAAACATCCTATGCAGTGTAAAACTTTATACTGAATCCATGTCTTACCCTTTTGCTTTTGTTTTTAGATATTTGTAATCATTATCCTTACAACAGTAGTTACTTTTGTTTTTGCTATTAGGTACACCTCAAAAGAGTTATTCAGTCAGACAAACTGCTTGATATGGATTTAAATGGGTTCTTAATCTTTTCTTAATGGAAACAATGACACATTTTTTTCTACTACAATGCCTTTGCGATAAGGTAAACTCTTCAGTCTAATGATATTGCTCATAATAATATGATATATATATATATATAATTATATATTATATATTATATATATATTATATTATATAATATATTATATATATATATATATATATATATATATATATATATATATATATATATATATATATATATATATATATTATTGAGAAACCAGTTTCAAAATATTAAATATTTAAGGGACTAATATTTAAAACTTGATATTATTTCTTGCTCATCTTTTTTAAATTCTAATTCATATTTCAAAAGATGAATGAATTCTAATTATTTGGTTCACTTTCGCACCACTATACTTCATATCAAAGCATAATACTTTATTTTTGTAATATGTTCAATATTTGTAGAAAATCTTTTAGACCGGTGCTTTGCATGGGTCTAAATACTAGTATATATATATAATATATATATATAGTATATAACGAGATATATATAGAGAGAGAGAGAGAGAGAGAAACTTATGTCAACTTAAGTGGACGTCCATTAAGTTTCTTATTCATTGATGATTACTTGATTGAGCTACATTGTAGATGATCCGCTCTGTTAAACTTGATCTACATATTCTAAAACCCGAATACACCAAATTTGAGGTGAACCCATCGTGGTTTGACCCTCCGTCGAACCATGTAAAAAGTTCTATTCATTCGAAACCATTAAAATTGATACGAGTGGATGAAGGGTCAAACCACGATGGGTTCACCCCAAATTTGACGTGTTGGGGTTTTAGAATATGTAGATCAAGTTTAACGGAGCGGATCATCTACAATATAGCTCAATCAAGTAATCATCAATGGATAAGAAACTTAGTGGACGTCCACTTAAGTTGACATAAGTTTCTCTCTCTCTCTCTCTCTCTCTCTCTCTATAAATATATAGTAAATATAATATATATTATATATATATGATATAATATATTACTTGGAGACAGTGTTGTCCTTAAGGTGACGGCCGTTAAATAATCATCTAGGACCAATCCTAAAATCACATGATTGAGCTACATTGTAAGATGATATCCGCGTCTCTTAAACCTGATCTATCCATATTCTAAAAACCACCAACACATAATTTGGGGTGACGTCTTAGAACATATCTCTAAGGACAAGCCTAAAGTCACATATTGAGCTACATCTTGTGGATGAAATCCGCTTTGTTAAACTTAATCTACATATTCTAGATAACCCCAACACACAACCAAATTTGGGGTGAAATCTGGTCGTTGACACTTCATCTGTTCGTACACATTTTAACGGTTTCCGTCATATGAGGATAGACTTTTCAAGTAGCTCGACGGGACGGTCAAACCACGATGGGTTTCACTCCAACCATTGTGTGTGGCTGATGATTTTAGAATATTAGATTTGGCAGTTAAAAATCGGAACGTGATCATCCACAATTGTAGCTCATCATAGTGATTTAGTCCGCGTTCTTAGATGATTATCTAAGCGCTCATCCTTATGAACACTTTTGCAATATTTACTGTTGCCAATAAAATAACACTTCACAAATCAAATCAAATTCATAAAAACAAACACTTGGTCACGCAACTACATAATTAATAGAAGATTGTCTTTCTAAAATGATTTTATCAAAGAACGTATAAAAACATTTAAGAACAATGTCGAGGTCCGCCTGTAGCCGTGTCCGAGGGTAGGACTCTCAGATTTAGGATTTGAGGCGAGCTCTAGGATTTAGAGTTTGGGAATTTTAGGTCTTTGGGCCTTAGATGTGGGGGGAGAGATATTTATTGGCGTTTGGGATTTAGTCATATAGTTTTGGGTGGATTTTTTTTTGTTTTGGTCTCATACTTTGCATATTTACTTCGCTATTTGTCTTTGGGCCACTTATGTGGTTCGTATGAAAGGAAAAATGATAGGGGCACACCATGAACCACACTCCGAACAACACCCCCTCTCATGCTTACAGGCAACCACAAACCCCAAATGAGAATTAAAAATGAAATCTCAATTGGGACCCGGTGCACTGTACGCAAGAGATGAGGTGTGTTACAGGTGTGGGTTCATGTGTGGCCCTAGTGCCTCTCGTATGGAAATTCCCAATGGGGCTTCCACAAGTGTGTTTCAATTTAGGTTGGGTGCCATTTGTAAAATCTTAGGTGAAAACTGACAATCAGATTGGTGTCTAATGGCAATTTTGAAAAAAAAATTTAGGGGTGCAACTGCACCCCTATAGGGTGAACTAGACCGCCCTGGTAGACTGTAATCAGTCCATATGACTGGTCAATATGTTGCAAGAGTTCTCGTTCCCGACCTGTCTAAAGATATAAGCACGAGGGATAGGGGTGTATGATGCAATAACCTTTTGGAGAATGATAAATTGCGGCATAACGGCGTTCTCCAGGAATTGAGAAGGCATAGAGCGATACATGCTGTAAAAGTGTACATATGAAAGAGATTATTCGTAATCTAGTCAATTTTTCTTTTAATACTATAAACAAATACTTGATCAAAATTTTATGAATTGTTTGTTTATTTTAGAGTGTCCGGAGTGCGACGGGGCAGGATTCATAAGAAAGGTGAGCTCGAATGCTGAGGGCAAATGCAGCAAGAAAGGATCCAGCTCAATTGTTTGCCCAAATTGGCAATGGGCTTGGCAAACTAGAGCAAATTGACAAGTGAGAAGTAACATCATCTGGGTTTGTGGTAGTGCTGGCAGAAAGAATGTTCAAGGCTACGCGTGCGGGGAATTGTGCTTGCTATTTGTATAGTTTTGATGCGTGTAGCTGCGTATGTGGTCTTTTGTTGTGCTTCGAGACTGAACACTCGAGTCTGCTGGTCTATTTGAGGTCTAAAGCCAAAAAGTGCCGGACATTTAATTTGGTTCACAAACAAATTGAAAATGCAAAACATTTTCTTTAATTTGGTAATTAGTGCCGCACAAATGAAGATTCAGGTTGGTTTGGGTGAGGGGAAAAAAAAAGGTGATGCGGGTGGTTGCTGCTGTAGGGCTCCCCTCGATTTTGTTATTGGTCGGCGGATTTACTGGAGGAGCCGGCTCATGCAAATCATCGAACAAGCCATAAAGAATGCGCTGAGGCTTGACGCCCTCCGATGATCGGGATGCTACGAGTTTATGTCAGTTTCAAGACACAATGGGAAAAGGGCCAAAAATAAAAAAAACTTCTCAAGACATTCCCTACAAAAAGGCAAGGCCAAAAACGAAATATTTTCTCAAAAACAACAAAAAGCTAAAAGTAATATCCAATATTAAAAAATCAAACAAAAATAGCACCTGGTGCAAGAATGGGAATTCGAACCCATGCCCTTTCGGACCAGTACCTGAAAACTGGGCGCCTTAGACGGCAACTCGTCTGATCTTGACTTTTTGTTTTCAATCTTTGAAAAAACTAATTATCACTTTTGAATTATAACTCCACTTCAGCTCCTAACGAACCAAGTCCGACCAAGCCCACGAACAACTGGCACGAACCTCGCAGTCTATATTATTTTAATGGGGCCGCTCGAGATTATTCGACTGGGCCGTAACACGTCTAACCTGACCTCGAGACGCGACAACTTCGGTCGTCCCCTGCGTCGTCGCACATCCTCGCCCTCGTGTCACTCGCTCGCTCTTCACAACCCTCAAGCGTGTCCGCTTCAACAGAGGCAGGACCGCACGTCCATCCACGTCGTCGTATTTAAATAACCAAAAATCCCTCTCAGATCCTCTCTCCATCTAAAAAGCTCTAATTAAAAAAAAAAAAATTCTAAACTTTTGCCTCCACACTCCAGACCTTTCCTCGATCCTAGGGTTTCTAATAATAAAGGTGAAATCTTGATATCCGAAAACCCGGGCGAATTTTTTTTGACGAGTGCATTAATAATTTCTAATGTAGTTTGTTTGAAATTTGTGGTTTTGTGGGGAGAAGCTTTAGGCCCGAAATCAATGAGTCGTGTTTTCGTGGGGAGCACGGGGAGACGTTTGAGAGAGTGGGTTCTCAGGGTTTGCACGCCGAGAGGCGACCAAACGGTAACATAACCATTTGTATATTCTTGTTTTTTTTTTGAACTTTTTCTGATTTTTCCGTGGTTATTTTTAGAGATGCATGGCTGTGGCGATCCCGTTTAATACGAAATTCGACTGAGCGTTTTCTCTCACGGGTAAACATTGTTTCAGATTGTTATTGACGCACAGGAAATCTGATGTTGAAGTTACTAATTCTTTTTTTTTTTTTTATTTTTTTTTTTTGGTATGTTGCGGAATTTTGGGCATTTGTTTTGGATGTTTAATGAATCCTCCAACTCCACCAAGTGTCACCCAACTTTCTGGTAATTTCCTTTTTGTCTTCAGCATCGAAGTTAATTTATGGGGTTTTTACCCAAAGTGCGCCAGACAACCAAATTTACGAATTTATCGCCTCAAAACCTAAGACATTTTTACCTATATTAACCCCTTACACATTATGTTAAAATACGTACCCCCCGCACAACTTTACTTGCTAAACAACTCAGCAGAAAAATTGAGGCAGTTTCCTGCGAATAATCAGAACATAACATTCGGGGGAGGTATTTTAACTTAATTGGTATCAGAATTGGGGACAAAGTAGTAGAATATCCGAGATTTGGGGGTTAAATCTGCAAATGTGGTTTATTTGGGGGGGGGGCGGGTATAATTGAATTATAAGATTTATTAGTATTTTATTTAAATATTAAAAAAATAAATGTAAAGGAATTTAAGCTAAACTTGGATGAATATACGTATCTGGGATATTGTAATTGTTATTATGAATTTTAGTTATAGTAATGTAGAAAATATTTCAAAATTTTAAGTTTATTCAAATATTTTTTGACTTAAAAAGCTAAGATCATTGTTTGATTTACTACAAACTTATAAATTATTTTTGTTCTAAGAATTTTTAATTGATCACTACCACCAACACTTAACATGAACTTAATTAAAGTATTAAAGTAAATCTTGATCAAATTTGGTCTATTATTCAACATGGCAACAATCTCAACAAGTAATAATTAGTAAGCCAATGTTTTTTTTTTGAAAATAATGAATATTGAAGTTTGTGACAACCCCAAGCAAATTCATCACAATAGTAATTCTTTGCTAATTGGTTAAAAAGGTCATCTTTATATCATAAATGATTGATCACATGTTGCGCTAGATATTAGGAAGAGTATTTTATGTCTATCTGACAATATATCCATTCACAGGATCAATAAAAGCAGATTTTTATCGATTGCCTCTCACGAAATGCAGGATCATATCCATAGACAATAATAAAATATAGTAAAATGGTTAAATATCAAAGTGTAATTTTATGTGATGTAAGAAATCACATAAGCATACAAAACTACTAATAACTTTGCATGAAAATGCCTTATAAAAATTTCTAATTATAATAAAAAATTAAGTTGTTATATAAAATGATTAAAAAATATTGTTCTTGAAAATTTCTAATTGAACCAAGATCAATCTTTTTCTACCTTTATATTTTTTCTGGGCAACTCTAGAGTAGCATCTTCATCATCTACGTCGATTGTAATATCAGGCTGGAGTTGAATTTCTTGTGCTATTATATTGCCTTCGCCTCGTTCATCTTTTGTCTTTTCATCTAACTTCACCAGGAATTTGAATGTTTTTCCGATGTTCAAAACAAATTTTTGGAAATATGGACTCTGATTATTTTTCTGTTGCAATGAGAACAAATGTTATATTAATACTTATGAATTTGTTTATTTTCTAATTTATTACTTGAATAGAGTTAGGAATTACCTCTTTCTTTTCTGTAATGAATGTTTTTGCTTTGCATCTAATAAGAGTTTCTGCTACGTCGAAGAGTGTTACTCTTGCATTATCCGTGCCATTTTCCACGAGAATCTTAACTAAGTACATGTATTTTTCTTTGTTAATTTGTAAAGACAATTAGTATTGTATTTTAATATGTTCATGGCATTAAAAAATATATATTACTTAACCTTGGTACTAGGTCATCAATGATTCTGCGGTATTTGTCATTCAGACACTCTTTACTAACATCTTTATCAACCTTCTTGTCACAGCCTTCGCAAGTATAGAATCATGGCTCGAGCCTATTTAAAATAGTAGTTATCTTTGTCTTAAATGTGCAATACCGTGCCTGTATATTAATAAAGTTTAGTTAGATTTAAATTTATAGATAAGAATATGTATATAATATTGTACCTGTATCGAATTCTGTGACTTATGCATAATATCACTAATATGAATTTCCTTGGCATTTTTAAAAAGCATCGATGGAGATCCTTTTGCTTTTGCAGATTCTTCCAATTGAAACTTGCATATTAGATTAAAATATAATAATATTTTATTATTAGGTTATATAAAAGTATGCTTGTTCTGCTCACCATTCCCTTAATTCGCTAGCTAGTTCTATTTTTGGGTTGATACATAATGTTGAAATAATTTGCGACGATATGCTTGTATCTCCTGCAAAAATAAGAAAATTATAGGAGTAATTTTATGTTTAGTTATCTTTAATAAGAATTTCAGCAATAATTTATGTACCTTGATAAATAGAGATTTTAAAATCCGATAATGCTATTACAGGCTTATATTTAATTTCTGTTTTAAGAATTGATCCTTCATTTGTAGCCAAATCTCCAAATAAATTTGCACGCATTGGCATTCCACTGCATATGAAAAAGAAAGAACGTTAATATTTTTTTCTCTTATGATATTTCTAACATCCATAAGCGTGATTTTCCCTCCTAGTGTCTGGTTTGTTGTGTCTTGTAATATAGTTGATCGTCGGCTTAACATTAGTTGTTATTGTAAGAATATCTGCAAGTGATTTGATAAAAAGATTATGATTCTGTAGATTAATGTGTCATTTTGTATTGAAGATTTAAGTAAGAAGTTGGTAAGTACTTACTAATTTTTGTTGCATCTTTCATGGAAAATGCTTCTTCAAATTGGATAAAGTTGTTAAATATGTTCTCCAACTGGAATCCTGTAGGTGCTTCTTTGATCGATAAGTCTTTTGTTAGTACTAATTTAAGTGACTTGTGGATACTTGGAAAAGCTGGGTTTATTCCTTTCACTTCTCCATTTGAAATAAAAATAATTTAATTTTTTTGAAGCATATCTATAAACTTTTCGATAGTCTCTCCGTACATTACTGCTTGTATTTTGTTACCCTGCAAATATTATTAACACCAGAGATCAATTTATAAAAAATATAATTAATTAATATAAATTAATATATTATATGTAAATAGGGAAACATCATAAAAAGCCATTCTGATAGTTATCGGTATTTTAATGTAATTTACCGATTAGAAAATGAGATTTAGCAATATTCATATGATCAGATGTAACGTTGGGCAAACAATATAATATTAAAAATAATTTTATTTTACCTTTGCGTCAGCAACAATCAGCTTTAGTATTTTCTCTGACCCTTTTACATTTTTATAAGTTGCCTCTGCACTTCGAAGTATGATCCATTCTTTCTGAAACTTCTTGAGCTGGCTTATTTGGATGTGCTGAGTATGTTCTTCAATACCGGTAATCATATTTTCTGTTAAATAGATTAAAATATACATGTTAGTTTTGAACAATATTATAGAATATACTATATCATAGAAAATGAATTTATTAATTCTTGTTCCTCATAAGATTTTGAATATTTTTAACTAATAATATATATCATAGAAAATGAATTTATTAATTCTTGTTCCTCATAAGATTTTGAATATTTTTAACTAATAATATTGTTTGAGTGGGGTTAAAAAGTAAATGCTAAAGGGAAAAAGTTATACAATATTGAAAATTATAAGTTATAGGAATGAACATGAATGAACATACGCAATTATTCTTATAAATTAATTACCTTTAGAATAGCTATTGTGACTTTGAAGTTCATTTCATGTTTGTTGGCTGGAGGACTTTCTTGTATACTATATTTTTTGTGTATCTTTCATATTTTTTAAATTGTCCGTCTGATATTATTAGGATTTTGGTTGTTGTCATTGAAGTCCCTCGTGATAAAGCAACATACAGCTGTCCATGAGAGAAAACGTGTTGAGGTAGATAGATGCCTACATGAGGAATTGTTTGTCCTTGTGATTTATTGATTGTCATTGCAAAACATAGCCGTATTGAAAATTTCTTTCGTTTGAAATTGAACGAGAACCCTTCATCTTCTGCTGGAGATAATAGTATTCTTAGCAAGAAAACTTCTTTCCCTGTATGTTGGCCCATTGTGATCTTAGCGTAGATTATATTACAATTAAAATCTTGACATACCATTCTTGTTCCGTTGCATAGCCCATTAGTCGGATCCAGGTTCCTTAATAAAATAATAGGACAATATTTCTTTAATACCAGCTTGTGGGGTGGTAGTCCATTTGGTAGCAACGTGTTTAGGAATTCTGGCTGGTAGTGATGATTAGTGTCATCAACTGCTTCATCAAAGCTGTAGAATTCTTTTTCTTCACTTGGAAATTGTTTTATGATTCTATCATTTAGCATGTCGACATATTCATTTTTTGTTGCCAGGATAGCTCGATCTTTGATATAGTCAATGGATTTGAAGTTCTCATCTAAATATGGGAAAATTGCATTTATTAGACAATCCTCTGGTAAATCATCACTTTGATTCTTTATCAAAATAGAAGTGGGCAATGCTATTAGGTCATCAGCCACTGTCGGTTCATCATCATTTCCAACTCTTAAAAGGAATTCGCTAAATATTGAATCTGTTCTTGCTCTCATATTCTTCGATAGCTTCAACTTTTCCATTTTGCTCCACAAATATGAGCTTACTAAACTTTCTCTAACAATTTGTGATCTTGTTGCTCGGGGTACTACTGGTAAAACTTGTCTGAAATCCCCACCAAATACTATTACTTTGCCACCAAATGGTTCAGGGTACTACTGGTAAAACTTGTCTGAAATCCCCACCAAATACTATTACTTTGCCACCAAATGGTTCATCTTGATCCATTATATCCCTTAATTACTTTGCCACCAAATGGTTCATCTTGATCCATTATATCCCTTAATGTTCTATCTAATGTTTCAATTGTAACACGTTTAGCCATTGGAGCTTCATCCAAAATTATTAACTTAGCTATATTAATCAGCTTTGAGGTTCCATCTTGCTTGGATATGCTACACATAGATGATTCTGTTGTTGGGTTTTTTATCTTAAATCTGGAATGTGTTATTCGGCCTCCAGGCATTATTACTGCTGCCACGCCTGATGTCGCTATAGCAAGAGCTATCATCCCTTCTGATCTTACTTTGGCTAGCAAAGCACAGTATAAGAATGTCTTCCCAGTTCATCCTAGCCCATCAATAAAGAAAATCCCATTTTTATTTCCTTGAATTCGTGTTAGTACGGAAGTGTATGCATTATATTGTTCTGGATTGAGTGATGATTCAGCATGGAGGTCTTCGAATTTGTACATTGAGTTCATCTTGAATTTCTCTTGGGTATGAACTTCCTTTTGAATGAGGGTTAGTTTGAATAGGCAGTAAATCAAATTTCTTGATATCCTTTCCCATGCTCTCTAAGAAGAATTTAATGTTGTAAAGGGTGTCGTTTATAATCGAAACTTTCGTAGCACCAGGTCTCCTTGAGAAGTCTTCAGATAATGAGTCAATGTATCAATCCCATAATTTGTTAACATTTGCGGGCTCACAGTGAACCAATATCGTTGCAAACATGCGGCAAAGGGTTGCTGGCATTTGAAAGATGACGACTTCATCTAAGCATTCTCTGATGCTATTATCAGATTCCAATAAACCTAATTTTTGAGCTGAATGTTTGAATGATGTGCATTGAATTCCATCCACGGTCAATAGATTCCCAAATGAGGTGGGACATCTAATGTGAGTAAGTAAAAGGCGTAAGTAATATCTTTCCCCTTCAATTGGATTAGCACCATTTATACGGCCTATAACATGTCTTTGTTTTCTTGGACTCTAACATTTTGTTGTCGAATCCCAAACATAATATTCGAGAAGTTCACAATATAATAACTCCTTTTATTGATCCTTTTTTGGTTTTGATTTGTTAGCATCTTTAATTTTTGAACATAGTGTAAAAAATTCTGTAAGCATCGTCTTGTGGACATGGTCCCAGCGGATGAGCTTCGATAGATCTTGATTTTTCCAATAGGAAACAAATTATTGATTCAGCAAGTGTAGTTGTAAGTTGATGACAGCTGGGTAGATCTCATTAAGATAGAATTCATATATTCTCCACAAAGCTTCTTGAGCTGATACCCATCTTGCATCTTGAAAATTTTTGATTTCATTCACAAGTCTTTCTCCTTCATTATATTCAATGTTTACTGTCACTTTATCATGACCCTTATATATGTATTTGTAAAGATACTTCACTGTTTTAATGTCTGAGCATATTTTAACATTAATGTGACAATTATAACATGTCAGTAAATATGGATTATAAGGTACAACCCACTGATTATTAATGATTTTATTGCGGACCAACATTGTTTTATTATCATTCATTCTCTTATAAATTGGGTAAGCATCTTTTGCTTGAATTGATTGTGAACTAAAATCGTGAGGATAGTGATATTTACATTCTCTATTTTACATGCAACTATTCTTCATGTTCAACTCTCCACAGGGTCCGTGCATCATATGTTTTTTTACCAATTCATACAGGATCGGGTGTTTGGATTGGTCTGGAATTTCTACAGATACATATTTATCATACTGATCTAATGATGTGATCTTGTGATCTCCAATAAGAATTATTAATATATGTGCATGTGGTAGCCCTCTTTTTTGAAACTCAATCACATGAACATGTGCGACAACTTTCCCAAAGATCTCCTTCTTAAATAGTTGATCTTTCAAGTCTTGGAGCTTTGCTCGAAATATCCTTGAGGTTAGGTCTGGCCTGTCATTATGGCTTTGGCCTGGATGTAGTTGCTCAATGATCTCTTCCCATTCTGGATTACATGTCATTATTATAAAAATATCAAGCTTTCCAAATCGTTGTACTAATGACATTGCATTAAGGTATCTGCGACGCATGTCTCTAGGACCACCTATGAATGATGATGGAAGAACTATTCTTTTGCCCACTTGGCTTGCATTTGCTTCGTCGGTATCTACACTGTCGACAATGCCTAAGAATAACTCTGCTCTGATTTCTGATTGTTTATTTCTAAAGTAATCAAGCCTTGTTGTTTCAAGCTTTATGTACATATCAATAACATATTGATGGAATAAACGACCTGCTGATGTAAGTATAAAAGATTGTCAAATGTCTCTTATCTGGAGCTTATGACAATAATAATCTCGGCATAAAACTTTTTCGGGTTTTGGTGCCTTGACGCCTGTAAATTTAGGCGTTAATCTATATTCATATATAATAATATTGCTTAGAAATATGAATTAAATTTTACCTTCGCTTTCTCGGTTAAATATGTCTTCTGCAGATGTGAAGGTAGGTGGAGATATTGAAGTTGGTATTATAGTTCTTTGTTGATTGTAAGTACTAATATCGCATTTATCCCTTCTTTTAATATTTTGATGCCATCCAACTGTTTGTGGAAAATTTTGCAATAAGAAAATGAATGAAAGAACTGTATTTGATTTTATTCTCTCTAACTGCTTAGAAAAAGAATGTTTACAAATCTCTCAACTCTCGATTACAATTGGATTTCCTGATTACAAAAGAGAAGAGAATGATCTAGATTCTCCCCTTTGTTTAAAACTGGGTTCTTCACGGTGGCGATGAGATGCCTCCCTCGAATGCTCGCGTCGAGTTTGCTTCTTGTTGATGATCCGAAAATTTCAATTCACTGGAACAACTGACTTGTCTGGTTGATAACTCTTGACGAGTATTGTAGCTTAGAACGAGTAACAAACTCTAATATGAAAAGAGTTATTGAAACCGAAAATGATTCGGTTAATAAGCCAAGTATCGAATGTCTAGACTCTTCAGCTGATGATGATTCCCCAGACTGTGTAAGGAGTTGATCCTCTCACTCTCTGAATCCGATTTCAAGATCTCTCTCTCTGATTCTCCAAAAATCCAACCCCGAACTCTGTTGAGTTTGTTGATATTTATAGGGAGATTAGGGGTGTAACTGCCCCCATAATCCGCTCCTAAATGAGGGTTTAGTTGCCTCATTAATCGGTTGTAACAACCCACGTAAACTACGAGGAGCGGTTTTCGAAACTGCATGGATCGTGTTTGAACAGGTCAGAACCTTGACTAGCGTTCTGGCATAGATTCTGCGCTTGAACGCAGCATCTGGAAGTACGATCTGCAGCGATGTGAAGCTGCGTCGTGCAGCGATGTGAAGCTGCGTTCTGCAGCGATGTAGAGCTGCGTTCTGCAGCGATGTAGAGTTGCGTTCTGCAGCGGTGTAGAGCTGTGTTCTGCGATGTTTGAAGGTGCGTTTGGCAGCAGTATAGAACTGTGTTCGGCGTCAGTTGGAGCTGCGTCTGGCAGCGGTGTAGAGCTGCTTCAGAGTGAGTACGTTAGCGTTCACCAAATTTTGCAAGATGTCTTTGAAGACATAGCACTTTCTAGTAGGATGTCCCAAGAACCTATGATAGCGACAGTAATTGGGGTCATCTACCTTCCCTGCTTCATCTAGTTTTCTGATTTTAGGGAGCTGCAATTTATTGTTCTTCCGAAGTAGTTGGAACAGAGTGTCCACATGCTCTTCTTTGAACGAATACTGCTTGGGCGCTCTTTGCTAATTGGGTGTCTTGCCTTGCTTAGTAGGCGGTGGTACTTGCATGTAGTCAGCTGCTAAGGTCTCTTTTCCCTTAGACCGCTGGGCGTTGTTCTGATTACGTTGCTGTTGCGGCTTGGGTTGTGGCTCTTCTTCAGCTTTGATCCGAGCGACAATCTCTTCAGCTTGCTCCCCTTGCGAAACCAGTTGTCTCAAGGAGCGACATTCTGCTACCCCCATCTGAGCAAGGAGCTGGGTCTGCAAGTTGTGCCTGCAAGTTTCAACCAAGGTTGATTGGGTCATACCTGAAGGGCATCGCAATGCCATGCTACGGAATCTTTCAACATAGGTCTTGATAGATTCTCCTTTCTTCTGCTTAGTGGCGAGAAGAGTCGGGACTGAGACCTCTGTGTCGTCTTCAAAGAATCTGGCAAAAAAAAAGCCTTTCCAAATCTACCTATTTCTGAATAGATCCAGCAGGTAGTTTCATAAACCACTCAAAGGCGACACCTTTGAGGGTACTGATGAATAGCCGGGTCAGAATGACGTCGTTTGCCACTACATCTCCAGTCTGAGACTTGAAGTAGTAGATATGCTGACTTGGTGATCCTGTGCCATCGAACGGTTGTAAGGTAGGGGCCTTGAACTTCGGCGGATAGGGAGCTGTATCCCATTCTGCGGGGTAAGGCTGTATCACCCCTTCCTCGCGAAGCTCGCTTCTGTTGGCTATTGCGTTAAGGCGGGCTTCTAGCTCATCCACTTTAGTTGACTGAGGAGGATTCTATTCTCTTTCCACCTCATTCTCATTTTCAGAAGAGGACCCCAAATTATGAGTTTCGTGATCCAAGTTCTCGAGCATCTTCTGCTTTCCTTTAGAGGCCATCTTCCGAGAGGATTCAGGTTTTTGGCCTTTTTCGGCGAGGAGTTGGGCCAGCATATCCTTCATTTGGAGAAGGGTATCTTGTTGTGCATGGAGCATAACATGGTGATCGTTGACTGTTTTGGCTAAGTCTTCAGGATTGCCCGTCATATAGACAGAAGTCTCTCGTGCTACGACGGAGCTTGAAGATTGAGATTCAACGATTGCCGAATGTTCTTCATTGGAAGTAACTCCTTTGGCCAACTTTCGATAGTCTACTGAGCGGATAGCTCCGGTCCGTGTCCGAGTATGTCGATATACCCCTTCGAACTCATCATAAATTTCTCGAACAGTAGGGGAATGGCTCTTTTCTGATTCATCAGAACTAGGATACGAGGCCTTTCCTCTGCTGGTCATGTTGATGGTAACCTGAGGGTATTCGGCTTCAGAAACTTTCTTCTTTTAACGACATCGTCGTTTGGTAGGTCTTGCGACGTTAGAAAGTCTGTCGAATACAGACCTGCGAGGCTCAAGTGTACAACAGTGACATTTGGAAAGGACTGTTGAAATAAGCCGCTCACAATGACATGAATGAGCCGCTCGTTGCATTGGCTTTTCTCTGGAGAGTAACTCTCGCAAATCAGAGACTTAAGGATAATTCTTCGTCGGGGATGAGACCCCCTGTCCTTGAGTGAGTGAGACTGGTCCTTATTGGACATGAATCTTAAGCCCACGTCGACTTCCTTAAACTTGGCGGACTATATCACGTTCTGGAATCGGACTGCGAAGGTCGCGTTGTGATTTATAAACACCAGGCCTTGGCCTGTGTTTATTTGATGAAACAGACCCCTTAGGGTCCTGTTTTACTTGGACGCACCCATGAGGTGCGTGTTTTCCCTTAACAGTGCTGTGTTCTGGATGGACAACGCACCCCTGAGGGTCGCGTTTAAGTTGTATCACCCGAGGTTCATAGTTGGTCTCATTACCTCGAAGCGTGCGTTCTAGAGTATGAACGCAGTGCTTGGGCAGAGCTTCAAAAACACAATCCTTGCGTTGGACCAGGGATTGATTTTCTCGGAGATGCGCTCGTCGGATGGATCTTCTCTGTCTTCGAGCGGCGTTCTTCTTGGCTTATTTCAGAGCCTTAGCCGTGTCTTTGATGTTGATTGGATCTTCCTCCGTCATAGGCCTCTTACAACCCAATACACGCCATGTTGAGATGGGCGTGGGATCTTCGACTTGCAGAGCAAGTTTAAGGCTTTAGCCAAAGGAGATGGCTTTCTTTGGCGTTTCATCAGCAGTTAAGACCTCCTTAGAGGCATTTCGCCTAGCTTTAGGGCTAAGTGATCTAGAGGAGAGGGCCTCCTTGTACTTGGCTTGGTCAAACTCTACAACAAGAGTTTCAACAGTGGTTCCAGTGAGATGAACGTCGGATTGCGCCACCACTTCCTCGTCAGAGAAGCTAATCCCCAGCGGAGTCGCCATCTTTTGTTTGTGGAAAATTTTGCAATAAGAAAATGAATGAAAGAACTGTATTTGATTTTATTCTCTCTAACTACTTAGAAAAAGAATGTTTACAAATCTCTCAACTCTCGATTACAATTGGATTTCCTGATTACAAAAGAGAAGAGAATGATCTAGATTCTCCCCTTTGTTTAAAACTGGGTTCTTCACGGTGGCGATGAGATGGCTCCCTCGAATGCTCGCGTCGAGTTTGCTTCTCGTTGACGATCCGAAAATTTCAATTCACTGGAACAACTGACTTGTCTGGTTAATAACTCTTGACGAGTATTGTAGCTCAGAACGAGTAACAAACTCTAATATGAAAAGAGTTATTAAAACCGAAAATGATTCGGTTAATAAGCCAAGTATCGAATGTCTGGACTCTTCAGTTGATGATGATTCCCCAGACTGTGTAAGGAGTTGATCCTCTCACTCTCTGAATCCGATTTCTAGATCTCTCTCTCTGATTCTCCAAAAATCCAACCCCGAACTCTGTTGAGTTTGTTGATAGTTATAGGGAGATTAGGGGTGTAACTGCCTCCATAATCCGCTCCTAAATAAGGGTTTAGTTGCCTCATTAATCGGTTGTAACAACCCACGTAAGGCACTCCTCAGATCGTGGGTGAGGAGCGGTTTTCGAAACTGCATGGATCGTGTTTGAACAGGTCAGAACCTTGACTTGCGTTCTGGCATAGATTCTACGCTTGAACGCAGCATCTGGAAGTGCGATCTGCAGCGATATTGAGCTACGTTGTGCCGCGATGTGAAGCTACGTCGTGCAGCGATGTGAAGCTGCGCTCTGCAGCGATGTAGAGCTGCGTTCTGCAGCGATGTAGAGCTGCGTTCTGTAGTGATGTAGAGTTGCGTTCTGCAGCGGTGTAGAGCTGCGTTCTGCGATGTTTGAAGGTGTGTTTGGCAGCAGTATAGAACTGCGTTCGGCATCGATTGGAGCTGCGTCTGGCAGCGGTATAGAGCTGCGTTGGGCAGCGATTTGGAGCTGCGTTGGGCAGCGATTGAACTACGAACAGTGAAGTTGTGGCTGCCTTTTTTGTCTTTATATATGGATGACACCAATGACCATTTGAGAAGGTCCTATTCAGGACATTTGTGACAATTGAGGCATCTCAATAACGCTCTATCTCTTTGCATGGCTTTGTACTTCTCAGCATGTCGAATATTTGCCCACAGTTCTCTAGATCTTCCTGCTTTTCTAAAATCATTATACTGCTCATCAGCATCTCTAATAGTTGCTAATATGATGTTAGTCGTGTTGTTGTCGCAGCCATCAAGATCAATCATCTCAAACATGGAACTGTGTTGATAGCTGAGGATGCAATGATTGCGGTGCTTAGTCTTTTGGAGCGTAGCCACTTGTGTTTTGACTGTAGGGATGAATTCTAGCTCTCGATTTCATCATGGTCCATAGGGGCGTCTCTCGATTGTAGCTTTATGTTGGGTAACAAGAAAGTGGTCTGATTGTGACTTTCATTGTTATAGCTTGATGATGATCAGCTATCCATTGTGATTTTTAGACAGCCTACACCAACCTCTCCATTTGGAAAGATTAAGGGATACTGCAGTGAATCATAACAGCCAAAATAGTGTTTCACTTCATGTCTTCCTCCTGAGTGTGCATGGACAATAATCTCTCTCTCAAATGGCGCATTATCATTACTTCCTTCAACCCAGATTGCAGCCACCTGATCTGCTGTTGGTGAGTTGTAAACACGTTGATCTAGTACAATATTACTATTTATTAGTATCTTTAATTCTTCAAAAGATTGATAATCATTCAATTTGCGAAAGAACTTTGCATATGGGTTTCCTTGTAATATATCTATCAAGCTCTTAGTTGTGATTTCACTCATATTTGCATTGTGTAGAATTCTGAATCGATTTTGCAATTCATTCTCTGTATCATAGAAGTAAAGCTGAAAGTATGAAGGCTTATTTTCCTTTGGAATTAGAGCCGAGAGATTATGATATATTTGTCCTTGTGCTCTAAATGTGAAAACTCCTTTTCTATTTGATGCGAGCTCTTTATCAAATCTTAGCCCAAACGATGTGAATGAGAAAATACTATTGTATATTTTGGTGTGGCTTCGGAACTCAATTACCTCTGGTGTTTGCATTGTATAAAGGGCAAATAATTCATTTGGAATATTCACATCTGCTAGGTGGATTTCACCGTTGTGACAACAAAATGTTGGAGGCTCATGTTCAAACTTTTGGATCCACAATATGCACAAAACTTTGGAGTGCGTAGCTTATATAGTAAAGAACATACCGGTTCATGAAGAATTTGCCCTAGAACAAATATAAATATTTAATAAACTAATATATAATATTATATGGCTCTTTCAATAAACTATAAAGTATATGTACACCAACCTTCATGCTCATAGGCCAGTAGAAGGGCTCCACAAAATAGATCAACTTTACGTTATCGTTTGCCATTAATAGTATTACCAGAAGAGTCATTACTGTGTCGCTTTCTCTTATTATCCGCAATTCTCTGAATGTAAGATTTCTTTTGCTCATCACTCAACCGAGAATATTTAGTCTTTTTAATTCTGGGTATTGGAGTGTTCTCTTCTGTTTAAAAAAATGTTCATGTAGTATTATAAATACATACACATATACTAATATAATAATATATGAATAATTCATTATTGAGTTTAATGCAAACCTTGGCTTGAAGCCATTTTAGGCGAGAAAGTGTTGTATAGTAGTTATGATATCCAAAAACCAGAGAATAAGTTTCTACAAAGAAAATCATATGTCATATTACTATTAATTTATGAATATATATGAGCAATGCAGATAGTTAGACAAATTAGTGAAAATTTTCATAAAAATTCAAAAGTAAACAATCAACTATAATCATTATCACAATATAAAATAATTTATTGATATCATACACTAACCTGATACCCGTAATTATGGAATAAATCTTGAGTATAAAATTGGAATTGAGATGATATTATCCTATAGGTAAAAAAATATGTGTCAGAAAATAAAAAACCATATGAAAATTATATCAACAACAATAGGGGACAAAAATATACTTAAAAATTATAATTCACCTTAATCAAGTGAGTTTAGAATAAATTAGTCAACTATTCTTTCTAAACAATAATTTTGATGGTACTTAGTAAGTAATCAAACAACATGCATTACGAAAACTTAAGTGTTATTAAAATTAGCAAGTGTTATGAAATTTTTCGTAAACAGTGGGTGTCGTCTGTTTACGCACTTGGATTTCGTAGACCAGGATACGAGAATGATTTATTTGCAAATCTAGGGATACTAATAAGATGTATCTCAGTTTGTGCAGAAAAAATAATGAATATTATGTTTAGATGGCCGGCAGTTTCTTTAGTTAGTATCTAGAAAAGAGAATCCATTATTTCAGTTGGCCTTACAAGTGAAGAAGAAAGAATATTAATGAAACAAAATAGGCAGGAAAGTTACATAAAATCATACATGAAAAATTGTACACATATCAAATTTATATTTAAACAAAGAAATCTAAAAATTACAAAACATCCCTTGGGAAAATAAAAATTTCAAATAACCACCTCAAAATCTAAAAGTTTTAAAGTGCCACATAAACAAATACAAACAGCCGCCCTAAAAAATCTTGAATTTGCAAAGCCCCTTAAATTTAAGAATTACAAACAACGCCTAAAAAGTATGATAATTTCAAATAATCCCCTTAAAAGTACAAAAATTGTAACACTCCCATAGAAAATTTTAAAAGTTACGATAGCCCTAAAAATCTTTTAAAATTTGCAAAAGCTCCCAGAAAAACATGAAATTCTTAAAAATAATAGATTACAATAGACCAATAAAAAAATATGAAAATCACAAAAAAAACCTAAAACTTAAGAAAATTACAAACAATCCCCTAAAAGATCACAAAATTACGAACAAAACCTAAAGGGTTTGAAATTACAAAAAAACCCTAAAAGGTTTTCAAATTGCAAACAAAATCTAAAAATTCAAAACCTTCAAGCAACCTCCTAAATTACCAACAACTCCTTGAAGAATTAAAAAAATTACAAATAACCCCCTTTAAACCCGAAATTACAAAAAAAAACTCAAAAAAATTCTAACAGACCCGTACAGAATATAAAAATTACAAACATCCTCATAATAATATCTATTTAAATAATAATAGTATAATTAAATTTTATGATCTGAAAAAAGATTAAACATACAATATAAGTAATTGCTTTAAAATAATCTAATCTAATCTAATACGAAGAAAATAGATAAAACGATGTGAAAATTATTATAATTTTATAATTAATAATTTTTAAACAATCTAAACTAATCTAATAAGAAAAAATAACAAAGTCACATATTTGTTGAAGGAGATGAAAGTGCTATGAAAATTATTATAATTTCTGATCTGAAAAAAAGATCAAACATATGGAGAAAAAATCTAAAAACAATTTTTTCTGCAAGGTTATGAGAGAAAATCAAAAACAAATCCGGAAAGATCAGCTTATTTCAGCGGGATGTACGCATTTTTGCATTGAAATTTCAAATAATGTGAGGATTTGAATAGAAGTCATGTCTAAAAGAGTCCAGAACCAAATATATGGAGGTCACATCAGGTATTTAACAAAACAGAGATTTACTGAGAAACGAAGAACAAATCTTTGATTCCCTTTTTCTCCTTATTTTCTATCCGAACGGTCATTTAAATCCCAACCCGGAAAACAAGAGGAGGAGAAAAAAATAAAGGAAAGGGCGCCCTAAATACTATTGGATATCCACGATGCAATGGCATCCTCATCCTGTGCACTCCCTGAATACACCCTCTCCAAACTCTTGAAATCCCCATCATTTTCTCAAAAGCACCTCAAAGCCATCCACTCTCGCATCATCAAGCTCGGCCTCTCTAACTCCACAATCCTCGTGACCTCTCTCATCAACTCTTGCGTCAAATCCAATCTCCTCGCCGATGCCCACCAGACATTTGATGAACTGCCTCACAGAGACCTCGTCGCTTGGACTTCAATGATAACTGGCCATGCCCATCTGAGTTTTCACCAAAAATCACTATCCTTCTTTCGGAGGATGATAGGTTCCGATGTAGCTCTAGACGCGTTCTCATTCTCCAACGCTCTAGTCACTTGCTCGGGCATCAAAGGGTTGAACTTGGGCCGAGAGATTCATGCCCAAGCGATTAAAAGGCCTTTTGATCGTGTTGTTTGTAATGGGTTGATTGGGTTTTATATAAATTGTCATTGTGTTGCTTACGCTGAGAGAGTGTTTGAGTTGGTGCCGGTAGAGGAATTTTACTTGGAATGAGATGATGTCAGGTTATCTTTACAATGGGGAAGCTGAATTGGCTTTGAGGAGCTTGGGTTTGATGGTTTTGGAGGGAATTAAACCAGATGAATATTCTCATGCTATTTGTATTGATGGTTCTGGATCTATTTCTGTTAAATGTCAATTTTTTCTTTCTTAGAAGTAAAAACATTTTTCATCTATTGAACGTATGCACTATGCAGGCACGCGAATAATAATTTAGTGGAAGAAAAAATAGATTACGAGAAAATAGATTATTATAATATTACTATGTAGTCTTGATTGGAAAACCTAGATTTCAAATATGGATCGACATTATTTATATTTTGGATTCTATTAATAGTAGTTTGTTTCAAATCATATAATTGAAAGTGGTTTTCTCTATATGTTTTGTTTTATTAAGAGTATTTATTTTGCTGATTTTATCAAATAATATCTATTTTCCAGCTAAAATGCTTTCATTTTCAATTAAAACATGTAATGGTTAGCTTTTTAAGAAATCATTTTCTCAATATGAAAAATAGTTAATAGCGTCCATTGTATTGTATTTTATATTACATGGTCTTTTTTACTACATACATAACATGAGATATTGTTCACATAACATAGTGAATATGATAATCACATTTTATTACAATTTTATACCCTCATTATCTATTTTATATGAATAAATTTACCACTAATAATTGTTTTTATATTTGAATTGCAGGTTAATGAAGAATAAATCTCGAACGCCTATCTCTCAACAAAAACTCATTGTTTAAATGAAGAAATGAAGCCATTGGAAAATCAATTTCCAAATTATCCAAAAGCCCAAGCTATGATGAAGGATTAAAGCTCAAGAAATATCAAAGCCCAAAGTCAAATCCAAAATAAAATGCATGAAGAAATTAAAAAGCCCAAAAAGCCCAAAGATGCCAAGAGCCCAACAACAAAGAGGATCTGCGGACAGCAATGGAGAAGAGGCAGGCATCGATGCCTGCATCGATGGGGGCATCGATGCGGGTATCGATGCCCGTATCGATGCCTGCATCGATACCCCTATCGATGCTGGCATCGATACGCTGGGCGGTTTGTTACAGTTTAATGGCTGAAAATTGTTGGTTTTGGATAAGATTTCGATCCAACGGCTCTCATTCACTGATGTTTACTATAAATAGGGGTAGAGAGTGAGGGGTTAGAGGTGTGAAAATTTTTGTAACTCCTTTTGGAGAGGAGGGCTACTCTTAATTGAGAAGGCCTTCCAAAATTGTAACTTTTTGTTGCAATTAATAATAATAATTTTTTCACCACTTTAAATTTTTCTCTTCTTCTCTTTGTTGGATGATGAAGATGAAGATGAAGATGGAGAATTATTTGAAGGTTTTTTTCTTTTTGTTTATTTTCTTTTTATTTGATTCGCCTTTAGGCTAGAACCCTCTAGGGAATCACCCTTTTCTAAGAAGTGGGTTTAATTTTAGATTATCCATATCTATAATTGAATCCACCATCTTTAATTTCTTGTATTTTCTTTTATTTTTGAATTTTGTTCTTCATTCTTGATTTTTCATTTGTTTCTTGATTTTATTCATTTTTTTCCTTCTCACCTTATTGATCATACTCATTCTTTTTCAAATCCACTCTCACTTAAACTTTGCATCTATTTACACACCATTTTTACTCTCTCAATCTCTTCACAATCATATTCATTCATCACTCCTATTTTGTCACGCACACAATATAAGAACCGATTTTATATTTTCTCCTACAAAACACCTTCCTCGTGGGATCGATATCTTAAATACTCATTCTTCAAAAACTTGATGCGGCATAAACATGTACCAAAAAGATTGCAAGTGCACAACCATGTCAAGTTATAGTATTTAAGATATCGATCCCACGAGGAAGGTGTTTTGTAGGAGAAAATATAAAATCGGTTCTTATGTTGTATACGTGACAAATAGGAGTGATGAGTGAATGTGATTGTGAAGAGATTGAGAGAGTGAAAATGGTGTGTGAATAGGTGCAAAGTGTAAGTGAGAGTGGATTTGAAAAAGAATGAGTATGATCAATAAGGTGAGAAGGAAAAAATGAATAAAATCAAGAAACAAATGAAAAATCAAGAATGAAGAACAAAATTCAAAAATAAAAGAAAATACAAGAAATTAAAGATGGTGGATTCAATTATAGATATGGATAATCTAAAATTAAACCCACTTCTTAGAAAAGGGTGATTCCCTAGAGGGTTCTAGCCTAAAGGCGAATCAAATAAAAAGAAAAATAAAAGTTAGAAAGCAACTTTGCGATCACATTGATGATTAGATGTTGAATGGTTAATGGTGATATCTATTATTATTAAATCGGCTCAGTAAATTGATTGGGATATTTATAGTTCATCTGTCGATCATCTGTTTAGCGGCCATGGATGATTCCTGTGTACATTTCATTTATTTGCTGATTTGGTTTCAGCGATCATGATGAGATTGGTCCAAAAGGTTAATGGCTGAAAAATGTTTATTTTTCTTTCTTTATGATGTTATGAGATTTGAACTTCGACATTTATGATCCTCCACTAGAAGCTCCACGAAATGTTCCTAATATAGACGATGACTCCGATAAAGAAGATGAGTTACAGACTCAACGAGCAGCTGTAGGAGCTTGGAGAAATTCTATGGCAGATGCCATGTGGGATGATAGAAGCCATGTGGGATGATGGAAGTCGAGTCACTCTAGGGATTTAGATTTTTATTTTTTTTGTAAATTATTTTATTATTTGAGATGAATAGTGATGCTTTATTGCATTATATTTTATAGTTATCACTAGATTTTGCTTATCAATATTATATTATTTTTAATATACAATTATTAACAATAGTAATTTATACCCACCATTACCCCCACTAAATTATCCTACCAAATTATGCAACTTCATAATATTATCCATCATTATCCCACCAAATTATCCTACCAAATTATCCCACTTTAAGAATTACCTATCATTGTTCCACTAAATTATCCCAGTGTCAAAATATTATCCCACTTTACCAATTATCCCAGTTCTACTTAAAAAGTTCTAGGTGACTAACCCCCCCAAAAAGAAAAACTAAACCCAAGAGGGTTCTAGCCTCAAGGTGAATAGTATAAGAATTTAAAATCTAATTACAAAATAAATTGCAAAGTCTAAACTACAAAATAAAATTGCAAGAATTAAATGCAAGAAAATAAATCTACCCTATAAGCATGAAATAAATCTAAGGCAAGAGGGTTCTAGCCTCTTGGCTATTTAACAAAAAAAATAAAATCTAACTACAAGATAGAAATAAATCTAAACTAATAAGCAATAAAAGAGAAAAAGAAAAGAAATGCAAACCTTCAAATAATTCTCCATCTTCATCTTCATCTTCATCATCCAACAAAGAGAAGAAGAGAAAAATTTAAAGTGATGAAAAAATTATTATTATTAATTGCAACAAAAAGTTATAATTTTGGAAGGCCTTCTCAATTAAGAGTAGCTCTCCTCTCCAAAAGGAGTTACAAAAATTTTCACACCTCTAACCCCTCACTCTCAACCCCTATTTATAGTAAACATCAGTGAATGAGAGCCATTGGATCAAACTTGAGCCCCAAGAATGTAATTTCGGCCGTTGATGAATGAGAGCCGTTGGATCGAAATCTTATCCAAAACCAACAATTTTCAGCCATTAAACTGTAACAAACCGCCCAGCGTATCGATGCCAGCATCGATAGGGGTATCGATGCAGGCATCGATACGGGCATCGATACCCGCATCGATGTCCCCATCGATGCAGGCATCGATGCCTACCTCTTCTCCATTGCTGTCCGCAGATCCTCTTTGTTGTTGGGCTCTTGGCATCTTTGGGCTTTTTGGGCTTTTTAATTTCTTCATGCATTTTATTTTGGATTTGACTTTGGGCTTTGATATTTCTTGAGCTTTAATCCTTCATCATAGCTTGGGCTTTTGGATAATTTGGAAATTGATTTTCCAATGGCTTCATTTCTTCATTTAAACAATGAGTTTTTGTTGAGAGATAGGCGTTCGAGATTTATTCTTCATTAACCTGCAATTCAAATATAAAAACAATTATTAGTGGTATATTTATTCATATAAAATAGATAATGAGGGTATAAAACTGTAATAAAATGTGATTATCAAATACCCCCACACCTAAACCTTTGCTAGATCCTCTAGCAAAGAAATAAAAAGAAATTCTAACTCACTTTCGCAGGAATCGCGGTTGTATTTAGCGATACAACAAGCCTTTAACCTCGTAGGTAACCTTAGGACGAGTTGTAGCTTCTCAGTGAGGCGTTTCAGGAATATACCCACAAAAATTCAGTCAACTTGCCCAAATTAAAGAGAAGTCAGTAATAACTAAATTCACTTGAGAATTTAGATAATCTAATTGGAGCTAGTTATCACTCAAGAAAATAGTTTATATATAACTCTAACGTATTTTCAAGAAAACTTCTCATTTAGCAATACAAAACCAAACCAAACTTAGAAATTTCATTTAAAAGTTGTTGAAAAGAACATGCCTAACTCTTTGTTCAAAATAATTTTCAAGTTCTTGATCTTAAAATAGTTTCCAAACCATATATACAACTATAAAACATTTATAATTTTATTATTATTATTTATTATATTTTTTAACTCTTTCATCCTTGTGATTTTTTTCTACGTTTAACGGGCGTTCTATTGACATTTAACGAGTTGCGGCCAGATGGATCCCAACCCAAATGGCTTACTCATATAAGTATGGAAATACTCCTTGGGTAGGTGAAGTGAACCAAATAATTAACAAATAGTTCGATAATTACTCGAGTAACTATTCTGCGTCATATTCGATCGGTTAGTTCATTTACAACTTAAACAAATATTTTTAGTATTCGATTACTATTGCAAATAGAATTTAACCACATGTATATTCGCATTCGTTTAGTCTATCAAATATTCGTTTAAATTTGATCACTTATTATTATTATTTCACATATGATCATATTTTAACCTATTCTTACCATTTATATAAAGTGTTTATTACTGATTTTAAACTTGAACTAATCTTAAATTTATTTTCTAAACTGAAAATTTTGATAATATAACATACATAGCTTATTATAAAGGAATATTTTTTTAGTTAGAATTTAACATTTCATTTTAAAATCAAATTCGTTAGCGGAATAAATATACCTTTCTATATTCAAAAGTATGCGTGGATATCATGAATTTATCAAGATACCAATATTCGAGTTCGCAATTCGAAAAAGCCTCCATACATGAATATTAGAGTCTGCATCGAATTCGCATATTTTAAACAAATCAAATACGAACACTTAGATTCATTCATTCTGATCATTTACACCCCGACTTGGCTATACTCGGTCCTTAGCTTTATAAGATATAGAATCACTTGAATTCAAGAGTTTTTTATTTCGTTTTGGTGCCCATTTTTCGCACTCTTCTTTTGCATTTTTTTTTGTATATGTATATATATTTTGAAAAATATGTAAATCAAGACACTTTGAAAAATTATTTTCAACTCTAAGTTAGGCATGCAAAAATTTCATTATTTTAAATAAAAGTCCAAGTTAAGGCTTAAGTAAAGTATACTACTTTGAAAATCATTTCTTAAGAAATTTATTTAGAGTTATCATAAAAGGTGAACTTAAGTAAATAACTAATTAGGGATTAGAAAATTTCAAATTTATCAAATAAATCAATTATTACATAACTCTATCAATTTGGCAAGTGACGATATTTTTTTTTATAATTTTTTTTAAAGAAAAAAAAGGGAAAATGTAACTAAAAATGTAAAATAAAGAGAAAAAAATAACTAATTCCCACCCCCACACCTAAATTTTGCATTGTCCTCAATGCAAACTCTATGATGCATAAAGTAAAGCAGATAAGAAGTGAAGCACTTACATTTGGTTTGCTGATAAAAATCTGCAATTACCTTTGGTCTGAGGAGGATGAAAACAACAATTTATTCTTCTTCTTTTTTTTTTCTTCTTTTTTTCTCTTTTCTTTTTTTTTCTTTTTTTTCTTTTCATTTTTTTCTCTTTTTTTAAACAACTTAACAAGAAACTCTCAAATGAGAGAAGAATAAATTCTTTTTATTATTCTGAAATAAACAAAATAAACAATGTAGAATGAAATATTCAACATGAAGAGTTTCTGTTCTATATTGAATCCTACCTTACTGTTGAAAATTCTTCCCCGGATTCTAAACAAATTCAGAATGATATAATCAATAATGTGAATTTTCAAGCATTTCGGGGTGTTCAGTAATTCTTACAACAAGGTAAGGTAGGTATTATTGGTGTCATGCATTTTGTATTTCTTAATGAACTTAGACTCTTGTACTGTGAAGTTTTGTTTTCTAACAACCAATTCTTCTGTGAAGTTCTGAAAATTTGGTTGTTGATTATTCTTCAAGAATCTAAGTTCATCAAGGAAGAGTTCTTCAAAATTTAATTCAAAGCAGCAAATGTTTAACACAGTTTTATTATTCTCAAGGACCTGATCTGCTTCTTCTAAAAACTCTAACTCTTCATCAAAAATCTCCTCAAAACTTAAATCACACTCTTCTTCTTCTTCTTCTTCTTCTGATCTTTCCTGAATGTAATTTATTTCTAGAGGCTGATTATTTGGTTGGTCCCCTGGATTAAAAATGTTAAGATCAGCAGTCAAATTCCCAAAGGACAGCTTCATTTGACCAGTTCTACAGTTGATGAGAGCATTAGAAGTGGCTAAGAACGGTCGTCCTAAGATGACAGGTGTCTGTCCTTTTGGATTGGAAACATAATAACTTTCGTCGATATTGGCGAAAACTGTACTGCCTATTCGTTTTGTAAATCTATGATTTTGAAATGACATGTGATCTGGTCAAATAATAAACATGATTTACTTCATAAACTGATATATGATTTATCTATAATTACGCATACTGAGGGAGAGATGATATACTTTATTACTATTTTTAATTTGCTAGATTCAGTAACTATATTATGCCTTATAATAAGAGAACATTGACTGAGTATGAATTTGTTGTAATCTACGCAAAAATAGAAACTAATTAAAAGCATGCAAAGAAAAAAAAGAAAAAAGAAGAGGAAAGGTATATGTTTTCTATTTCTTTTTAATCAAATAAAATATATAATCAAATAAATCTAAATTAAAATAATATCAAACATGAAGATTTACCTTGATAGATGAGAGAACCTGCAACAATCAAATCCTTAATCCTCTAAATTTTACATGAAAATTGAAGAAATTTAAAAAAATATCAATTGCCATAAAAAGTAATTATAGTGTAAAACAAGTATCACCATTAAATCAAATACACAATATTTCTAAAGAATAATTATGAAAATAATAAAAAAACATATATGTTGAAGGAGATGAAGTTACTATAAAAATTGTGTAATTTCTTGGTTTATATATAGGTATGAGGTATTGTATGTGATAGGATAATAGTCATAATTAGAGTTTTATTAGGATTTGAATTGTGTATCAGGAGTCTACAGATAAAGAATGTTGTTGAAGTCTAAAGATAAGAATATTAAAGTATTAGAATTATTTATTGGTGAATGACGGAGTTTTGCATGTCCTCTTTTGCTTGTTTTTAGTTGACCTTTATCACTATGGTTTGTGATTTGCATTATGAGTTTTTTGTGTCTATGTTTTTCCTTCTGATTTTTGTCATTTTGTGTTGCATGTTAAATTGTATTGGAGATTGGATAGTTTTTGCATTTCCTTCTAATGCATTTTTTTGTTAGGCTTCGTTCATTGGATCAACATTAATTTATCTGTTCATTTATTTGTTTATGCAACAGAATTATTATTAATCGGGGATTTGCTGTGTCATTGGGTATAATTAAATATAACCATCATAACAAACCTATATAATAAATCATTAAATTAAATTTAAAAATTAGAATTTAATTATAGATAGGGTAGTTCAAACTTTATAGGGGTATATTTGTCTGAAAAAGATTTTTCCTAACTCGTGCTTTTAAAAGGGGTTTTCTCTCTATATATATATATTTATATATATATATATTAAATTCAAGTTGATCAAGATGTTCTTAATAATTACTCCTCTAAATTGTTGAGCTTCATTTTTATTAGATAAATATTTAGTTCAATTCTGATCATTATGTAATTTACGACAGTAATACTATGAAATTAATATCTTCTTCAACATTTTAAAATTCTTTACATTTATATTTGTCTATCATACTAGTTCAATTAATATATAATTTATGAATTATATACTAGTTCAATTAATATATAATTTATAAAACAAAGAATTAGAATAAAAGAAACTAGAGAGCTATCAATCATAAAATAATAATTATTCATTAGTAATTAAAAAAATCAAATTAGAGTGCTATAAGAATGAACCTAAACGCTTTATTCTTGCATCCTCTAATAGCCTAATTTCCCTCTTTATCTTTTCATCACTTTTTAAGTTGTAACAAAGCAAACAATTAAAAAAGAATATCAAACTCAATTGCTAAAAGAATGAAAATTAAAAAAAATTCTTTCGTCTTTCATAGCCCTAATTATTACTTTCTACTTCTTTTCATCATTTTGATATATGCAATATACAATAAGATGAAGAAGAGGAAATAATAGATGAAAATTATCATTTCCCTCTCTTTTTCAAAATTCATAGGATTTTGATATTATGATAACTTCAAAAAAATGCACGTAAAGATTTTGAATATGATATGTTGGATTTGTATCATTTTATGATTTCTTTAAAATATGTTACAATTTAAATCAATGGTATAAATAAATAAACTCCCAAATCCAAATTCAGCCCAACCCAACCCAATCAAGATGCAAACCCTAATCCCAACCCTAACCATAAAAATAACAAATTATTTATTAAAAATTAAGCAATTAAGAGCGGTACAATTTAATCGTCCATTGTTATGTTTTCTTTCTAATTTATAAAAATTCAAATCAGAGTATAAATAAATAAACCTCGAAACCAAATATATCCTAAAAACCTGGATGCAAACCCTAATCTAACAATAACAATACTGAAAAATTTATTGAAAACTGATATATGAAGAACAGTAGAATTAAATCGTTCATGGTTTAAAAAATATATTATAATAACAATACATTATAAAATCATTACAATTTAATTAAGATTTTTTAAAATATTTTCTAAAAAATAAGAGATACCTAAAATATTTCCCTCTGGTTTCAAATTTCAAGTGATTTCAAAATTGTGGTAACTGTAGATTAGGGTTAATATTAATGACAACTATAACTTAGAAGTATAAACTAAAATAATGTATTTTCAAGTTCTTGATAGACCCAATCATCTTTTCTATTTTGTCATTTTTTTCAACTGTAACAAAACAAATAATTAGAATAAAAAAATCATTGATAATTAAAAATTTAAATTAGAATTTTGAAGCAATAAACTAAGAAAATCTTCTTACATGAAAAGTGAAAATAGAGATATTATCAATTCTAAAAAACAAAAAAGAAATTGTCATAGGTAAATGAAAAAAAAAATCAAATTAGACTACTAAAATACGAATCTCAAAAATTTCTTCGTTCTCTAGATTAGAAAATGGTGTCTCTTAACATTTCCAATATCCCTTTTTAATCTTTATTCAAATTTGGAGATTCCCCTAGATTTGCGAATAATATGAAAATTCAAAGGCTAAATATCAGAAAAACTTTCTTAATTTTGGATGATTATCATATAACCCCTATTAATCTATGTGTCTCCTCATTTTTCTCTACCTGTCTCACATCTCTCTCTATTTAGAAGTTGTTGAAAGGTCATTATTATTTTAAAAAGGTCCTTTTTTTTGTTAGCAAAAAGATATCCAATTATCCTGATTCTTGGGAAGTAATTCCAATATTATCAATTAAAACTAACTTCACCTAAATCAAAGATTTGCTTTCTTTTAGATTATTTTGGAAGGTTAAAATTGGTTAATTGAGAATCTTCTACTAAATTAAATCAGAATTTAAAAATATGCGAAGATTTAAAGTAATTGAAAAAAAATTAAATTGGAACTAAATCCACATGTGATCTCCGCAAGAAAAATAGAATGCAAGTTTAGTAACATGTTGAAAAACAAGTTGATTTTTCAGCCAATTGAAATGCAAGAATTATGATACAAACCAAAAATATTGTAAAAAAAAAGCAAAAGTAAATGTTTACCAAAGCGTTCAAAATCATAAGAAGCGGCCCAAATTGCAATTCCAAAACTTCTTCTAAATCATAAATTAAAAACCGAAAGAAAATCAATAACTAGTCCTATAAAAAAAATGAAAAGTAGACAAAATGGAATGGAGCGAGAAAATTCTTAATTCTAGAAGATATAAAACGATTAAAAATTTCCTTAAAAAGGAAAATTGGAGTAGAGAGTTAAAATGTAGGAATTAGTAGAAACATATGAACATGCTGACTTGCAGCTAACATCAGACTACCCAGCAGCAATCAAAAAAAGAAACAACAAATCCTTTTTTGGAGAAGCTTTCCTCCTCTAAATATGAGAAATAATAGGGAGGAGGAGCTGTGAAGAGCTACACACTAGGAAAGAAGTGGTGCCGTAGGGCCCTGAAGAGTGTGGAGCAGATTTGGGCCGAAAACAACCAAATTCGGCCCGTTTATAGCTTGCATTATCTTAACATTAATGTTTCAAGGACCCAGATAGGGGACCCAAGGCATGTGACATGTGAGATGTCACCATCCGGTTGCATGATGCACTGTTTATAAACAGTATATCATGCAACCGTATGGTGACACATCACTTGTCCCATACCTTAGGTTCCCTATTTTGGTCCTCGTAGCAACGCCCTTATCTTAACTACAAGACTCTTAACACGGGGAATTCTTTCTCGTGAATTGTGATCATGTTTCATGTGAACTAAACGAGTCCATCTTACCATCGTAAGTCATTGAAAAAAGAGAGTAAAAAAAATTTGGTATAACTGTGATGATTCCCCTCCTACGTTATTTTGATTACACTGATATTACGTACCGATTATACTGCTTTAGAATTGATAATGAGACGCATCACATTTTCTTCGTGGCTTATGTGGTTTTCTACGTAGAATAGTTTGTAAGAATTTCCTATCGATGCATGATTGCATTGATTGTCCCTTTGTGTAGCGTTTGAGCACTTTTTTTTCCCCTTTTTTCTTGGTAAATGGATCAGGATTAGTTCTTTCAAATAAAATATATCTTATTTTTATTGCGTAAACTCTTGATGCCTAACATTCTATGATGTCTTCGCTCACAAAATTGGCCATTAGTTCCTTTCGAGTGTTGGCATCTGCACCTCGTATAATAAGAACCAGAAACTATGAGATAGGATGTTCCTTGTTTTCTGCTCAATAATGAAACAAAACCTGTGGAAAAGTAGTAACAAAATCAACAATTTAGTCGATTATTGTTTTTTTTTTCTTTTTTGTATGAAACGTCAGCACACCTGCCTTTGTAAGGCAAGGTAGCTGTAACAACTTACAAATAAGCTACTCTATTCCGATGGCTTTGGAAGAGTAGTAACAATGTGACGGAATTCAATCAAGACGACGAAGAAGATACTCTATTTCGACGACTTTGGTTAGAGGAATAACCCAATCTTTATAAAGTTGATAAGCCACCATCGGATCGACTTTATACACGGCTTCCGTGTCATTCACACCGCATTTCGATTCCAACGTTACATTTTGCGCAAACACCATGGCCTTCTTCTTCACCCGCTTCTGAACCATCTCTTCGACGCTCGCGGAGGTCACCAATTGTGTCAATGTATCCTTGTCCTGTGTTAAAGCGGGGGGGTGGGCGAAAAGGCTTCATCGTCTTTTTTCAATATTTGGGATCGAGAACTCCACAAAATCCTTCTTGAGGATCGAGGAAGTTTGACCCATCTTGAGAAAACCCTCCAAGAAAAGTTTGGAAACGTCACTTCACCCCCCGAAAATCTTTTCGGATAACCTCCGTAAAGTTGAAGGTTATCTAAGAAAGTTTCAGAAAAATGCAGGGTGTTACGTCTTTTAAGTGACATTTCCAGGCTTTTTGGAGGCCGGACTTATTAGAGATTAGAAAAGTTTGTGAGGGGTAATAAACCTGCACGCGGATTGCGGGGGTGTAGTCGTTCGGAGCATCTCGGAACTTCACTTCGGCAACAAACCTACCATAATGGATTCTCCTGGATAATAACTGCCAAAAAATATTCAAAAAATAAAAGTAGGTAACGGTAATTTAATTAATCACACGAGTACGTCATGATTGGGTAAAGAATAAGAGCATCTCCAAGAATGATCTTAGGTTTCCCTTATATTTGAGAAGCAAATCTTTCATCCTTGAAAATAAGGAGCCAAATAAGGAGTAAATGCTCCAACAATGCTCCACAAACGGCTCCCTATCTCATATCTTAGACTAAATATAAGGAGTAGGAGGGGGAAAAAGTTGCTCCAACAATGCTCCCTATATGTTGAGACTAAATATGGGGAGTCACTTTGTTATCCTTGATTTAGAATACCAAATCTTATTCTCTATATTTAGTCTCGGAGCATGTTGGAGTAACTTTTTCCCTTTCTACTCCCTATATTTAGTCTAGAACATGAGATAAGGAGGCTGTTGGAGATGCTCTAAGAAGCTAATCTATATCATTCATACCTGCAAGCATACAAGATCTGATGCTGATGTTTGTCCGTAGTTACCATCATCACCTTCAGAAGTAAACGAAGGAAGCAAATCATTGAAATACATATCCCAGATTGTTCTGCTCACGTTTACAGACGCGGCAACAGGGTAAAGTATCTGCAACATCGTCCAAATACATGATGAATTTTAGCCACCTCTTTTATGAACTTCAATTTGAAGATTCAGAAGAATGGTTGCTCATAAATTAAAAAAAGAGAAGAGAAGATTCAAGGAGATTGATTGATTAATTACCTGTGAAAAATTATAAGGAGGTACCAGTGACAGAGGTAAACCTTGGGGGAAGAATGGCAACTCCTCAGGATTTTGGTATCTCCCAGCCTGTAAAAATTAAACCGTAATTTTTAGGATCTTCATTGCCTGTGAATTTGGTAAGGAATTGTTCATTGAGTATGAAGGCTGGATGCCGCCAAATATTTCCTAGGACCTGGTGCGTCAATAAACTAACGCTCCTGCCTTAAAAAATAAGTTATTTCGTACCGGAACGGATCCAAAAAAAATTTCCCCATGTGGGCACATGTATATAATAAAAATAATTAATAGATTATATAATATAAATTTTTAATAGAAGAAGAACTTGAGTATGGTTTTTTGTTGTTGGGATTGAGTATGAATTTCTAATAGCCGGCTTAAGTTGACTTTGGACCTATTTGGGCGGGCAACTGTTTAAAACCAGTGGGGGGCATCCTTGCAACTCTACCTATTTCACCCAAAAAAAAAAAAAAATTAAAATGTGGACGGGGGCACGTGCCCTCAATGCCCCCCACCTTAGATCTGTCCCTAATTTCATGGTATGGAGTTTTGAAGACTTTTGGTCTTAACCGTTGCTCCGTGTAAAATGTTCAGAGGATTTTCATCGGTCGTCAGAAGTTTTTCTTCCATCACAAACGGCTCCCTATCTCATATCTTAGACTAAATATAAGGAGTAGGAGGGGGAAAAAGTTGCTCCAACAATGCTCCCTATATGTTGAGACTAAATATGGGGAGTCACTTTGTTATCCTTGATTTAGAATACCAAATCTTATTCTCTATATTTAGTCTCGGAGCATGTTGGAGTAACTTTTTCCCTTTCTACTCCCTATATTTAGTCTAGAACATGAGATAAGGAGGCTGTTGGAGATGCTCTAAGAAGCTAATCTATATCATTCATACCTGCAAGCATACAAGATCTGATGCTGATGTTTGTCCGTAGTTACCATCATCACCTTCAGAAGTAAACGAAGGAAGCAAATCATTGAAATACATATCCCAGATTGTTCTGCTCACGTTTACAGACGCGGCAACAGGGTAAAGTATCTGCAACATCGTCCAAATACATGATGAATTTTAGCCACCTCTTTTATGAACTTCAATTTGAAGATTCAGAAGAATGGTTGCTCATAAATTAAAAAAAGAGAAGAGAAGATTCAAGGAGATTGATTGATTAATTACCTGTGAAAAATTATAAGGAGGTACCAGTGACAGAGGTAAACCTTGGGGGAAGAATGGCAACTCCTCAGGATTTTGGTATCTCCCAGCCTGTAAAAATTAAACCGTAATTTTTAGGATCTTCATTGCCTGTGAATTTGGTAAGGAATTGTTCATTGAGTATGAAGGCTGGATGCCGCCAAATATTTCCTAGGACCTGGTGCGTCAATAAACTAACGCTCCTGCCTTAAAAAATAAGTTATTTCGTACCGGAACGGATCCAAAAAAAATTTCCCCATGTGGGCACATGTATATAATAAAAATAATTAATAGATTATATAATATAAATTTTTAATAGAAGAAGAACTTGAGTATGGTTTTTTGTTGTTGGGATTGAGTATGAATTTCTAATAGCCGGCTTAAGTTGACTTTGGACCTATTTGGGCGGGCAACTGTTTAAAACCAGTGGGGGGCATCCTTGCAACTCTACCTATTTCACCCAAAAAAAAAAAAAAATTAAAATGTGGACGGGGGCACGTGCCCTCAATGCCCCCCACCTTAGATCTGTCCCTAATTTCATGGTATGGAGTTTTGAAGACTTTTGGTCTTAACCGTTGCTCCGTGTAAAATGTTCAGAGGATTTTCATCGGTCGTCAGAAGTTTTTCTTCCATGGGCATGGTTGCCGGCTTCTAATAGTTGTACCGTACGTACTGCCGGACAAACAGGCTGGACAAAAATGACACAGTTTTTAGCTGTTCTTGTGTATCTTTAGCACGGTATAAAGAAGGAGAATATATATAAGAAAATAAAACCAAACGCACGATGACTTGAGTTTTTAGGTGAGCCAGTCATGTGGTTTTACTCGATTCTGGAGTCTCTGTCAAGGAGTTTCCTGGTGGGCTATTGATTGCTTGGATATCCAAAGACCAAGTCACATGAAGGAAGAAGAGAGGGTGTTTCATTTCTCAACTCGACATGTTACCATAAAATTAATTTCAGATGCATTGTTATCAAAATTTCTAGCTAGAACTTAATTATATCCTATCCATATAGGCCTCTCAGGGCGTTCTTATTAACTTCGGGTGGTTAACATTCACGTTAACTGTCATAATTAGTTGATCTAAATTGGGTTACATCATAAGGAATACGTTCGTGCTGGATGAAGTTTCAAAACGAAGAATCATTGGAGCAAAGGGAAAATCTGGGGGAAGGCGTAAGGCTTTTCCAATGATCCGTACCAAATGTTCGACTTTGTTCGGCGAAAAAATGATGTTTGAATAAAAGGAGTTTTCTTTTTTTGCTCGTTACATTTCTAGGACTCAAGGCCTGTTCTAGCCTTCCGTTTGTGCGCTGTCCTAGCTCCTCTTATTTTGCTTGTTACGTTCTAAAAAGTTTATTTGCCAAATGGCCAAAGTAGCTTATAGGCCATTTGACTAGAAAAAGACGATTACGTTCCTTGTGATTTCACGAAATCTAAGGCTTCATTTAACAACTCACCATCATCCCCATGTCTTTTTGGTCATTTCGACAACAGATGGATTTTAACTCCCGCCCATTCACCAAACATTCTACTAATGAAAATGGATTATAATACACTGAATTTTCCAAACAAATAATGAGGAGAAAGAGAGTAAAAAAAAAAAAAAAATCTGACCTTGGCCTGAACCGCCTCTGTTTCTCTAACGAAGACCTCAACCAGGGATCGGTTCAAAGAGTCACCCAGGTACGAAGGATCGTACGTGGGGGCATTGTACGGGTATTTCGCCCTCTCAATGAGGCTGAACACGATTGAATCCTCCTGCCTCGTTAAAGAATCCCTCAACGTATCCAGAGTAATATCATCTAATAATGAGTCAGGGTCAGAGAGAGGAGCTCTACAGTTACAGAAGGAAGAAGAAAGGATGAGGCAGCAAGAAGACAAATAGAACAACAGCCAGGGATAAGGAGAAGAACCAGAAGCCATTTTCGAGAGAGAATTAATGAATGAATGTAATATTTATAGAGTAATAATTTGATTAAGTCAGCCCCAAGGAGCCAATTGGAGAGTACCTTTCAAATTGGAGGTTAAAAAAGGAATACATCAAATGGTTAAGTGTATAGAAACAAAAAAAGGATTTTCTGGGGGAAAAAAGATATATATTTATTTGTATTCTACATGTACATCCAAATAATAAATCCCCTATTTCAAATAATAATAATAATAATAATAATAATAAATCCCCTGGACACCTTGCCCCGGTTTGTTAAAAAAAGAATAAAATAAAATAAAATAAAAGAAATTCGAGCAATAGGTTTCTTGATCCGTAGTGTTATTTCTTTGAAATCAAAGGTGTATAGTCGAAACACAAGGCAATTTCTGCACAGAAAATAATAAATAAATAAATATAGATTAAAAAAAGGATACTTTTGAAGAAACCGTGAAGAAGTTTGGTGAAGAACAGATGTTGGGATCCGCAGGAGTCAGTTTGGGAGCTGCGCGGTCGACCGCGGCGCAAGGCCGGTCGACCGCGAACGTGCACAAGCCAGAGTAGGAGTCTGGATTTGGCGCGGTCGACCGCGAGACCCTGTAGGCGAATTTGGTCTCAGTCGCTGGATCACGGTCGACCGCGAGCTTTGGACGGTCGACCGCCAATCGGGTCAGGGCATGTTTTGTGTTTCCTGTTCTTATTGGGTTTGGTATTTACTATAAATACCAACATACGAATTAGGGTCCATTTGGCTTTGTTTGGAGATTGGTTTGGGGATATTTGGAGCACAGTAAAATGAGAGTTTTTCTGAGCAATTGTTTGAGGGTTTATTTGGAGAGATTAAGAGATTTGTTGGTGAGATTAGTTGATTGGTTTGAGCGTTTTGTAAGCTCAGTTTGTACTATTCTTCTCTATTAGTAAAAATTCAATCCCCTTCTTGTCCCGTGGGCAATTTGCCGAACCACGTAAAACTATTGTGTTTGGATTTGTGCCGTTGTTTTGATTTGTTTGGCCTTCATCTCGACGTTTGTTTGATTTGGTTCTCGAAACACGTCTGTTTGGTTGTCCCGCTTCCGCGCCGCGCACAACAACTTTATGGTTGACTACCAATAAATGGAGGAGGAAAGAAAAGGCGTGAAATTTGGTGGGAGTTTGAATAAATGGATTGTCAACGGTAATGCAATATGAACAACTTTAGTTCTGGTTCTAGAATTGCCAAAGTCAAGACTCAAACCTTTAACATTGTAATGGTTTGAAGCATATGATGGGATGATGATCTTTTATGCCTTTCCTATTGTCAAAACTTTGACTGAAAATCCTTATTAATGAACTCTCTGAGGACAGGAGCTCACGTGTAAATATCATAAAATAATTAGTTAATATTAAAATTAATGATCATACTAGAAGATTGGGAGTAATTAACGCGATAATAATTGTTTCTAGAGAAACGTTGCTGTCATAATTCATGATCATGCTCGCGTGCGAATGCATATTTCTCAAAATAAGTTTCATTCCCTTGCCATTGACTTCACCTTACATCCTTTAAACAAAAAACTTCTTTTGTACCTGTGAGTTAATGTCATTATTTTATCTTCTCTTGGTACAAGAATGATGCAAACCCTCTATTAGTATCCCCTAATCCTTCGATCATATAACAATTATATGTTAATTATTTATAAGATATAAAGTTTTTGGACAGCCCGATATAATGATAAGATCAAATGATGCCATGTGTCAATGATGTGAATCAAATGATACTAATCACCTAATGGAACAGGATCTGATTCCTATTATCTGACCATTTTCCCTACCTCTTTGAATACGCTAATGTGATTTTCAGAAAATTTGGGCAACATTAAGAATGCAAATTTTTTTGCTTCAAGATTTATTCACCTCTCGAAATCCATCAGATGTTCTTTTAATTATTCAGCTAAGAGTTACATACCATGAAAAAACAATATCTCTACTGTAAAGCATAATTTTGAATGAAGAGGATGTCTTTGACTTGTTTTGTTAGCTCTCTTTTGCCACCGCCACATGGACTTTCAACAAAATTTAGCTTTATATATAAAATGAATATCTTGACTTTTTCCTTTTGCTGTTAGGAGCGTTGAATCATTCCATATGTTATAGACAAAGGAAATGTAAATATAAAGGAAATAATCGTAATTTATTATTATTATTACACGATTAACAAGTACGCCAAATCTATTAAAAGAAGAAATAAAACAAGCAAACAAAATAAAAAGATGAGCACAAGAGAAAAGCCAAACTAATTAACTGCTGAGAAGGAGCTCCATCCATTTGATAAATTAATGTCTGCAAGCAGTTCAACCGAAAGGTGGGGAAAAAGAGTTAGAGCCTAATTTCAAACAAGTACAGGGTTTTTTGCTCATAAACCCAAAGTTTTCCTCCTATTCAGATGAAAGCCGGTGATTTTCAACATCCTGTTTCAATTAGTCCCTAAAGCTAACACCAGCTCGCGATAACTACGCTGTGCCAAGGGAAATAATTGCAGGTTATCCGCCTCTACACATAACAAGCAAGCACAAAAAAAATTATACAGCTTCATTGACCCCAAAAAAAAAAAATCACCTGTACTTACCGCATGGAAAGTTTATCACAACAAGAATACATGAAAATAGTTTTCTAAGATTTAAGACTTTCTGCAAAGAAAACTAATCTAAGCCAGACAGACAAAACATGCATTTGACATCTCATCACTACTTAGCGTAATACACTAGCAGATGAAAGAAACGCGAAAAAGAAGTAAAACAGACCAAGAAACAAAAAGAAAAGAATTGCATGACCATATTACTATAATTGAAAGAGGAAAACATAGTGAAGAGCAATATAGCCTTTATAAAACCTTAAAAGGGTAGCAATCTTGTTCTGGAGGCGTCCAACATTTCACAGGTCCATTCCAGGAAGCAGGTCATCGTCATTTACTTGCATGCATAAAGCTACAGATATCCGTCGACCAAACTTAACATCTCACATATAAGATCTATTATCAGATTACACTTAATAGCAGAAGTTTATATGTCGTTCTGATATTAAAAGCTTATAAAAGGCTTAATTTTTGGGGCCGATTTCCTTCAGAGCACAGATCTGTTCCTCTCCCATAGCAGACATGACAGTCACAACCAGATCCTTCCCCTCAGCAAAGCCATCCTTGATCTGCACGACAAAAACATAAAAGCTCTCAATTATTAAACAGCACGAATTTATTGAAGGTCATATATAAATATACTGCATAAATAATTGCAAACAATCAGCTATTGATGGAAGGGGTCTGCAAAGGGATCAGACTTTTTCCAAAGCCATCCTTGATCACTGCGAGTCATTAAGAAATATCTTGGCAACAACCCCCCGACAATTTGGGGCCGACCTATACAAATGTAACTATCCTATTTCATGTTTATATTCACACTTTTTCCATGCCTCCATTAGAAGAAGCTTACAGGAGATGAGGAAGGGTGACATAACTATCATATTTCACGTCAAACTTATACTCCAACCTTTTTCATGCAGAAATAAACCTCCATTAGAAGAACTTACCAGAGATGAGAAAGGGTAGTGTCCGGTGACAGGGAAACTAAACTGAATGAAGGGATAATTAAACTAGAGAAAGGGGGAAAAACTAAATAACAGAGGAAGACTAGAGATGGTTTTAATGATAAAAAATCAAAAACAAAAACTGGGTGCGAGGAGGGATTTCCATGCCTTTGAGATCCTCTTAACCAAAGAACCTCGTAACAATTAACACCAGTCCGTCCTAGATTAACTTATCAAATTTTAAGTTTAAGAGCACCCAAAGGAAATTAAAACTACTTTACGAACAGATGTCCTAAACACTGGTATAACTGAGAAGACAAATGACACCCTTGATATGCAGATATAGTAATTAACAGAGTTATTGATTACATAGTTAACTATTAATGAACTAAAGATCGGCGAATGTAAAAGAAAGGATTAACACTATGGAAAAACAAGATTACTAAAGGCTACTAGCCAACAGGCAAGCAAGTGCATAATGCATGTTATCTAAAAACAATGTATAAAGTATTTGTACTCTGAAATATAGTAAAAAGTATATATATTTCATTATTTTGAGAGGTAACTAGCTAGAAAAAACCTACAAGAAAAATTCATGAGCTGTCAGAGTATATTGCTCATTCCAATCGTAAATTTTACAATTTTATTCAACACAATCTCTATGGAGCATTTTATTGAATTTCATATCTATCAGTCTTTTTAACTATTTAACTATATTCATTTTAAGTTCTTAAAGAGAAAAACATTTTTTATTACATAATTTACGTAGGTACAGAGATAGACAGATCCTCATTATATGCTCCCTGATTCCTTCGCTCCTGCCCATTACATACGTCCATGTTGTTAATCAAAGGTATTTTCTAAAGATTAAGCCATCTAATATTGAATGTTGATTCAACTTTTCTACTGTTTACACTATATTGTCTAAAAGGACTTGTTTCTTTGTTGATAAAAGTTGGATTTATAATACTGATTGATTGAGAGAGAATTGATGCATTTAATGAGGGAAGGAAATGGACAAATATCCATTCCTACAAATTAATTGAGAAAGTTCCAATTTATCTTAAACAAGCAACAATATTCCAAATTGCTTGAGAAAGTTCCAATTTATCCTAAACAAGCAACAATATTCCCTAAAAACACAACTATAGAATGAGGAATGAGGATTTATCCATCATTCCTTCGATTTTTTTAACCCACACCTCGTTCTTCATAAAGTAGTATGGATTTTTAGTTATACTGGAAAAAACCATTCACCTTTGGCAACTGGTACCAATCTACAATGCAACACTACAGAGGATCTGTCTAAACCAGCTCACTATAAAAAAAACAACTAGCATTTCAGCATAATACATCTGTGAAGTTGCATGATCCCCACAAACCATATACTACAACAATTTTTTAATCTAAGAGATCATCCCAATCCCAAAATATGAAAAGGAAAGAAAAGAATAATTTTATCTAAGGAAAGTCCAAGAAAGTAGTAAATTTGAGTGAAGAAAAGGGAAGCCACTGACATCAGGATTAACTCTAGTATAGGATTTATTTTCATATCCAGATAAATACAAGTACAAGCACAAAAAACATTCTGTTATTTCCAGATGATAGCTGCAATAGAAACAGCATTCACAGAACATCTGAGCTTATGCCCTCGGCGCCAGCAAATAATTTAGCATCACCATCCTCCCGAGGTAGCATTTAAATATTTGATGGAGGTAAGCACCACAAATAACACTATTTCATGCAGATGGCCATTAATTATAGTAATTTTAAGGATTTTTTTTCAACTCACGACAGGATTATGTTAAAGTACATTTGATATTTGTATTCATATATTTAACAAGTGCTTATGTTGTCATTCTTTGAGGAGGTGAATCCTCTTAGAACCAGCCACGTCTTCTTTCCATGCACACCCCAGGCAAATAAACATGTCAAAAAGTATTCTTATGATACAATGAATTAAAGCCTTCTAACGAAGATTTCTTCCATTTTGATGTCTCAATAAAAAAATAAATTAACCAAAAAAAAAGACCAAGGATCCTAATAGTCAATTTATCTTATATCTTTCTTTTTCAAAAGTGAAAAAAGAATTGTGAGTAATAATTAAGTTTTAATAGTAGTGATCCCCACTTTTTCACTTTATAATGAAAAAAAGAATTGTGAGTAATAAGGAAATTGAAAATTTTATTTGTATCTAATATCGTGGTATTTGGGTGCATTTCTCTTATCACAATTTCATCTAACATCTTTAAATAACAAACATCAAAAGTACTGAAGGTGATTCAGATGCACACTTTATTTTATTTTCAATCACTTTTGATGCTTCTTTTGTTGAATGTGTAAAAAGCTACTGTGAAGTCAAATGCATCCAAAATATTGTCACGTTAGATAAAAACCAATTTCACTTTCCATATGAAAGATCCACAATTTATTCTGAAAGTGAAAACAAGGATAACCATTGTTAAAAATTAGTTTATTACTCAATTCTTTTATCACTTTAAAGAATGAAGATATACCGACCATTGGCATTCTATTTTTTTATTTTTTATTTTGAGAAGTCATGGGAGAGGAAGAAATCTTCCTTAGGAGTTACCACACTCTCATCACGATTTGTGCCTTTTGTACACATGTAAGTTTCACCAGGTTTCGCATGAAATGTAAAATGTGGCTGGTTCCAGCTTCTGAAAGGATTCACACTATGAAACATGCAAAAAGCTAACTAATCTAAACTATCTAAATTCAACCTTACTTATCCAATAATGATGAGATTTTGCTAGACCAATAAATAGTAATCATGAAACTGTGAGGCTTAGATACCATAGATTATTATTAAAATTTAGCAAAATTATCCAAATGGGTAATTGTTGGGGGATAGTGAAGCCAGATACTAATGCAACTTCATCCAAGAAATCTAATATGTTGTAATGTCAACAATAATTGTTAAATGTTACAAAATACAATAATTTAGAGAAGCACTTGCACGATCTGTGTACACTCCGAAAATCCAAAATAGACTTTAAATATTTAAAGCATTTTATGTAGGAACCACTATCATATTTATTTTTTATTATGGACAAACATGTTAGCTAGATTATGTAGGCTGGGTTTATGACAGATTTTCAGTTTTATATAACTTTTGTACTTGGGGATGTATTAAAAAGATTAACTAAATCTAAACCAAGGTTTCACAGCAACCAAAATTCCTCATAATACGGTTAAGAAAAAAAAGGACATGCAAGCTTGCATCTTATAATGAGTCAGTAACAGAAGAAAACTAGCTGTCCCTAATCTTACTTATATAACCTCTCATGGTTTTAGATAACTGTTTAGATTTCTTTTCTGATTGTGGGGAAATCATCTTGAGAATCCAAAAGTCCAATCTTATTTGCTACAAGGGCTACAAAATCTGAAAATATTAACACAGTTTTAAGTTTTGCCTCTTGGATGGTAAGAAAGCTTTCTTGAAGCAGAAAACAATATTCCGCCAGTACCTTCCGAATCATTCACACTGGCTGGGGTTAATTCAAGAATATTCTGCAAATGCATCATCAAAGCCTTACTTTGAAGCACGGCTTCAAGTTCTTGGGAACTCTAAAAGGACAAAAGCAAATCAATGTAAGGCACGGGAAGATTACTGTAATGCCTTGTTTGGTATGAGGAAATGACCAGGAATAGAATGCTAATTCCCACTTCTCATTCCTTCATACCAAACATGACGTGTTTTTAGAAGATAGAAATCACATTCCCACTTCTCATAAATTTCCACTTTATGTGGGAATGGCCATTCCCAAAGAGCTGTTAGGGAATGGGCATTTCCACTTAGGTGGGGACTAAGGTGGGAATAAAAAATATACATAACTTTTAAATATGCTCATTCCCACATCATTATCTAATCGCACCCAAACATGAGAATGGAAATGAGCATTCCATTCGCACATTAATTCCATCCCATTCCTTGCTCCATTTCATTCTCACTTCACTCAATTACTGAGTACCAAACGTGGCGTAACATCTTAAAGTGGTGTCTTCAAAAGAGGGAAAAAAATGATCCACCATGGACTTGATTCCAACAAAAATGACAGTATGCCAATTAACCAATTACTGATCTATTATTTTAACTTGCCTAAAAGTTTTCAACATCTAACATTTTATACGCACAGGTTAACATGGATCCTGAGTAAACATTATAATCAATTTCCAATTAGAAACTACTAGACAAAAGCTTCCCCACTTCAATCTGTTAATTCTCAGAGATAAGCCAGAAAATATTAACCAGATAGCATCATCCATACAACCAAATATCACGAGGACCTATACATGACATGGATCCTGAGTAAACATTATAATCAATTTCCAAATAGAAACTACTAGACAAAAGCTTCCCCACTTCAATCTGTTATTCTCAGAGATAAGCCAGAAAATATTAACCAGATAGCATCATCCATACAACCAAATACCACGAGGGCCTATACATGAGAACCTTGTCATTCAAAAAACAAGCCACATAGGAAGCAGTAGATGGTTGCAAAACCAATACCATGTATGACAGACCTGTGTGCATACGAACTTCATAGTTCATCACAGAAACAATGCATGCTTAACCTCGCATCATTTCATCCACATAATAATACAAGCATAAAACAGCATACAGAAAATGTTTCCACTTCTAGACATCTAGATACACTGACAAATATTGAAAAACATGGAAACAACAATATAAGAAAGATTGTATATTCATTGCAAAAGGAACATTTCATACTGAATCTACTGAGAAATGTACGTCAATCAATTTTGGGTATTTATTAAGTACGACAAAAGCAACTGCACTAACCTGGCTAAGGAGATTGTCATCAGTGGGAAGCCTCAGGTCATCCTTTGTGTTCCCGTTCTCAGTCAAAAGACTCACCTATAAGATAGAGCTCCAATTCAGATCATAAACCCCAGAAACTGCACAGGTTGAAGCCAACAAGGACTAAAAATAATAATTAAAAGTAGACATACAAAACCATCTTCAGATATGTCAATGAGTTGATAGTCAGTGCGATTAACATGAGGAACCTGCAAATTTTTAATTTGATAGATTAAATCATCTGGATCCAAGCATATAAATTCTATATTCTGATAGCATCAAACATGGAGATGGTTTACATCACAGTTATGGGAGGAAGGCACAATATCTTCAAGCTTTTTCGAAGTGAAGATATCAATTGCCACAAAGTGACACTTGGCGTGACCATGCTTGCCTGTTTTGGATGTCGAAACCTCAACAACCTGCATAAAAATGCAACTGCTGAATCAGCAAACAAGCTTTTATTGGATAAATAGATGGTGAAGAGAAAATTGCAGTCCAGGAGCATTGGGGAAGGGACAAACAGGCATATTAAAGGACATTACAGTATATCTTCAAAAGTTCCAACATCACTGAAGACCACAAGACAAATTGCGTATTACCAAAGTAAATACCTAGAAACAAAGTTATTGCTGGAACTAGATGCTTTATCACAACTTCATACTAAAACATCAGAAATCATCAAATTATATACTTATTAACAAATCGTTTTGACTTCATACTAAAAAATTGTGATGAGGAAATTGCCAAATTAGTGCTATAATATACCCAAATGCTTACGTGAATTCATGCTACAAAGTTAGCAGTTCAGGAATTGTTGGGAGAATCTATACCTTCAAGTACCAAAAAAGAGATGAATCCTCGCCAAAATTTAGTATTTAAAAACATTAAGGTAGTTGAAGAGTATTTAATGGGTTTATCAGAGTTGAAGAAGGAAATAAGAAAGTAAAAGAAGAGAAAGGTAAAATTGGATTTTTTTTTTTAATTTAGGAGGGATCACATAAAGATTAATTTGATATTGCTAGAGCTTGCAATAAGCTGCTTATAAAAACACCTTATAGAAGCAACTTATATAAGCTCAATTTGGTAATCAAATATCAAAAACTACTTAAGAAGAAGGAAAGGTGCTTGATAGAACTATGCTTAATGATCATTGTTAAAAGATAAAATGTATGTATGGTATATAAACTAAAATAAAACAGAAGCTACTGTTAAAAACACCATCAAGTTGCTTCTAAAAGCACCGCCTTAAGCATGCCAAAACAAGTTTTCACCAAACACCATTATTGAGAGCTTCTGAAAAAAAAAAAAAAAAGCAAAAGCACCCTGAAAAAAGCCAATACCAAACTAACCCTAAGTACGAAGTAGTGCAGCATCTTAATCTTTCACAAAAGAGCACGAATACAACAATACGCGGCGCGCTGAAAATACATGTAAAACGATTGGAGATTTCAACAAAATACTTATACGAGCATGAGTACAGCATAACATCCATATGCAAATTAGAAGGTCGAGGCGACAACCACGCTCCATCGAAGAGAGTAGTAATCTCGAGCGGCGAACGACGGCTCAGCAAATTACGGCTCTGCTTCTTCCAAATAATTAATTCGATTCTGTCTAAAAAAAATGTTTTCGGAAGATCGAACTAATAATCAGATCCACGGATAATCGGCTGCTAAGCAGTACAAATCTCCTCAACTCAAAATAAACCAGAAATCTCCGGTCAAATTACGAAGTCCATCGAAAGAGAATCCCCAAGGAAGAAATTATACCTTGCAGGGCCTGCCCTTGATCACCAGGTAGCCGTTCTTGCGGATGGTGCCCGCTTGCTGGGGGTAGGTCTTCGAAGCGCCGGCGTCGGCCTTCGACTCGAAGTGGTGCTCCTCGTCCGACATCGCTCTCCCTCTCTCTCTCCTTCGCCGTCTTCGCTCTCTCTCCTCTCTCTCTCTCTCTGATGAAAGCGAAGGAAAGAGGGGGTAATAATGTAGGATTATAGATTAGGGTTTGATTGGTCTTTCAGGTTTTGTTGTTTTTCTTCTTCTTTTTGATGATGCGATGACTGTGGGCCGTTGGATGATTTTTTATTCCGTCCTGATCTTACGGCAGAGGTTCGACGACTGTTAACATGGAGGAGTTAATTTATGGACAGCCCCTTCGACAATTTGGTCACATCAGAAAAAGAGGGCACACCCCAGCC
>NC_033798.1:76910251-76951432 GCF_001876935.1 Asparagus officinalis | reverse complement strand
CCCCCCCAGCCACAATTCCAATCACTCATTCTCTCTCTTTAGCTACAGTATGCCGGGCTCTTTAAAATCTCATGCGGAGTCTGATGTAACGTAGCAAAAGAGAGAGAGGGTGCGATTGGAGTTGTCGTTAGGGATGTGCTCCTATCATTTTCCTCAGAAAAAAACTCTTCGTTATTTTAATTTGATTAATTTCGGTGGACTTCCTCCGGACCGGGAGTGGCGTGACAACCCCTTTTAGCTGTAGAAATTCTACTTATAACCTTTATGAATTTTTATCGTATATAGTCCCTCCTAATTAATGCTACTAAGTTTAGCGTGGTACGTAACAAACACATGACTTCAGAAGACTATGATTCCTCTCGGTCATTAAAGAATAGACTAGATTTTCGTAGGATAAAAACGAGGGAGGAGGAAACAATAGCTGAGATATTTGCAGGATGAGAGGAGAGAGAGACGGGGTGGGGGGAAGCATTATAATTTATAAATGCGTCGTTGTCTTTTTTAATGGTTGAGAGGCGCCTTTTTTTTAATAACTGAAATTGTTTTTCCTTCCCCCTTTTCAAAATGATATTTTGATCATTTCACATTGGACATCAAATGATTTCGCCCAAAAGAGCGTAAAGATCAGAGTGGGCTTTGTGAGACACCCTTGTGTTTCAGAGGGTCATATTTTCAAATTAAAATAGCTGATGAGGGTTTTCGAGAGACAACCTGCAAGTTGAGAGCTTTCTAAAGTTAACCCCCAAAAATCACTGAGGCGCATCATAAACCTAAATTTATTTTCGCCACCTCATAACCATCAAATTCACACGCACATATGGATGTTGTATGAGTATATTCTCTCATATAAAATGACATGGTCAAATCTCAGCTAACTGTAAAAACATAATTATTTCTTCATTACTTAATATTGTCCATACTATTTGGCTCAGCCACATCACTGCATATAATACTCATTATCACCATATATAGATATTTAGCGTCCATATTCATATCATATCAGAATGATCCACTTTATACTTTGCTCTTCCAACCCTCAAGGACCGCATTTATAAGTTCATACTCATACATGAGGTTATACAAAGCGCTTGGTGGCCTAGACGCCAAACCTGATGCCTAGAGACTAGGTGCCTAGGCGATTTTCTATTTTTATTTTTCGTTGCAATAAATGATAATAAATATTAGTATTATAGAAAGCGCTAGGAGCCGATAAACATTGGACTAATGCCTAAATGGATTAATTTCTTTGTTTAAATTGTGATGGAGGAGATTTTTTGGAAAGTGATAGGAGGTGAATGAGATGTTCATAGTTGGTAGAGGAGGCTAAAGGACTTCAGAGGAGGTTTGAGGATGTGAATGCTAGAGTGAAGAAAATCACGAGCAAGACCTAAGCGATGTACTCCGCGTAATCGACCCATACTATCCTGGACGCTTTTTTTTTTTAATTTAGGAGGGATCACATAAAGATTAATTTGATATTGCTAGAGCTTGCAATAAGCTGCTTATAAAAACACCTTATAGAAGCAACTTATATAAGCTCAATTTGGTAATCAAATATCAAAAACTACTTAAGAAGAAGGAAAGGTGCTTGATAGAACTATGCTTAATGATCATTGTTAAAAGATAAAATGTATGTATGGTATATAAACTAAAATAAAACAGAAGCTACTGTTAAAAACACCATCAAGTTGCTTCTAAAAGCACCGCCTTAAGCATGCCAAAACAAGTTTTCACCAAACACCATTATTGAGAGCTTCTGAAAAAAAAAAAAAAAAGCAAAAGCACCCTGAAAAAAGCCAATACCAAACTAACCCTAAGTACGAAGTAGTGCAGCATCTTAATCTTTCACAAAAGAGCACGAATACAACAATACGCGGCGCGCTGAAAATACATGTAAAACGATTGGAGATTTCAACAAAATACTTATACGAGCATGAGTACAGCATAACATCCATATGCAAATTAGAAGGTCGAGGCGACAACCACGCTCCATCGAAGAGAGTAGTAATCTCGAGCGGCGAACGACGGCTCAGCAAATTACGGCTCTGCTTCTTCCAAATAATTAATTCGATTCTGTCTAAAAAAAATGTTTTCGGAAGATCGAACTAATAATCAGATCCACGGATAATCGGCTGCTAAGCAGTACAAATCTCCTCAACTCAAAATAAACCAGAAATCTCCGGTCAAATTACGAAGTCCATCGAAAGAGAATCCCCAAGGAAGAAATTATACCTTGCAGGGCCTGCCCTTGATCACCAGGTAGCCGTTCTTGCGGATGGTGCCCGCTTGCTGGGGGTAGGTCTTCGAAGCGCCGGCGTCGGCCTTCGACTCGAAGTGGTGCTCCTCGTCCGACATCGCTCTCCCTCTCTCTCTCCTTCGCCGTCTTCGCTCTCTCTCCTCTCTCTCTCCCCCCCCCCAGCCACAATTCCAATCACTCATTCTCTCTCTTTAGCTACAGTATGCCGGGCTCTTTAAAATCTCATGCGGAGTCTGATGTAACGTAGCAAAAGAGAGAGAGGGTGCGATTGGAGTTGTCGTTAGGGATGTGCTCCTATCATTTTCCTCAGAAAAAAACTCTTCGTTATTTTAATTTGATTAATTTCGGTGGACTTCCTCCGGACCGGGAGTGGCGTGACAACCCCTTTTAGCTGTAGAAATTCTACTTATAACCTTTATGAATTTTTATCGTATATAGTCCCTCCTAATTAATGCTACTAAGTTTAGCGTGGTACGTAACAAACACATGACTTCAGAAGACTATGATTCCTCTCGGTCATTAAAGAATAGACTAGATTTTCGTAGGATAAAAACGAGGGAGGAGGAAACAATAGCTGAGATATTTGCAGGATGAGAGGAGAGAGAGACGGGGTGGGGGGAAGCATTATAATTTATAAATGCGTCGTTGTCTTTTTTAATGGTTGAGAGGCGCCTTTTTTTTAATAACTGAAATTGTTTTTCCTTCCCCCTTTTCAAAATGATATTTTGATCATTTCACATTGGACATCAAATGATTTCGCCCAAAAGAGCGTAAAGATCAGAGTGGGCTTTGTGAGACACCCTTGTGTTTCAGAGGGTCATATTTTCAAATTAAAATAGCTGATGAGGGTTTTCGAGAGACAACCTGCAAGTTGAGAGCTTTCTAAAGTTAACCCCCAAAAATCACTGAGGCGCATCATAAACCTAAATTTATTTTCGCCACCTCATAACCATCAAATTCACACGCACATATGGATGTTGTATGAGTATATTCTCTCATATAAAATGACATGGTCAAATCTCAGCTAACTGTAAAAACATAATTATTTCTTCATTACTTAATATTGTCCATACTATTTGGCTCAGCCACATCACTGCATATAATACTCATTATCACCATATATAGATATTTAGCGTCCATATTCATATCATATCAGAATGATCCACTTTATACTTTGCTCTTCCAACCCTCAAGGACCGCATTTATAAGTTCATACTCATACATGAGGTTATACAAAGCGCTTGGTGGCCTAGACGCCAAACCTGATGCCTAGAGACTAGGTGCCTAGGCGATTTTCTATTTTTATTTTTCGTTGCAATAAATGATAATAAATATTAGTATTATAGAAAGCGCTAGGAGCCGATAAACATTGGACTAATGCCTAAATGGATTAATTTCTTTGTTTAAATTGTGATGGAGGAGATTTTTTGGAAAGTGATAGGAGGTGAATGAGATGTTCATAGTTGGTAGAGGAGGCTAAAGGACTTCAGAGGAGGTTTGAGGATGTGAATGCTAGAGTGAAGAAAATCACGAGCAAGACCTAAGCGATGTACTCCGCGTAATCGACCCATACTATCCTGGACGCTCCCAAGACCTTGGCATATGACCTAGATACTGTTGGCCTTCTTGTTTTGATAATGTTTAACAAACAATTTACTCCTAATGTTGTTTGTCTAGGGTTTGTGTTTTTGTATTTATTCTAGGCAAACAACGAGTTGGAGGATGAATGGAATTGAGCTTCAATGAATATATCCAATGAAGGTTGGTGGAATAGTGGTTGAAGCCTATACAATTCAAGTTAAAGATCCAATTACAAGCTTCATCCAAGTTTACCAAGTTGAGCTACAATGTAGATCAAGATCAAGCTTGGGTAACATTAGTTTAGGTTTTATATTATGTGTGTTAGTACTTTAAGCTTAATATTATACACACACATTATATTGGTTTCCATGTATATATAGTTTCATATATACACATATGTTTGGTTTTCATATAGTTATATATATATATATATATATATATGAGTTTTTATGTTAGATTACATATTTCATATTTATTATTGTGTTTTGGTTTAATTTCATAGATATGAAACAAATATATAATCATATACATACTCATATGTTTCATATTCTATTGTATTTGTGAAAATATTGTATTCATTGTTTATAGACTTCATAACAATTGTTTATATCTTTCTTTAAGTCTATAAAATCATTTTGTAATGTTTCAAAACATGGTTAAGCTAAAATGTCAAAACTCATGTGTTCACATTTTCATGTTTTGGACTATTTTGCAAAATAATGATATTTCACATTTGTGTGGTTCTTTTTGTAAACCAGTTTTTGTGACATGTGTATTATCATGTCTACAATCATTCTCCAAATTTTTATATTTTTTGAAATTTATTTAATATTTTTAAACAGGGTTTTAAAATCAGAAAACAGTTTTTCAAACCTGCATTTTCATATATCAGTTCACGGTCGACCGTCACGGTCGACCGCGCCTGTGTCTTTTGCTGAGTGGGCTGCAAAAACTTTCATGGTCGATCGCCACGGTCAACCGTCAGCTTGAAAATTCCCACGGTCGACCGTCACGGTCAACCACGTAAGTCTCTGGAAGTTTTCTGGGTTTCTTAGCTGGCTCGCGGTCGACCGCGAGTTCCGAGTCACCATTTGGTGGCCCGGCCAAGGCCGAGCCACTATTTGGTGGCCCGGCCAAGGCCGAGCCATGGGTGACTGTTCGGCCAAAAGTTGGTTTTTTCGGTTCTTTGACGGATTCTTTTGGGATTTGAGTGTTCCTAGGCGTTCCAACTGATCTGATATTGTGGTTGTACGGTTGTTAACTGAAGATACAGAAAAATCCATCAGTCTCATCCAAATAACCGCATCCGAGGCCTATAAATATGAGCCAAAGATCTCCATTTTAAGGGGGACATCAAGAGGACGAGGTGCTGCCGGTTTCTCGAGTGCATAGCCACGAATTTCAGCAAGGGTTAGCAGATCTCAGCGATCTAAGAAAATTGACTTGTATTTCTTTGATTCCGGTTACAATTTGATTACAAAAGAGAAGAGAACGAATTTGATTCTCTCCTTTGTTTAAAACTGGGTTCTTCTCGGTAGCGATGGAGTGCCTCCCTCGAGTGCTTGCATCGAGTTTGCTCTCCGTTGACGATCCGCACGTCTTGATTCACTGGAACGATGTCTTCTCCTCACGATTTGACGTTGTGGAGAACTTGCGTGGCAAGTTTTAGAACTCTGAACGAGTTGATAACTCTGAACGAGTTTTAACTCTTGAAAAAGAGTTGATTTGAACCGAAAGTCGGTAATAAGCCAAGGACAGAGGCTCCCTGTTGCTGAAGTTGAAGATGATCTTCGTTGGAAGATGATGCCGATCTCCTCAAAAGCCTGTCTCCAGTGGTCGATCCAAGCCAAGAAAATCCAACCTTGCTGCCAATTCTCAGATTCGAAAAGGCCAGCCCTTAACTCAGTTGAGTTTACCCATATTTATAGGGAATTAAGGGGTGTAACCGCCCCCTTAATTCTCTCCATAGTGGGGCGGAAATCCCTCAAATCGTGGAGGGAAAACGGTTCCTGCAACCGTTCAACTCGTGTTTGAACGAGTCAAACGCCCACGTGGGCGTTCAGGATCCTAACTCCGCGTTTTAGAATTGAGACGCGGAGTTGGGTACTCACTGGGTGTTGAAAAACGCGGGTCTGACCCCGTCTGACCCTAGCGTTTTAATGTTGTAACGCGGGTTCGACCACGGCGTTTTGATGTTGTAACGCGGGTTCGACCCTCGCGTTTTGATGTTGTAACGCTGGTCCGACTCCAGCGTTTTGATGTTGTAACGCGGGTTCGACCTTCGCGTTTTGCTGTTGACACACGGGTTCGACCCTCGCGTTTTGATGTTGTAACGCGGGTTCGACCCTGGTGTTTTACTGTTGACACACGGGGAGGACCTCCGTGTTTTGGTGTTGATACACGGGGAGGACCTCCGCGTCTTGCCTTGAAGAGATTATCACAAAGTAATCTCTTTTGTCATAGCGTTGCAAAGATCATTGTCTTGTAATCTTCGTCTTGGCTCCTTAAGAATATGAGAGTCGTCAGATTGTAACTCCCAATGTTGATTGTGAATGCTGTTGAACTAGAGCTCCCATCGGTTGTCGTGAAGGTCGTCAGATTGTAACATTCAGCGATCTACGTGAAAGTCTTCAGATTACAGCCTTTTGGAAGTCGTTAGATTGTAACTTCCATCATCGGTGTTTGATGGAGGATAAGCTATCTATTGTGATTTTTGTAACTTCCATCATCGGTGTTTGATGGAGGATAAGCTATCTATTGTGATTTTTAGACAGCCTACACCTGTGCATAAAGAGTAGAGTTCGAGAGATTTGAGACCCGTCCCCTATTCCTCCGGATTTAAGCTTGGTCTTAAACCCCGAGAAGAGCCGTGGTTTTGCTTAGTCAAAATCACCGCTACTGCAATTACTTCCTTCATGAAGTGAGAGCATTGATCATCCAACTTTAGCTAACCGGATCTGATCCGCGGCGGTCCACGGATATTAACGTCCCCGGCACAGGCAAAGTTCTCACGCAAGCAACACGGATATTAACGTCCCCGGCACAGGCAAAGTTCTCACGCAAGCAACGGGTGATAAACGTCCGTTGCGCCGTTTGACAAGAGTTGTAATCTTTATTTCCATTGTATAAAGGAGATCTTATAAAAAGATCAACTTTTCTTTTCATTTGAGTTTATTGTAATGACCAAAGTTGTAATAGATTCGATGACAATGAAAACATTAACTTTTGACCCAAACAAGCTGGCGACCATAGTGGGAGCCGACAGCCTTTCTGCAAAGGCTGATGTGTCACAACCTCGGATTCTTATCCCGGTTGAAGAGGAGGTCGAATATGAGTTCGACCAATAGAAGTATGAAGAGTATTTGTCCTCCCCATCCAGATCCACCTCTCCTCGCAAGTCCAGGAAGGTTCACTGGTCTTCGGATTTGAAGACCCAAGAAGATCTCCCCGCCACTGCTTTAATCGTGGCTTGACCCCGCCGACATCCGACGAGGCCGACGCCGCAGATCTGAACTCCTTGGGCGAGGAGTTAACTACTGATAATGTGTCCTTCCTATCAAAGAGAGCACGTCAGAGGCGGCGACAATGCCTTGCGCGCCAGATGGCCAAGGCCTTAGAACCGATTGATGGAATCCGCTATGAAACGGATCTGAGGTCCAGGAGACGCCAAGCGCCGCAACAGCGTGTAGCCAACTCCTCCAACTCAACCACGAATGAATGGATCCGCGTCAAAAGGACGCGTTCAACTCTTGAAGAAAGGATCCAGAAACGCCACGCGTTACTCGTGCATGCGTGAGCTTTGATGCAAGAAGCGCAGAAATTGGAACAAGAAGAAGTGGTCAAGAAGCCACCAAGATCCCGCCGAGTCTGGAGGCCAAAGTCCAAACCGGCATCAAAAACAACCCAAACGGTGCCCGAAGGCATCGAAAAAACCAGAAAACCAAGTGGTGGCTCGTCCAAAGTCAAACCACCAAATGGTGGCTCGGCTGAAATCAAATCACCAAATGGTGGCTCGGCCAAAGTCAAACCACCAAATGGTGGTTTGAGCAAAACTCGGACTGGTTCGGTCCATTTCACTGCTGATTCACTTCCTACAATCCCATCTGAGTTTCCGGTGGCCCCTATTCTTGTCCCAATAGATTCCACACTTTCGGTGAAGCCTCACGACCACAGAGACTCGTCTCATTTCAAGATAAGGATGACGGATCGTTTGGGTCCTTTGCGCGAGAATCGAGGCAAAGTTCCGATCAAAGAACGCTTGGGTCCGGTGACTGAACCCCGAGCAACCACTCAAGCTGGGGATCGCACACGCCCTCGTAACAAGTCAGGGCCTTTGTATAATGGGGAAACCCCTGCAATTGATTGCCTCGGACGACGAATTGAAGACCAAGAGCTAGTCAAAAGCTCACGCTCCCAAAAGCGTAGCTCCAAACACGTGACTCTTAAGAACGCCAATAAGGCAGCAAGCTCTCAGAAGGAAATGTGTTTGTCAGACGACGATGTTATACCAGAGGAGTCGTGTCAACACACGATAGGTTGCTCCGGTTATTTGACCGATGAGTTGTACTATCAGGCTGGGGGTATGAACAAGTCTCGGAAGAGATATACCCGAGAAACAAAATCTCACTGCCCGTGCGTCGAACTTATCAGGGCAGTATTATCAGCGTGTAGCTGCCCCAAGACTGCTCCGCAGAGGGTCTCGGTACTCGAGAGGATCTCTAACGGAATGGCCAAGTCCAGACCAAAGCGTCTCCGTAAAAAGCGATCGGCTGTTCAAGGTGACGAACTCCCGAAAGTCACCATAAATATGGCTGATAAGGGAAAGTCGATTCGACCTTCTAGCTCTGACCCGCTTATATCTCATCGTCTAACCCGGTTGCGATCAGGAACTATTAGACAAAGAGATTATCTGAGAATGCAGAGGGGATTATCCTCCGATGATGAAGCATCAGATGCCAACTCTGCAGTCGCTTCTGACCAAACGGTGTCTAGTCTAGGACAATCGCACGAGGCATTCATGATCAACACCGAGCAAATTGCCAAAATTCTCGAGGATGCTCTAACCAAACAGAAAGAGGCATTCAAGATCAAAATGGAAATGGCTATGCTACAAATGAGGGAAGAGCATAACCAACAAATTTGGGCTCTGTCCAATCAGTTCGGTGAATCCAGCTGTCGTAACCTTGCTGTCCAAGTAGGTAGTGATTCAGATGTGGATGAACGTCTCGATACTAAGAACCCTTCCCTTGACCAAAACGCTGGGGGTGGTCCTACCAATAATGACAACACTGGGGGTGGCTCCGTTATTCCTCTTAAGAATCGTCCAAGCCCCGATACGAGCGAGGATGAGAAAATGAAAGATCTCGAGAGTAAAATCAACGCTCTGATGTCTGCTCGAGAGGTGAAAAGGACCGGTATTCTGTAACGCCCCACCCCGGAATCCGAAGTCGGTACGCTATTAGATCTGATGGACTGGCCTCACAAACCACCACATGTCTTTTCAGCATGTTTTGTCCTCACTCACGCGCTCCCTGAAAAACTTCCCAGGGGGTCACCCATCCTAGAATTTCTCCAGACCAAGCACGCTTAACTTTGGAGTTTCTAGGAGTTGGGGTCTCGAAAAAAAGATGCATCTTAGTGGTATGAGTATTCCAATCAAATCTATCAATACTAATCACATCACCCTCTCAAGGGTTGGGGTATTACAAACTCCCCCACTTAAGCTCACAACGTCCTTGTTGTGCCAAATCATATCATCCAAGACCGTACCATTCGTGTGAGATTCTAGAGGTGGCTCCTACGGCCTCAAGAGGTGGCTCCCGCCCTCTCGACGTAGTACTTTGCGCCGCATAGCACTTAGCTCTCACAATTCTGGTTGGTTTTGCTCTGATACCATTTGTGAACCCAGGGGCGTCACATATTCCATGTCCATATCCGAGAGAGTGGGATTCGATCCCGTATCCGACGAAATTCAACCTGATCAACTTCACACCGTTTGATGGGAAGGGTTCGCCCACTCAGCATTTGATCTACTTCAAGTCTCACTTGGGCATGATCTCCGGTAATAAAGCTTTGATGGTTCGGTCATTCGTTGGTACCCTTCGCGGGCCGGCCTTCGATTGGTACCGCCGTCTCAAGCCCGGAAGTATTAACAACTAGGACGATATGGAGAGCTCATTCCTCAACAATTTCTTTGACGATGATGATGAGGTATCCATCAGGACACTTTTCGATGAGAAACAAGAAGATGATGAGACAGTCGACGACTTCGTCAAGCACTTCCGGAATAAAGCAATGAACTGCCGAGATCCAATCATGGAGGACTTCATCCTCCAGACATATCATAATAACCTATCTATTGAGATATTGGAAGTTATGGGAGTCGCACCGTCCAACACTTGGAAAGAGTTGAAGATGCGCAGAGAGCGGGCCGAACGCTTCCTCCGAAGGAAGAAGGCCGAGAGGAGCCAACCGACGGCTAATCCTCCGAACTCGAACTTTGCCTCCCGTGGTAAGGGCAAGGCACCTGTAGCTGCTGTTAGTACTGATCAAACGTCACAACAGCAATCCCGAAGACAGTAAAAGACTTCAGACCCAAGACTCTAAAAAGAGTATTCCTTCAAGGACGAAGACGTTCCAGCCATCTTCGAATCCCTCCTTGAAAACAATAAGATCAAGCTACCACCTATCGTAAATCAGGAGGAAGCTGACAATACTGCGGATCCAAAGTACTGTGCGTACCACAGGAGGGTCCTTAATCCCACCAAGGATTGCTTTGCTCTCAAGAATAGCATCCAAACCTTGATTGAAGCTGGCGTTATATCGCTCAGTTAAGTTGAATGAAGACTCCGATAAGTATAAGAGTATAAACTACTCCTTCCTACACTCCAAAGAGTATACGAGTATAAACTACTTCTCGGTCATCCAACTAAGTACAATGTTAAACCCGGTTTCGCAAATGAAACTAGGGGTGGATGATTTATGTAACGGGAAGTTCCTAGAGAATCTTATATTCTTAAGGATAACCCGAACATGCGATTGAGGATAACGTACTCCTCGTTATACCTAATTTTGCAAAGAAAGCTGGGGGTAGATAATTCATGTAACGGAAAGTTCCCGGAAGAATGTTAAATGTAATATTCTTAGGGATAACCCGATCATTATGAACAAAGTGATAAACACTAAACTCCTATTATGATTTCCGAACACTCTTTTGCTGAGATGAGATTCGATCACTTCATTGGATTAATTTTCCCTCATAAAACTCTCATTGGTGTTTGACGACTCACAGTCTCTCACCACAGAATCCCCCACCGATCAGACTAATTGACGGTGGGACCACCAAAATTCTTTTCTGTTTAATCCATTCAAACTTCCGCTATGTTCATGCACTCAACACTTTCATGGTTAGAGTCCGGATATAATGCTTAGAATTTTAATCTGTTAATCCTTGACGAATTGTCAAACCCCTTCGTGTTAAGTCCTTATCACTTAACACCAAGAACCCCTACTAAACCTTTCGACAATTAGGGTTATCCGAATCTTTTTGATTCTCGGAGTGGAGATGCCACTCTTAGTTTCGTCTTCCCGGATTCTTAAAGTGGAGATCCCACTTGGAGTTTCTTTTTGCAACTGGAGATAGAATATAAAATTCTTCCTCTTCAGCTTCAGGAGATAGAATATAAAATTCTTCCTCTCCCGCATCGGGTTCGTCTTTGCTCCAAGAGAAGACATCACTTTTTCAACTTCCATAATCCATGCTTCACACGCATGGGGAATTTTATCCCGAATCCTGAGCAGGGATAAGTCAACGCCTAACGCACGTTGCCGGTTTAGTCTTTCACCAATTGAAAAAGACACCAGAATCCAGTCTGGGTTATTTTATCCTAAAGCCTAAGTAGGGATGAGTCAGCGCTTAACCCGCGTTGCTGGGTGGTTCATTCCCATCAAAACGACCGAGTCTACGTATTCAGTATCGTAGCAACAAAATCCATGCCTTTATGCATGGGGAATTTTATCCTGAATCCTGAGTAGGGATAAGTCAACGCCTAACACTGTAGGCGTATAAAATTGCTTATAGATCCCTTAGCACAGCTCAGCACAAACCGACGAACCAACGAGGCGACGAGGTTAACGAATCGCACGCAAACAACGGAATAGATCCACTCGCATGCGGAGTCAAGCTAACGGGTGGAAGAGTCAACGAGTCATCCATCCGAGGGCGGACTCGGACGAATCACGATCGAATCAAGATTAGTTTCGGACTCGAACTCAGAAGTGGATTTACTACCAAATCAGGAATCAGATTTACTGCCAAATCAGGTCAATGAATCAGAGTCTAAATCAACCACACAACCGGATCACGGACAGAACCGAAAAAATGGATACAACGACAAAACGACGAAACCCAACACCAAGGGGGGGCTCGGCCGAAACCGAGCCACCCTGAGGTGGCTCGGCCAAGGCCGAGCTACCCTGAGGTGGCTCGGCATGGGTGGCCGCCCAGATCTGTGCGCGGGCACAGTTCAGAGAGCCTATAAATAGGCCCCCTTGGTTCATTTTTCAGAGGTTGGAACTTTGAGAGCCGAAACTCTGCCGAATTGAAGATCGAGCTTGGAGTTTTGAAGACTTGAGGACTTAAACATTCAGATCTGATTCTTGGCGAGCATCCACGTCACAAAAGGCAGGAGTTCGAGAGAGAGAAAGATCAGATCTGAGATCTACACGAGATCATACTCCGGATCAAAGCTTGGCCTTTGATCCCGAGAACTAAGGGCGATTATTTCCTTGGTGAATTAATCCCCCCGGCTATTATTTCCTTCGCGAAATAATACCCGTCAAATCGTGTAGATCCGACCGGATCTAGATCGCGCGGTGGTCCATGGATTAACCCCGACGTAGGCAAAGAACCCACTCAAGCGAGCGACCGAAAAAACAGGAGCTCGTGATTCGTTCGAAAGGAAAGTTGTAATCTTTTTCTTTTTCTTTGATTTCGTTGTAACCGGATCTAAAAAAGACCGGATCTTTTGTAACCAAAAAGCAATTACTTGAGATAACAATGAATTCAATGAAGGCAATTTTCCCTGCGAACAATCTGGCGACCACAGTGGGAGCCAACGATCTCGCTGCCGAGATCGTCGCGTCGCAGCCGCGGATCTCAATCCCGGTCGAGGAGGAGGTCGAATATGAATTCGACCAGGCCAAGTTCGAGGAGTACCTCTCATTCTCGTCCGGATCTACCTCCCCCCACAAGTCCAAGAAGTTCTCCTCCAGGAGAAAAGTTCGTTGGTTTGAAGAAATTCAGAACGCCAACGAAGCTCTCACCCCAGCTGACGCCAAAGTTGCGTCAGGTGAAGTTCCACCGACCTCCAACGAGGTCAAACCTATTCTTGCCGACGCCTCTACTATTGAGGGCGTTGTGACTCTCTCAAAGAGAGCCCGCCAGAGGCGACGTCAATGCCTTGCGCGGCAATTCGCCAAAGCGATGGAGTCCACGGACGGGGTTCGCTACAACGCGGATCTGAAGAACAGGAGAGGCAAACAGCCTCAACAATTGAAGAATGGCTGCTCCTCCAAGCCCCCAACGAACGAATGGATCCGGGTCAAACGGAACCATTCGACACTCGAAGAGCGGATTCACAAACACCGCGCATTGCTTGCACAAGCAAAAATCCTTGTGCAGAAGGCCGAGGAATTGAAGAAAGAAAGAGTGGCCAAGAAGCCGCCATCAACCCGCCAAGTGTGGAGGCCGAAACAGCCTCTAACCAAAGTTCAACCTCCGGTGAATCAACCAAAGTCGCCGGTAATCCCAATAGCTTCTCCGGGAGATCATACAGAATCATCCCGAAGGAAAAAGTCAGTCTTGGAGCACCTCGGTCCAAGTCCCGACGAGAGAGGCAAAGCTCCTGTTCAAGATCGTTTGGGCCCGATGAAGAAGCCCCGGACGACGCAACATGCTGGGGGTCGCCGTCACCTCCAACATGACAAAGAAATCAGGGCAGCTACGCGCACCAATTTGCGCATTGAAGTCCAGGAGCCCGCTGAGAACTCAACACCCAAAAACCGGCATGTTTCGAGGCGCGTGACTTTCGACAAGCCCCAAGGAAAGGTAGTTCACCCCTCCAGCGCGAAAGGAAACATTACGTCTGATGACGATAATGTTATACCTGAGAATCGGGCCAAGACACGATAAGGTCAGCAAACAAATTGTTATCGTGTGGGGGTACGAGTAAACCAGGAAGGGAGTCCCCGAGAAATAGGAAACTCAGTGGCCGCCCTCTGTTTCCAAAACTCATTCGGCAAGCTATTGTCTGAGTGCAACTGCTCAAGGCGGTTCCGAAAGAGTTTCGGTTTTCGAAGACTTAGTAGCTGAAACGCCCAAAACAAGGCCTAGGCGTTTCCGACGAAAGAACGGTGGTTGAACGATGAGAATTACATGGAAACTAAATTCCTCGCTAATTTCTTCGACGACGACACAGAGATATCCATCGGGTCGTTGCTTGATGAGAAACAGAAAGACGGGGAATTGGTTGACACCTTCGTCAAGAGGTTCCGGAACAAGGCGATGAACTGCCGGGACCCGATCACTGAAGAGTTTATTCTCCAGACTTGCCACAACAACCTCGCGCTGGACGTATTGGAAGCAATGGGGACGGCACCGTCCAAGACATGGAAGGATCTGAAGGTCCGAGGAGAGCAAGCCGAGCGATTCCTCAGAAGAAAGAAGGCGGAGAGAGGCCAACAGGCGAATAATGCTCCGCAACAGAATTTCGTCCCACGGGGGAAAGGTAAGGCACATGCTAATGCAGTTGATGCTAATCAAACCTTTCAATTGCAACCTCAGCAACAGCAGCAGCAGCAACGAGCGCCACAATAATCGCAGTCACAATGGCAACAACAGCCTCAGAAGCAGAAGTCTTCAGAGCCAAGATTTCCCAAAGTGTACTCCTTCAAAGATGACGAAGTTCCCGGCATCTTTAAGTACTTGTTGGAGAACAACAAAATTCAGCTGCCAGCGATTGTGGATCAAGAAGGGGCTAGCAAAGTGATAGATCCGAGGTATTGTGCATACCATAGAGCGGTCCATCACCCTACGAACAAGGTGACGGATCCGAAGTATTGCGCATACCATAGAGCGGTCCATCACCCTACCAAGTCGTGCTACCACCTCAAGGACATGATCCAGGCGCTAATTGATGTAGGCGTCATAACCCCGAAGCCGTCCAAGAATGTTGGAGCAAACGCGGTTTCAATCAGCTTTGGATCGGTGCCCACAACATGGTTCAAACCAGAGCGCATCACCAAAGTGGGAATGAAGACAGTAAACGACGACCCGCATGGACAGCGCCAAAAAGGACTTGTGCCACATACAGCTCCAGTTGTCATCCAAGAAGAAGTCCAAAGGGAAAGGGAAGTCTTGCTGCGGAGGCTCTGCTATCCCAGGAGAAGATGACGAAAGAATCCTAGCTTTCCCGCTCTCTGAAGAAGAACAAGAAGTTTTTGCGACCTGAAGCGGAAATGAGTATCACTACAACTATCCACCACCTAGTGAGTCGGGGGTGAATAAACGGGGACTAGCCAAAACTCTCACGGAGTGGGGGTGATTACAAGTCCTACACCGGGCGAAGAGGCTCGACGACAGCCGGCGAATAAACCGAAAGAGAAGAATCCCCAGGAAGTTCAGAATCCGAAGCAGTCTCATTTCAGTCGCCCGATTGGAAAAGACAGACCGGAAAGCTCGAAGACTCCGCAAGTCTTCGATATAATGGCTCAACTAGCCAATATTCCAGCACGGATAACGCTGTATGAATTGCTGTGGCTGTCCAAGGAAACTAGGGAAATCAAGCCGGTGCCTGAAGAGCCAGAACCGTTGAGTCAACACTGCAATATAGCGACTAAGAACCTTCCCTGCATTACTTTCACCAAAGAGGATATGCAGACGAAGAATTCGAACCACGATCGACCGCTATACTTCATCGGGTACATCGGCTCCAGCAAAGTCAACCGAATCCAAGTGGATCCGGGTTCTGCTGTGAGTATTATGCCGCTTCGCTTGATGCATTTCCTCGGTATTCCAGTTAGCAAGTTGGCGTCCACAGGCACTGTTATCTACGGGTTCAATACCAGCGGGTCAAGACCTTTAGGTAAAATCCGGATAAAGTGTCAAATGGGTGATTTGAAGACGGAAGTCACATGTTATGTGATTGATGCCGAAACTTCATATAACTTACTATTGGGTCGGCCTTGGATCCATAGTAATGTTATAATTCCCTCCACACTCCATCAGTATTTAAAGTATGTCGACACTGATAATAAGGTTAGGACGGTGGTCGCGGATAAGCAACCATTCAAAGGGTATGAGAATTATTTCACTGATTCTCTCCTTTATGGTAACGAATCCGATACTGAATCATCGGCCCATGGCACGGACAGCGGAGAAGAAGCTGATACCGAAGCCGGATTTGATTACAATGGAGGTTATGTTTTAAACGACATTGTACCCTTTGTAATCAACCTTGACGATGAACAAACGTCAGAGGGCAGTTGTAACTGGCAACTTACCAATAATGAAATAAATAGGGACCTGAATACGGCATGTCCAAAAGACGATTTTCCTCTCCCAATCACGGATGTTATTATTGACAATACATGCGGATTTGAGAGAATGTCTTTCATGGATGGGTTTTCAGGATATAACCAAATCAAGATGCACCCAGATGACGAGAAGCATACAGCGTTCAGAACGCCCCTTGGTGTATTCTGTTACACGGTGATGCCTTTCGGTCTAAAGAATGCAGGCGCCACGTACCAGCGAGCAATGACTAAGATTTTCCAAGAACATCTCAGGAAAACAGTCGAGTGCTACGTTGATGATTTGGTTGTAAAAAGCCGCAACAAAGAAGATCACATCAAGGACTTGAAGACGATGTTCGATCTCATGCGGAGCCATCAGTTGAAGATGAACCCTACTAAATCCTTCCTTGGAATGTCTAGCGGAAAATTCCTTGGATTCGTCGTCACCACTAAAGGTATACATATCGATCCTGACAAAGTGAAGGCGATACACGAACTGCAACCTCCTAGAAATCTGAGAGAGCTCAGAGGATTGCAAGGGCGGCTAGCTTACATCCGGCCGTTCATCTCAAACCTTTCTTATTTGGGACGACGCCTGCCAGAAAGCATTCGAAGATATCAAAACGTATCTGGTGAATCCTCCTGTTCTTGTTGCACCGAAATCGGGTAAACCGTTCTTGATTTACATCAAGGTGATGAACCACTCGATAAGTGCTTTACTAGCACAAGACGACGATAACGGTCACGAACAGGCAGTTTATTACCTAAGTCGGACCTTGATAGGCGCCGAGTCTCGATATCCGATGATTGAGAAAGAATGCCTCGCATTGGTATTCGTGATGCAAAAGATGCGGCATTACTTGGTTGGACAGACGATTTACGTCATTTCCAATGTTAATCCAGTACGGGTGTTTATGACGCAACCGGCCTCTATGAATTGGCGGTTAGCGAAATGGGCTCTTCTCTTGTCCCAATATGATTTGCACTTCAAACAACAGAAGTCGATCCCAATATGATTTGTACTTCAAACAGCAGAAGTCGATCAAAGGACAAGCGATTTGCGATCTTTTGGCGGCAAACCCGACCACAGATACGGCAGAAGTATATGATGATTTGCCGGATGAAACTCACGAGGTTAACTCTACGTCGCACCAACAAGTATGGCAATTATATTTCAATGGTGCCTCAAGGTCAGTTAATAGGGTAATAACCCCGGGAGGTTCTACAGTTTCCTCCGGGGTTGGAGTTGTCTTAATCTCCTCGGGGAAGCATATGATGCCTCGAGCTTATTCATTGACTAGCCCGTGCTCCAATAACGTAGCCGAGTATCATTGGACTCAGTTTCGCCAAGGACTGGGGGGTCGAATATCTCGAAGCTTTTGGGGATTCTCAATTGATAGTCAACCAAGTCCGTGGAGAGTATGAAGTCAGGAACCAAGACCTGATCCCGTACCACCAGGAGGCCATCAAAATGGCAGATTCTTTTGAAGAATTCTATATTGAATACATCCCCCGTCTCCAGAACGTTTATGCGGATGCACTGGCAGCACTAGCGGTATCACTTGCGCAGACTCCCGAAACTGAACTATTAGTCATAGTAAGGACGCATCAACTCTGCATACCCATATACGATATGGATATTGAAGAGGAAGACGATGGAAACATAAACGCCAAGGAGGTGAATTCAACTCAAATTGAGTCTGAGTCCCGAGATTGGTGTTTTCCTATCATTGACTACGTCCAATATGGTATTTTGCCAGAAGACGTAAAAGAAAGGGAATCAATTCGCCGAAGAGCGCCAAGATTCTTCTACAATACCGAGACCCATACGTTATACCGTAGAGGATACGATGGTTTGTTACTCCGATGGAATGTGGTGTGCATCAGCCTGGTCCCAAACTGTATGATCGCATCAGGAGAATGGGATATTTTTGGCCAACAATGGTTCGTGACGCAATCGAATACGCCCGAGAGTGTCATGCTTGTCAAATACATGCAAATTATATGCATCAACCGCCAGAGCAGTTGTACACGTCAACCACATCTTGGCCGTTCGAGACATGGGGCATGAACATCATCGGTCCTATTTTTCCCCCTTCAGTCAAAGGTGATCGATTTATCCTCGCAATCACAGATTACTTTTCAAAGTGGGCTGAAGCGATCCCGCTTAGAGAAGTAAAGACGAACAACGTCATCAATTTCATTAAGCATCACGTCATATACCGACACGGCGTGCCAAGACGGATCATTCATGACAACGGTCCACAGTTCATAAGCAACGCCTTCGTCAGGTTTTGTGACAAGTTCAAAATTGAAGATGTTTCGTCGACAGCTTATTATCCCGAACAAGACGATTATTAAGATCCTGTCAAAGCTCGTGAAGACCAATAAACGAGACTGGGACGATAAACTCGGTGAAGCACTCTGGGCTTATCGCACCACCATACGCACACCTACAGGGGCCACCCCGTATTCGTTGGTATACGGATGTGAAGCTGTGCTACCATTGGAGATTCAAATCCCATCCCTTCGGATCGCTCTCGCAACCGAGATGACGACAGAGGAACAGCATCAAAAACATCTCGAAAAACTCGAGAGGTTGGATGAAAAACGCTTGGAAGCTCAACAACACATCGGGTTTTATCAAGCCAGAATATCTAGGGCTTTTAACAAAAGAGTCCGACAGAGAAGCTTCAAGGAAGGAGATCTGATCCTCGCTGCTCGTCGACCGATAATCCTCAACTCCAAGAAGAAAGGTAAATTCGAACCCAAATGGGAAGGGCCGTTTGTGATAGACACAGTCTACTCAAACGGCGCATATCGCCTGATTACTCAAGAGGGCGACAGGCAATTAATACCAATAAATGGGAAGTTCCTGAAAAAGTACTACCCCTAGTACATTCAGGATAACCCATTTACCGGGAAGTTCCTTGAAGAATATTACACTTAATATTCTAAAGGATAACCCAAAATCTTTTTCACCACTAAAATCCCTCACTGATCAATTTCAATTGACAGCGAGTCCACCAAAAGTGTCTTTCTGGCCCTCTTGACTCTGACTCTTTCCATGAACAAGAGGTCTACTTTCAGTTCGGAGCCCCCTTTCGATAAACGAAAGAACTCCATTCTTTTCTCTTTGGTTAAGCCTTCTCATGGTTATAACCGAAGTTGAAATTTCATTTCGATAAACGGAAAACTCATCCTCCGATCAGATAACCAATCCTATAAAAGGTAAGTTTATCTAGATTTTCCAGATTCTCGGAGTGGAGATCCCACTTCTAGTTTCTTTTGCACTGGAAATAGAATATAAAATTCTTCCTTTCCAGAATCAAGGAATAGAATATAAAATTCTTCCTTCCTTGTATTCGGGTTCGCCTTCACCCTAAAAGAAGACCGGGAAATAGAATATAAAATTCTTCCTTTCCCACACCAACATTTTCCAAGAATTTATCAATCTAGGATTCATCCTAGGAAGTTTATCCCGAATCCTAAGCAGGGATAAGTCTGCGCCTAACACGCGCTGCCGGTTTAGTCTTTTTCCGCACAAAAAGACACCAGAGTCTGATTCTGGGGTATTTTATCCTGAAACCTAAGCAAGGATAAGTCCGCGCTTAACCCGCGCTGCCGGTTAGTTCTTAACCGTTAAAAAGAACACCCGTCCACATATTCAACATTGTGGCAGGTCGTTATTAATAACACCAAAATCCATGCCTTACACGCATGGGGAATTTCATCCTGAATCCTAAGAAAGGATATGCCGACGCCTAACACGCGTCGCCGGTTTAGTCTTTCTCCGTAGAGAATCCTAAGAAAGGATATGCCGATGCCTAACACGCGTCGCCGGTTTAGTTTTCTCCGAAGAAAAAGACACCAGAGTTCGATTCTGGGGTACTTTATCCCGAAGCCTAAGTAGGGATAAGTCAGCGTCTAAAACACGTTGCTGGGTAGCCTATTCCCGTAACAATAGCGAAGTCTACGTATTCGAAGTCGTAGCATCAAGTCTAAAGGGAGTTCATTTCTTTAGCACAACGTTACATGCGGAACGGATTTAGACAATTCGCATGCTAGCCCGATTCGAACGGTAGTCGGTAAAGGCTTATCAAACCCGTTGAAGGCTGGTGGGGGTTAGCCAAAAATCCAAAAGTTAGCACCTAACACGTGTCGCCGGGTAGCCTATTCCCGTAACAAATGGTAAAGCCTATGTATTCAATATCATAGCACAAAGTCTTAGAGAATTTACTCTCTTAGCACAACGTTACATGCGGAATGGATTTGGACAATCCGCATGCTAGTTGATGGCTGAGGATTTGCCAAAAATCCTAAAAGCATTATGGTCAATCATTTCAAACGGAATGAGGAATCATAATAAAGATAAAGATAAAAACCAGTTCTACTAAAAGGATCAAAAGTCAAAACATTCAGTAAATGAAATAATACATCAAGCGCATGGCCAAAAATCTGCTGATTAAGCTTAGACAGCTTCTCATCATAAGCTTGCCTCAGCTCAACTCTGATGGACTCCTCGGTGGTGGCTAAAGTCTTCGCAGCAACCTCCTCCGTCTCGGTCAGCTTCTGCTTCAAAGATTTCAACTCTTCAGATAAAGCAGTGTGGGCTTGCTGATCTTGTATCTTCGTCATCTGAAGAATACTCAAAGTCTCCTCTTTTTCTCACGGAGCTCTCTTCGAAGCTGGTCTATCTGGGTCTCACAAGAGGTAATAGAAGAGTCAAGCTCAGTGAGTGAAGATGATCTAGCAGCAAGGTGGGCCTCAACTCGGTCCACTCGATCCCGTTGCATCTGAATCTCGAGCTCAGCAAAAAGCCGAGTATCGCGCTATGTCTGTAAGCGAGTATCAAACTCGGCAGTAATGAATGAAGAGGCACCTGCATCCCGGAGCTCGCGAAACATCCGAAGCTCATGCTCTAGGCAATCAAGATCATCAACGATAGCCTTCGCCAGATCCGGGTATCCTGCATCCCTTATGGAATTTATCTTAGAATCAAGGAAAGGTTTAAACTGATGAAGAAAAAATCCGCCGTGGAAGAGCTTACCAATCATAGCATTCACGAAGGAGAAGAAAGAGCGGACTTCTATGCAAATGATGATCTTCTCAGGGTCATCGTCTGATAATAACTCCCTCACAAGGACATGAAGCCGAGAAGAAAGCCTTACGCAAAAAGGACCGTCAAAACCCTTAAAAGAGGAAATAAATGACATTTCTCAGTTGCCCAATCTATACCTTCTTCCCCTTGAGTCACTGGGGGTGGTGGAGGTGTAACGGCTGTGGGTGTATCAGCTGGTGTAGTTGGTCCCACAGCCGGCTCAACAGGATCAGTCTCGACAAAAGCTCCTGTCAAATACAAAATAGAATTTTCAAATGCATCACATTATAGTTGCAGTAGTCAGAAATTGGCTAATCCTATAATTAACTTGAGAAGAGCTACGTACCTTCGGAAAAACCATCCTCGGGATTCTTAGGGAGCGTAGACTCAGGAAATACATCTCCAGGCAACTGGTCATCAATTTGAGGAGAGCCATACATAAAGTGGAGCATAGGAGTGTCCACAAGCAAGCCTTCCTCGTCAAAATCATCAGTCGAGAAATCTGACACAAGAGAATATAAGTACGAAAGAAGAATAAAGAGACTACAACCAATAGAAATGAGTTACCTCTTATAGGTGCGTCAGCCTCTCTATTCCCAAGATCCACGTTTGCCTCCTGCAAATTATCTAAAAGAGCAAGAAGCATAGAGACAATTAGGGAATGCACAAATTCCAAATCATTCAACTCCTTTGTGTATTGTTAATGGTAGATGTACCTGGATTCATCGAACCGGGTCCTACATTGACAGTCTCCCTAATGTCGCCAGCTTCTGCAGGCCTTCCTACCTGGTGCGGTGAGTCGGGCTCACCAGAAGATGTAAAATCATAAAAAACAGGATCAGGACGGCAGGGGCAACAATCGAAAGTCTCGTCTGGGAAGAAGGACGGAATTCTTCATCTTGGTCAGCTGTGGTCCCTGAAACATCAAACCATTGTCAGGTTTAATAATTCTGGAAGATAAAAGGAAAGAGTAAGAAACTGACCTCGTTCAAGACAATCCTCGTGATCTTCAAAATCTCCGCCTGAAGCCTCATCAGCATAATTAAAGATCTTCCTTCCCTTTTCGTCAATCCGGCGAGTCTTGTGCCGTACCCTTTGTGACCGAGCATTTTCCCAAATCATACGAGAATTAGCCTGAGAAGCCTCCTCAGCCTCTAGCTCTGCAATCGGCTTCACGGGGACAGTTTTATTAGCTGCTAACAACCACTTGCAGCTTAAGAATGTGAGGTTCAACTGCCGCTCAGCACTCGGGAGACTGAACTTAGCACCAGTACAGCCCGTCACGGTCCACAACCATGCACGAAGACCGTCCACCAAACCGCCGTGGGTCCGAAGCTGCTGTCGTGGATTCCCGACATAAAGCTGATCATAGCCAAACTGGCGAGCGAATCGGCAGGGTAGGTATGGCTCTATGAAACACTGATTCCTCACCCGGAAAGTCAGATAACCCGGCCTGATGTTCACCAGCCAGTTAAAGCAGCCAATGTCTAAATGAGTCCGATACTCCCTCGGCCTCTCCTCATCAATCAGACACTCGCCGTATCGGCCAGAGAACTACGGAAAGCAAGTGGAAAACGCCCAACACTTGTGGACCTGTAGCTGCTGTCTGACGTCAGGGAATCCTCGCCCCTCCCACTTGCCATTCTCAAACAGCTGTAGTAGGGGAGCGGAGGGGTCTGTGGCATACGGTATTGACATCATATCAGAACGATGAAGGACGAACCAAGCCATCAAATAAGTGTACGGAAGCTCCACCTTAATAGTAGGAATCTGAGCCGGCGAGTCACTTTCCTTCCGTGTAAAAGCACTAGAAATCTGTCGAAGCCCTCGATGAATGTTAGCCACCATCACCGGAAGAAGCGAAAGTTCCTTTTTGTAGGCGAGCTGAACCGGTGGGTAGAGCACTTCCAAGGGCAAAGCATCGCCAGACTGATACGGGGCCACGCATTTCTTTAACCAGATAGCAAGGTAACCGGCAAGAAGGGTCATCGGTCGAATCGGTGCGGTCGCGTGCCATAGAAATGATTTAAACTTGGTCCCTGCAGGAAAGCCACTCTCAGGACTTTTAATGGTGTAGGAATGAGCGTCAATTTTTTTCAATAGACTATTCACCCCTGAAGGAGTGAGCGGTGCCAGCTCGCAAATAGCCTCGCCGGAATTGCTCTCTAAGATTTTTGAACAAGTAGCATGCAAACTGCCTCAGAATCACAAATGACTTAGTCCTCTTCGCTAAAGGCTTAGACTGCGCCAAAGCAATATGATAGTGACATGTGAGGTCCCATAAAGTCTCGTAACGGTCGGGCATGCGATCCTTCAGCTGACTCAATTCATGGTTGGAAGGAAAGTATTCCTGACCCAACCATAAAATCTGTGACGTGTCGCAGGCATCTCCCGTCCTAAAGCAGCGAGGCGATTCTTCAAAGTAGAAGCAGCGGCAAGAAGCTCGTTACGCGGCGGTGCATCCAACCCCAATACTCCAGGATGCAATCCAGTGATATGACTCCTGCTCGAACCAGGAGCTGCCTGATGAGTGATGTAGCCACAGTGAACGCTCTCATGCTCCTCCGTCAAGCGCCACGACATCTCTTGTGTCACAGCCTGACGCCTGAGCTCAGTCAACGAACGATGCCGAGGAATCTTCGGCAAATATATGAAACCACTGCCAGTTTTATGGAGCCACTGCTCGGCGTCAATAAACACTGCATCCGGATCTTTGGCAGAGTCGCCAAATAAAAAGCCGGTCTTCCTGAGAGGCTGAATAGAACTGGCATCCTTCACGAAAGGCGCATCTGTAATCAACTGTCGAAGAGCTCGATGTCCACCTTCCTTCACCACTTGGGCAACCTCTGTCGACGTGCTCGAAGCAAACTGAGGAGTAACTGGAATAGGTGAAAAATCATCGAAAGTTGAATAATACTCGCCGTGACGCCCGTACACCGCATGAGATGAAAATGCTCCGGAAGAATACTCCACTGAAAACAAACAAGTTAAACATTTGTTAGTCTCAATCATAAAAGGAAGTTGAACTCATCCTACGAATGGGTAAGATAGAGTCACTGCCTTATAAAGGGTGAGACGATTTGGCCACATTATGCACTTATAAGGTAGGATATATCAAAAAACATATCCCTGCCTTATAAGGCACAATGCAGCGACAAAACTCCCCCTTTATTTATTATGAGATATGGTTTTGACCAAGCAAAACCCATCTTTAAAGCGTCGATCCTCACCAAGGAGAATCAAGGCTCTTCCCGATTGCCTCACCAAGGAGAACAACGTGGGGTAAAGAGGACCAATTTGCAAATTTCCAAAAAAAGAGGACTAAGTTGTAAATTTCCAAATATGCCAAAAATAGCTCACCAGCATACGAGGGAAGCGCGCCATCAGCTGACGCAGCAGGGGAGCGACCTCTCGGGACACGTGACATGATGATCTGCAAAATAAATCAGGGGGTCAGATCCAGAAAAAAATCCCCTTTTATTGCAATTCTACCCCCCTGAAGGATGAGCTCGAGGCGCCAAAGCACAATCCTAACCCTCACATGCGACCCCGCAAGTTCAGAAATTGAATTAAGCATGAAATATGCTAAAATTGTGGAGGATTTACCTGAGGGAAAGCTCGAAGATCCGACAAAAATCAGATCTTGAAAGAGGCTCGAACCACGCGCTCGAGGGGCCTGAGAGAAATTTTTATATGAAGATTTTTGAGAGATTTTTCAGTCTAAGATCCAAAGAAAGACTAGATCTAAGATAATTGTGAAGATTTGAGGGAGAAAGGATGCTCGAGGGAAGAGAAAATCCAAAAAAGGGGATGAATAGTGGCCGGCCCTAGAGAGGAGGAAAAGAAAGAAAAAAAACCCCTTTTATAAGTGAACCAGCCTCGGACCAGGTTGAACCAGACCAGACCAGTCCAAATCAGTTCAAAAGAGGCTGAACCAGGCCAAACCAGACTGAACCAGACCAGACCAGGATGAACCAGTCTGAACCAGTCTTGAACCAGTCCTGAACCAACCTTAAACCAGGTTGAACCAGCCTTGAAACAGGTTGAACCAGTTTGAACCAAATTTGAACCAGAATTCAAATTGAAGCTGAATCGATCATCAAAACAACTTCAAATCGACCGAGGGTTCAGTCCTTGGTTTATTCTTACCTCTCCCGCACATTCAGAAGGATCAGAAGATTTTTTGAGCCGAATTACTGCCTTTTTTGGCTCATTATCAAGCCGGTTCAACTCATTATCAGGCCGGTTCAGCTCATTCGGGCACAAAATTACTCCAATAAGGTATAAGAGTATAAACTATTCCCTATATTTTTGGTTGAGAAGTTCCTGGAGAATATTTTTCTAAATATTCTTAAGGATAACTCAACAACACTACGCCGGACAACGCGTCGCAAATAAAGACTCAACGTCAACATTCGAGAGTCAGTTCTATGTTGAACCAACAAACATGAGCTAAAGATCATAAAATCAGGAATCGACTTCAAATTCGAAATTCCGACAAAGGTCAGACAATAAATGCAGCACCGAAAAACCTTACAGACATTCGACAAAGCACCGAATAGCCTGAAGGATTGAAGGAATCAAGAATAGAAGCCATTCCAAAGTCCCGTTACACCGACTGAAGGTTGGGACAATCATATCCAAAGTATTCCAGACTCTTCTATAAAAGAACGAGGCTGAAATACTTTGGAGGGAGTATCTGTAGGCGTATAAAATTGCTTATAGATCCCTTAGCACAGCTCAGCACAAACCGACGAACCAACGAGGCGACGAGGTTAACGAATCGCACGCAAACAATGGAATAGATCCACTCGCGTGCGGAATCAAGCTAACGGGTGGAAGAGTCAACGAGTCATCCATCCGAGGGCGGACTCGGACGACCAAAACCGAGCCACCCATAGGTGGCTCGGCCAAAGCCGAGCCACCTATAGGTGGCCGGCCAGATCTGTGCCCGGGCACAGTTCAGAGAGCCTATAAATAGGCCCCCTTGGTTCATTTTTCAAGGGTTGGAACTTTGAGAGCCGAAACTCTGCCGAATTGAGAATTGAGCTTGGAGTTTTGAAGACTTGAGGACTTGGGCATTCAGATCTGGCTCTCGATGAGCATCCACGTCACAAAAGGCAGGAGTTCGAGAGAGAGAGAGAGATTAGATCTGAGATCTACACGAGATCATACTCCGGATCAAAGCTTGGCCTTTGATCCCGAGAACTAAGAGCGATTATTTCCTTGGTGAATTAATCCCCCCCGGCTATTATTTCCTTCGCGAAATAATACCCGTCAAATCATGTAGATCCGACCGGATCTAGATCGCGCGGTGGTCCACGGATTAACCCCGGCGTAGGCAAAGAACCCACACAAGCGAGCGACCAAAAAAACAGGAGCTCGTGATTCGTTCGAAAGGAAAGTTGTAATCTTTTTCTTTTTCTTTGATTTCGTTATAACCGGATCTAAAAAAGACCGGATCTTTTGTAACCAAAAAGCAATTACTTGAGATAACAATGAATTCAATGAAGGCAATTTTCACCGCGAACAAACACGCGTTGCCGGTTTAGTCTTTCACCTAGTAAAAAAGACAACATAATACCAATCTGGGGTATTTTATCCCGAAGCCTAAGTAGGGATGAGTCAGCGCTTAACCCGCACTGCTACGTGGTTCGTTCCCATAAAAATGACCGAGTCTACGTATTCAGTATCGTAGCAACAAAAATCCATACCTTTTATGCATGGGGAATTTTATCCCGAATCCTAAGTAGGGATAAGTCAATGCCTAACACGCGTTGCCGGTTAGTTTTTAACCGTAAAAAGAACAAAAGTCCACATATTCAACATTGTGGCAGGTTGTTATTCATAACGCTAAAATCCGCGCTTTACACGCGCGGGGAATTTTATCCCGAATCCTGAGTAGGGATAAGTCAACGCCTAACACGCGTTGCCGGTTTAGTCTTTCACTGAGTAAAAAAGACACCAGAATACCAATCTGGGGTATTTTATCCCGAAGCCTAAGTAGGGATGAGTCAGTGCTTAACCCGCACTGCTGGGTGGTTCGTTCCCATAAAAACGACCGAGTCTACGTATTCAGTATCGTAGCAACAAAAATCCATGCCTTTTATGCATGGGGAATTTTATCTCGAATCCTAAGTAGGGATAAGTCAATGCCTAACACGCGTTGCCGGTTAGTTCTTAACCGTAAAAAGAACAAAAGTCCACATATTCAACATTGTGGCAGGTTGTTATTCATAACGCCAAAATTCGTGCTTTACACGCGCGGAGAATTTTATCCCGAATCCTGAGTAGGGATAAGTCAACGCCTAACACGTGTTGCCGGTTTAGTCTTTCACTGAGTGAAAAAGACACCAGAATACCAATCTGGGGTATTTTATCCCGAAGTCTAAGTAGGGATGAGTCAGCGCTTAACCCGCACTGCTGAGTGGTTCGTTCCCATACAAACGACCGAGTCTACGTATTCAGTATCGTAGCAACAAAAATCCATGCCTTTTATGCATGGGGAATTTTATCCCGAATCCTAAGTAGGGATAAGTCAATGCCTAACACGCGTTGCCGGTTAGTTCTTAACCGTAAAAAGAACAAAAGTCCACATATTCAACATTGTGGCAGGTTGTTATTCATAACGCCAAAATCCGCACTTTACACGCGCGGGGAATTTTATCCCGAATCCTAAGAAGGGATAAGTCAGCGTCTAACACGCGTTGCTGGGTAGTCTATTCCTATGAGAAAGATGAAGTCTACGTATTCAATATCGTAGCACTAAAAGAGTTAACTCTTTTAGCACAACGTCACATGCGGAGCGGACTTAAACAATCCGCATGCAACCTCGATTCAAACGGTAATCGGTAAAGGCACATCAAACCCGTTGAAGGCTGAGGGTTTGCCAAAAACCTTAAAGTCGACGCCTAATACGCGTCACCGTTTAGTCTTTTCACGTGAGAAAGACGAAGTCTACGTATTCAATATCATAGCACTAAAAGAGTTAACTCTTTTAGCACAACGTCACATGCGGAACGGACTTAAACAATCCGCATGCTAGCCCGACTCAAACGGTAGCCGGTAAAGGCTCATCAAACCCGTTGATGACTGAGGGTTTGCTAAAAATCCTATATATGCGAAAGTCACTGACGCACCAGCCCCATTAGTTGGTCTCGTGACTTGAGCATCCAACGACTTCGGGATAAGATCCATATATGCAGACGAAACAACTTTAATAGTTGGTCCTGTAGCCTAAAATTTAGGATCGCCACGCTCCAATACCTTAAGAACTTAAACTGTGTATACTCCAGCAAACGTATGAGTATAAACTGTGTTAACGCCAGTCAACGCGTTGTAATGAAAGTCAACGCCGATCAATACAAAACCCTAAGGCCAACGCCAAGCAACGCGTAGCCCTAGGTCAACGCCAGTCAACGCGTTACGACAAAGATAATCAGTTCAAAGTCAACTCAATGACACGAGCCAAAACTAACTCACCAATTCTGATTCGAGACTTCGACAATGGTCAGACGATAAACGCAGCGCCGGAAGAACTTTATCTATTCGACAAAGCACTGGATAGACTGAAGGCTGAGGAAGTTAAGAATTGAAACAGTTCACAGGTCCTTTGACACCGACTAAAGGAGATGATTGCAAATCAACTTCGGTTCTTGTCCACGGCACAAGTTCACTACCCTCCAGTCGATCAGACGTATCAATGATTATAGTAGTATCAGTTCCAGCAATTGGTCCTATAATTCAAATACTTATATGGTTAATCAAGTTAAAATATATATGTATGCATATATGGAGTTTACAGAATAAAGGTCTTACTTTCAGAAGGACCTGCTTCTGTTAGACCGACTCCAACGTTGGATTCCGTGGCTGCACCAGGAGTTTTCCCCGATAGTAAGTCGGAGCACTCACCGGCCACCTCCAAGTGGCCCGTGTACTCACCAGCCACCAAATCGGCGAACCAAGTGGCCTGCATGCTCATCGGCCATCTCAAAGTGGCCCGTGTACTCACCAGCCACCAAATCGGCAAACCAAGTGGCCCGTACGCTCATCGGCCACCAAAACAGCGTACAGATCAACGAAACAACGAAATACGCGTAACGACGGAACAAGTCAAAACCCGAAAAACAGATAAAGCCCCTGGCGGTCGAGTCGCGCCGAAGCGACCCGGTCAGACCAGTGGCTCCCCCCCGGGCCGAGCCACCATTTNNNCCACCATTTGGTGGTCCGGCCAAGGCCGAGCCATGGGTGACTGTTCGGCCAAAAGTTGGTTTTTTCGGTTCTTTGACGGATTCTTTTGAGATTTGAGTGTTCCTGGGCGTTCCAACTGATCTGATATTGTGGTTGTACGGTTGTTAACTGAAGATACAGAGAAATCCATCAGTCTCATCCAAATAACCGCATTCGAGACCTATAAATATGAGCCAAAGATCTCCATTTTAAGGGGGACATCAAGAGGGCGAGGTGCTGCCGGTTTCTCGAGTGCATAGCCACAAATTTCAGCAAGGGTTTAGCAGATCTCGGCGATCTCCTGTGCATAAAGAGTGGAGTTCGAGAGATTTGAGACTCGTCACCTATTCCTCCGGATTTAAGCTTGGTCTTAAACCCCGAGAAGAGCCGTGATTTTGCTTAGTCAAAATCATCGCTACTGCAATTACTTTCTTCGTGAAGTGGGAGCATTGATCATCCAACTTCGGCTAACCGGATCTGATCCGCGGCGGTCCACGGATATTAACGTCCCCGGCACAAGCAAAGTTCTCACGAAAGCAACGGGTGATAAACGTCCGTTGCGCTGTTTGACAAGAGTTGTAATATTTATTTTCATTGTATAAAGGAGATCTTATAAAAAGATCAACTTTACTTTTCATTTGAGTTTATTGTAATGACCAAAGTTGTAATAGATTCGATGACAATGAAAACATCAACTTTTGGCCCAAACACCTGGTTCTTTTCCTGAGTGGGCAGCAGTAACTTTCGCGGTCGACCGCCACGGTCGACCGTCAGCTCGAAAATTCCCACGGTCGACCGCCAAAGTTTCTAAAATTTTCTGAGTTTCGAAAGTGGCTCACGGTCGACCGCGAGTTTTCCACGGTCGACCGCCGCTCTGTCTTTTCATTCCCAACGGCTATTTTCTGCAGCCGTTGTTTGGGGCTTTTTGGTCTTTTTGTTTGGGGTTTTTGGCTGAGGTTTTGGGAGGCTATAAATACTCCATTGATCTCAGTTCTCAAACCAACCAAGGAGTTTTAAAACAAAAGTTTAATAAGGGTTTAAGCATGGTTAGTTTGTTTTATGTTTGGGGTTTTATAAAGATGAGCTTGCATCATCTGTTGAGGAGTTCATCTTCAATATCTTCTCATCATCTCTTTGTGTTTATAGAGAAGTTTTCTAACTCTTTTCTCTAGCAATATTATCATTGATTTTCATATTCTTATTATTGCTAGTTTGCTATTTGAGTTAGATTTGATTTTACTCATTGTTTACACACACCCACATTGAGCTTATTTTTGAGTTAGATTTGATTTTACTCATTGTTTACACACACCCACATTGAGCTTATTGTATTTTCATACATAATATATTTGGGTTGATGAGAGTTGTAACAATTGAGTGTGAGCTTTTATTGTGTTCTCATCCATATTAGAGGACAATCATTCTTGTAATTATGCTTATTGTGAGAATCACTTTGTAATACATTTGTACACCGAGAGGAGTGTGTGGTGAGAGTCGGGGATCGTCCCAAGAGGAGTGGAGTCGGTTGACGAACCTAGGGAGAGGTTGTAACCGAGCACTTGAGGGAGACACGGCTAGGTCCACCAACACTTGTAAGGGTGTAGAGTGGGTTTGCAAGAGTGTGAGTTGTAGAGTTTTCGGTTAGCTAGAAAACCGAGTGTGTAGAAGTTTCGGCTTCCAAACCGGATTGTGATAGTGGATTTCTCCCTGGAAGTGGGGAGCGGAGACGTAGGACGGAAGGTCCGAACTCCATAATCATTTGAGTGTGTTTGAGTTTGTCATTGGCGCATTTGCTTATGCATTTATCTTATATCGCCAATTGCCTATTACTCTTGTATATTTTGCCATATCACATTTGTAGTTTGATTATATCACCCTTGTGTTAGTTTATATATCCTTGCATATATTTTTATCATATAGGATATATCTCATTGTTCATATTACTTATCCTAGCTCACATATCATGTTATATTTCATACTTGCTAGGATAATTTATTAATTAGTTTTAATTGACATAAAATCGGATTAGATTAGCATAAGACCCTAATCACCTCTCTAGGGTCTAACAGATACCACCTAGGCCGAGATGGGCGCCTTGACCCTGACTTTTTAAAATATTTGCTCATATCATATCCGGATTCTCTTTCGGTGTCACTGAGGAGGAGTGAAACGATAACAAAAAGAGGAATTTTACACGGGCCACTGTCTATTATTTGGATTCGGTAGCTTCTACTTTTTGATGGATAGCAACCAGAGAGAGACGTTTTGCTTTTGAATTTCGAGTCCAGCTATAAATTGAGAACGCGCTAGATTTACGCACCCGAGATTTGCTTGAGGTAGGTACTGCTGTTGCTTGCTTGACCACAATTTTAGAGGACATAAACAAAGACCGCACACAAAAAATTCTACCACTTTCCCCATATACTTCTCAGAGTTAAAATACACAGAATATTTAATACACAGTCACAGGCACAGGCCTCGTTCCATTGACGGACAATAGAACAAGAGGGACTAAAGTTTTTACAATATCATCGAAAGCGCATGTTCATGTTCCTAACAAAGAGAAAGGGAGGAATTCGTCCACATGCAATCTTAATGAAGAATAGCAAACTGCAAATGCAACTCAGAACCACGGATCAACAAGAGAGACCAGCGAGCTACTATCGGTTACGGTAGCATCAAAAATACCAGCAGGAGAAATAAACACCCACCAGCGGACAGACACTTTCCTTAGTACAAACACCTTTGGAGTTTGATTTTTTTCCCTCCCGGCGAAAAGCTTAATTCTTGGGACCAATGTCCTGTGAACGCGGAAGGCAACATGTGGGCCGATAACCCACGTGAACAAAGAAAAATCGTGTGAGCGGAGCAAAAGAAACCGCGGACCCACATCACGTGAATAATTCTTCACGAGAGAATTTTGTTCAGCGGGTAAAGAGGCCCACCCGACCTGAACAATATAAATATCCTAAAGTCCCTAGGTTTTGGTGTGCGAAGGCAGGGGAAAGGTGAGGAACTTTGAATAATTGGCGGCTGAGTTCTCTTTTGGAGAGGGTACAGTGCGGAGGCAGAGGGGAGAAAGAGGAAAAAAGTCTTTTGTACGGCTTTTGAGAGTTTTTCTTTTGGGTATCCCTTTTGTTAGAGATTTGAGAGTTATTTGAGGGTTTAAATTGTGAGAGTTGTAAACCCATTTGTATTCTTTTTCTCTCTAATAGTAGATCCCCCCTCCTTGCCCCGTGGACGTAGGCAGTTTGCCGAACCACGTAAAATTAGTTTGTTTGAGTTTGTGGCCATTGTAATAGTTTTTAGGATCCCTCGACGCGCAGTCCTAGAGCTGACGAGAGGAAGAGCTAATATCCCACTTTGATGGGATATTAGGCTTCAGATTCTTGTTCCCTTTGAGAAACAAGAATTCTTATCGATCTTTCTCTCTTATTGTGCACCAGAAACTCTGCCGAAATTTCCGCTGCGCATAATTGTGAACGCGGAAGGCAACATGTGGGCCCATAACCCACGTGAACAAAGAAAAATCGTGTGAGCGGAGCAAAAGAAACCGCGGACCCACATCACGTGAATAATTCTTCACGAGAGAATTTTGTTCAGCGGGTAAAGAGGCCCACCCGACCTGAGAGGAGTTTTCTGTGTAATCCTTTTGTGCTTTTGTGAGAGATTAGAGAGTTAGTTTGAGGGTTTATTTTGTGAGATTGTAAACCTATTGTATTTTCTCTCTAATAGTAGATCTCCCCCTCCTTGCCCCGTGGACGTAGGCGTTTGCCGAACCACGTAAAATTAGTTTGTTTGAGTTTGTGGCCATTGTAATAGTTTTTAGGATCCCTCGACGCGCAGTCCTAGAGCTGACGAGAGGAAGAGCTAATATCCCACTTTGATGGGATATTAGGCTTCAGATTCTTGTTCCCTTTGAGAAACAAGAATTCTTATCGATCTTTCTCTCTTATTATGCACCAGAAACTCTACCGAAATTTCCGCTGCGCATAATTGTGAACGCGGAAGGCAACATGTGGGCCCATAACCCACGTGAACAAAGAAAAATCGTGTGAGCAGAGCAAAAGAAACCGCGGACCCACATCACGTGAATAATTCTTCACGAGAGAATTTTGTTCAGCGGGTAAAGAGGCCCACCCGACCTGAACAATATAAATATCCTAAAGTCCCTAGGTTTTGGTGTGCGAAGGCAGGGGAAAGGTGAGGAACTTTGAATAATTGGCGGCTGAGTTCTCTTTTGGAGAGGGTACAGTGCGGAGGCAGAGGGGAGAAAGAGAAAAAAAGTCTTTTGTACGGCTTTTGAGACTTTTTCTTTTGGGTATCCCTTTTGTTAGAGATTTGAGAGTTATTTGAGGGTTTAAATTGTGAGAGTTGTAAACCCATTTGTATTCTTTTTCTCTCTAATAGTAGATCCCCCCTCCTTACCCCGTGGACGTAGGCAGTTTGCCGAACCACGTAAAATTAGTTTGTTTGAGTTTGTGGCCATTGTAATAGTTTTTAGGATCCCTCGACGCGCAGTCCTAGAGCTGACGAGAGGAAGAGCTAATATCCCACTTTGATGGGATATTAGGCTTCAGATTCTTTTTCCCTTTGAGAAACAAGAATTCTTATCGATCTTTCTCTCTTATTGTGCACCAGAAACTCTGCCGAAATTTCCGTTGTGCACAACAAGTGGTATCAGAGCCCAGATTCCAGATCTAGGGTTTGGTTGGAGGAGTAGATCAATTTGGAGGCCCGTTTAGGACTTCGTTGGTGATAAAGGTGGGATCTTTTGGTAAAGACTCTATCTTTCAGTTTTGGATCTATTCTTTGTTCGTTGGTGCGTAAGATGTCGGGGAAAGAAGGTGCTTCGGGAGTCGAGGGTGGTTCTTCTGGCGTGAAGACTATTCAGAGTTTGAATATCCACTCTATGAAGATAGATGTGGAGAAATTTAATGGCACAAACAACTTTGGATTATGGAGATGCGAGGTTTTGGATGCGCTGAACGCGCAGAATTTGGAGGATACCTTGGAGTTAGATGGCAAGCCAGATGAGATTGAAGAGAAGGTTTGGAAGAAGATGAATCGAACGGCGTGTGGTGTGATTAGGTCTTGTTTGACTCAAGATCTAAAATATGATGTGATGAATGAGACTTCTGCGAAGAAGATTTGGGAGATTCTCGAAAGCAAGTATTTGACCAAGAGTGTGGAAAATCGCTTGCATTTGAAGAGGAGACTTTATCGTTTCCAGTTGAAGAAGGGAACCTCCATTAGAGATCACATGAACCACTACACAAAGCTTCTTGCGGATTTGGCGAATGTGGATGTCAAGATTGAAGATGAGGACAAGGCGTTGCTGTTGTTGAGTTCCTTGCCCGCTAACAAAACAGTCAATTAGAACTAACACAACAGACAATAGAACTAACACAACAGACAATAGACCTAACAAAACAGTCTATTAGAACTAACAAAACAGACAATAGAACTAACAAAACAGACAATAGACCTAACAAAACAGTCAATTAGAACTAACACAACAGACAATAGAACTAACAAAACAGTCAATTAGAACTAACAAAACAGACAAAAGACCTAACAAAACAGTCTATTAGAACTAACAAAACAAACAATAGACCTAACAAAACAGTCTATTAGAACTAACAAAACAGACAATAGAACTAACAAAACAGACAATAGACCTAACAAAACAGTCTATTAGAACTAACAAAACAGACAATAGAACTAACAAAACAGACAATAGACCTAACAAAACAGTCTATTAGAACTAACAAAACAGACAATAGAACTAACAAAACAGACAATAGACCTAACAAAACAGTCAATTAGAACTAACACAACAGACAATAGACCTAACAAAACAGTCTATTAGAACTAACAAAACAGACAAAAGACCTAACAAAACAGTCTATTAGAACTAACAAAACAGACAAAAGACCTAACAAAATAGTCTATTAGAACTAACAAAACAGACAAAAGATCTAACAAAACAGTCTATTAGAACTAACAAAATAGACAATAGACCTAACAAAACAGTCTATTAGAACTAACAAAACAGACAATAGAACTAACAAAACAGACAATAGACCTAACAAAATAGTCAATTAGAACTAACACAACAGACAATAGAACTAACAAAACAGACAATAGACCTAACAAAACAGTCAATTAGAACTAACACAACAGACAATAGAACTAACAAAAATTAGAACTAACAAAACAGACAATAGAACTAACAAAACAGACAATAGAACTAACAAAACAGTCAATTAGAACTAACAAAACAGTCAATTAGAACTAACACAACAGACAATAGACCTAACAAAACAGTCAATTAGAACTAACAAAACAGACAATAGACCTAACAAAACAGTCTATTTAGAACTAACAAAACAGACAATAGAACTAACAAAACAGTTAATTTAGAACTAACAAAACAGTCACTTAGAACTAACACAACAGACAATAGAACTAACAAAACAGACAATAGAACTAACAAAACAGACAATAGACCTAACAAAACAGTCACTTAGAACTAACAAAACAGACAATAGAACTAACAAAATAGACAATAGACCTAACAAAATAGTCTATTAGAACTAACAAAACAGATTTTGTACCTAATAGAACTAACATGCTACATATTAGAACTAGCATGCCACTGACTATCCCGTGTCTCGCAGTATAAAAGTGATGATATATTATGCTATCAAGAGCAAAGAACACCCCACCTAGTATTGTATATTTTTTGTCTACTTCTGTTTAAAAATATTAATCATTCTGATAGCCTAATTGAAATCAGTTCTATATTACAGGAATTGGTATTTTTTGGCAATAACTACTACTATTATTATGTGGATTCGAAAGCATAAAGTTGTTGACATTATTTATCAATTTAGCGAGACTCAAACTCACCAACCACAGTAGTTTAATGTCGTCTAATTGAGAAATGTTAATCAGAGGAACTATTTGAGTGTGTCTCGATGAAGGGTCTACATGTTTACACAATTATCTGTCTCCCCTTCTGTTGTTCCTTCCCTCTTTAATCTTCTGCTCTCTCTTTCTTTAAAACCCACCAGAGAAATAATATGAACCGATTATCTCTTTCATCCCTTAACTCATATTCTCAACCCAATCGAAACCCATCTCTCTACTGTAGGCGTCAAAAAATGCTAATAGATATCCCAAGCATAGAGAAGATCACTCAAAAATTCACAAGAAAGGATTTCATACTGTTTTGGAAAAATCAAAACAAGTATGAACTGTCTCGCCAGCGAGACAGTCTTTGCTGTCTCGCCAGCGAGACAGTGTTGAAATAGTCAAAACTACATTTGTAACTGCCCTACACGTGTCCATTAACTGCCAAGGGACGTGGGAAACATCATGGGCGAAAATCACGTGGATAACTGCCAAAATAACGGAGTTTGAAACGTGAGAGAACAGTTACAGCGAGAAACTGCCATTTTCCGAGACAGCATTTACTGTCTCGCTGAGCGAGACAGCAAATTTACTGTCTCGCGGGTCGAGACAGCAAACGTTGTCTCGCCCAGCGAGACAGTAAACACTGTCTCGCCGTACTGACTTCTTCGATTGTTAAGTTTTTGCAGTTACTGACCCTTGAGGCTATAAATACCCCCCTAGGGTCACTTCTGACGAGGATCGAGCATTTGTTAGAGCATTCCAGAGCAGAGAGAGCAGAGATTTGGGTTCTTTTCTTGCAACGCCTTGAAATTAAGCTTTGACTTGATTTTAAGAAGAACGACTATCTTACTTCGATAAGATATCGTTTCAATTTCTACTTCGATAACGAAGTTAGAATCATAAGCCCCCTCTTCACGATCTGTGAATCGGCGGTCCACGAACCAAAGCGTTCCCGGCACAGGCAAAGTCCCACGAAAACGAGAATTGATAGACGATTTTCGTGTTTGTTTCTCAAGAGTTGTAATTTTTGATTTGTTGTGTAGAAAAAGTCTTATAAAAAGATTATTCTTTCGAATTTGTTGTAATCGAACAAAGTTATAATGAATTCCACAGCAGCGACTTTTGAACCAAACAGATGATACTAAGAACATGTAGATTTCTGTGTTTGTTAACAATGCATGAGGTTGGTTTTGTGTAACGAGTTACAGATTAATGAAAATTTAAGATAATCCCCTTTTACGTTTGTGTCATATATATGATATTTGGTATTCTGTGTGACTTATGCTGCTGTTATGTGATATTTTGAGTGATATATTCTGCTGTTATGTGACGTTTTGGTATTCTGTGTGACTTATGTTGTTATTATGTGATATTTTGGTATTCTGTGTGACATATGCTATTTTTATGTGATTTTTTGGTATGTTGTGTGATATATGCTGCTGTTATGTGATATTTTAGTATTCTGTGTGACATATGCTGTTGTTATGTGATATTTTTATATTCTATGTGATATATTCTCATTACCAGTTATATATGCTGTAGTTTAAGTGTTATGTGATATTTTTACAGATATGATTGTGGCATACATGCATATTTTTTCATCAAGGCGATCCTAGAGGAAAGGGAGACAATGAATATTGAAGGCTTGCAAAGGGAGTTTGAGATGTTAGGAGCAGGACTAGCTGTTCAAATCATATGCGAATGTGGTGAATGGAAGAAGTTGCGATTGAAGTTAGATATTGGCGATCCAGAATATCTTTTGTACTTTGGAGGTAATAATGTACGATTGATTGAGTGGAAGTATTAGACAAACACATGACTATTTCATTTGTTGGATGTTGGATGTTTACTAGCTGTTTGTAAATGATAAAATGTGCATTTGTAATTTTGGATGTTGGATGTTTACTAGCTGTTTGTAAATGATAAAATGTGCATTTGTAATTTCTTGGTGATCTTTCTGGATGTGTACTAGCTGTTTGTAAATGATAAAATGTGCATTTGTAATTTCTTGGTGATCTTTCTGGATGTGTACTTCATATGTGGGTTAGGACTGTAATTTCTTGTACCATTCTAGATGTGTACTTCATCTGTGTGTCAAATAATAATTAACTACAAAGTACAGCCAAGTGTCACATATAAATGACAATTGTTACAAACAACAACAAAATATCACATAACACAGATAAGAGTCACATATAATAGAGTATTACCACTTCAATTTATAATTCTTAACAAGATGAAGTACACATCTAGTATAGTACGCATCTAGAAATATATATTTTAGATGAAGTACACATCTAACGTTCATATATAATACGTTAATGTCACATATGAGGTGCATTAACGTCACATATGAGGTCTCAATATCACATGTAACAGTCAAAAGTCACAAATCATATCTAAATATCACATATAAGGTAGAACTGGCACATGTAGGATTGAATTGTCACATATAACATTCAAATAGAGTACAAAATTGAGTATATGTGTGGGCTTAGATTGGCAATGAGGCAGATGTGTGGCCTTAGATTGGGGAGGAGGAGGAAGAGGTTGAGAAGCCTTGATGGAATCTCTTCCAATGTGGTTATTAGTATAGTTGGTTTTGTGTAAATTTATCGTTTGGACGGTTAACAGAGTTAATCGGTTTGTAAAATTTGATAAGGAAATAGAAGTCAACTTGTTTACTTTTGCTATGAAATTCTGTTTGTCCTTCATGTGACAAGCTATCTTAGAATTGCTCCAGGTGTTCTTTTATGGAAGTCAACTTGCTTATGTGATATATGATAGTTTCATATGACATATGACAGTTTCATGTCACATATGTTGTTTTTATATGACATTTGTTGTTTATACGTGACATTTGGGTGTTACTTGTGATATTTATTGTTTATACGTGACATTTGGGTGTTGTATGTGATAGGACGTTGCTTGTGACATTTGCTGATTATACGTAACATTTGGGTGTTGTATGTGATATTTGGGCGTTGCTTGTGATATTTGCTGATTATACGTGACATTTGGGTGTTGTATGTGATATTTGACTGTAATTTGTGATATTTGGGTGTTGCTTGTGATATTTATTATTTATATGTGATATTTGGGTATTGTATGTGATATTTGGCTGTAATTTGTTGATAGTGAATGTGCTTAGTTGTCACATGGCTGTAATTTGTTTATATGTGACACATGGCTGTAATTTGTTGTATGTGACATTTGAGTGTTGTATGTGATATTTGGTTATAATTTGTGATATTAGGGTGTTACTTGTGATATTTGTTGTTTATATGTGACAGTTGGGTGTTGTATGTGATATTTAGCTGTAATTTGTTGATATTGAATGTGCTTATTTGTCCCATGGCTGTAATTTGTTTGTACGTAATACATGGCTGTAATTTGTTGTATGTGATATTTAGATCTAATAGTCATTCCACATCCTCCTTGCCTCATTGCCATGTGTCATGTATAAATAGATTCTCAAAAGTCACATATCTACCTCATTGCCTTCTCAACATCTAAATATCATAAATCAGATCTTTTTCTTCTTCTTCTTTCTCCAAAATTGAGTACAAATCCTCTGTCATCTCTCCAAAATTGAGCTATTATTATATCAAAATTATCCCCCAAATGATTTCAACCCATCAAATAGAGTACAACTCTTCTTGAATCTGCTTGTTCTTCCCATTACCATTCTTCTCCAAAAAGCTTCTAATAGTCATACTCTATTTGATGGGTCATGGAGAGCACTCTTGAAGTCTCACATTCTACAGCTGAAAAGAGGTTAAATCACACTGTAATGTATAAATATCACATAACAGCAGCATATGTTAAGGATAATGAGAATATATCACACATAATGTAAAAATATCACATAACAACAGCATATGTCACACATAATACCAAAATGTCACAAGAAACAAGTATATGTGACATACACGCAACATATGCCACACAGAATGCATAAACATCACATAAAAACAACATAAGTGACATGAAACCATCATATTTTTCAAACAGATGAACTCTGTTAACCGTCCAAACTTTAAATTTGCACAAAACCAATAGTATTGTTAATTGCAAAGAACAAATTAAGAGCATACAAGATTACAACAAGTTAAGAGCATACAAGAGAATACAAGATTACAACAAATTAAGAGCATACAAGAGCATATAAGATTGCAAAGAACAAATTAAGTACATACAAGATTACAACAATATTGTCAATTTGCACAAAACCAGCCTTCCATTTCAAAAGAGATTCATCTTCAACCCTGAGCTCACCACCTGGAAGCTCGATCCTCAGCCTTCGAATCTCCTTAAAGTTCTTCAAGACCTCGGTCGGCGAGTGATGCAAAACTTCCAACGAAACTAGAGAGAAAGCCGACAACGAAGCTTCCATAGATCTCTTATTCAAGATCTGACCTAGGGCTTGGATAGGCTTGACGATGCCTCCAAGGATGAGGCGAGTGAGATACGAGATGACGCCGCTTGTCTTATTGTTATTGCCTCCTCCGACGGCGGA
>NC_033798.1:76835855-76909251 GCF_001876935.1 Asparagus officinalis | reverse complement strand
ACTTTATCCAACCGCGACACTTCATCGATGCCTGATCATGGTCCTTCTACTACAACAGTACCTACTGTATCACCAGTGAAACCCTGGGTTAGCCCAGATTTATCAAAATTTAAGATCACAATGGCGGATCGCCTTGGTCCTTCGGTGGACGATCGAGGCAAAACCCCAGTCAAAGAAAAATCAGATCATGTAAATAAACCCTTGGTGGTCTCATATACAGGGGGTCGTAAACACCCTCCTGTAAGAACTACACCAGTCCAAAACGAGAGAATACCAGTTCATTCTCGTTTAGGACCAATGAAGACTCCACTCCCGCAAAGGAGTGGATTTAAAAATTCAACTTTGGATCGCTCAGAGGCGACGACCAGTCGTCCTGTGCACGTTAACAAAGTTCAGAAACAAAAGATAGGTTGCTTGAATCACAATAATGATGAGGTGTACTATCAGAAAAATGACTCAAGAAAGAGGATTGCCCGAGAAGATGAGTCCCATTGCGCATGCGAGAACTATCAGAAAAATGACTCAAGAAAGAGGATTGCCCGAGAAGATGAGTCCCATTGCGCATGCGAGAGACTCATTAAGGCAAGGATTGCCCGAGAAGATGAGTCCCATTGCGCATGCGAGAGACTCATTAAGGCAGTATTGACGGAATGCGATTGCTCTAAAAATAATTCAACAAGAGTATCCGTATTTTAAAGATTGTCCAACGAAGCGTCAAGACCCAAGATGAGACGTTTCAATAAGAAGAAACCTGTAACCCGACAAGATGAGTTTCCTGAGGTCACTATTAACATGACCAACAAAGGAAAACAGCAATTAGTCAACCCTGACCCCGATTTCTCTCCAGAAGGAAGAGTTGAGTGGGGTCTCTCTCAAAGAATGTTACGGTTACAACGAAGAGCCAATCGATGTCGAGACTATAAAAGAATGCACGAAGGGTTATCTTCAGAAGAAGAACTGTCAGATACTTGTTCCGCTGTTGCATCTGATGATACCATATCCAGTGTCGGACAAGTCCAAGAATCATTCGCAATCACGCCGGATCAGCTGGCTCACATACTACAGGAAGTGTTGGCCAAACAACGCGAAGAAATCAGAGCCGAGATCAAGACCGAGATGGAGCTGACTATGCAGCAGATGCGAGATTTGCAGGTTCAGCAACACCAACCGGAATCAAGCCAAAAGGCGGAATCCAGTCGGCGTAACGAAGAAGATGAAGCGATATTTGAAGATCCTCCTTCTGACAAGGACAATTCCGGAAGCGGTCCGGTCAAATCAGCTACTCAACCTCCTTAAGTTTATCTGAAGAAAACTGAGGAAGAAGGCAAGAAGATGCAAGACCTCGAGAGCAAAGTCAACGCTCTGATGACGGCGCAAGAAGTGAAGAAAACGGGCATTCCATATCTGTACCCAAGGGAGTGGGATCTGATCCCTTATCCCCCAAAATTTAATTTGATTAACTTTACTCCTTTTGATGGCAGGGGTTCACCCACTCAGCACTTGATCTATTTCAAGTCGCATCTCGGCGCAATATCTGGGAACGAAGCACTGATGGTCCGGAACTCAGCACTTGATCTATTTCAAGTCGCATCTCGGCGCAATATCTGGGAACGAAGCACTGATGGTCCGGTCATTCGTAGGAACCCTTCGCGGGCCTGCCTTCGATTGGTACCGATGCCTTAAACCTGGGAGTATCACTAGCTGGGAGGATATGAAAGAATTATTCCTCACCAATTTCTTCGACGACGACACAGAGGTCTCTATTGGCATGTTGTTGGATGAGAAGCAGAAGGATGGGGAGTCGGTTGATGTTTTTGTCAAACGATTCCGGGACAAAGTAGTGAATTGTTGAGATCCACTCACAGAGGAATTTATTCTACAAATATGTCACAATAACCTATCGCTGGATGTATTAGAGGTCATGGGGGTTGTACCCTCTAAAACTTGGAAAGAATTGAAGGTGAGAGGTGAGCAAGCTGAACGCTTTCTCAAGAGAAAGAATCTGGAGAGAGGTCAGCCACCAGCTAACACCCAAAAACAGAATTTCAATCCTCGGGGCAGAGGAAGAGGATCCGCAGCAGCTGTGGACACACATCAAATGTCACAACAGCCGCCGCAACAACAACCGCAACAGTCATCCTTCCAGTTGGCACCAAATCAGAATCAACAGCCTCCGAAGCAGTTTAAACCTTCTGAGCCCAGATTCCCGAAAGAATATTCATTCAAAGATGATGAAGTTCCGGTCATCTTCAAATATTTGTTGGACAACAACAAGATTAAGCTTCCTCCGGTCACAAACCAAGAAGAAGCAACGAAGACTAATGACCCGAAGTACTGTGCATATCACAGAAGGGTCCACCATCCAACTAAGACGTGTTATGTCCTAAAAGACAAAATACAAACCTTAATTGATGTGGGCATTGTGACGCCGAAGCCAAAGGAGAAGAAAGTAGGCGCAAATGCGGTTTCTATTAGTTTCGGATCGGTTCCTTTGTCCTGGTTTCAAGCCGAGCCAGTATTAAAGGTCAAGATGCAAACCATCAACGATGACCCCCATGGACAGCGCCAAAAAGGGCTTGTATCTCACACAACCCCTAATGACGAAATCCTTTGAGTTTATCCGGATTTGCTTGAAGATGAACAGTAGACAGCGTCCACGTCGAAGAAGAAGTCAAAAGGCAAGGGAAAAGAGAAATCCTGTTTTGGAGCCTCGGCAATTCCTGAGAAGAACGATGAGGAGATAGTAGCTTTACCATTTTCTGATGAAGAGCAGAAAGTTTTCGCTACAAGAAGTGGGAATGAGTACCATTATAAATATCCTGAAACCTCTGACCCAAATGCTAAAACTCTTACGGAGCTGGGGGTAGTTATAACTCCACCAGTAGCAGCCGAAAAACCTCAGAAAGTTGTTAAGCAAAAGGAGAAAGAACCTCAACACAAAGAGGTTCAAATTCCGAAGCAGTCTCGTTTTAGTCGACTGATTGGACGAGACAAACCAGAAAGCTCAAACGCTCCATACCGTTTCGACGTCATGGCTCAGTTAGCTAATATCCCAGCAAGGATCACGCTATACGAGTTGTTGCGCCTCTCAAAAGAAACCAGAGAAGCTTTACAAGAAGGTTTGGCTGATTCTGAAGTATTCCTCACTCAGATCAAGCCAACTCCTGAAAAGCCAGAGTCATCAGTGCAACATTGTAATCTGGCAGCCACCAAATTTCCTTGCATCGCTTTCACTAAAGAAGATATGCAAGTCAGGAATTCGAAGCATGATAGGCCTCTATATTTTACCGGATATATTGGCTCTAGCGTTGTTAACCGGATCCAAGTCGATCCGGGTTCCGCTGTTAGCATCATGCCACTCCGGTTGATGTACCACCTCGGAATCCTCGCCAGCAAGTTAGCCTCCACGGGAACGGTTATCTATGGGTTCAATACTAGCGGGTCAAGACCGTTAGGAAAAATCCGGGTGAAGTGTCAACTCGGAGATTTGAAGTCTGAAGTCACCTGCTATGTGATCGATGCAGAGACTTCTTATAATTTATTGTTGGGTCGTCCATGAATCCACGGTAATCTTATAGTTCCCTCCACCCTTCATCAGTGTTTGAAGTATGTCGACACTAATGAGGAGGTCAAGACAGTGGTCGCGGATAAGCAACCATTCAAGGGGTTAGAAAATTACTTTACTGACTCCCTTCTTTATGGTGCTGAGTCCGATACTGAACCATCGGCCCATGGCACGGACAGCGGAGAAGAAGCTGATACCGAAGCCGGGCTCGATTATAGTGAAGGTCTTGTACTAAATGACATTGAACCTCTTGTAATCGATCTTGACGGTGATGAATCGTCGGACGAAAGTTGTAACTGGCAACTTGCCGATGAAATAATAAAGGATGATTTAGAGTATTCGCCTTGTCTTGATAATGTAATGCAGGAATTGTATGACGATCCTAGTCTACACATGCCGCTTCGCTCGTCTTGCACGACGGCAAAATATCTTCAAAATCCAGTCGGAACAACTGTGATTCTACCCGCAAAGACAGGGAGTGAAAAAGAAATAATCTTTGGAAAAGGGGATCCATCCCCAACTCCTGATCTTTTCTTGGACACCAATTCGGATGAAGAAAAACCTGGGCGACATTTCTCTCGGTATAGTTCACAAGCGAATGGTTATATGACAAAACAGGGTTATGACCTCTCGCTCGGTGAAGGTCTTTATTTTGGTCAAGGTATTAGGGTTCCACCCCGTCCTGCCTATGTACCAAAAGGAAAACCAGATAATTATTACAGTCGTAATAGGGGTCTGGGTTATGCTTCATCATCCGATGACGATTATGGCCAACAGATCATTAACCAATTAATAGACAGGAGTGGGCATTCATCCGACACTTCAAATTGGGATTCTGACGTGAGCATTGGGGAAAGGTTTAAAAGTCTCATGTCAAACATGGCAACGGTTGACCCTTCTACAACAGAAGAAGACGATCAGTTACCCACTTGGGAAGATCCTTGGATACATTACATGAATATCCAATACGGTGATCGATTTGAGCAAAGAGAACCTCCTACAGAAGATAAAGTGGTCCAAGTTAATATGGGTGACGAAGATAATCCGAAACCTATATTTATTAGTGGTGATCTCTCACCAGATGAAAAAGAGGAATTAATCGCCCTCGTTAAAGGGTATATCGACGTTTTCGCCTGGAATTACGAAGATATGCCGGGACTCGACCCAAATGTAGCAATGCACAGCCTTAACATTAAACCGGATGTTAAACCTGTCAAACAACAATAAAGACGGTTTCGTCCGCAAATTATGGAGGCAATAGAGACCGAAGTTAAGAAACTGATTGATTCGGGTTTTGTCAGAGAATAACAACATCCTGAATGGTTGGCCAATATTGTTCCAGTCCTCAAAAAGAATGGACAAATCAGGATCTGTATTGACTTCAGAGATCTGAATACGGCCTGCCCCAAAGACGACTTTCCTCTACCGATTACGGAGTCGTGATAAAAACGATCACATTAACGATCTGAAGACAATGTTCGAGCTTATGAGAACTCATCAGTTGAAAATGAACCCGACTAAATCCTTCCTTGGAATGTCGATCGGTAAATTTCTTGGATTCGTCGTCACCACAAAAGGTATTCATATTAATCCTGATAAGGTGAAGGCAATACACGAGCTACAACCTCCGAGAAATCTTAAAAAACTCAGAGGGTTGCAAGGTCGATTGGCATACATCCGTCGGTTTATATCAAATCTGTCTGGAAAATGTCAACCATTCTCTAAACTTGTGAAGAAAGGCGTGTCGTTCGTTTGGGATGAAGCATGCCAAAAGGCATTCAAAGATATTAAGAAATATCTAGCGAATCCACCTATTCTCGTTGCACCAAAATCGGGCAGACCGTTTTTGATTTATGTCAAAGCGACGAGCCATTCGTTAAGTGCATTACTTGCACAAGACGACGATAACGGTCACGAGCAAGCTGTGTATTATCTGAGTCGTACATTGGTAGGAGCTGAGTCTCGTTATCCAATGGTTGAGAAGGAATGCCTCGCCTTGGTATTCGCGATTTAGAAAATGCGACATTATTTAGTTGGACAGACAATCTATGTCATTTTCAACATAAATCCTATCCGAGTGTTCATGACCCAACCGGCTTCCATGAATTGGCGCCTAGCCAGATGGGCTTTGCTCTTGTCGCAATATGATCTATACTTCAAGCAACAAAAATCAGTCAAGGGACGAGACATTTGCGACCTTTTAGCAGAAAATCCTACAAAAGATGTAGTTGAGTTGTACGACGACCTGCCGGACGAAACTCACGAAGTTAATTAGTTATACTTTGATGGGGCTTCCCGATCAACCAATGTGGCAAGCGCACCCGGATGTTCCAAAATCTCCTCAGGAGTGGGGGTTGTTTTAGTTTCCCCGGGAAAGCATGTCTTACCTAGAGCATACTCGTTGACCGAACCATGCTCTAATAACGTAGCCGAATACAATGCATTGATAATTGGACTCAATTTTGCCAAAGAGCCGGGGGTAGAATACCTTGAAGCTTTTGGAGATTCTCAATTGGTAGTTAATCAGATTCGAGGAGAGTATGAAGTCAGAAATCGAGACCTGATTCCATACCACCAGGTGGCCATTGAAATGGCAAGCTCGTTTGAAGAATTTTTTATCGAGTACGTTCCGCGTCTCCAAAATACGTACGCAGACGCATTAGCGGCATTGTCGGTATCTCTGGCTCAGCCTCCCGAGACAGAACAATTAATTAGAGTGAGAACTCACCAACTTGTTGTTCCTATCTACGATTCGGTTGCCAAAGAAGCATATTCAACAGGAGTTGAACCCGAAGTTCGAGATTGGAGTTTCCCGATTATTGATTATGTCTTACACGGTATCTTACCTGAAGACGTGAAAGAAAGGGATTCGATTCGGCGGAGGGCACCGAGATTTTACTACAACGCCGAATCACAAATGTTATACCGACGGTCGTACGACGGTCTATTGCTACGTTGTCTATCCGATAAGGAAGCAGAACAAGCACTTAAAGAGGCGCATGAGGGGACATGTGGTGCACATCAACCCGGTCCTAAACTCTGCGACCGACTTAGGAGAATTGGGTATTATTGGCCAAATATGATTAAGGATGCGGCTGATTATGCCCGACGATGTCAAGCATGCCAATTACAAGCAAATTATATGCACCAAGCTCAAGAGCATCTACACCCGTCAGCAACGTCATGGCCGTTCGAGACCTGGGGAATGGATATAGTTGGTCTTATAAATCCACCATCAGTTAAAGGTGATCGGTTTATCCTAGCAATTACTGATTACTTCTCCAAATGGGCTGAAGCAATCCCACTCAGAGAAGTTAAAACAAGTAACGTCATTGCATTCATCAAACATCATATCATCTACCGACATGGTGTCCCAAGACGAATCGTACATGACAACGGTCCTTAATTCGTTAGCAACGCCTTTATCAGGTTTTGCGAGAAGTTCAGAATTCAGGATATTTCGTCGACAGCTTACAATCCCACAACAAATGGATTGGCTGAAGCTTTCAACAAGACAATCATAAAACTCTTGTCAAAACTCGTGAAAACAAATAAACGAGATTGGGATGACAAGCTTGGCGCGGCTCTATGGGCCTATCGTACCACGGTACATACACCGACGGGAATGACTCCGTATTCGTTGGTATACGGATGTGAAGCCGTTCTTCCATTGGAAATACAAATTCCATCTCTTAGGATTGCTCTCGTAACCCAGATGACAACCGCAGAACAACATCAGAAACGTCTCGAAGAACTCGAGATGCTCGACGAAAAATGCTTAGAAGCTCAACAGCAAATTGAGTTCTACCAAGCCAGAATTTCCCGAGCTTTCGACAAGAAAGTTCGACAACAGAGCTTCAAAGAAGGAGATTTGGTCTTAGCCGAAAGACGACCTATGATCCTTAACTCCAAGAAGAAAGGAAAATTTGAACCCAAATGGGAAGGACCGTTTGTAGTAGAAACAGTCTATTCAAACGGTGCTTATCGCCTGATTACCCAGGATGGCAACAAATTAATGATGCCAATAAATGAGAAGTTCCTAAAAAAATATTATCCGTAATATATTCAGGATAACCTATGTAAGACGGGAAGTTCCCAGAGAGTCCTGTACCTTGTAATATAATCATGGAAGATGAGATTTGATGATTTGTAATCTCACGCTATGAAACCCCCATCGGTCGGATTGATCAACGATCATCAGTATGTATCAGTCGACAGATTATTTCGTGTCAAATTCTTATGTTTAAAATCAAAATTTCCCACCGATTAGTTTGTGCAAATCAACAAACTCATTGTTATTTGCACCCTACTCCTATTCCTCACTTGGTCAAACCTTTAAACAGTTAGGACCAAAGCCAAAATCCCCTCTCGATTCGTTCCATGAACGAGAGGTCCACAAATTGAGCGATCAAACCTTCCTACAGTTAGGATCGTCTCAAAATTCCCACTTGGTCAAACCTTACTACAGTTAGGACCACAACCAAAATCTCCTTTCGATTCATTTTTGCGAACGAAAGGTCCACTTTTGAATTGAGTAATCAAACCTTATGACAGTTAGGGTTATTCAAACCAACCTATTTTCTCTAAGTGGAGATTCCACTGTGAGTTTCCTTTTCATCAGGAGATAGAATATAAAATTCTCCCTCTCCGATTCTGGGTTTATCTCTACCAACAAACAAGAGACCAGGAGATAGAATATAAAATTCTTCCTCTCCGATTCTGGGTTTATCTCTACCAACAAACAAGAGACCAGGAGATAGAATATAAAATTCTCCCTTTCCGATTCTGGGTTTATCTCTACCAACAAACAAGAGATTGAGAAACGGAATATGCAATTCTTTTTCTCTCCAATTCTGGGTTCATTTTCCTGTATAGGAAATATAACCTACTCTCATTCCAAAATCCATGTTGTTCACACATGGGGGAAGTTATCTCTATCCCTTATTAGAGATAAGCCTACATCTAACACATGTAGCCTACATATTCAATATGATAGTTTAAAGTCTAAAAGAGTTTAATTCTTTTAGCGCAACGTTATATGTGAAACGGACTTAGATAATTCACATACTAGCCCGACTCAAACGGTAGTCGGTAAAGGCATATCAAATCCGTTGATGGCTGAGGATTTGCCAAAAATCCTATGAGTATTATGGTTATTTATTCTAAACAAGAATGAGTAATCATAATAAAATCTTAATAAGCAAAAGAGTTCACTATATTAACCAAAAGAGTTCAAACAAAACAGCATAAAAAGAAATGTATGTTTTCAAAATTACAATAATTTGTAATGGCGGAGTTCATCTTCTAATTTGGAAAGCTTTGTCGCATAAGCCAGTTCGAGCTCAGGTATCAGATTGGCTTTAAATTTCCTTTCATCGATGCTTTGAATTCTGGCAACCTCTTGTTCTTTGTCAGCAAAAATCTTGTCCTAAAGATTCAGTTGCCGAAATGTATTCACCTCAGCCTGAGTTACCTCCGCTAGATCAGACTCTAAAATTTCACAAGCATCCCTAGCTTCGGCAAGTTGCTTTTCTAATTGGACTACCTCTTCCCGACGCGATTCCAAGTCACGATACAGATCTACCTTGATTTGTTTCTTCTTGGCAGCGCTCTCCCGGAGTTGATTAATGCGAACTTTCAGCACTTGAAGTTCAGATTCAGCAGACTTCTGGGAATCACGCCATGCTTGTAGCCTCAGGTCCATTTGAGAAGTGATGTAAGAAGGCGCGCCATTAGCTCGAAAGTTCTGCAACTGTTCAATGTGTTGTTTAAGATCGTCCAAATAAGCTTTAATGGAATTAGATAATTCAGCACACCCCTGTTCTCTAATTCCTGACACATGGCGATCGAGAGACTTCCTGAAAAGTTCAAAGGGTGAACTTTTAAGGAGAATCCGATCAACCATGACGTTTAAGAAAAGAACGAAGCTTTGGACGTCAGCACAAAGGACAACTTTGTCCGGATCTTCATCTGCCAATAAAGTTTGAATACGCTCGGACAAGGATGAAGAAAGAGCTGCAAGGAGAATAAATGGAGTAAGTACAAAAATATGTACGCTCGTCGGTTCTATAACAACAGGGTTACCTTGGCTTGTTGAGGTCATAGCAGGTTCTATAACAACAGGGATTTGTTCAGAAATAACGCTCGTCGGTTGATTCGCTACATCAGACGATTGTTCACCTGAAATCCCCGATGGCTTTGGATTCAAATCGATGAGATCTTGAGGAACAAGTTCTATGAACGAGGAAAGGATGAATGAACACTCTCCAAGTATGGATCTAATTACAGGATATATTAAAAAAAAAACTTACCAAGTTGAGCCGAAGTAGCAGGAGGTTGCTCTTCCACTGTAGCCTTCGGCCCTCCTACTTCATGATCCACTGGAGTCGGAGCGGAAGGCACAACAGGTTCAGCTTCAACAATAGCAGAAGTTGGGGGAGCAGTGACTGGCGGTTCAACTTCAGCTGGGGGACTTGCCAAAAGTAAGAAACCCAAGCCTTCAGGTTGATCGCATTCACCAATGACGGTAGACGCATCAACTTCGTTCGTTGGTCCTACGTCTAAAATTCTCATCTCAGTCATCCAAAAACAATAAGAGATGAAAGTATAGTTGAAAACTTGAGCCTGAAAGGGTATACCTTTTGATGTACCTACTTCAGTTGAATCAACTCGAGTAGTTGGTCTTGCAGTAGCGGATGGAACCGGAGCTGACAAAGTATCGGAGATCTCCTGGTGTACATCTTCGGAAATATCAAGATCGAAATCACGTTCATCGAAATCTCCGATACCCATATCATGGGTAAGTTCCGTGTCTCTCGGTTCGTTGACAGGGATGTCTATTAAACAGAAGAATCCGTCAATGCACATGCAAGAAGTATGAAAGAATCAAAGCAAACAAAATAAGGTTACCTTCAATAACAGTTGCGGGATCAGCAGTGCTACTACCCGCACTCACCTCCTTTAGTTTAACTAAAAGAAGATAAAGCGCACAAGTTAGTAGGAGAGGAACACGTTCCGATTCACTTATCTCCCGGAAATGCCCCCCAAATGAGAAAACATCTGTACCTGTGTCGGCAGTTGGTGAGGTCGCCCCCAAATGAGAAAACATCTGTACCTGTGTCGGCAGTTGGTGAGGTCGATGTAGTGGCCGGAGGAGGGGTAGTGTCCATATTGAGGGGTTCTTCACTCATCGATCTTTGCACCTGTTGAGTGAAGCTGGACTCATCAACATCCATTAAACCCGGAGAAGAAGGCTCGGGCACGATTTCCCCTTCCTCTTCTGGCTCAGCTACAATGGCAAAAGGAGAAATAAGACGCTATATTCAAAGATGAGATAAAAAAAAGAGATCTTACCCTCTTCATCAACTGGAAGATCCTGAGTAAGCTTCTCTTCAAATAACGGAGAAAGTTGACAACTGGAAGATCCTGAGTAAGCTTCTCTTCAAATAACGGAGAAAGTTGACGTTGTCGATGAGCCGTCTTCTTAATCCTCTTTGAAGGGAGAAAGTTGACGTTGTCGATGAGCCGTCTTCTTAATCCTCTTTGAAGCACGAGAATCTCGAGGAACCTTAGAGCTCTCATGTCGAAACTTGGTACGCAGTTCGGTTCCTTGAGCCGGTCGAGGTTGAACCTCAGCAGGAGCAGTAGGCCGAGATCTCTTCCTGCTAAGAAGCGGGGCAACGTCTTCTTCCTCTTCTTCTGCCTCTTCCTCCCGAGCAGGCCATCTCATAGTCATCTTATTGGAGGACGACAAGGGAATGTTCTTTTCCTTCATTTGTATACCTTTTGAAGGAGCACCGGGTGATTTGGGCGAAGAAGCTCGACGAGTCCTGTGAGCCACGGGAGACAGAGGGACATCAGCCTCTGCTTCATCTCTACTCTCATCCCCCTCACTGGATGTTTCAAAGTCGTCGCTCTCTTCGGAATCAGCTGCTTGTCTTCCTTTACGAGAAGACGTAGCAGGCTCCTTTCCCTTTTTAAATACAATTCTCCGAACCACAGCCTCGGATTCCAGTTCGGAAAGCTTCTTCTTCGCAAGAGGGGTGTTGGCGACTAAAATCCACCGGTAGTAGAGGAAAGTTAAATGAAGACCAGGCTCAGCGACAGGCAGACTAAATTGAGCTTCGGTACAGCCGGCAACATTTCAGAACCAGGCTCATACTCCATCAATGAGGCTCCCACAGGTTATCAACCATTTGTTGGGATTCCCGACGTACAGTTGATCGTAGCCGAATTGTCGCGCAAAACGGCAAGGAAAATAAGGCTCGATCCTGCAAAGGTTCTTCGACCGGAAAACATTATAGCCTGGGCGAATGTTCATGAGCCAATGGAAGCTACCCACGTCGAGAGAGGTCCTGTTAGCTCCAGGCATTTCCTCGTCAACGAGCGTGTTATTATAGGCACCAGAAAACTGAGGGAAACACTTGCAAAATTCCCAACACTTAGCATTTTTAAATTGCCTCACCCTGTCAGGCCACTGTCGGGAAGGATACAACCACTTACATCCTTCTAAAAGCTGCAGCAAAGGAATTTTCGGATCAGACGCGTCAGGTGCTGACATCATATCCGCTCGATGGAGAACTAGCCACGCCATTAAATATGTGTATGGCAGTTCGACGCTCGACAAAGGAATCTTAGTTGAAGGTTCAGCACCCACTTTGGTAAAAGTGGTAGCTAGGTTACGCAAACCGCTATGGAGGTCAGCAATCATAGCGGAGAGTAAGTGTCACGCCCCGCTTCCCAAAATACACGGGAACCGGAACGTGAACAAGCCCGCGACGTATTAGATTGAGAAAAAATATACTCTACCCTTTTTTTCTTTTTTTCCTTTCTTCTCAATCTAATATGCTAAGCGTCTGAAAATAAGTACAATGCGAAGTCACAGGTCCCCGATCACACATAGCAAGAATATAAAGACAACCCAGAATAAAAATAGACATATCATCAATGGTAAATCATCCCAGACATAAAAATATGGGTCAAACACGCCCTTATTACAAAAACGGTTCAACCGGGAATAAAATACATAGTCCATAATAAAAGTACTGATAAAATAACTAAGTTCATTATCAACTAAAGAAATACTCTAAAAGAGTTCTAGTGCTCATCAACTACTACAGAAAGAAAAAGTCTAAGCTTCAGATTATTCTTCTGATCATCTGGAAGACCTTACTGCTGCAAATCCTCTGGCTCCTGTACTATCCCGAACTGAGGCTGCTCATCTCCTAAATCTGACGTACACCCAAAAAATAGGAGTACGTCAGCGTGTGGGACACACGGCAAGATCCCCCAGGGCAGAAACAAATACAATAACCGTAATAATAATATATGCGTGGTTAATGCTATAACAGAAATAGAAATAGAACATGTGATGATAGTAATAACGATAAAGGCGTGCAACTAGAATACTAATAATCAGATGAATCCAAAAGTCAAACAAGTAACAAGATCATGCAGGTAGCGATCAGAAACCATCCAAGCAACAAGATCATACAATAGATAGAATTAATATTTAAAAATCTACAACAAGAGACGTAGTACGTCGAGCGAAATAATCCAAACAAGGAAGCCCTCATGTATATACCATATGTCTCAAATTGTAGATAATTAAATATTAACCCCAATCTATGTATGAAAAGAACACAACTAGCCATCCTATCACAACTCACTAGTTCACATCTCACTAGAGTCAAGGTTCATATTCTCGGATAATCGATTGTTCACCAAACCATTTACGTACAACTTTTCACTACCACCCTCAGACCCACGCTAGCGCTACACAGGAATATCGCTGGTGCGAGCCTGAAAATAATCAATAATCATAATATCATATCACCTCAGACCCACCCCAACGCTACACAGGAATATCGTTGGTTCAATAATCACAATATCATATCACCTCAGACCCACCCCAACGCTACACAGGAATATCGTTGGTGTGAGCATGGAATAATCAACAATACCATCCGTTCACCTAAACCAAGAATTCCCCATCCCAACTCTTCTAGCTTTTCTAAGCCAACAAAACACAGGTATCTACGTCCTATACACGACACGCCAGGTCACTAAGAACATTAATTACTAACGGTTCTCAAACACAACAACGAGATAATAATAACATTAATTTCAAGCAACCATATCATGACATGTCGAATATAGTAAAATATTCACAAACATGAATGTAATCATGAATCAGCAACTACATACTTCAGAAAATAATTCCTTTTCTAAAATAATTTCTTTTAAAAATTATTTCTCATTATAATTATCCAAAATATTCTCTTTCCTAGAATAAATTCTTTAAAATTATTTCTCATCAATTATTATTCAAAAATAATTCTTTTTCTCAAAATAAATTCTTTTTAAATATTATAAATTCTCCATAATGATTCCGTTATCAAAATAAATTCTTTCACTTCATTATCATTATTCCAAAAATACTATTTATCACATAACTATGATTTAAATCAACATTATTCATCAAACCCACGTAGATAGTAAAAATTATAAATTGACATAAATAGATAATTCACTAATTCATCAACAAGCTCACGCAGATAATAACAATTCATAATCTAATCTATGCAACTAATTAACTACAAATATAAATTAGAAATTGACTGAGTCAAGAGGAGGGGGATCTTGCCTGCGAGGCCAATGGGGCCTGTCGATGATGTAGCGACGCCGATGCGGGTGTTGCCCGACGGATCTGAAGGGAGGGCAGCGCGGTGGCGTGGCGTGGTCGTCGGAGCTGTCGAGCGCACAGATCTGTCGTGGCAGATGTCGAGTTGGCCGACGAAGGGGAGGAGGGTGGCCGGAGCACGGGGCGGCGAACAAGGAGGGCTGGTCGGATTCGAGCTCGGTGCAGGCGGCGCTCGGGGGGTACTGCAGCGGCAGTTGAAGGCGATGGACAGGGGGTCGGCTCGAGGGGGTTGACGGGGCGGCGCTGGCCAAGGGAGGAGGCGGTAGAGGCGCAGGCGGCGGTCTGGGCGTGGTTTCGGGTAGAGAGAGGACGAGAGGGAGAGAGCGGGTGGCAGCGCAGGGGTCGGAGGAGACGGGGGCGGCGACGGGGGCGGTTCGAGCTCGGGTGCGGGGCGTCGGAGAAGGTCGCGTTCGGTGATGGAGGCGGCCAGAGGCGGAGGGGGCGCTCGGGTGGGTGACCGCGGGGCTGCTGAGGCGGCGAACGGCGGTTGGAGGCGGAGGTCGGGTGGCGAAGGAGGATGGGTTCGGTGCTTGAGGAAGAAGAAGAAGAGGGGGTTTCTTTGGGTGAACTGGTGGAGAGAGAGAGGGGGGCACGTGAGAGAGAGAGAGAGAAAATATTTGATTAGTTGGTTTTTGAAATTTGAAAATGAGAGAAAATGGAAGGAGAGATAAATGCACGTGATTAAGAAGAGAAATGGTATAAAATAAACATGATTAAGGGGGTGATTGGGAAGTGATTAAGGCTGATTGGGAAAAGAATTTGGAAGGAATTCAAATGGGAGGAAATTAAGGGAGAGAATTTTATGGGAATATTTTGCATGATTTTTCAAAATAAACATTATATTAATAATTAGACATAATAATATTAATAAATAATTAACAGCTAAATATTTATATTTTTACATATGTACTAATATACTAAGCTCAGGTTTACGTTAATAATAACAAGGTCACTAATAATATTAGCTACCAAAAGATTATATATAAAAATCACTAAACCGTAAATTAATATTTAGCAGACTTAAAAATGCAAGACTATATATTTTATTATTTATTTATTTTGAAAACTCAAAAAATTCCAGAAATTAGGAAAAGTATTAATAAAATATAATATTTTAAATACTAGAAAATTTATTTAAATACGTATCAAAATTCACGGTTGTTACATCCTACCCCCTTAAAACAAATTCCGCCCTCGGAATTAAAATAAAATCTAAGGACAGAGATATGAAATGATATCCATAAACAGAGGAGACAAGAACAAGAAACAGTAAGAAACCCAGAGTCAAAGGGTGATAAAGCAAGAACAAAATAAACAAGAACATTGCCTATTATAGGAGGATGAAAATGCATCTAGGCTAGCACCCATAAACAAATCCTATCATAATATCATCAGGCAATACGAATATGGAAGTTCACACGCAAATAAAACTAAGAATGAACTATTCTCACCGGTGATAACTTGGTTGTTCTCCTCTGCTTCCACAGCTGACATCGTGAACATCTGTCGCCGAGGTTGCTGCCTATGTGTTTCCTGATATACCTGCTGCTGTGGGGGAAGTGGTCCTGCTCGAGGATAGGGTCTGTGCTGAGCTGGAGCTACTGAGTCTTATCGAGGTGGAGCTGGAAGAGCCGCTCGAACTGGAGGTGGGGGAAAGCGGGCCTGTTGTCGCTGTGGACAGTCTCGACTGATATGGTCGGAGGATCCACATGCATAGCACAGATGATGACGCCTGCGACACTCCTGCTCGGTATGCCCAGGGTATCTACAATAAGAACACCTCACCGAAGACTGGCCGCGGGTCTGCACTCCAGGGTGCTGATAGGGATGCACAGGGGGAAGTGGCTGGCGCTGAGAAAACTGCTGTCGCTGTGGATTTTGCTGCTGCCTCGAAGGTGGACGCTCGCCATCTCGGGCTGGAGCTGCTGGTGTCCTGCTCCGAATCACGTGCAGGTCTTTAGGTTCCTTTTGAACGCTCTCGATCTCGCGTGCTGCATCCAACACTGCATCATGCGTCGCAAGTGCTCTACCAGCTAGAGCAAACCTGATATACTTATCCAGGCCCTTCTGGAACTGATGCCTCCTGATAGTGGGGTCTGCAACCAAGTGGGGAGCATATCGGCTCAAAGAAGAAAACTCGGCCTCGTACTCATCTACTGTTCGCCCTCCTTGCTTGAGCTCCACAAATCTTCGCAAAAGCTCGTCCCGAGCTGACTGAGGGAAGTACTTCCTGTTGAATCGGTCTGTGAAGGTTTCCCACGAAATTGGTCTCTCCAAATGAGCTTTCTCTGCAGTCCACCAAATCCGAGCGGTGTCGGTAAGCTGAATATCCATGAGGTCCACCCATTCAGCAGGGGCAATACGGGTCACCGTGAGAATAGTCTCTGTGACCTTCAAGAATTCCTCTGCTGCAAGGGGTCCTTCTGTACCAGAGAAAGAAGGCGGTCGCATGTACCGGAACTCCCTGACGCTAGACTCTGGATGAGGGGGAGGTTAGTGCTGAGGCTCCCACTGTACTTGTCCAGCTAGTTTCTGCTCAATCCCTGAATCATCGCCATAAGTTGGTTTGGATCCACTTCGGGCTGTGGGGCACTGCTACTAGACGGGTTATCGTTACTACGAGTACCCACCATGATTCTGAAGGAACGAGGATCAAAAGAAAAATTAAGGTTAAAATCAAATAATATATTTGGAAAATAGGAACTAAAACATAGTTATTAAAAAATAGTATAAGAAATTAATTGTAATCTAAAATAATAATATAAGAACTTAATTGTAGTCTTACGGATGAAATATGATATGTATCTAAATTGTCCAATATATATTCTTACTAGTAGAAACTCGGGACCGTGACCTGCATGGGCCACCACTAAAACCTGTCACGCCCCGCTTCCCAAAATACACGGGAACCGGAACGTGAACAAGCCCGCGACGTATTAGATTGAGAAAAAAATATACTCTACCCTTTTTTTTCTTTTTTTCCTTTCTTCTCAATCTAATACGCTAAGCGTCTGAAAATAAGTACAATGCGAAGTCACAGGTCCCCGATCACACATAGCAAGAATATAAAGACAACCCAAAATAAAAATAGACATATCATCAATGGTAAAACATCCCAGACATAAAAATATGGGTCAAACACGCCCTTATTACAAAAACGGTTCAACCGGGAATAAAGTACATAGTCCATAATAAAAGTACTGATAAAATAACTAAGTTCATTATCAACTAAAGAAATACTGTAAAAGAGTTCTAGTGCTCATCAACTACTACAGAAAGAAAAAGTCTAAGCTTCAGATTATTCTTCTGATCATCTGGAAGACCTTACTGCTGTAAATCCTCTGGCTCCTGTACTATCCCGAACTGAGGCTGCTCATCTCCTAAATCTAACGTACACCCAAAAAATAGGAGTACGTCAGCGTGTGGGACACACGGCAAGATCCCCCAAGGCAGAAACAAATACAATAACCGTAATAATAATATATGCGCGGTTAATGCTATAACAGAAATAGAAATAGAACATGTGATGATAGTAATAACGATAAAGGCGTGCAACTAGAATACTAATAATCAGATGAATCCAAAAGTCAAACAAGTAACAAGATCATACAGGTAGCGATCAGAAACCATCCAAGCAACAAGATCATACAATAGATAGAATTAATATTTAAAAATCTACAACAAGAGACGTAGTACGTCGAGCGAAATAATCCAAACAAGGAAACCCTCATGTATATACCATATGTCTCAAATTGTAGATAATTAAACATTAATCCCGATCTATGTATGAAAAGAAATATAACTAGTCCACATCTCATAAGAAGTCATGCCTAGCCAAGAAACGAGGTCATGCAACTAGCCATCCTATAACAGGTCACTGGTCCACATCTCACACAGAGTCAATGCTCATATCATCGGATAACTGACTGCACGCCAGCGCTACACAGGAATATCGCTGGTGCGAGCCTGAAAATAATCAATAATCACAATATCATATCACCTCAGACCCACCCCAACGCTACACAGGAATATCGTTGGTGCGAGCCTGGAATAATCAACAAGCATAATATCACATCTCCTCAGACCCACCCCAACGCTACACAGGAATTTCATTGGTGCGAGCCTGGAAATAATCAATAATCACAATATCATATCACCTCAGACCCACCCCAACGCTACACAGGAATATCGTTGGTGCGAGCCTGGAATAATCAACAAGCATAATATCACATCTCCTCAGACCCACCCCAACGCTACACAGGAATATCGTTGGTGTGAGCTTGAAATAATCAACAATACCATCCGTTCACCTAAACCAAGAATTCCCCATCTCAACTCTTCTAGCTTTTCTAAGCCAACAAAACACAGGTATCTACGTCCTATACACGACACGCCAGGTCACTAAGAACATTAATTAATAACGGTTCTCAAACACAACAACAAGATAATAATAACATTAATTTCAAGCAACCACATCATGACATGTCGAATATAGTAAAATATTCACAAACATGAATGTAATCATGAATTAGCAACTACATACTTCAGAAAATAATTCCTTTTCTAAAATAATTTCTTTTAAAAATTATTTCTCATTATAATTATCCAAAATATTCTCTTTCCTAGAATAAATTCTTTAAAATTATTTCTCATCAATTATTATTCAAAAATAATTCTTTTTCTCAAAATAAATTCTTTTTAAATATTATAAATTCTCCACAATGATTCCGTTATCAAAATAAATTCTTTCACTTCATTATCATTATTCCGAAAATACTATTTATCACATAACTATGATTTAAATCAACATTATTCATCAAACCCATACAGATAATAAAAATTATAAATTGACATAAATAGATAATTCACTAATTCATCAACAAGCTCACGCAGATAATAACAATTCATAATCTAATCTATGCAACTAATTAACTACAAATATAAATTAGAAATTGACTGAGTCAAGAGGAGGGGGATCTTGTCTGCGAGGCCAATGGGGCCTGTCGACGATGTAGCGGCGCCGATGCGGGTGTTGCCCGACGGATCTGAAGGGAGGGCAGCGGTTCGGCTAGTTCGAGATGATGATTAGATCTGAGGCTTGGAGGGGGCTGTTGTGACGTGGTCGACGCGGCGAGAGGCAGCCGGGCAGCGACTGGCCGGTCGGAGAGAGAGGGAGCCGGCGTTGGGGTGTGCGCGGTCCAGGGCCGAGGAGGGGAGGGCTGTTGGTGAGGCCATCGGGCTGCTGGCGAGGTGTGTTGTAGGGTTTGTTCGATGCGCTGGCCCGGCAGCGGAATCTGATGGGTTGGCGGCCTGGCCACGGCTGCTGCAGGCGGTGGAGGTCGAGCGCTAGTTCAGGTGAGGAGAGGGGAGGAGATGACGGCGATCGTGCAAGCGCGCGGCTCATAGGCGCGTGAGGATCACTACCGGTGGCTGCAACGTGTCGCAGCATGGGGAGCTCCGAGGAGGGGAGTGGTAGTGCATGTGGCGGCTGTAGTAGGGTTGCTGCTAGTGCAAAGTGATGGAGGAGGTGAACAGAGGGCGGGCGAACAGGAGGGCTGGCGCTGCTGGCTATCGGCGGAGGGATGAGTGGTCGGAAGTGGTTCGATTGCAGTGATGGAAGCGCTCGCGGGCGGTTGGTCTTGGAGGCGGAACGCGGCACTTACATCCTTCTAAGAGCTGCAACAAGGGGATTTCTGGATCAGACGCGTCAGGTGCTGACATCATGTCCGCTCGATGGAGAACTAGCCACGCCATTAAATATGTGTACGGCAGTTCGACGCTCGACAATGGAATTTTAGTTGAAGGTTCAGCACCCACTTTGGTAAAAGTGGTAGATAGGTTACGCAAACCGCTATGGAGGTCAGCGATCATAGCGGAGAGTAAGGATAACCTACCTCCAACGGCTAGTTGCACGGCGGGAAGAAGAACCTCAAGAGGAAGCGCCTCGGAAGACTGATGCGGCACTACACATCTCTTTAGCCATATGGCCAGATAACCAGAAAGAAGAGTCGCAGGCTTCATTCTCTTGGTGGCTTGCCACAAGAAAGTCCTGAATTTGGTGCCCCTAAGAAAACCGCCTTCAGACGACTCGGTTCTATAAGACTGGGCGTTAATCTTCGTAATCAGCCCATTAACGTCAGAAGGGGTCAGAACCGGTGATTCGCAGACAGCTTCACCGGTCGGGCTCTCGAGATTCTGAAACAAGTAGTCAGCAAACTGTTTCAAACTGACTCGAGCCGCCTTCTTACTCTTCACCTCGATCTTGGCTATCGCTGTTTGATAATGACAAGTTAATTCCCAGAGGATGTCATAAGCAGGAGAGTCAGCCTTCTTCATCTTCATAAGTTGACGATTGTTGGGAAAATATTCTTGATAAGGAGTGTTCCCCAGTTGCAGTCCAGATACCTTCATCATTTCGTGGAGCGGAAGCCCTAACTCCCCATATTTGGTAAGAAATGTATCCTTCATCATTTCGTGGAGCGGAAGCCCTAACTCCCCATATTTGGTAAGAAATGTATTGGTCTCCGGAATATAAGACTCGAACGCCCTAACTCCCCATATTTGGTAAGAAATGTATTGGTCTCCGGAATATAAGACTCGAACAAGGCAAGGAAATGATCTACGCTGACTGGGAGACCATGCATGCTGGCTCGGATTGGAGCATATAATCCCAAATTCCTTAACTCTTGATCCCAACGATTGAGTACATACTTGGTCATCCTAGCCCACCATTTGTCGGGAAGAGAATGAACCCATCCATAACATCTGAATTTTGGAATGGGGAGTTCTCGGCCAACCCGAGCGAGCCTATTCTTTACCGTATTGGCCCTTATCATCAGTTCGTTCTGGGGCCCGCTATCTGGTCCAAATATCCCTGGGTGAAGGCCACGGACATTATACCTGCCGATGGAGCCAGGAGCGCTGACATCTTTGCCAATGAATCCATAATGAATATGCTCATGGTCTTCTGTTAGATGCCACGCCATTTTCTCGAAACAGCCAGATTCCTTAATTGCAGAATTGAATATTGGCGAGGGAATGGAGGAAGGAATAGAAAAGCACCTTCGTGCTCATTCAACCAAATTTTAGGGCCACGGCAGAGATTGTCTGGATCTTCTATCGAATCTCCGAACAGATAATCAGGCTTCTTCAACGGTTCAGTAGAATCTCGGGTTGGAGTTAAGGGTGAGTCGGTCAGCAAAGCGCGCAGAGTGCGACGACCTCCCTCACGAATAAACTCTGGAACACTATTATCACAGTCTTCACTAAACTGGCGAGCCTCTCTAACCAGAAAGTCGCCGCGAAAGGAGGCGTGAAGAGTACCATTCTGACCTGGGTCTTCTCTATCAGAAAAGACCACAGAGGGGAAAGGAACTGCAGAGAAGAACAGTTGATAAAAAAGGCTAAACAGAGCGAAGCCCCACACTATTGTTGTCGCGCGTTACCGCGGCAGTATACGCTGTCGCGTTCATGCGCGGCAGTACGAGCTGCCGCGGCAACTGAACGACGATTCCAGACTTCAAAAAGTCATGAGTTTAAGCCGAATTTGTATTTTGGCTGCGGTACACATCGTGATTGAACGGGATATGTATTTGGTAGCATCGATCCCCTCGATGGGGGATGTCAACTCTTCCCGAATACCTCTCAATGGAGACAAACGAGGCTACATGCACAAAATCAACAATTTCAGATAAGGAGAAGTTGAAGAAACTTACCCCCAAAGGAAGGAACGACAGCCTTAACCTCCTCAGGTGCTGGTGCCGCCGATTTTCCCTTCGAAGCATGAGTCTTCTTTGGTGACATGGTGGAAACAGTCTGAAAAATAAAGAAAGTTAGGGTTTTGTATCAGATCTCAAGCAAGAAACCAAAAGAGAACCTTAAAACACGATATATGGGTGCGGTTTTACCAGGGGTTGAACAAAATTAAGTTTTGATCGAGAAAAAGGCTCTGAATCAAAGAGGACTCAAAACCCTAGATTTGATTCGAGCAAGAAATCGCCCAAATACGAAGAAGTGGAGAGGGGAAAAGCTAAGAGATCCTTTTATAGGGTATTTAAGGAAATTTCGAACTCAAAGAAGCGGGGAAGAATGACCCGAAAAAGCCCAAACCAGTCTTATAAACCCGACTGGTCGAAGCGCTGCGCGGCACCCGATGTCGTCGCGCTTAAGCGCGACACCTTATGCTGTCGCGCTCTAGCGCGGCAGTCTAGACTGTCGCGACAGTTGATGCTGTCGTAATCCACACTATCGTGCAAGGGTACTGTGCATACACAATAATTCTTTGGGTATCTGGATACATACATCTCCCTCTGTATTTGGAATACCTACCCGAACACTCCGATGAGTATATGAGTATAAACTGCATCTCCTTGAACCTCCCAACGGGTATATGAGGTTAAACTGTCCCCCGAACACTCCAATAGAGCATATGAGTATAAACTATTTCTCCATTCTTCAACAACAGTTCTGATTCAAGACTTCGACGACGGCCACGCGATAGACGCAGCACCGGAGGAATCTTAGCTATTCTACAAAGCACTGAATAAGCTAAAAGATAAAGAAGTCAAGGATTGAAGCCATTCACAGACCATTCTACGCAATTTCCTCAACAAAGCACTGGAGAAATTACAGGAAAAGTTTATCATATCCAAAGTGTCCCAGACCCCTCTCTAAAAAATGATGAGTCTGAGATACTTTGGAGGGGGTATCTGTAGGCGTCAAAAAATACTTACAGACGTCCAAACACCACTCAAGACAACATAGAAGAACAATATACACGTCATCATGCAGCACTGTGGCGCGGCAGCCAATGGTGCCGCGGCTAAGGCGCGGCAGACCAAGGTGCCGCGGCTAAGGCGCGGCAGACCAAGGTACCGCGGCTAAGGCGCGGCAGCCTATGGCCGCGGCAGTATAGACTGCAGCGGCCAAAGAACAGTTATTTTGTCAATTGTTTCGCCTCCATTTCAACTGTTGTGCACTCCTACCCCTATAAATACCTCCCTAGACACGAAATAAAGGACAAGGGGCAGATTGGGGCAGAAAAGGCTTGAGCTTTCGGTGATTTTGAGGAAGAAAGAGAGAATTTTCACCCTTCATAAACAGTGTTTGGTGATTCCTAGAGATCTAAGCTCAGACTTGATCTTTGGAAGAGTGAACATCTTACATCGATAAGATATTCGCTTCAAATCCATACTTCGATAAACGAAGGAAGGATCTCAAAACAACCTCACGATCTACGTATCGGTGGTCCACGAATTAAAACGTTCCCGGCACAGGCAAAGTCCCACAAAAGCAGGAGTTGATAAACAATTTCTGTGTTATTTTCTCGAGAGTTGTATTTTCTTTTATTTTCATTGTAATTTTTTGTAAACAAATTAAAGTTTCAATGGAATCAACAATGAAGCCAACTTTCGCTGAAAACACTCACCAGGATAGGAAATCATAATTTGCAACAAAAGATGAAGATAAAGTATATGGAATCGGGTTAGTCACATATGAAATTTTTATACTGTTAGCCAATATGTACTCCCTACGACAAGAAATATTCGATGTGAAATATATGTAAACATTTTTCTTTAACATATATTAAATCTGAAAATGTGCTTCTTTCATATTGTGTTTTATTTTTATTATATTTTCATGCTATCATCTTTCAAATTTTTTTTATTGCAATTTTGCTTTGTTAATATTTACATAGCTAACTACAGAAAGTACTGAAAATACTTTAATGGGACTTGTAATATTAATTTAATTTATCCATTAAATAATAGTCATGTTTGATAACACTCGTTACCCAACGTAATAATTTAGAGAGAACAAAATTTTCCAAATCCCAACCCACCATAAAAGAGTTACAATTCAAATTTAGTCCAAGAATCCAATTAAAATGTCCTAGTCCTAGTCCAAGAATCCAATTAAAATGTAGGATTCTTGAAGGGAAAAAAAAAAAAAGAAAAAAGTTCCAGTACCATCTAACAATCTCCATAACACCCCAACCATGAACATAATTGATACGGGGAAGAAAAGGCAGACAGCTACAAAGCCGCTACCAAACAAGTCATATCTAAAAGGTTAAAAATAAATAAATTTCTTACATCGCAGTTGTGAGAGGAAGGAACGATATCTTCGAGCTTCTTCGAAGTGAAGATGTCAATCGCCACAAAGTGGCACTTGGCGTGACCGTGCTTGCCCGTTTTGGAGGTAGATACCTCGACAACCTACGACAAAATTGCCGTGAAGAATCGCATAGCAACTAATCAAAGCCTGTCACCTCAAATATAAAAGGCCCAAAATAAAATAGAAAAAATTTTCGAAACAGATTCAAATCAAGTTTTAATTTTCAAAATCGATTTATTTTTATTTTTATAAAAACCGATCAATTTTTTGTCATGTCAGTTTAATCTCATTTCCTAATTAGTCGGAGTTACCAACCCCGACTATTTAGGGCATAAAAAATCGGGTTTAAAGTTTCTAATTAGGGTTTAACAACCTCCTAAACAGTCGGGGTTGTCAACCACGACTGTTTAGGAATGAAATTAAGCTGACGTGGCAAAAAGTGAGTCGATTTTTGTAAAAAAAAAATGAGTCGATTTTGAAAATTAAAACTTATGCCGAGTCTGTTTTGAAAATTTCTTCAAATAAAATACCTTGCAGGTCTGCCCTTGATCACTAGATAGCCGTTCTTGCGGATGGTTCCAGCTTGTTGAGGGTAGGTTTTTTAGGCGCCGGCGTCGGCTTTTGACTCGAAGTGATGCTCCTCGTCCGACATAGTCCCCCTGCTTCTTCTCCTCTATGTTGACCAGCTCGGAGGGGAGCAAACAGGAAGAAGAGCGAGACATCGAGGGCGAAGTTGGAAAAATTGCAGCTTTTTTTGGGTTTTTGCTTCGGTGTGGCGATAGGGTCGATTTGGACCGTCGGATGCTTTCCTGATAATCATCTGATGATTGTATGTACGCGGCCCGGTGGTTTTAGATGTACACGTGTGCTAAAAGGTACGGGAACCTTATCTAAATTTTGATGCTGTGGAGATAAATTATTACTTCTTTTTGACGGCTCAGATCATTAAATTTGTTACCCAGTCCGGCACAAATCATATATTTTGCCATCTAGTCCCTTAAATCCTATCGACTCTATTATTTATTTATGGGTTGTTAGCTACTAGTCCCTCAAACCTTCAATAATTCCGTATTAAGCGCTCATTAGTCCCTCAAATCCGAAGGAGTCTTGCAATTTGGTCCCTCAACGACGAAAAAACCCTTTAGTTATGATTTCTCTCTTTAAGACTCATCCTCTTCAAATAAAGCGTGTTTCAGTAATCTAAATATTAATAACACCTTTCAAACTTCAATACCCAACATTTTTAGCACATTGATACCCTAATATGTACACCTCAAAGGTTATTTTCTAACACTTTTGGTACTATAAAGTTTATACATTTTTCACTTTGATACTCTAAAGATTTATTTTTAACACTTAGATGTAGTCGTAAAAAATTACCTATAGGTCCTCGCACGCGGCTCGAGACAAAGAGAAGACGATAAACGTCACCATCCGAGTCACAAAAGCTCATTTGATGATGACAAGCGCATGAAGTGAGTTGACGAACCATGCTAAGCATCGAAACTTTGGAATAACGAAAATACGAATGGATCGGGAGCTACGTGTCGCTTACGAAAGACGAAGCGCCCCTCGTGTCCCGTTTACTCCACATATTATTCAATCATGGAAGCTCGTAGATCTCCTCGTCGGCTTTCCGACGCATTTTGAATCGCATGATTTCGAGTTCGGATGACGAAGATACGGTGAAAACGAACAGAATGCGTGGAACAGTGCTCCAGGCCTCAACGAGACACCCATAGGTGTCTCGGCCAAAGCTTGGCTGAGACACCAAGAGGTGTCTCGGCCAAGGCTTGGCCGAGACACTCATAGGTATCTTGGATATTGTAGAGCTGTTTTGATTGTGATTCACTTTGAATCTGAAGAAGCTTAAAAGATAAAAGCTGTAGAGTTCCTTGTTAGCTTTCTAACACATCTTGGATCAACTCATTCTGAGATCGTATGCGAGAGATAAAGCCAAAATACCAACTGCCTCAGAATTCCGAGACAATGTTAGTGTCTCGAAGAAGAATGAAGATTTTGGCCATAATTCAATTCGAATATGAAAAATCTTAAAAGATAAAAATTGTAGATATCTTCGTCATCTTTCCAACGCATCTTGAATCATATTATTTAAAGTTCATATGAGAAAGTTAGAGCTAAAATACCCAAGACACTCACTGGTGTCTCGGCCAGGCCGAGACACCCACTGGTGTCTCGGCCAGACCGAGACACCCATGAGTGTCTCGGCCAAGCCGAGAAACCCACGGGTGTCCGTAGCCCCGAAAACCATTTTTTGGCTGTTTTAAGCTGTTTTTCAACGTTTACCACATGGATTTGTTCCAACTGATCTGAATCTATCCAAGAACGCGGTTAAGTGGTTACAACTGAAGATAAGAGTGAATCGATCGTTCTTATTCGAAAACAAAGGTCCCAAAGCCTATAAATACAGCTCCAGGGCTTTTATTTTTCAGATCTAGAATTCTCAAGCGTTGGCGAAGCCCTGCTAAACTGAAGACTGAAGGAGCACGAATTTCAGAAGAGAGGAGGAGATCGGATCGAGTTTGTTGACATAAAGAAGAGGAGCTCGTTAGATCTACATGTCCCGATCCTTTGCCTTGAGATTGCCCAGTTACGGTGATCTCGAGAAGAGTGATTATCTCGCCGTTGCTGAGATAATTGCTTCGACTTCTTGATTCCCTCGTGAATCAACGAAGCTTCGGATTTGATCTGATCGTCTGGTGGTCCACGGATACCAATATCCTCGTCACAGGCCAAGATCACACGCAAGCAGCGGACGATAAACACCCGTTGCGCTGTTTGACGAGAGTTGTACTTTTTTTGTTTTCATTGTGTAAGGGTCTTATAAAAAGACTAATCTTTTTGTTTTATAACGATTGAAGTTGTAACAAACACTGTAATGAATACATCAACTTTCTCCCCAAACAAGTTGGCGACCACAGTGGAAGGCAATAGTCTCGTCGCCGAGGCTGTCGTGCCGTAGCCGACGATCAAGATCCTAGTGGCTGAAGAGGTCGAATATGAGTTTGACCAATAGAAGTTTGAGCCTCCTCCTCCTGGAAGATCCATTGGTTTTCAGATCTGAATACCCAAGAAGACAATCTCTCCGTTGCCGCTGCTGCAGTTGCACCTCGCGATGACATGGCGACGTTCGATGAAGCCAAAGCCACAGATCCGGACACCGCCTCCATTAAGGAGTTGACTGTTGAAGGCGTGCAAAATTTGTCGAAGAGGGCTCGTCAAAGGCATCGTCAACGTCTTGCCCGTCAATTCACTAAGGCTTTGCAGCAAGTGGATGAGCTCTGCTACCAAGCGAATCTGAAGTCCAGGAGACACCAAATGGCTAAACCATAGCCACAGCGAGCTTCAGGAACCTCCTCCCAACCACCTACTAACGAATGAGTTCGTGTCAAACGGAACCGTTCCACTCTTGAAGAGCACATTCAGAAGCGTCACGCACTTCTTGCACATGCCCAGATCCTTGTGCGAAAAGCACAAAAAATGCAAAATGTAGAGGCGGTTAAGAGATCGCCGAGATCCAAACGAATTTGGATGCCAAAGGCCAAATCAACGCCTAAGGCAAAAGTAAGCAACGTTGCTCCCCAGCCTTCATCAACTTCGGATCCCACTCTTTCTGCCACCATACCTTCGGTGAAAATCCTACGGCGACATGGATCTCTCCAAATTTAGAATTCCGTTGAAGGGTCGCCTGGGTCTTTTACACGAAGATCAAGGCAAAGCGCCTATTAAGGAATGCTTGGGACCGTCGAAGGAACCCCGAGCAACCATCCAGAATAGAGGTCGTACGCGACATCCTAACAAGTTGATTCCCGTAACTACCCGTGTGGAGATGCCTGCACAAAACCAGGAGCCCGTTAAAATTTCGTCCTCACACAGGTGTGATTCCAAACGTGTGATTCATGCTAAAGCCAATAAAGCGCTACCTATTCAGAAGAAGATGTGCCGAATAGACGATAGTGTTTCATCTAAGGAATCAAACCAACAGCCTATAGATTACTCTGACCGCAACATCGATGGGTTGTACTATCGGACTGGGGGTACGAATAAATCTAGAAAGAGAAGTACCCGGGAAGCGAACTCTCACTGTCCATGTAACAAACTTATCAGGATAGTATTATAAGCGTGTAGCTGCCCTAAGACCGCTCCGTAGAGGGTCTCGGTATTCAAGAGGATCTCCAATGGAACGACTAAGTCCAAGCCAAAGCATTTCCATAAGAAACGATCGGTCATTCAAGGTGATGAATTTCTGAAAGTTACAGTAAATATGGTTGATAAGGGAAAGTCGGCTCGACCTTCTAGCTCCGACCCCCTTGTATCGCATCATCTGACTCGGCTACGCGCAGGGACCACTAGACACAAAGATTATCAGAGAATGCAGAGGGGATTATCCTCGGATGATGAAGCATCAGATTGTAACTCTGCAGTCGCTTCTGACAAAACAATATCTAGCCCAGGATAATCCCACGAAGTATTTATGATTAACACCGAGGAAGTAGCCAAAATGGTTGAGGATGCTCTAGCCAAGCAGAAGCAAGTATTCAAGTTCGAAATAAAAATGGCTATGCTGCGGATGAGGGAAGAACATGACCAACAAATCCGAGTTTTGTCGAATCAGATAGGTGAATCCAGTCGTCGCAACGATATTAGCCAAGCGGTTAGCGATTCAAATGGGGATGAACACCTTAATACTGATAACCTTCTCGTTGTTCAAAACACCGGGGATGGCTCTACTGAGAACAACAACACTGGGGGTGGCCACATTATTCATCTTGGAAATTATCCAAAATATGATATAGACAGGGACGAAAAGATGAAGGATCTCGAGAGCAAAATTGACGCTCTGATGTCTGCTCGAGAGGTGAAGAAGACCGAGATTCCGTGTCCTTACCCAAGAGAGTGAGATTCGATCCCGTATCCGGCAAAGTTCAACTTGATCAACTTCATGCCGTTCGACGGGAAGGGCTCGCCCACTCAATATTTGATCTATTTCAAATCCCACTTGGGCATGATTTCTGGCAACGAAGCCTTGATGGTTCGGGCATTCGTTGGCACCCTTCGCGGGCCTACTTTCGATTAGTACCGCCGTCTCAAGCCTGGAAACATCAACATCTAGGACGATATGGAGAGCTTGTTCCTTGACAACTTCTTTGATGACGATGCCGAGATATCCATCAGGACACTCTTCGAGGAGAAACAGGAGGATGGGGAAACGGTCGACGACTTCGTCAAGCGCTTCTGGAATATGACTATGAACTGCCAAGATCCAATCACAGAGGACTTTATCCTCCAAACATGCTACAACAACCTCTCTTTGGACGTGTTGGAAGTTATGGGAGTAGCACCCTTAATACCTGGAAAGAGTTGAAGATGCACGGAGAGCGGGCCGAACGCTTCCTCAGAAGGAAGAAGGCCGAGAGGGGCCAACCGATGGCTAATCCTCCGAACTCAAACTTCACCTCCCGTGGTAAGGGGAAGGCACCTGCAGCAGTTGTTGATGTTAATCAGACGTCGCAACAACAACCCCGAAGACAGCAAAAGACTTCGGATCCAAGACTCCAAAAGGAGTACTCCTTCAAGAACGAAGACGTTCCATCCATTTTCGAGTCCCTCCTTGAAAATAACAAGATCAAGCTACCACCTATCACAGATCAGGAGGAAGCTAACAATATTTTGGATCCGAAGTACTGTGCGTACCACAGGAGGATCCTTCATCCTACCAAGGCTTGCTTCGCTCTCAAGAATAGCATCCAAACCTTAGTTGAAGCCGGCGTCATAGTGCTCAATTAAGTCGAACGAACACTCCGAAGAGTATACGAGTATAAACTGCTTCTCAATCCTCCAACCGCTATATGAGGTTAAACTGTTCCCTGATACTCCAATAGGTATATGAGTCTAAACTATTTCCCACCTTCGACGGGAAGTTCCTGGAGAATTTTATACATAATATTCTTAAGGATAACCCGGTCATCCAACTGAGTTTAATATTAGACCCAGTTTTGTAAAAAAGCTGGGGGTAGGTAATTCATATAACGGCAAGTTCCCGAAAGAATTCTACATAGTATATTTTTAGGGATAACCCGATCACTACAAGAAGGTGATGAATAAAAAATTCCCACACAAACTCCCGCTACGTCTGTGCACTCAACATTCTCATTGTTAGAGTCCGGACATAGTATTTAGAAATTTAATCTCCTGATCATTGACGATTATCAAACCACTCCGTGTTATGTATTTGCCACTTAATACCAGGAACCCTCTTTGAGTGATTTGTACGAATCAACACTCCTACTGTAATTTGTACTCCCACTCTTACTGTTTACTTGGTCAAACCTTCCTATAGTTAGGGCCATAACCAAAATCCCCTCTCGATTCATCTAATGAACGAGAGGTCCACAAATCGAGCGATCAAATCTTCCTACAGTTAGGATCATCTCAAACCACCCACTCGGTCAAACCTTCCTACAGTTAGGGCCAAAACCAAAATCTCCTCTTGATTCCTTCCATGAATGAGAGGTCCACTTTCAAATTAAGTGATCAAACCTTCCTATAGTTAGGGTCACCTCAAACTCCTGCTTGGTCAAACCTTCCTATAATTAGGGCCATAATCACAATTCACTCTCGATAAACGAGAAATTTACCTTTAGTTCGGTAATCAAACCTTCTGACAGTTAGGATTATCCGAATCTTTTCGATTCTCGGAGTGGAGATCCCACTCTTAGTTTCACTCTTCAGATTCTCGAGGTGGAAATCCCACTTCGAGTCTCCTTTGCAATTGGAAATAGAATATAAAATTCTTCCTTTCCAGTATTGGGTTTGTCTTTGCCCCAAGAGAAGACACTACCTTTTTAACTCACTACCTTTTTAACTCTCATAATCCATGCTTAACAGGGGCGGGGGATTTTATCCCGAAACCTAAGTAGGGATAAGTCAACGCCTAACACGCGTTGTCGGTTAGTCTTTAACTGTAAAAAAGACAAAAGCCCACATATTCGACATTGTGATAAGTTGTTATTAATAACACCATAATCCGTGCCTCACATGTACAAGGAATTTTATCTCGAATCCTAAGTAGGGATAAGTCAACGTCTAACACGCGTTGTCGGTTTAGTCTTTTACCGATTGAAGAAGACACCAAAATACCAATCTGGGGTATTTTATCCCGAAGCTTGAGTAGGGATAAGTCGGTATCTAACACACGTTGTCGGTTAGTTCTTGACCGTAAAAAAAACAAAAGCCCACATATTCGATATTGTGGCAGGTTGTTATTAATAATACCATAATTCGTGCCTTACACGTGCGGGGAATTTTATCCCAAATCCTAAATAGGGATAAGCCAAAACCTAACACACGTTACCAGTTTAGTCTTTCACTGATTGAAGAAGATACCTGAATCCAAATCTGGGGAATTTTATCCCGAGGCCTAAGTAGGGATAAGTCAGCGCCTAACACGCGTTGTCAGTTAGCCCTTGACCGTAAAAAAGGACAAAAGCCCACATATTCGATATTGTGACAGGTTGTTATTAATAACACCATAATCCGTGCCTTACACGTACGAGGAACTTTATCTCGACTCCTAAATAAAGATAAGTCAACGCCTAACACGCGTTGTCGGTTTAGTCTTTCGCTGAGTGAAAAAGACACCAAAATCCGAGTCTGGGGACTTTTATCCCGAATCCTAAGAATGGATAAGTCAACGCCTAACACGCGTTGTCGGGTATCTATCCCCGTGAGAAAGGTGAAGTCTACGTATTCAATATCGTAGAACTAAAAGAGTTAACTCTTTTAGCAAAACGTTACATGCGGAACAGACTTAAACAATCGCATGCAAGCCTGATTCAAACGGTAATCGGTAAAGGCACGTTAAATCCGTTGATGGCTGAGAATTTGCCAAAAATCCTGAGTCTGCATCTGATACATGTGGCCGGGTAGTCTACTCCCGTGAGAAAGATGATGTTTACGTATTCAATATCGTAGCACTAAAAGAGTTAACTCTTTTAGCACAACGTCACATGTGGAACGGACTAAAGCAATTCGCATGTTAGCCTGACTCAAACGGTAGTCGGTAAAGGCTTATCAAACCTGTTGATGGCTGAGGGTTTGCCAAAAATCCTATGAATGTGAGAGTCATTGACGCATCAGCCCCATTAGTTAGTCTCATGACTCGAGCATCCAACAACTTCGGGATAAGATCCATATCTACAGACGAATGAGCTTTAACAGTTGGTCCTGCAACCCCAACTGTTGGAACCGTCACGCTCTAATACCTTAAGAGCTTAAACTGTGTAAACTTCAGCAAACATACGAATATAACCGAGGTTAATACCAATCAACGCGTTGCGATGACGACCAACGCACCGGGCGATCCGAAACCCTAAGGTCAACACCGGTCAACACGTAACCCTAGGTCAATACTGGTCAACGCGTTACGATGAAAAGTCAACGCCGGGCGAATCGAAACCCTAAGGTCACGCCGGTCAACGCATAACCCTAGGTCAACACCAGTCAACGTGTTGCGATGAAAAGTCAACGCCGGGCTATCCGAAACCGTAAGGTCAACGCTGTTAGCCCTATGGTTTTGATGATGATTTGTCAAACAATTTATAGCTAATATATTTTCTAGTTTTTGTGGTTTGTTTTTCTATTTACAGGAATTCAACACACATCAATCAAGAGTTAAAGATTCAAGTTCATGTGTGCGCATTCACCTAGGTATAAGAGTACTTTGCTTACATATATCGTATGATTATATTTAAGCTCAATATGTAAACACAACACAAGTTTGACTTTTTCTATCATACAAATGATTTTCTATCAAACTTTGTTATAATACCTTTTATTTCATGTTTACATCTCTTTCATACTTCATAATATATATAATATATAATATATATATATATATATATATATTATATAGTATTCTCATACGTATATATATATACTTATAGTATAATATATATACTATATATATATACTATATATATATATATAATATAGCTATATATCATTATAGCAGCATACACAGTTAGGCCAAGTCAATAGTTTAATTTTAGTGTTCACAGGAAAAAACAAGTTTTTATTGAAGCACATTTTCAAAAACAGTTGAGTTTTCACAAACCGCAGAAATGTGCAATTTTCAAAGATTCCTTTTCAAAATGCAGTTTATTTTATGCATTTAAAAGACAACTGTTTCCAAAGTTATTAACTATGTTGTTGGAAATTGTTTAATATTTTTAATATGGCATTTCAAAATCAGCGCTAAAGACATGGTTTATAAACCATGTATATATAGCCGTATCAGTTTGGCGGTTCGATCCGTCACGGTTCGAATCCGCCAATGAGTTCTTTTCATATTATGGGCCTTTTATTTGGAATGCGGTGCGACGCGGTATCGACGGTCGACAGTGGGGCAATCCATTGATGACTTTCAACGCGTCGATCCGTCCAAGGTCTGACCAGTCAGCTTTTTAAAAGTAAAATTTCATTTCTCAACTTTTTGTGCTTCGCGGTCGACTACCATTTTCTCAAGGTCAACCGCCATTTTCTGACGGTCGACCCCCGAACTCATCATTGTATTGCAACGACTATATTCTGATTTGATTCTCTGGGGGTATTTTTGTCTTTTTAATGTTGTTTTGGCTGATGTCTTGAGTGGGTATAAATATCCCATTGCCTTCCTCTTTCAAGAGACTAAGAGTTTGTTTTACAGTGAGTTTTTAACAAGAGATTAAGAGCTGTTTAAGCTGGTTTTGTTTGTCTGTTTCAAAAGAAGTTTTCTACAACAAGAAGGGGCTTTCAATTCAAACCGAGGATCCTATCCTCATCGTCGTCTACCGTTCTTCTTGTTTATTGAGAAGTTTTCTAAACTCTTTCTTATATATAGCTTATTGATTCATTTTCATAACTTAGCTATATTTAATTGAGTTGCATATTTTCATTCACTATTATCACAAACACCTTATTGAGCTTATAATATTTCCATACAATATATTGTTGGGTAGTGGTGTGTGATTTAGTGAGAGTGAGCTTCATTGTGTTCTCATTTGTTATCAAGAACAAATCATTGTATTTAACCATTATTGTGAGTATTACTTGTAATACACTTGTACACCGAGAGAAGTGTGAGGCGTGAGACGGGGTCAAATCCAATAGGAGTGGCGTCGGTTGACGAACCTAGGGAGAGGTTGTATCCGAGCACTTGAGGAGGAGGACACGGGCTAGGTTCCTACACTTAGTGTGTAAAGTGTGATTGCATAGTGTTTGTTGTGTGAGAGTTTTCGGTAAACTTATAAACCGAGTGTGTAGAAGTTCCGATTTCCAAATCGGATTGTGATAGTGGAGATCTCCTCGAGGTGAGGAGCAGGGACGTAGGTCGTGGTGACCGAACCTCGTAAACATATCGTGTGTTTATGTTTTGCTTAGCGTATATTTTATTTGTGCTTATTCATATCATTCTTGTTCATATCCATCTTATATATTTCTTGCAAGAACAAATTAATCAATATAATTTTAATTGGTATTTAATCGGGATTAGATTAGCATAAGACCCTAATCATCCCCCCTCTAGGGTCTAACAATTGGTATCAGAGTTTGGTGCTATTTGATTTAAGGACTAATCACCTTGAGTTAAAGATCCAAGTTATCATTTTTGTGCTAATCTAGTTTTGATTGCATTTTGCTTCTTGCATATAATCATTATGGATATGTATGATGCATCTAGTCTAGGTTATGCTATTAATGTTGCTCCTCATTTGGATATTTTTCCCTATGCTCAATGGCGTGTTAGATTCAAACTTTTTGTTCAATCTAAACAATTCGATTTATGGGAAATTATTGAGGATGCTTATATTATTCCCACTTTGGAAAAATCCAGGTGGAATAAAGATGATAAAAGAATGTCTAATATGAACAAGCTTTTATTAGAATATTTACTTAGTGCCTTTCACTCATCTTTTTCTAACAAATTTGCTCATTTTGATAGTACTTACACCTTATGAAAGCACATCAAGGGGACTTGAAGGCTATTCAACAAGTGTTGGAAAATTCCGCTTCGAGTTATAAAGAAGCCTCATTTCTATGTACACTACCACTAGGTGATAACCCTAGTGAGGTATGCGAGCTTGACATTGATGATGTTATTACTTTTGATGAGCTTGCTCTTGAGTTTAAAAAATTATACAATTGCTATATTGATGTAAAAAGTAAGTATGTTAATATGAAATCCATTCATGAAACACTAGCCACTAAGTTTGATTTCATTGCAAATGAAAATATAATTCTTAAAGAATGCATGAAAATTTGAGATTAGAAAATGCTAGTTTGCTTCATGAAAAATGTGATGCCATGTTAGAAGTAGATAAATTAAAATCTATGATAACTAATCATGTTTATCCTACTTCTAGTAGCAATGCTTGTATGCACAATGATGAGTTGAATCAAATGAGAAAACACATATCTACCTTAGATTAATGCTTGTATGCACAATGATGAGTTGAATCAAATGAGAAAACACATATCTACCTTAGATTCAACACTAAGCACTTGTATTGCTAATAACAAGAAGCTTATGGACTTGTGTGCAAAGTTTAATATTAATTCTTCTAAGAAACCTATTCACTATGCACACATGTATGACAAAATTCACAAATATTCTATTTGTGGTCTTAAAGGCCATGTAGCCCAATTTTGTCATAATGCACAAAAGATTGACAAGCCTATTCATGATTGTGCATCCCATCAAGCTTCTTCATCACATACACATGTTCGCACACATAGTGTAAATCATAAACATGCTCATGTGTAAAAATGTGATTATTGTGGTCGTTTTGGTCATTTGGCCATGTTTTGTTTCGATTTGAAAAGAAATTCTTGTTTGCAAAATAGTTACAAAGAAAAATATATTTTTGCAAATGAACCACGTGCACATCATTTCGGTCAACGCAAACCATTCAAATCCTTACATTGCACAAATTACAATCGCATGGGTCATGTTTACGATTTTTGTTTTAACCGTATCAGTGCACAAAATACGCCCAAACGGGTTCATAACCCTAGGGCCTTGGATTTACATGATAGGGGCCATGTCCCAAATGTTATTGGTACCAAAATGATTTGGGTACCAAAATGAGCTTTATTTCACATTTTTGTTTTTTCGCTTTTTGAATAATTGGTTTTTAAGCTTAAATGTTGATTTTCTTTGATGTTAAGACAAAATAAAATGTTTTTCATGGATTACTAAGTAAAAGCTTTATAATATATAGATATAATTTTTATAAAACAAAATTATTTAATGATCCAAATCGAACTTTTCTCAAAATCCAGATTTTACAATGTTTTTGCTGATATTTTTCTCGCGGTCGACTGCCACGGTCGACCGTCAAAGTTTCCGCCTCAGAGCTTAGGCTCTGTGATTATCGCGGCCAACCGCCACGGTCGACCGCGAGGGAATTTCTCTGTTTCCTGTTTAATTTCTTATCGGGTTTTGGTTTTTGTTTGATAACGTTTCTAAACCCGATTCTTCTATCACCCTTGATTTCATTTTTGAGCTGATCTAGGCCATTGATTCTTCCTCTCATAGACCCGACCCTCTCTATTCCCCTCATTTCGAAAATTTTCCCCAAATCAATTTCTGCTCAGATTTTCCCCACGGTCGCCCGTCACTCTCGTCGTCGATCGACCGCGGCTCTCACTCATCTATATTCGTTGGGAATTAGTTTGGGTAATCTCTCCTCTCTCAATCTTGTTTTTCTTTCTCTGTTCTAGGGTTTCATTGTCAATTCTAGGGTTTCTGCTTAAATCTTATCTGTCAATATCCTATTTTTGATCCTATCTTGTTATAATGCCTCCTAGAAAGAAGTCTAAACAAGATACTGGTTCTTCATCATCTATTGCCTCTAACTATGAGGATTTTTTACTGTTCAAATCCCTAGTTAAGAAATATAGGGAACTTTGCAAGTTGAAAATTCTACCTAGTAGGTATATCAAATATGAGGAATTAGCCATCTATAATATTCATGAAATTCTATCTGCTGTTGGGTTACATAATTTGTTAGATGTGGAACGTAAGGTTCCCTATTACCCATTTCTTATTTATCTATTTTATGCAAACCTATATGTTTCATCTTCAGCTGATGGTCTTCAAACCATAAATACCTCTGTTAAGAATATTCCCATATCTTTTTTTGCCGACGAGCTTGCGAGAATCCTTAAGATCCCATCAAGTGATGTTGAGCTTATGTCTATTGAACACACCGATCAGGATGTGAACGATATTCTGTTTAAGCCCGGTTGCTCTTATCCTATGAACAACAATTCTCTTAATCCCACAGCCAAAATCATAGCATGAATTGTTGCTCAGAATCTCATTCCTAAGACCAGTAGCTTTGATCATTTTGTTCCTGATAAAGTCAATACTGTGTATGTTATTTTTGCCAAGATAAAAGTAAATTGGGCAAACGTTTTTCTTAAGAACATGGCATGCAAGCATTTCAAGTTTCTACCCTTTGGTTACTTCATCACTCTTATTCTTCAACACTTCGGAATTGCTCTGTCTCATGAACCCAAAGTTGATCCTCTAAGGAATATTTTGATAGAGTTTCCCTCTCTCGAATGCAACTTTCAGACTCTTTATCTGATCCTACAAAACCATCATCTTCCCGTTCTCGTTCTAGGGCTTCCACTATTTCAGCTTCTGAGGTCTTTGACCGTCTGGATCATCTTGAGACCCAGGTCTCAAGTATTCAGAAGGATGTTAGGACTCTCCTTAGCTATCAACGTTAGTCTCTTGAGATTCAGGATCCCTCTTCCAGCTCTGACACTGGTTCTGAAGAGGGCTCTGAAGAAGGATCTGCTTCTGGTTTGGGATCTGGCTCAGCATCTGAATCTGATGATGGTGGCGACTGATACTTGGGTTTATGGATTTATGTTTTGTAGAACTAAAACTGGATATTTAACTTTTGTTTTGAAGTTGTAATAACTTTATGATTTGTGGTTGAAAACTTTGTGTCTTGTGGAACTATTTCTGTTTATTGTAGTTATAATAGCTTATGACTATCTTTTTATGGCTTTTAGATCCTCTGAACAATGTATTATGAAAATAGGCGGTTAAGGATGCTATTTGTGTTAAAAATTTGGTTTTTATGTTTATGATTTTAGTAGCTTGTTAAAATGGTTATGGATGCTTATGGTTGTTTATGATGTTTATGGATGGTTATGGATGTGTAGCTCCCATATATGTTCTTCTTTTTATTTGTTATGCAAATTGACAGGGGAGTATTGGCCATACATTTATTTATAATCTGTGCATGAATGCAGGGGGAGCGTTGCTCCTATTTTTTCTCTTTTTGATGTTATCAAAGGGGGAGAAAAACTACATGTTATTGTTTAATTTATTGGTTTATTCATGTTGATGGAAAAACTACATGTAATGTTGTTTAGTTATGTGGTTTATTCGTATGTGGTTTATTCATATGTAACTACATGATTTATTTTGTTTATTCATATGAATTTCATATCATTAAATAAATTGTTTGCCATCATCAAAAAGGGGAAGATTGTTGGCCCTATGGTTTTGATGATGATTTGTCAAACAATTTATAGCTAATATATTTTCTAGTTTTTGTGGTTTGTTTTTCTCTTTACAGGAATTCAACACACGACAATCAAGAGTTAAAGATTCAAGTTCATGTATGTGCATTCACCTAGGTATAAGAGTAGTTTGCTTACATATATCGTATGATTATATTTAAGCTCAATTTGTAAACACAACACAAGTTTGATTTTTTCTATCATACAAATGATTTTCTATCAAACTTTGTTACAATAGTTGTAAACACAACACAAGTTTGATTTTTTCTATCATACAAATGATTTTCTATCAAACTTTGTTACAATAGCTTTTATTTCATGTTTACATCTCTTTCATACTTCATAATATATATATAATGTATGCATGATACATATACACAAGTTTACAAGTCATAGTTCAATTTTAGTGTTCACGAAAAACATGTTTTATGAACACTTTTCAAAAACAATGAGTTTTCACAAATGAAAATTGCATTTCTAAAAATTCCTTTTCAAACATGTTTATTTTATCATTTAGAAACTGTTCCCAAAGTTTTACTATTTTTAGAAATTGTTTAATTTTTTTAATGTATTTTCAAATCAGCCAAAAACAGGTTTAAAACCTATAATATAGCCTGTATCAGTTTGCGGTCGACCGCCACGGTCGACCGCCACGGGCGACCGCCACAATGTATTTTCAAATCAGCCAAAAACAGGTTTAAAACCTATAATATAGCCTGTATCAGTTCTAGCTTTTAAAAAAATTATTTCTCAGCTTTTTGTGCTTCGCGGTCGACCGCCATTTTCTCATGGTCGACCGCCGAACTCATCATTGTATTACAATGACTATATTCTGATTTGATTCTCTGGGGGTATTTTGGTCTTTAAAATGTTGTTTTGGCTGATGTCTTGAGTGGGTATAAATACCCTATTGCCTTCCTCTTTCAAGAGACTAAGAGTTTGTTTTACAATGAGTTTTTAACAAGAGATTAAGAGCTATTTATGAGCTGTTTAAGCTGGTTTTATTTGTCTGTTTTAAAAAAAGTTTTCTATAACAAGAAGAGGCTTTCAATTCCAACTGAGGATCCTATCCTCATCATCATCTATCGTTTTCTTGTTTATTGAGAAGTTTTCTAAACTCTTTCTTATATATAGCTTATTGATTCATTTTTATAACTTAGCTAAATTTAATTGAGTTGCATATTTTCATTCACTATTATCACACACACCTTATTGAGCTTAAAATATTTCCAAACAATATATTGTTAGGTAGTGGTGTGTGATTTAGTGAGAGTGAGCTTCATTGTGTTCTTATTTGTTATCGAGAACAAATCATTGTATTTAACCATTATTGTGAGTATCACTTGTAATACACTTGTATACCGAGAGAAGTGTGAGGCTTGAGACGGGGTCGAATCCAATGGGAGTGGCGTCAGTTGACGAACCTAGGGAGAGGTTGTATCCGAGCAGTTGAGGAGGAGGACATGGGCTAGGTTCCTACACTTAGTGTGTAAAGTGTAATTGCATAGTGTTTTTTGTGTGAGAGTTTTCGATAAACTTGTAAATCGAGTGTATAAAAGTTCCGGCTTTCAAACCGGATTGTGATAGTAGAGATCTCCTTAAGTTGAGGAGCGAGGACATAGGTCATGGTGACTGAACCTCGTAAACATATCGTGTGTTTGTGTTTTGCTTAGCGTATATTTTATTTGTGCTTATTCATATCATTCTTGTTCATATCCATCTTATATATTTCTTGCAAGAACAAATTAATCAATATAATTTTAATTGGCATTTAATCGGGATTAGATTAGCATAAGACCCTAAAACCCCCCCTCTAGGGTCTAACAAACGCCGATCAATGCGTAACCCTAGGTCAACGACAGTCAACATGTTGCGATGAAAAGTCAACGCCGGGCGATCCAAAACCCTAAGGTCAACGCTGATCAACGCATAACCCTAGGTCGATGCCAGTCAACGCGTTGTGATGAAAAGTCAACGTCGGGTGATCCGAAACAACATCGTTCAACGCATAGCCATAAGCCAATATATTATGGCAGAGGTAGTCAGTTCAAAGTCAACTCGACAGCACGAGCCAAAATCAACTCACTAGTTTTTTATTCGAAACTTTGACGACGGCCAGACGATAAACGCAGCACCAGAAGAACTTCAGTTATTCAACAAAATAGACTAAAAATCGAAGGATTCAAGAATCAAAGCTAATTACAGGTCCTTTTACACCGACTGAAAGTTGGACCGATCACATACAAAGTATTTCAGCCTCCTCTATAAAAGAAACGAGGCTGAAACACTTTGGGGGGAGGGGTATCTGTAGGCATCAAAAATTGTCTATAGGTCCTCACATGCGGCTCGAGATAAAGAGAAGACGATGAACTTCACCATCCGAGTCACATAAACTCATTTGATGATGACCAGTACATGAAGTGAGTTGACGAACCATGCGAAGCAACGAAACATCGGAATAACGAAAATACGAATGGATCAGGAGCTACACGTCGCTTACGAAAGACGAAGCACACCTCATGTCCCATTTACTCCACATATTATTCAATCATGGAAGATCGTAGATCTCCTCTTTGGTTTTCTGATGCATTTTGAATCGCATGATTCTGAGTTCGGATGACGAAGATACAGTGAAAACGGACAGAATGCACGGAACAGTGCTCCAGGCCTCAGCGAGACACCCATAGGTGTCTCGGCCAAAGTTTAGCCAAGACACCCATAGGTGTTTTGGCCAAAGCTTGGCCGAGACACCAAGAGGTGTCTCAGCTAAAGCTTGACCGAGAAATCAAGAGGTGTCTCGGCCAAAGCTTGGCCGAGACACCCATAGGTGTATCAGATATTGTAGAGCTATTTTGACTATGATTCACTTTGAATATGAAGAATCTTAAAAAATTAAAGTTGTAGAGATCCTTGTTAGGTTTCTAACGCATGTTGGATCAATTCATTCCGAGATCGTATGCGAGAGATAAATCAAAAATACCAACTGCCTTAGAATTTCGAGACAGTGTTGGTCTCTCGGAGAAGAACATAGATTTTGGTCATGATTCGATTCGATTATGAAAAAACCCAAAGAAAAAAGTTATATATATCTTCTTCATCTTTCCAACGAATCTTGAATCATATTATTTGGAGGTTATATAAGAAAGTTAGAGCCAAAATACCCGAGACACTCACTGGTGTCTCGGCCAGGCCGAGACACCCACAGGTGTCTCGACCAACCAGAGACACCCACAGGTGTCCGCAGCCTCGAAAACCGATTTTTGACTATTTTAAGCTGTTTTTTACGTTAACCACCTGTATTTGTTCTAACTGATCTGAATCTATCCAAGAACGTGGTTAAGTGGTTACAACTGAAGATAAGAGCGAATCAATCGTTCTTATCCGAAAACATAGGTCCCAAAGCCTATAAATACAGTCCCAGGGCTTCTATTTTTTCAGATCTAGAATTCTCGGGTATTGGCGAAGCCCTGCTGAATTGAAGACCGAAGGAGCACGAATTTCAGAAGAGAGGAGGAGATCGGATCGAGTTCGTCGGCATAAAGTGTTGGCCTTCTTGTTTTGATGATGATTTACAAACAATTTACTACTAATATTGTTTGTCTAGTGTTTGTGTATTCCTATGTATTGTAGACAAACAACGTAGTTGGAGGATGGATGGAATAGAGCTTCAACGATCATATCCAAAGGAGGTTGGCGGAATGTCGGTGAAGCCTTGCGATTCAAAGTTAAAGATCAAGTTCAAGCTTCATCTGCATGTGTACCAAGTTGAGCTACAATGAAGATCAAGATCATAGCTTGGGTAATCTAGTTTAGATTATATATTATGTGTGTTAGATACTCTAAGCTCAATATCATATACACACACATTTATTGGTTAGTTGTATTATAATTATATATATATATATATATATATATATTATATATATATATATTATATATATATATATATATATATAGATATATATATATAATATATATATATATATATACTATATCATATATACATATATATAAACATATGTTTTGGTTCTATGCAATATATCTAGTTATATATATACATACATGTGTTTTTGGTTTTTCATGTTATAAATGAGTGAAGGTCACATGTTTCATATTTATTATGGTGTTTTAGACTTATATATTGCAGGAAATATGTAATTTTGTGAAATATGGTCTTATGTAGTTTATAGCACTTCAATATCATTTAATTTTAACCAAGTCTATTAAAACATTTGCACCAAAGTTTTTCAAAAAGTTGGTTTTATGTCAAAACATCAAATTCAAGTATCTCATATTTATGTTTTGGACTATTTTGTAAATGATGATATTTTATTTGGGAGCGTCCCTTTCTCATAACCAGTTGCCTGCTAGCATAGATTTATTATCATGTCTACAATCATTCTCCAAAGTTTTATATTTTTTGGTAATTTATTGATATTTTTACAACAGCATTTTAAAATCAGCAAATCAGGTTTTGAGTATGTCAGTTTTCGGTCGACCGAACCGGTCGACCGAACCTGAGCTCTCGTGTTCACTGGGCGACAGAGAGTCTGTCGGTCGACCGGTCCGGTCGACCGGTTTCGGTCGACCGAAAGCTCCATCGGTCGACCGCACCGGTCGACCGACGATTGTCCAGAGCTGCTTCTTCGTGTTTTTGCTCTCCATCGGTCGACCGACGAAATTTCCAGTCGACCGACAATAGATCCGTTGGACTTCAACGGCTATTTTCCTGAGCTGTTTGCTGGGGCTGTTTTTGTCTTTTGGCTTGGGGTTTTTGACTGAGATTTAGAGTGGGTATAAATACCCTATTGCTGTTCTTTTTTAGTCAAGAAAAGAAGTTTTTAAACAAGGGTTTGAAAAAGGGTTTAAGCTTGTTTTAAGCTTGTTTAAGGGTTTGGTTTAAGCTGTTTTGGTTTTTACAAGTGGAGGAGATTATCTTCTTGTTTTGGGGTCATATCTCCATCTCTCCATCTTGATCTAGAGAAGTTTTCCTAAACTTAACTCTAGCTTTACATTTACATACTTGTTTGATTATCATTGTTCTTAAGCTAGATTTTATATTTGAGTTTAGTTTGATTTTGATTTCACTCATTGTTACACACACCCACTTTGAGCTTATTGTATTTGCATACATATTATATTAGGGTTGTGAGAGATTGTAACATTGAGTTGTGCTTAATTGAGTTCTCATCTATTGTAGAGAACAAATTTATATTTGTTACATTGTGAGTGTTGTAAGGTTTTCGGTGAGCTAGAAAACCGAGAGTGTGTTGTGAAGTTTTCGGTGAACTAGAAAACCGATTGTGAGGAGTGACGTTGATCGGTGAGCATTGAAAAACGATACTGTGAGGTGTAAACGTTATTCGGGTGAACGTAGAAAACCCGGTTGTGATAGTGGATTTCTCCTCGGGAGTGGGGAGCGGAGACGTAGGACGGAAGGTCCGAACTCCGTGATCATATAGTGTGTTTGAGTGTGCTTTGGCGTTCATTTATATTTATGTTCATATCTTATATCACCATTGTCCATAGCTCATTATTTATATGATCCACTATTTAGTTCATATTGTTTACCCTTGTGTTAGTTTATATATCCTTGCATATATATTTTTATCATATAGGACATATCTCTTTGTTGTTCATATTGCTTATCCTAGCTTATATAGTTGTTATATTTCATACTTGCTAGGATAACTTGTTAATTAGTTTTTATTGGCATATAATCGGATTAGATTAGCATAAGACCCTAATCACCCCCCTCTAGGGTCTAACATAAAGAAGTGGAGCTCATCAGATCTACACGTCCCGGTCCTTTGCCTTGAGATTGCCACGTTGTGGTGATCTCGAGAAGAGTGATTATCTCGTCGTTGTCGAGATAATTGCTTCAGCTTTTTGATTCCCTCGCGGATCAACGAAGCTCCGGATTTGATTTGATCGTTTGGTGGTCCACGGATACCAATATTCCCGTCACAGGCCAAGATCCCATGCAAGCAACGGACGATAAACACCCGTTGCGCTGTTTGACGAGAGTTGTACTTTTTTTTGTTTTCATTGTGTAATGGTCTTATAAAAAGACTAATCTTTTTGTTTTTATTATAACGATTGAAGTTGTAACGGACACTGCAATGAATACATCAACTTTCTCCCCAAATATTAGATACCATAAACTTTATAGTATCAAAATTAAAAATGCGTTAACTTTATGTTATCAAAGTTAAAAATTGTGCAATCTTTTTGCTATAAAAGTTACAAAAAAATTGTAAACTTTGTTTTGTCAAAGTGTCAAAAAATTTTGGGGTATCAATGTGCAAAATGGTGTAAACTTTGTTTTGTCAACGTGTCAAAAAAATTGTGATATTGAATTGTAAAAAGGTGTAAATTTTAGAGTGCCAAATTGTAATAACTCTACAAAAAAAATTCACTGAGGGTATTTTGGTCATTGACGGACCAAATGGCAATGACAATAGGAGTTGAAGGGTTAATGAGCAATTTCATAATTTGAGGGACTAATATAAAATTATTGAAGGTGTGGTAGGACTATACCTAAACAACCCTTTATTTATTATTTATTTATTGATAATACAGATTCACCATAGAACAACGACATTCGCATATTTGACTCCTTTGCACTCAAAGATGTAGTGCTGAAGAATACTATACTCACCATAGAAATCTACTCCTCTATACTTAAAGAGAAATCAAAGAATCACTGTAAATCCTATAGTAATTCAAAATGGGCCCCAATTCTGTTCCACTACATGCATCCAATCACTGTTCATTCTATAGCATTATGAGGTGGGTCCCAAGACCATAACACTATCTACATTACACATTATCTCCCATTGAATCTTCTCTCAATCTATTGGTCCACCTCCAAGAACACACCACTCCCTCTTCCTCAAAAAGTTAATAATATAATATTAATAAACTACCTAGATCTCTACTAATTGAATTGATATCCATTAAAGGAATCCATTAATATTTAATCTTATTTTAACTGAAATTTAACAATTTTAACCTTCAATTTCTAATTCAATCACTTTCATTTTGATAGGCGGGAAACTTTTGTGTGGGAAAAAAATTGATATTCAAACTTATTGATATTAGTAGGTGGAATGCACGTGCAATGCACATGGTCAAATATTATAATTGTTGATTTTTAGTTTATGTATTTACTATAACATAGTTGCAAAAAAGTTTATGATTATCATAATATATTAAAAAGTTTCAGATATTTCAATATATAAAATCTTGTTGGTTTCAACACTTTACCTTCCACATAATTAGTGACGTTTAAAATCTTAAAATATTAATGATCTAAGAGCAATTTAATGATTTAGAATTCTACTTTTAAAATATTAATGATGTAAGCATCAATATCTTAAAAACTATTATTATTAATGAAAAAATAAATCTTAAATTCGTTAACATAAAATGGTAGGTTTTATCTGGTTATAGAGGATTTTGTTTAATTATAAAGAAATCACTCACATCTATTGTCTGCTTTCACTTTCTATTTTCTAGCCACCGAGTATTATATTTATTCAAAAACTTTTTTATAGAATTTTTAAAGTTAGAATGTTCAAATTCAATCAAGAAAGAAAATATAAATTATATGATCAATTATAAAATCTGATATAATAATCTTCCTACATTTGCTCAACTAATTAATTAATTTGTGAAAACGATTACTCTCTAATTTTAGAAAACTATAAAATATAATCTGAGAATGATTTAAACATATTTTGTACACATATGGATTATATTTTAACAAAATAATTTAGATCTATCCAATATTGAATAATATCTAAAAAATTAGGTTAAAGAGTTAAGAGAATCTAATAACAATCATATCCAAACTATATGCTTCATAAAGGCGAGACATATAAAATGAACAACTTAATTTATTTTATTAAATAATTTATTATAAATCATAAAAGATAAGAAGAACCATAAGGATCACATAGCCATCCCAAATAAAGATTAAATTTATCTTTGTGAATTTTGTAGCAAAATATTTTCAGAGATATCGATAGACTTGCTATAAAATCCACTCTTATAAGATTGATGTTACACATGCCTTAAATTGTGCTTTGTTTAAGGGTTAATTTTAGAAAACTTTTCCTCAACTATGGGGAAAATGTTAACCCCCCTCAACTATTTAAAATGAGTAGATCTTTGTTCGTCAAATTTGGGGTGTTGTAGTTAATCTATCTCAACTTTAAATTTTTGTTTTGATTTAACCCTATGAACTTTTCTCAATTAACTCCTCAAACTTAATATCGTTGAGTCGAATTAATTATGTAAAAAGTACTTGACTTGGAAAGACCAAAATATCCCTCAACCATAAAACGAATTAGCTTGGTTTTTCTTGATAAAAGAAAAAGTGAAGATTTAGAGGTAAAAAGAACTGTAAATTGGTCGTAATCCTTCTATTATCAGTTGATAGTTTCTTTTTAACTAAAATGACTTTCTTCAATAGGGCATTTTAACAAAATCACATATTAAATCCTTTTACATTAAGGGGGTTTGTTAAGAGATGTGTAAAAGACCAGGAGAGTTTTTATAAGACGCGCAAAGTCGAAGGGTGTTTTCTAAAATCGCATTAAAGTTGAGAGAGAGGTTATCTACAACACTTCTATAGTTAGGAAGCTCTGTCAAATTAAATTAGTTGAGTGGTTTTTTTGAGACATTCCCCATAGGTTGAGAGAGTTTTCAAGAAATTAACTATTCCTTTAATTTAGCTTATTTACATATTTGTCCCTCAAATGTTTTATAATTCAATATTAGTCCCTGAATTATAAGCAATTTTAAATTTTTCAGGGAATAATGTAGAATTATTGGAGATTTAAAATCAAGGATATGATATCTAAATTACCTTTAAATATTGTTCTTATAGGCAATATATGAAATATTGGCCGATTTATCGCTATATCGACTGATATAAAAGGTAAAATACTTTATCTTAATAATATTTATGGTTTTATATTGTTTTCTTTTATTTGGTGATTTTTTTCTCATATATCAATCATTATCAAAAAATTTGGCTGGTATAACAAAATCAAGTCATTTTTAATTTAATTGTGGGCTTGGTATTGGGTCGTGTTTAGAAACCAAAACTAAAAGCACAAGTCATAAAAGCCACAATTCATATCCTAAATCTCTCCACTATCAGCCCTCCCAAATTTTAAGTATATATCTTGACACAAATTCTTATGTTAAAAATTCATCAATATTTTGAGATTATAGATTACAATGTTATATTATGTATGGGCATTACCTCATATGACACCCAGATATTTACATAACCCCGATTATTGCAATCCAATGTCCATGGATTGTATTTGTCTAGCACTTATATGATGCCCAACACTTTGTAGTAGTCATTCGAAAGTCTATTCTAAAGCTTTCCAAACAAAGTATATAAATTCAGAAATAATTCAAAATCTTAAGATTATTCGACATATGATGCTTTAATTTTCCACATATCCTCTAGTATATAAATATAAGGTAACCCTCTAGCCTCATATTATATGATGAATATTATTTATCAAAGGGATCACATAATATTGCTTGTGGCTAACAAAGGCTTTAAATCTTTATTGGCTTAATTAAATTAAATACCTTATAGTTTATAAAAAGTTTCTTGTATCTTGTTGCACTTAAATATCCTAATGTTTTTTTTAAAATTGCATGTCTGTACCTTCTATACGCAAGAATAATATTTTTAATTTTTGTATATGAATATAAGGGTATAATTTTAGGATAATTTTATATTTTTTCACTTTTTCTATTAATAATTTATTAACATGCAATTGTCTATTAATATATTATTAGATATTACTAATAATTAACATGAGAGTTTTACAATAACATTGGAAGTTTTAGGGACCAAGTTTGACAAACTTGAAGTGGCATATAATATGATTAATTAATAATAATAATAATTAATTTAGTTTAGTTAGTATTAAAATATAATATTTAAAAAATAGGAGTAATATAGTCCATAGAAAGTTTTTCTACAGCTCCCTCTTTTAAAGGGAGTATGATTAAAAGCGAAGTATATAATTTTATTTATAATTCAAAATCTTGAGACTTATTCAAAATATGATGCCTTAAATTTTCCACATCTTCTGTACTATATAAATATAAGTTAAACCTCTGGCCTCATATTATAAGATGAATATTATTTTCAAAGGAATCACATATTATTGCTTGTGGTTAACAAAGACTTCAAATCTTTATAGGCTTAATTAAACTTAAATACATTATAGCTTACGAAAGTTACACTCATATACCTTCACTTATATCTTAATGCACTTAAATATCCTAATATTTTCTAAAATTGCATGTTTGTACTTATGTACGCAAGAATACTCTTTATAATTTTCCTATGTGAGTGTCATGCTATAATTTTAGGACAATTCTATCTTTTTTGCTCCTTCCAAAATAATTTATTAATTTGTAATTGTCTATTAATATAGTATTATGAATTATTAATAATTAATATGAGAGTTTTATAATAACATTGGAAGTTTTAGGGCCAAGTTAGACAAAATTAAAGTGACATGTAATATGATTAATTAATAATAATAATTAATTTAGTTAATTTATGATTAGAATATAATATCAGAAAAGAATAGGAATCTTGAGATTATTCAAAATATGAAGCTTAAATTTTTTCACATCTTCTTTACTATATAAGCTAAGCCTCTAGCATCATATTATACGATAAATATTATTTATCAAAGGGATCACATACTATTGCTTGTAGTTAACAAAGGCTTCAATTCTTTATAGGCTTAATCAAACTTAAATACCTTACAGCTTACGAAAGTTACACTCATATACCTCCACTTATATCTTAATGCACTTAAATATCCTAATGTTTTATAAAGTTGCATGCTTGTACTTATATACGCAAGAATACTCTTTATAATTTTCCTATGTGAGTGCCATGGTATAATTTTAGGACAACATTGGAAGTTTTAGGGCCAAGTTAGACAAAATTAAAGTGACATGTAATATGATTAATTAATAATGATAATTAATTTAGTTAATTTATAATTAGAATATAATATCAGAAAAAAATTGGAATCTTGAGATTATTCAAAATATGAAGCTTAAATCTTTTCACATCATCTGTACTATATAAATATAAGCTAAGTCTCTAGCATCATATTTTACGATGAATATTATTTATCAAAGGGATCACATACTATTGCTTGTAGTTAACAAATGCTTCAAATCTTTATAGGCTTAATTAAACTTAAATACCTTACAGCTTACGAAAGTTACACTCATATACCTCCACTTATATCTTAATGCACTTAAATATCCTAATGTTTTATAAAGTTGTATATTTGTACTTATATACACAAGAATACTATTTATAATTTTCCTATGTGAGTGCCATGGTATAATTTTAGGACAATTCTATATTTTCTACTCCTTCCAAAATAATTTATTAAGTTGCAATTATCTAATTAATATAGCATTATGCATTATTCATAATTAGTATCAGAGTTTTATAATAACATTGTAAGTTTTAGGGCTAAGTTAGACAAAATTGAAGTGGCTTGTAATATGATTAATTAATAACGATAATTAATTTAGTTAATATATAATTAGAATATAATATAAAAAAGAAAAGAGACAATATAGTCTTTGAAAAGTTTTTCCACGACTCTCACTTTTAAAGGGAGTATGATACTATATGTTCGCATGTCATTTCATTTATTATTATTGTTATGTGATCCTAAATGTAGAAAATATATATAGAAAGCATGTAACTATTGTGTGTTCTATTCCACTTCTTGGTCAGTGCTCTTCAAAGTTCTTTCAATATGTTAACTTCTCTTTTATGAGCGTTTTGTTTCACTTTTTAAAGTTTTCTTTTAACATACATTTACTAATTCTCTTTTATGATTATTTATGCAATATTTTAACTTTGAAGAATTAATACTGTGGAAGCTTCATCGAATCAATTTTGTTAGCTGAGTTTTTATTGCTTACAAGAATTTATTATTTATACTATACCCCTCATTTCAACTTATTTGCTGTGACGCCCCTGGGTTCACACAAGGCTGCAGTCCGAGGTGAAACCAGAAATGTCAAACCTGCCATGCACCACACCGTGCAATAACATGTTTCACCATCATAATTTTTATCTCTCTAGTGGAGTCAACAACAGGTGTAGTACAAAGCAAGTAAAAGGTTATACAAGAATCAACTGATGAAATAATAGAGATTTAAATTAATATTTCACCATCTAATATGTTGGAGTACAAATAAATGTCTGAAATAATTAAACTGGAGTTCTCATCAAGTCTCAAAATACAAAATGTCTGACAAGAGAAAATAAGGCACACAGCCTTTACAACTTCTAGAATAAAACTCTCAAATGTCTAAACAGAAGTCTACAGTGGAGCTCAAAGAAAATATAACTAAAATAGATGGCTGAAGCTAAAGTGCATCACCATCAACCTGCGACTCTCCGGGCTCCTGGCTCGTTACCTGAAAGGGGGAGGGACAACGAGCGTCAAAGCGCTAGCGAGCAACATCACAACCAACCCCAAGGGATAGGGCTCGTTGTATATGAAAAATACAGTTACATAATAATATAAATCATTTACACAAACATTAATGGGTTTTATTACTTAGGGAAATACAACACGAGCATAGGTACGTCGAGCGAAATAATCCAAACAAGGAAACCCTCATGTATATACCTTATATCTCAAATTTGTAGATCCCTAAATATTAAACCCAAGGTTGGTCATAAGAAATAAAGAAAAGAATACATACTCATCTCTACCAATAAAGTGTAAACATGACAAAACTACAATAGGTGTCATGCACAACCTAGTTAGCTATCATGTCCCAACCTAATACAATATATCATGTACCCAACTTGATTACGTAACATGATCAAGATTTAGTAAAAGTCTAAAACATGATTAAAAATGAATTATAGTCCAACACGAGGACTTTAATGGATTATAGTCCAACACGAGGACTTTTTAATGGATTATAGTCCAACACGAGGACTGCGCATAAGAAAGTGTGCATGTCTTATTCCCGAACATGCCCTACTGTACTGACTTAAACTTATGTCCGAAAGGTCATCTCACATGTACAGGTAAAATCATATTCACTGCAAATAAATACTCAATAAACGAGGCACTCCTCCAGTCCAAACGTGATATATAGTACTCTTGAATATGTAAACACGGTATACATATATACTCATATATATATACCCAGCAGATGATTTAAATAGAAGCACGAACAAAACAGAAAGAAAAATGCTGCAATGAGTCGACTCGTGCTTAATATGAGTCGACTCAGCAGAACTCAAATAATAGCAGGAAAGGGCTTCATGAGTCGACTCATGACAGTCATGGGACGACTCATGACTTATGGGTCGACTCGTATACTGACGAGTCGACTCAGCAGAAACAAAAAGACAACACAACTAGACTTCGTGAGTCGACTCATGACAGTCATGGGTCGACTCAACCTGTTGAGTCGACTCATGATGAGCCGTGGGTCGACTCACGGGCTGAACACAGCTTTTCTCCCAACTGTAACTTGTTCAAATGATCCACACTTCCATCTTAATGATCTACACTTCTATAGCCATCGATTCTTGACTATGATACAGTGAGAAAAACATATTTATCATGAGAAACGATTTTCTTGTAGGTTAAATCTAACATTTAACTCCTATTCATGAAAGAAAGCATTTAATCAAAATAAAACTCATATTTTTATTCTTTAAACAAAATTCCAGATCTGGGTTTTCATGAAAAACTTGTTGGTGGGGATTTAAAATCCAAAATACAAGATTTCTAGCATTGACCCTAACAAGGATCTTGATTTATACTTGAAAATAAGTCTTAGGCTCAATAAAACTTATGGAAAACAGTTATAAACTATTAAAAACATGGGAGAAGGGTTGGGCGAGATGTTACTCGCCTTAGAAGTGATGATGAACAAACCCCTTCGCTGCAATCCACGAAAAGCCGGTGAAAATCCCCAAAAATCGCCCAAAAAAATCCCAAAATCGAGCTAGGGTTTAGAGGGGGAGAAGAGGCTAGGGTTTCTCTAGGGTTTTCTGATCAAAAAGAGGTGTTTTCGGGTAGAGGGAAATATATACGAGTGGATAAACCCGACCCGAAACCCAAACAAACCCGACCCAGAAAACCAGAAAAACCCCGATGAGTCGACTCATGACAGTCATGGGTCGACTCATGATATAATGAGTCGACTCAGCAGAGACTAAATAACAACAGGACTCGATTTCGTGAGTCGACTCATGACAGTCATGAGTCGACTCATGGACTAGAAACTGCATACTCTGACTCTGCTGCATATGGTTCAAAATTTTGCACACTCAACCTCATTACTGATGTACATATACATACTCAAAAATCTACAGGGTCTTACATTCTTTCCCCCTTAAAAGAATTTCGTTCTCGAAATTCAGGAAATCACATCTAACTCATAAAGATACTTAAAAAAAAAACATGACAAGGGTCTAATCTAACCCGCACACATATACATTTCGCAATAATGAATGCTAGTTAGCACATAGTGACATTCATACTTACGATCTAAAATGATAATATTCTTACTTAACCCCAAATCTAACGGAACTAGTACGTCGGGCGAAAAATCCAAACAAGGAACCCCCCATGTATATACCATGTGTTCCGTAAGATTAAGAATTAAGTAAAAATACCCCCATTCTAGTGTTAAATATAAGTATCAACATATATAGATATAAATATACAAGTAAGAGATCATATAATAATTACTTTAATTAGTTTTACCTTCTCGAACAAGTGTGGGTAGTCGCGTCGCATGTCCTCCTCGCGCTCCCAAGAAGCTTCCTCAACTCCACTTCTGTTCCATTGAACTTTCACCAATGGAATCACCTTGTTCCTGAGTCTCTTGACTTCTCTAGCAAGTATGGACACTGGGATCTCAATAGTCGATAAATCATCCCGAAGCTCAATCTCCGGTGCATCCAACACTCGCTGCCGCTCCTCATCATGCAAGTGTTTCTTGAGCATAGAAATATGGAATACATTGTGTATACTAGACATAGAATCTGAAAGATCTAGTCTGTATGACACAGCTCCAATGCGCTCCAAAATCCGGAAAGGTCCAATGTATCTCGGTGCAAGCTTCCCTCGCCTCCCGAATTGTTGTACGCCTTTCATAGGCGATACCTTCAGCATAACCAAATCCCCAATCTGAAACTCTAGGGGCTTCGCCTCTTATCTGCATAACTCTTCTGCCGACTCTGAGCGGGTAGAATCCGTTCCCTGATCAATGCTACCTTCTCGGTAGTTTGCCTCACAAGTTCTGGTCCAAGCATCAAACTATCCTCAGGCTCTGCCCAACATATCGGTGATCTACAAGGTCTCCCGTACAGTGCCTCATACGGAGCCATACCGATCATCGCTTGATAACTGTTGTTATAAGCGAACTCTATCAGTGGAATATGATCCTCCCAGCTGCCTTGGAAATCAATGACACATGCTCGTAACATGTCCTCCAACACTTGGTTCACCCTCTCCGTCTGACCATCTGTCTGTGGGTGGAATGCACTGCTATAAGACAGCTTGCTGCCAAAAGAGTCCTAAAAACTCCTCCAAAAGTGCGAAGTGAAAACCGATCCTCGATCCGACACGATCGTATTCGGAACTCCGTGAAGTCGAACTATCTCCCGAATGAAAATCCTCGCATACGCCTCAGCTGTATAAGTAGTCCTTACTGGGAAAAAATGTGCTGACTTCGTCAACCGGTCCACAATGACCCAAACTGAATCATTCCCCTTCTTCGACTTCGGTAACCCTACAATAAAGTCCATAGAAATGTCCGCCCACTTCCATTCTGGGATAGGAAATGGCTAAAGTGTGCCCGCTGGTCTCTGGTGCTCCGCCTTTACCTGCTGGCAGGTAAAACACTTCGCCACATACTCTGAAATCTCCCTGCGCATACCACTCCACCAAAAGTGCCTCTTCAGGTCCTTGTACATCTTTGTGGTCCCTGGATGTACTGTGTATCGAGTACGGTGTGCCTCATCAAACAACTCCCTCTTCAGCTCTGCACTGGCTGGCATAACCAATCTACCCTTCATCCGTCGTAATCCTCCATCTGCTCCAATGGTCCAGTCCACCTTAGGCTCTTTGGAAATCTCCCCCTTACGGGTTTGAATCCAAGAGTCCTCCAACTGAGCTCTGACAACCCTGTCACTCCAAGATGGCTGCACTGACATAGCTCCCAAGAATGCATTGGTTCCTCCAATCTCGGGTCTAATGTCAAACTGGCCAAGAGTGATAAGATCTCTGTACAAAGAACACCTCAAAGCCGCAACTCGATGCCGACGCTTCCTACTCAAAGCATCTGCTACGACGTTCGCCTTCCCTGGATGATACTGAATCACGAACTCGTAGTCCTTGATAAACTCAATCCACCTCCTCTGCCTCTGATTGAGTTCCTTCTGAGAAAAGAGGTACTTCAGACTCTGATGGTCTGTGAATAGTTCAAACTGCACTCTCAAAGGCCTCCTGACACTCCGTGCTCCAAACAAAAGGTACACCCTTTTTCGTAAGGTGTGTAAGTGGTGTAGCTATTTTGAGAAGTCCTGAATGAACTTCCTATAATATCCAGCTAAGCCCAAAAAGCTGCGAATCTCTGTCACCGTCTTCGGTGGCTCCCAATCAAGAACTGCCGTGACCTTAGCCGGGTCCACTGCTATACCCTCTCGACTGATAACATGGCTAAGAAATCTGACTTCTGAAAGCCAAAACTCGCACTTGCTGAACTTAGCATACAGCTGATGCTCCTGAAGAGTCCTCAATGCTATCCGTAGATGCTCCTCATGATCCGCCTCCGACCTCGAGTAAATGAGAATATCATCGATGAAAACGATCATGAACTGATCTAAGAAGGGACGGAACACCCGGTTCATCAAGTCCATGAATACCGCGGGTGCATTGGTCAATCCAAATGGCATGACCAAGAACTCGAAAGAACCATATCGAGTAAGAAAGGCGGTCTTGGGAATATCCATCTCCCGAACCCGCAACTGATGATAGCCAGAACGAAGATCAATCTTCGAGAAATAATGCGCTCCCTACAACTGGTCAAATAAGTCATCAATCCTAGGTAGTGGGTACCTATTCCGGATAGTGACATTGTTCAACTCTCTATAATCTATGCATAATCTCATACTACCATCCTTCTTCTTCACGAAGAGGACCGGCGCGCCCCACAGAGAATGACTCCGATGAATAAAGCCCTGAGCTAACAACTCGTCCAACTGGGTTTGCAGCTCTCTCATCTCAGCTGGTGCCATACGATAGGGTGCGCGGGATATCGGGGCTGTGCTTGGCTGCAACTTAATATCGAACTCAACCTCTCTCACAGGAGGTAACCCAGGTATGTCTTAAAAGACATCCTGATAATCTGAGACAACTCTAGTCTCCAATAACTCGGCTCCCTGATCCCGTCGCATCACCTCCTCGATGTATGCCAGAAATGACTCCGCAAATCGGTTGCCCTGAGAGGTAGCTACAATCATCTCGGACCCATCAGATGCTCACAACTTGACTGTCTTCGCAAAGCAGTCAATACTAATATGGTAGGAAGACAACCAATCCATACTAAGAATGACATCGAACTCGGACATATGCAACACTATCAAATCCACTATGAACTCCGACTCGTCTAGACTGATGGTACACCTCCTACAAACGCTCTCCAGAAGCGATACTTCACCTAAAGGGGTGAAAACAGATAGAGGGGTGTCTAGCGGCTGAGCTACGAGCTGGAGTCTAGTCATATATGCATGCGAGATGAATGAATGGGAAGCTCCCGAATCGAAAAGAATACGGGCGGGAAGAGAGTTCACAAAGAACGTCCCCTCCACTACAGCTCCGCTGGCGCCATGATCACGAGGAACCACTGCATATACCCTGCCAGTGGCTGAAGACTGCTCTGTTGATGGTGCTGGAGAATATGGGATAATCTGTCCCTGGGGAACCTCCTGAATTGCCCGAATCTGTCCCTCAGTCCTCTGAGCTGCTGGCGGTACCTCAAGCCTGTTCTGCTGGCCCTGACCTCTACCCTGCTAGCGTTGCTGCTGCTGCTGGTTCGGACCTTTGCCCTGCTGGGCTCCTGCTGGTGCGCTGCGACACTCTGATGCCTTATGTCCGACCTTGTGACAGTTAAAACAGGATCCCTGGAACTTGTGCTGCTGATGCGCTCTCTGCTCCTGCTGGGGTCCCCTTTTATAAGGGCCCTGATGCTGCTGCTGATGTCCAGAAAAACCTCTCTTGTTGCCCTTGTCCCCACTCTGTCCGGTCTTGGCCTTCCCTTCCTTGTCTTTCTGGAACATAGAAGTCTCAATCTCCTGAGAAGTGGCAGCCTCAGCTACCTCCCTGACTGAATAAAATCTCCTCGACACGAGGTACCGTCGGAGATTAGGGCGAAGCCCAGCCAAGAACATCTGAGCCTGACGCTCTCCTGTCTGCCACATGCCTGTGAAATGTAACAGCTCCATGAACCGGCTCTCAAAATCAGCCACCGACATGTCCCCCTGAGTCAAACGGGATAACTCGAGCTCCTTCCCTGTCCGTGCTGCAGAGGAAATGTACTGCCCATCAAAGAAATATATGAAGTCCTCCCATGTGAGGGTCATCCTCTGCTCTGGAGTAAACTGAAGTCGGTACCATCTCCCGGCATCTCCCTTCAGGCTGTAGGATGCCAGTCTCTGCTTCTGGACTGAATCTACACCGAGTATATCGAGAATATTGCTCACATCCTGCATTCATCCGGGCAATGAGAGGAGCCATGATGTCCACCAGATACTGAGGAGCCTGCTGCGGCTCGGGTGGAGCCTGCTGAGGCTCAGACTGAGCTGGCTGCTGCTCCGATGGAGTCTACTGAGACTCTGCCTGGGTAGCTCTCCTGGTACGAGGTCTACCACGTTCTGCCATCTCTCTGATCATAAGAAAATAAGAGTCTATGAGTCAAAATAGACTTCTATAAATAGCGTATTACAATAAGATTTTCACAACATATAGTATTGCACAAATACTTTAAACTTATACAAAAATAGTTGTCATAATTTTTTTTTTCAAATTTTGAGATATACGCATATATCGTCCTCACTCATACTAGGAAATCCTTACGGACTCTATACATGAATCCTAGGAAACTCTATCCTAGCTCCACGACTCGACACAGGATGATCCTAAGGATATTAGAACTAGAGCTCTGATACCAACTGTGACGCCCCTGGGTTCACACAAGGCTGCAGTCCGAGGTGAAACCAGAAATGTCAAACCTGCCATGCACCACACCATGCAATAACATGTTTCACCATCACAATTTCTATCTCTCTAGTGGAGTCAATAACAGGTATAGTACAAAGCAAGTAAAATGTTATACAAGAATCAACTGATGAAATAATAGAGATTTAAATTAATATTTCACCATCTAATATGTTGGAGTACAAATAAATGTCTGAAATAATTAAACTGGAGTTCTCATCAAGTCTCAAAATACAAAATGTCTGACAAGAGAAAATAAGGCACACAGCCTTTTCAACTTCTAGAATAAAACTCTCAAAAGTCTAAACAGAAGTCTACAGTGGAGCTCAAAGAAAATATAACTAAAATAGATGGCTGAAGCTAAAGTGCATCGCCGTCAACCTGTGACTCTCCGGGCTCCTGGCTCGTTACCTGAAAGGGGGAGGGACAACGAGCGTCAAAGCGCTAGCGAGCAACATCACAACCAACCCCAAGGGATAGGGCTCGTTGTACATGAAAATACAGTTAATACATAATAATATAAATCATTTACACAAACATTAATGGGTTTTAGTACTTAGGGAAATACAACACGAGCATAGGTACGTCGAGCGAAATAATCCAAACAAGGAAACCCTCATGTATATACCATGTAGCTCAATCTAAAACATGATTAAAAATGAATTATAGTCCAACACGAGGACTTTAATGGATTATAGTCCAACACGAGGACTTTTTAATGGATTATAGTCCAACACGAGGACTGCGCATAAGAAAGTGTGCATGTCTTATTCCTGAACATGCCCTACTGTACTGACTTAAACTTATGTCCGAAAGGTCATCTCACATGTATAGGTAAAATCATATTCACTGCAAATAAATACTCAATAAACGAGGCACTCCTCCAGTCCAAACGTGATATATGGTACTCTTGAATATGTAAACACGGTATACATATATACTCATATATATATACCCAGCAAATGATTTAAATAGAAGCCGTGGGTCGACTCACGGGCTGAACACAGCTTTTCTCCCAACTGTAACTTGTTCAAACGATCCACACTTCCATCTTAATGATCTACACTTCTATAGCCATCGATTCTTGACTATGATACAGTGAGAAAAAATATTTATCATGAGAAACGATTTTCTTGTAGGTTAAATCTAACATTTAACTTCTATACATGAAAGAAAGCATTTAATCAAAATAAAACTCATATTTTTATTCTTTAAACAAAATTCCAGATCTGGGTTTTCATGAAAAACTTGTTGGTGGGGATTTAAAATCCGAAATACATGATTTCTAGCATTGACCCCAACAAGGATCTTGATTTATACTTGAAAATAAGTCTTAGGCTCAATAAAACTTATGGAAAACAGTTATAAACTATTAAAAACATGGGAGAAGGGTTGTGCGAGATGTTACTCGCCTTAGAAGTGATGATGAACAAACCCCTTCGCTGCAATCCACGAAAAGCCGGTGAAAAACCCCAAAAATCGCCCAAAAAAATCCCAAAAACGAGCTAGGGTTTAGAGGGGGAGAAGAGGCTAGGGTTTCTCTAGGGTTTTCTGATCAAAAAGAGGTGTTTTCGGGTAGAGGGGAATATATACGAGTGGATAAACCCGACCCGAAACCCAAACAAACCCGACCTAGAAAACCAGAAAAACCCCGATGAGTCGACTCATGACAGTCATGGGTCGACTCATGACTCATGGGTCGACTCATGATATAATGAGTCGACTCAGCAGAGACTAAATAACAACAGGACTCGATTTCGTGAGTCGACTCATGACAGTCATGAGTCGACTCATGGACTAGAAACTGCATACTCTGACTCTGCTGCTTATGGTTCGAAATTTTGCACACTCAACCTCATTACTGATGTACATATACATACTCAAAAATCTACGGGGTCTTACATTTGCTCTGCAGTAAACAAACATTACTAATGAAGGTTTTCTTTAATAATTCCAAAAAATGTTTTCATGGCATTTTTATTGAGTGGACAGAATATTTCTAAGCAAATCAATTCCAAAATATAACAAAGGGATTGTTTCCAGGTGCTAAACAGTTTAACATTCTATAGCTTTGCTAAATCTAAATTCACGAAGTATGACGAAAATTTACCTAGAAAGATGAAATTTTGGTCTAATAGGTAAATTTTAGTATTTGAGCATTAAAAATAGTTACATTTCTGGTCAAATCAATTCCAAAAATATGACAAAGGTGTTCTTTTTGTGGTGCTAAACACTTACCATTCTATAGCTTTGCTAATTCTAAATTAACAAATTATGACTAATATTTACCTAAAAGATAAAATTTTGGGCTAATTTGTTAATTTTAGTATTTGAATATTAATAATAAACATATTTCTTTTCTATAGCATCGTTGTTGAAACGTTGAACATTTGCCGGTGGACATCAATCATGCTAACATAAAAGGTAATTATATGTATGCCATTTTTATATGCATGCATCTAATTATGTTTTGAGGCCACTAGGATATATAGATATTACATATACTACATATAGACTATATGTATATTCAGTTTACATGTTAAAACTTAATAATATATGTTATGATGATAGTATCAATACAATTTCATTCGTAATTACAAGTTTTACCAATAGTACATACACAAAATGTTGCAATGTACAGTAATTGATGATGCTTTGACATCGGATTTATCAAGGATATTCCGTTAAAAAATTACGAACACTGACAACAAGTTCTAATCACAAACGATTTCATAATCATTTTTATGAGTGAAATATGAGATCTCTTAACTTGCAGTAGCAGTTCAGTGGATGTTAGTTCTTTCACAGCACCTTCATCACCGAAGCTGATTGATAAAATAACAGGTAACAGTCTTCATCATTTATGTTGCTTAATTTGATAATAAACTGTAATTTATTGCAATAACCTTAAATTACTGAAATACTTTCCTACATATTTGAATTCGCTAGAATCTCAGATCATTGACCTCACTAATGAAAGTGAGAAACTACTCTTTCTTTGTTGACACCCTATAACTTTGACATGCTTCTATTCCTTAAGGTTGACTAATCATCATCTTTTTTCATCTCTTCGATCCAATAATAACAAAGGGAGACAAGTAAAGAGGAAAGTTGTTCATAGAAATAATGGTACATGCAACACTGCATCCTTTTAGGATACAACCCCAGTTATTGTCAAACGTAGAAGGATCGAGATTCATCTTTTCACGATTCTGACTTGCAAATAGAAGATAATGTACAACCTGCTGCAAACAATAACCAATCTAATGATGTTATTCATAGCAATAAAGGAAGGAGAAAAAGCAAACAAATAATTGAGAAATGTATAACTTTCTTACATTAATTATTTTCATGTCAAATAATTTTTTACATTTTCTCACCTCATAAGCTGTTTACATTGCTACATTGCCATTTATTGTGTACTTCCAAATTTGAACAATGATATACATAATGTGGGATCACCAACTTTTATTTGCGCTTATTGTGATACTATGCTTTGGTATGACGAAAGGACTGAGAAATCGAAGAGACCTGGAAATCTAACTTTCTCATTATGTTATTGAAAAGGCTCTGTCAAATTTCCTCTCCTCACACATCCTCGAGCTTTTCTCCAGAATCTTTTAACTGGTTGAGATAGCAGAAGCAAAAAATTTAAAGAAAATATCGAAGTTATAACTCAATCTTCGCATTTATTTCCTCGGGCGGGACAAATTGATAATACATACAATAAGGGACGTGGGCCTTATTATTTCCGTCTAAATGGTCAAAACCATCGAGGGATAGGTTCTTTGAGACCAAGCCCCGGAAACTCAATTGTTGTTCTTTCAGCTGGAAATCATTTTGTTTCCTACTGTGTTGTTTTCAGCTGGAAATCATTTAGACCAGTGCTAATCTAAACCTAATCATCCAATTGTTTTAGTGGATAGTTCAAATATAATACAACATAATATGATCTAATACTACTTGGGTTATACAACATAATATGATCTAATACTACTTGGGTTGTAATCTATTTCTTACTTCATAACGTGGTACATAATCTAAATTATTATTTCAAAATAAATAACAAATTTGTGCTATAAAAAAACAAGAGGAAAATCTTTTATCTATAAAATAAATATGATATCTACTTTATAAAACAGACTAGATGTAGACAATATGTAACATCCATATTACAAGCATGATGGATATTTCAACAACCATAGAAGGTAAATTTCATGATGGACAATGATATATAAATCCCACTATATTTCTATTTCCTCTGACTCAATTTATTATTAATTGATGTGAATTAGTTTGTCATTTATCAAATATAACTCTTGAGAGTAATACAGTAAAATAAAAAAAATTCAATCAAACTCTACCCGCATTTGAGGAATAGTAAAGACGTCTATCAGTAAGAATAGAACTACAATGGACTATTCCTATCTCAACTATAATACGGGGTGTCTATCAATTTTTACACCTTAATTATTTTATTTTAATTAAATTACGTGCAAATTCACATTTTTATATATACATACCGTGATTTATTAATGTATACTATACCATCTAAACTATTATGATATGTAAAATTTAGATAGCAAAAAAAAAAAAAAAACATCTCAACTAAATTAGATAATCCATGAATTGCTTGAAAGCTTTATTGCCTTCCACGTCAAAAGCTTGCTTCTATTTCATTTTTTTCCTTTAATCTTGCAAAAAGGACAAATAGAAACACCATTTTGACCACCAACAGATAAACAACCATCATTTACTGCTTCTAAATATTTCTAGACGCAAGCCTCAAAATTAACACCTTAGTAATCATCAAGGTAGACAAATGTGTACTTCACATTCTTCTCATTTTTTACTCATTGAAAGAGAACTGTATGATAATGTTTTTCTTTCACTACACCCATAACCATCAATATTTTAATTCAAATTGAAATAATACATCATAGAAAATATAGACAACTAACCTTAGGTTGTTTTGAAAAATAGTATCATATTGAAAAATGTGAATAATAACTATGAACGAAAGGGACAATTCACAAATAACTATTAATAAATTGCATCAAAATTTCATCCTAAAATTAGGATATTGATAATTTAAAAATTTATAGTTGTAGAATTCAGATAACAAGTTTTCTTATAAAATTTCTTTTAGTATGCTTACTAATTTTAAGTATACAATAATAAAATCGAATCAAATCAAATGTATAATTAAAATTAAGATGAACACATATTCAAAATGGAATATTAGAAAAAACACAAGGTCGTGCTTTGCACGAGGTATATACTAGTCATTACTGTTCCTGCTACAATAATACTGTATCATTAACAGTAAACCAAATCTGATCCTCTTTACTCGAATTTACTGTTGCATAAACAGTAAAATACAATGCTTAAAAAATAGGGGACTGCGCTTTGCACAGGGTGCACACTAGTATATTTAATTCGAATATTTAAATAGAAAACTTATTTAAGATTCTTTAAGGCTCTCAAAATTAGTATGTAGAACTTAAGTAGAAAATATAAGTGGATTGAAGATATAATATCATATGCATAATAATACAAATTATGGGTGCTCAAATTTTTAATGAATACTTGATAATCAAACGAATCAAATACATCTGGTTAAATTCTATTTGTTAATGAACTCAAATACTAAATATTATTTGTTTAGTGTTAAATAAATTTCTGAATTGAATATGACTGAATAGTCAGTCATACAATTAACAAACTATTTGTTAATTATTCGTTGGTTTCCACCCTACAAACACAAAACAGAGGAAAATCAGAAAGAAACTGGTTGTTTCTTCTCAACTAGAAATCATGTTTATTCTATTCCTCACAGCAACAAATATTCTAGAAGTACATATAAAATCTTCAACCAATAACAAACTTCACAAATCCAACTCCTTACAATCTCAAATCACAAATACATGCAGGACAACTGACAACCAAACTCTGTGATTATTGCTTGCTTAAGATCTACAGTTTTTGAGTACTTCAGACCAGATTTAATTATAATATCGAAAGCTTAATTTTTAGGACTAATGTCCTTCATATCACAGATTTGCTCTTTGCCCATCACTAGTAAAAATTGAAGTATCCTAGATGGGAGGCTCCGGTAATAGGTTAGGAGTTTGATTTCTTTCTCTTTTGTTGTGATTTCTCATGGAGATTAATCCACTATTTATAGGCTGAAATCCCATTATCTCCACCCCCCTCAAACTGCCTCTGAGAGATTTTCTCTCAACAAACTCCATATCCCACGTTTCTCTCCACTTGAGAAGCGTTGATTTGGTCACACAAGACCAAGTCAGACTAACATCTCCCACTTTACCAAATCAACCAAGTGACATGCCTCTCACTATCCGTGAGATCGGATGTTTCTGCTTACCATTACTCCCACTATCCGTAGAGAGTAACTGCTATTTCATTATTCATGAAATTTTACTTGGACTTATTTATTCCTAAGTCCCATCAAACTTACATGTTTGATAAAAGATTCTGCTGTTATTCCTTTTGTCAAAGGATCAACAATCATATCTGTAGTAGGGATATAAGTCACTTTGACTTCTCCCTTTTCTACAATATCTCGAATATAGTGATACTGGATCTCAATATGTTTTCCTTTGGAGCTATTCGCGCCACTATTGATTAAGCTAATTGCTGCTTGATTATCACAATAAATATCAATAGGTCCTTCTAACAAATTGAGATCAAGATCAATCAAAAACCGTCTTATCCAGACAGCATGTGTAGTTGCCATACTGCAAGCTATATATTCAGCTTCTTGCGTATATCTAGCAACACACCCTTGTTTCTTGCTACTCCAAGAAACAGCTCCTCCTCCAAAGATAAATAAGTGTCCCGAAGTGGACTTTCCATCATCTTTATCACCTCCGAAATCAGCATCGGAATAACCGAGGAGTTCAAGCGAATCAGCTTGATAAACTAATCTATGAGTCAATGTACCTCTGATATACTTCATAATCCTTTTAACAGCTTCCCAATGTGCTGGTCCTGGATTACTTTGATATCTACTGACTAGACTCACAGCATAAGCTATATCAGGTCTGGTGCACAACATTGCATACATCAAGCTTCCAATTGCTTGAGAATAAGGAACATCTAATGGCTTTTGCCCCTCTCCAGGGCTTTGCTCTTTACATAATCTCTTTCCCATAACCAACGGAGTTGGTGCCGGATTGGAATTCTCCATTCCAAACCTTTTAAGAACTGATCTTAAATATTTTTCTTGGTTTAAACTTAGCATTCTAGACTTTCTATCTCGAATTATTTGAATTCCAAGAATATATGATGCATCTCCCATGTCTTTCATCTCAAACTTTTCGCTGAGATCTGCCTTGGTTTTATTCAACATTTCTATGTCATTTCCAGCGAGCAATATATCATCCACATATAAGGATAATATAGTAAACTTGCTCCCACTTTTCAAGACATATACACAATTATCTAATTTATTTTGAATAAAACCAAGTTTAGTAACTGCATCATGAAATTTGAGATACCATTGTCTAGAAGACTGTTTTAAACCATATAGAGATTTCATTAATTTGTAAACTTTATGTTCCTGTTCTTTCACCTGGAAACCTTCAGGTTGTTGCATATATATTGCTTCCTTCAACTCTCCGTTAAGGAATGCAGTTTTAACATCCATTTGGAATAACTCCAAATCAAGATATGCAACAATAGCCAAAATAATTCTAATGGATGCAAATTTAGCTACAGGAGAATACGTCTCCTGAAAATCTATTCCTGCCTTCTGGTTATAATCTTTGGCAACTAACCGTGCTTTGAATTTATCAATAGATCCATCAACACGATATTTCTTTTTGAGCACCCATTTGCATCCTATGGCTTTTCTATTTTCTGGTAGATCACATAACTCTCATACCTTATTCTTTTCTATGGAATCAAGTTCTTCTCTCATAGATTCTAGCCATGAAGCTGATTCATGCGATTTCATCGCATCAGAAAAAGTTAAGGGATCTTGTTCTTCTATATTTGTATCTACCGAGAAACAGGATGACTCACACGAATACAAATAGTAATCATCCATCCATGAAGGTTGTGTTCTTGGTCTTTTGTTGCCTACAACCGGTTGATTAGGTACATTATTTTCCATAGGTATTTCATCATTTTTAAGGTTAGGTTCATTCATAATTATTTCATCATTTTCAAGGTTAGGTTCATTCACAATATCAGGGTCATTAGTGGGAACAACACTGTAATAATCATCATCTATTACAGTTAGAGGTTCTGTTTCCTCTTGAACTTGTTCCTCTTCCTCTAGATTCTCTAGAAATGTAGCATCTCTGCTTTCAATGACACCTTTTTCTTTATTGTAGAACTTATAACCTTTTGACTTTTCTGAATACCCTATGAATCTACACTTTATTGTTTTAAAGTCCAACTTATCTCTAAGTTGACATGGAATGAGAACATGGGCTATAGATCCCCACTTCCTAAGATGACTTAATTTAGGTTTCCTCCCATTCCATAATTCATAAGGTGTAGATATAACTGATTTGGTGGGAATTCTATTTAAAATGTAGTTTGCAGTTAACAATGCTTCTCCCCAAAAGTTTTTAGAGAGACCAGAATGAGACAATATGCATCTAACTACATTTAATAGTGTTCTGTTTTTTCTTTCAGCAACACCATTCTGTTGTGGCGTATACGGCATTGTTGTATGCCTTTTAATTCCATGCTGAATACAATAACTTTCAAATTCTTTAGAATTATATTCTCCACCTCTATCAGTTCTCAGAATTTTGATTTTCAATCCAAGTTGGTTTTCAACTTCTGTCTTATATCTCTTAAAGCAGTCAAAAGCTTCTAATTTTCTGGATATAAGATAGACGTGTGCAAACTTGGAATAATCATCTATAAAAGTAATAAAATATTCTTTATTACTATGAGTTTTGACACTTAGGGGACCACAAATATCCGAGTGTATCAACCCTAAAAGTTCATTGGCTCTATGTCCGCCAACAAAAGGTTTTCTAGTCATTTTACCAGTTAAACAATGTTCACATGGTGGCAATTGAACATTAGATAGTACAGGAAGCAAGTTCATTCTGATAATTTCTTTCATTTTTAAAATACTGGCATGTCCTAGTCTAGAATGCCACAATTCAGATTTAGAAATATAACAAGACAAGTAGTTCAAATTCGAAATTTTATTATCAGAATTATTACAAACTACTGGAAGAATGCATAATTCATGCTCGGGCACATATTTACCCATAGCATACACTTTATTATTCTTGCCTATAGAAACCCTGTTATTATAGAACCTCACTTCCAGTCCTTTCTTCATCAAGCTGGGAACAGAGATCAGATTGCGTCGAATTCCTGGCGCATAGAACACATCTTTGAGGACAAGAATGCTGTCCCCAAGATCCAATCTATACGAACCAATACCTTCTACATCGAGATATGTATTATTTCCCATATAGATTCTCTGTTCTCCTTTCTTCAGCTCGGTGAATTCTACGACTCCATTCTTGTCCTTTGCAATATGCCTAGTCGCTCCGGAGTCGATCCACCAACCACTAATGTCCGTCATCACAGCATTACATTCCGTCACACCGACGAATTCTCTTTTGCTAGTACCCCCTTGTTCTGGATGCTTATAGCCTCCCTTATTCTCCTGCTTTTCACCTTGTGGGCAATTGGGTTTGAAATGCCCAAACTTTCCACAATTGTAGCAGGCTCCGCGGGGTACTTTCTTTCTCTTGAACTGCTGCGATTTCGGTCCTCGTGGTCGTGGTTTACTAGAACCAGGGTTTTTATAGCTTCCAGCATTATATCTCTGGCGGACATAATTCAGCTCTTGCTGCACCATATTCAGTTCTGGTTCCTTCCTACTGGCTATTAAGTCATGTTCTATCGCTAGGTGCATAGGAAGATCAGTGACAGACTTAATGGCAGGATTCATTCTTAATGTGGTGGCAGCCACTGCAAGTGAAGGGGAAAAACTATTCAAAATGGTTGTCACTTGCATTCTTTTCGGGACTTTGGTCCCAGCAGTGGATAAGTCCTTAGCCATGACAATCATTTTATTTATATGCTCTACGACATTGTCTCCCTCTTGCATACGACAAGAATTATACTTATGCAAGAGGAGTTGAATGTTAACTTCAGAAGCAGTGTCGTATTTTTCTTTTATTGCATTCCACATGTCCATGGAAGTCTTATAAGTTTCAAAAACTTTGATTAAGTTATCTTCCATGAACATGAGCATAAGACTTTTCGCCTTTTTGTCTTTCGACTTCCACTGCTCAAACCCTTTCTTTTCTTCAGGTGTTGATTTATCAGTAAGGGTTGGAGCAGTGGTTTCGATTATATCATCAATGTTGTCATGAATAAGAACATATCCTATTTTTCTATGCCACATATCATAATTACTGCCATTAAATTTGTCAATTTTCCCTAGTTCTGATAGAATGAGTTTACTAGCCATTCGGTAGAGAACTAAAACTAAATTAATTTAAAAAATTTATAAGGTTGATATTTTGACAATTATACTAAAATAAAATAAATTAGATAATAAATAAGTAAATAAATAAAAAGAACCTGATTGTTCCGAGTTGATGAAAGAAGTTCCAATTCGAGCGAGATTGTCACTCAACGGTGTTGATTGGATCAGCACTTGTCGAAGATTCGGCGCCGTTTCTGACTAGATTTTGAAGAAGGTCCACTATGTGAAGAATCAAACCCAACAGCAACCTTGATTTTCTCCTCACGCTCACTGATATCGAGCCAACAACAAGCCCTTTTTTTTTCTTTAAGGTCTGCTGGTTTCGAAGAAGATGTGATATAGGAAAAAGTGGGCTTTGTAAAGATTTATTAAGGGAACATGGGCCTGGCTTTGTTTTAACAAGGGGGGAAATGGGCCTGGCTTTGTTTTAACAAAAAAAAAAATGGTTGGCTTTGAATAAACGAATTGGATGGCTTTGCTGGTTGTGGGGAAATGGGCCTGCCTTTGTAACTTGACTCTTGAGAAAGGAGTGCCCCACTCGTAAAAATTGATCTCGAGCTGGGACTTAGGGTTTTGGCCGCAAATTCAAGAGGCGGCTGATCTATCTACTCGATCTAAATCACAAAGGTCGGGAGGATGGAGACTCCGACGTCGAGGTCAGATCTGATCGAGGTCGTCGTCTCTACGGGCTGGTTGATCAATGTTGTCGTCACCGTCGAACGCAGCAAGGTCGTCGACTCTACGGGTGGATTGAGGTCATCGGAGGCGCATTTCTCGATGGCGGCGTGATGGGAGTTAAGGATCGATGCTCTGATACCAATGTTTGATCACAGAGAAGAAGAGAAAAAGAAAGATTTCGTTGAGGGGGGCTCCGGTAATAGGTTAGGAGTTTGATGTCTTTCTCTTTTGTTGTGATTTCTCATGGAGATTAATCCACTATTTATAGGCTGAAATCCCATTATCTCCACCCCCCTCAAACTGCCTCTGAGAGATTTTCTCTCAACAAACTCCATATCCCACGTTTCTCTCCACTTGAGAAGCGTTGATTTGGTCACACAAGACCAAGTCAGACTAACACTATCCTAGACGAAAATTTTTCCGTCTAGAATGAGGAAAATATTGATGAAAATTTTTTATCTATGATATTCCGTCTAGGATGAATGATCCAAGACGAAAAATCGTCTACGTAAGTCTTTATAGATGGATTTTTGAATTTATTTTTTTTAAAAAGTGGGTCCCACCTTCCTAGATGAAAATTTTTGTCTGGGAAGGTAGGACCCACTTTTTTTAAGAAAAATAAAACCAAAAAATACTGTAAATTAACTGTCCTAACCTTTCCTAAAACCCCTAAACCCGAAATCCTAGCTGATCCCCTCCCTACGCCCTTGCTCAGCATTGCCGCTAGTGCGCGACACCGCCGCCGCCGCGCCACGCAGGGGAGGGGGGGGGGGGGGGGGGGGGGTTTGTTTGTGTGGGTGTGGGGGCGGGAGGGGCGAGGCCGCGCCAGCCCACCACCACGCCACCCACCGCCCGCGTCCAGCCGCGGCGCGACGCAGCCCCCGGGCCGCCACACCCGGCGGGACCCCGGCGCCGCCCGGTGTGTGGTTGAGCGACCCACCGGCCCCCGGCGGCGCTAGCAACGGCGGTCTACCGGCCGCTGGTGGGCGGCGAGGCCAAGCGGCAGAGCGTAGCGCAAAGCGCAGAGAAAATGCGGAGGCAAAAAAGTGAATGGAAGGGTGGAGAAGGGCGGGAGATGAGCGTCGAATGAGAGGGGGGGTGACGCGAAGCAAAGGGACAGGGGTGCCCGGCACAGCCCACGACCACACCGACCAGGTAGGGACCGTCGACGACCGAAGAGGCGGCCGCGCCCGCAGGGAAGGGGGGCGCAGAAGAATGAGAAGGGGGGGGAGAGAAGGGGCGTGAGGGGATGAGGCAAGTGATGATGGCGGGACGGACCCGAAGCCAAGGTACAGGGGGGCCCGTGCAGAACAGGGCGGGGGAAACCCGAAGGGAAACCAGAAGAAACAGGAAGCGCGGGAATGAGAGGGAGCTGACCGAAGAAGGCCGAACCCGAAGGGAACAAAGGGGAGAACAGCAAGGACCGAAGAGGGGAATCCCGAAGGAGAAGGGGGAGGCGGCAAAGTAAGGAAGGGGGCGAAAGAAGAGGGGGCACGAGAGAACACTAATAGAGATAGCGACATGGAGCGGGAAGAAAAAAGAGAACGGGAGCGAGACCACGGCGAAGAAGGGAGGAGCAGGCGGGAGACGGCGAAGCGAATAGAGAAGACCACAGGGCGGAGAGGCAAGGCATCCAAAAGAGGGAAGGCGGAGCGGAGGGGAGAAGGGAGAAAGAAAGGACACGAATGAGGGAGCGGCCCGCGCGGACGGGGGAGGAAGAGAGCGGAGGGCAGTAAGCAACGGGGGAGACGGGACGAGAGGGCGTCGCGGAAAAGGGGGGCCAGGAAAGACCGGGAGGCGCAAGACACAAGAAGCGGAGGGGAGGGAGGGGGGGCGAGGCCAAGAGAGAGAAGAACAGCCGCGACAATGAGACAGGCAAAACAACGGGGAGCGGCGGCACGAAAAAAGGGTACAAGAACGAAAAACAGACAAAGCGAGAGAGAGGGGGAGGGAAGCCACGACGGAGGCGAGAATGGGCGAGAGAAGGCGGCGCGAGGAGAGGCGAGAGTGGGATAAGGAGGAGACAGACCGGAGGGCCAGGGCAAACCGACCGTAAGGAGCCCAACGAAATGCGAGAGAGAGAAGGGACGGGGCCAGCCGGCACGAGAAGGAAAGGGAGAAACGGAAGTGCCAAAAGGGCACCCCAAAAAGACCGGAGGAAGGAGGGAAGGAGTGCGAAGCAGGAAAGGGAAAGAGCCAGCAAGAGCGGCAAAAAAACGGGCAAGGGAGCAGTGACGCCAAGGCAACGGGGGAAGCGGAAGCGGGAGGGAACGAAACCAACAAAGGACAACACGCCGGAACCAAGAGAGAGCCGCGCCCCGAAAGGGAGAGGGCCGGACTCAAAAAGAGGGGCAAGGAGGGCAAGGCAGAGGCCGAGGAGGCCGAAGGGAGAGAAGAGAAAGGGGCAAGATGGAGGGGAAGACACCGACAGAGGGGGCAGGGGAGGGGGACGAGGGGGGGGGTGGGAGGCGGACGGCGGGAGAGGGCAGCACCCAAAGGGGAGAGGAGGGGGGGAAAGGAACCGAACAAAAAAAATAGACGGACAAGGACGCGAGGCAGCAGGGACGCGAGGAGGGGAGGAGGGGGGGGAGTGTTGTTTGAAGTGAGGGGGAAAAGGGAGGAGGGAGAGCTAGTCGAGGAGGAACGAGAGGGGCGAATAGGATAGACGGACCGACAGAGAAGGGAGAAGGCCGCAGAAGGCATGCGAGAGAGAGGCCGGAGAGGGCAACTGCGGAGCGGGGCGGCGACGGGAGACAGGCAGAGGGGAGGCCCGGCAGGAAGGAGGCCGGAAGGAACCGAAACAGAAGGGAAGGACAGGGGGGCAAGGGAGGGCCCAGGGTGGGTGCGGCGAAGAACTGAGGTAAGGGAAAAAAGTAGAAGAGGAAGGGGAAAAAGAGAGAGTGTACCAGTAATGTACTGATATGTTCATGTGTGTGATATATCTATAACGTCTGTTGTGTGTGTGTGTCGTGTGTTGTGTTTGTGGTGTGTGAGGATGTTTTGTATGTTGTGTGAATGTATTGATATATGGTGGAGGTCCTATGTATGTTCTACTTTTTGGTATAAGGCCTGTTTTGTTTTGTGTCGGATGTGCTATGTTATTTGTGGATAGGTAGTCGAATAGGGCAGTGTGCGTCGTTATACATTTCTCTTATGTTGGTGGGCTTAATATATGAGTAGATAGAGAAGACGGTGCAAACGGGAGAGTGGAACCCGACCAGACCGAAGAGGAGAGGAACAACAAGGCAGAGGGAAGAGGAGAGCACAGAGAGGGCGAAGAGTGACGGAGAGCGGAAGCAGGGAGGAGGGAACAGTAAGGGGGCAGGAGGGCGCAGTGGCGGAGGACGAGAAGAGCAAAGAAGGAAGCCCGGGGAGAGGAGGATGGAAAGGAGCGGTTAGGAGGGGGGCAGCAAGGACGCCAAAGGTGCAGGGAGGGGAACGAGGGAGAGATAGAGCCGCAGGGGAAGGACAAGAGGAGGGGGGAAGGCGGCGGAGAAAAAAAAAAAAAAAAAAAAACAAAAAAATAAAAAAAAAAGGGGCCCCGGCGGAAATGGAGGGCCAGAAGGAGACCAGAGCATAGCCGAAACAACTGAGGCCGCGAAGCAAAGGAGGGGCGAGGGGGCGCCGCAGGTACAAGAGAGAGCGGCAGGCAGGGCCGAGCGGGGAGGCTCGACGACAAGCAGAACTAAAGACGGGCAGGAAGGCACCAACAGGGGGAGGAGGCGCAGGCAAACAACACACGCGCGCGGCCACAGGGAGACAAGAAGGGCTCAGAGGCGCAGAGGAAGAGGAGAGGCGGAGCAAAGGGGCCCGGCGGCAGGGCCAGTAGTGGCGAGAGGGCAAGGGCGGCGAGAGGAACAAAGACACGGCGAAGAACAGGG
>NC_033798.1:76831421-76835830 GCF_001876935.1 Asparagus officinalis | reverse complement strand
GCCAGCAACTGCCTTTCTACCTGCCTCTTTTGTCGTCTAGCGCAATCGTCAGATCTTATCTTCAAAGTGCATATAAAATTTTTAGGCAAAAAATTTAATTTTTTATAATTTCTGTAGTTAGCTTAATTATATTTGTGTTACTCTAATCAAGTTACATTTTGCCCTTCACAGCCCACCGACCACACCGACCATAGTGACCGCCGACTATATCGTCCTCTCCCTCATTTAAGGTGTGCTTCATAAGAATTATAATTTTTTTTATAATTTTCGTAGTTTATTATTCAATTATATTTGTGTTACTTACCCTAATCAAGTTACATTTTGCCCTTCATAACATTGCTTGTTGAAACCCTAATTTAAACCATAATAACATTAATTGAATTATATTTAGTACTAATAATGCTAACCCTAATTGAACAAATTTTAGAAATTAACCGAAAGTGGAATCCCTAATTGATAATGTTTGATTCGGCAAATAATTATTTTTTTAAAAATAGTGTGATATATAACACAATAATGTGTTATATATCTAATTTAGGTGAATAAAAAATAATTAACGTTATCTTAGACCACGTCTAATAATTATTATCATTTCTTTAGACTTCTAATCTAAGATAGAAGACACAGTTCGGATATGAAGTTTTCCATCCAAAAAGGGAATGTGTATCTTATGTTATAAGTAGAAAGAAATGACACTAATTATTGGATCTGTCCCTCTCGGACGTGTTAGGAATATAGTAGTGCATACATCCAACTTTGTATACTTTATATATTTTCTTTTCTTAAAAATTTTGGCAGTAAGTACCCTTTATTCTCAATACACAATAAGCGTATGTTACTTTATGTTTTGGTCTATGCCAATATATATAATAACATCCGTACAATATACATGAAGAACAACGGGTAGGTGCTGCTAAAAAATTTAAGAACTAAAAACATACAAAGTATATGAAGTTGGATGTAAGCACTACTATATTCTTAATGGGATAGAAGTCTTCTTATGATAGCTGCTAGAGTGTGATAATTAGTATACATACCTTATTTCCATTTCAAACCTACCTTAATTAGCCCAACTTAAATGCTATATAGTATTTACGTGCTCCTGCTATAATTAAATGTGATACTTATTGCAAAATTTCACCCCAAAAAGACCTTGGTAAGGATTTAAGTATGTAATCATTAAATTTAAATATCCATCCAATAGTTCAAAAATGCAATTTAGCATACTCCAATTCAATTTTTTAACTTAAGCTTGAGGGAACTAAACCAACAAATACACTACTCCTTAACCAAGATAGAGCCTCTCCCCTAAATTTTTAGATTTCCTTACTCAAAAATATTTTCAATTATTGCAAATCATATGCGAGGAGGCTAAGTGAGATAAGATAAAGTTCAAGAGGTATTGTAAGACACCCTACATAGTTGGGGAGTTGAAGTGGGCGACGAGTTGGGGGGGGGGTGAGGGTAGGTGATATGCAGCACCCAAAGTTTAGGAGGGTTTTGTGAAATTAACCTAACAAAAAAAAGATACTGACAAGTACGTATGCATCATGTTTACGGATGATGTGTGTATGTATGTATTTGTTTTGAATAGTTTAAAATTTATTAGTATATTATCTATTATTAACTAGAGTTTCTAATTATATATTACCTACAGATAAGGATAATTCCCGATAAGTCATGGATAGATATTCCTAGGATTGAACGGTATCGTGGTCGACGTTATAAGGATTGATGTGATGCCTTCATGAAGTATGCTGAAATGAACCTAAATAATTGAAGTAGTGGTTCAATGTATTGCCCATGTTGTGGGTGTAAGAATATGAAGTTGAAAAAAAGAGAATATGAAGTTGAAAAATAGAGAGGAAATACGAAGTCACTTAACAAACTCTGGGTTTTATGAGGAATATAAATACTGGCCATATCACGGGAAAGGCCGTATTGAAGATGAAGTATCAAATGTGCATGTCGATACGACCCATGGTTTCAAAATAGATGATATAGAAGACTTGCAAACTGATATTGGACCCGACCATACCGAATATGATATTAACAATGATAGTGAAGATGATAGCACAGATGATGTCTAAGATGTAACTGAGATCGAAGATGTAGATGGAACAGAAGGTTTTGAGGATGCTCATGTTTCTGAGGACTTAGATCAAATAATGAAGCTGTTAGAGGATAGTGAAAAGGATCTGTATGAGGGTTGCATCAAGTACTCCAAATTTTCATTTATGTTGGAACTATTGTATATTAAGAGCCTCAGTGGAATGACAAATACTTATTTTGGAATGCTTCTTAATTTGCTGCGGAAGGTAGTTCCAGAAGGAGACCATAGCATTCCTAAAACAACTTATGCGGCGAAGCAAATGATTTTCGATTTGGGTCTCGATTACAATAAGATTGATGCATGTCCTATCGTTGTATTCTCTACTACAATGATAACAAAGACTTTCAGGAATGACCAACATGTGGAGTATTCGATGGAAACAACACACTCGCTCTTCCACAAGGTAGACAATAAGTTCAGTGGAGATGAAGAGTAAGATTCTATCAAAGGTGCTTCGTCATTTTCCATTAGTTTCTAGATTGCAATGGCTGTATATGAACAAAGACACTGCTAAGAACATGAGGTGACACGAAGAAGGTCGTATAGAAGATGGTAAACTGAGACATCCTGCTGATGCAAAGACACCTCTAAGTTTATTTCTCTCTCTAATAACATGATTATAGAATAAAATTTGTACTTGCGTAAACTTACACTTAAGGGGTGTTTATGGGAAAAGATTAACATTTAGGGGGGTTTTGTGAAACCTACACTTAATAAATCCTAGCCAATAATTCTTCAATCAATCCAAGGAAAAAAGAAAAAAATAATAAAGGAGGGTAGAGACTAAGAGAACAAGATTTTGTTATAGATTCTAATGTTAATGATAGCAAATATATCCCTTAATCATTCAACTTACTTATAGTATATATGCTGTAGGTCTGTGTCAATATAGCAATCTGGTTATGATTCCTTAGTCTTTCTGATGATGTAGTCAATCATATATCACTATGTTTAAAATAGAAGAGGATTAACTCTTTTAGACACTTTTATACCTTAATTGGTTGGCATAGATGCTTCTTGTAGATAAACTATAGGATACTCTGGCTTGCAAGTGAAAAATATTTGCATTGTGATTGCTTTCTCTATATATTTATAACTAGTGTCTATTATTAATTTTCTTATGTCAATGCTACAGGTGCTTACACATAACTCATGCTCCATGAAAGTTTCTGTATGTCTTCAAATTGATATTGCCCTCTTTGTTAATGCTCCATGTGCTTACACATAACACATACATTCTTAATAATGTGACTTTGCATTGCTCCATGTGCTTACATGTTGTAGGTGAGTAAAATTAATTTCTCCGAAAAGGAGGAGATTTGTATTAATAAAAATTGCTTTTTACAAATCAAGAAATTAAGTTACAATAGAAGTAAAGAGAATATTTTTCTTATTTAACGCGGGTTCTTCGGTAGCGATAGGACGCCTCCCTCGAATGCTTGCGTCAAGTTTGCTTCCCTTGGACGATTCGATCAAAATTGCGATTGAGCTTCAGTACGTAGTAGAAGTTCTTGTGTGATTGAGTTCGATAATAGCCAAGCTTGATGAGTATCAAGGCCGAATGCTTGGAGAAGGCTAATATGCAAGAGTTTGCAAAGATCCAAGAGTCTCAAATCTGAGAGTTCTACTTCAACAATCCAGGCAAAAGCTAGGAAAGTTCTACCAAGCAAGCCAATAAAGACCTTTGTTTGAAGAGCCTTGAGGGAGCCAAGAAGAAGCCAAGGGACTTAAGAGAAAGTTCCCAAATGATCCATCATCTGGTTGAAGAGTCTTGAAAATGCCAAGCTGCTCCACCAAATTGTAAGCTGAACCCCTTTCACGTTAGTAAAGGTGTCCTATAAATAGGCAAGGGATGACATGTGCCATCCCTTGATTTATAAGATATGACCACCAATAGGAGTAAGGAGTAGCATACCCCCTTATAGCTATGGAATGTGACCACTATAGGGGTGATGGGAGCTATGCCTCATTACGTAGGACGTGGGAAGTGGGTAGGTCCACTCCCACAAGCAAGCAGCCGTTTGCACTATTCAGGCAGCGCTGATAGGCTTGTAGACGAGCTTGAGAGCTGCTTAAACATTCAAGCAAGCGAATAGGTATGGTCGGCTAGCGGGCCCCTCGAGCATGTGAGCTGACGTTTGTTGATAAGCTGAGTTCGTACGGGCGAACTCACTGCAGACAAGCTTTACTCGTGCGGGCGAGCAAGGCGTTCAGTCGAGCTTGACTCATGCTGGCGAGTCAAGCAAATAGGCAAGGTTCGGCTCGTGCAGGAGAGCCAAACAAACAGGCGAGGTTT
>NC_033798.1:76825674-76830739 GCF_001876935.1 Asparagus officinalis | reverse complement strand
GTAGGCGATCCAAACAAACAGGCGAGGTTTGGCTTATGCAGGCGAGCCAAAAAAACAAGCGAGGTTAGGCACGTGCAGGTGAGCCAAACAAACAGGCAAGCTAGGCTTGGCCTCTTGAATGCAAGCCAGCTTTGCTTGCTGGCAAGTCAAGCAAACATGTGAGCTTTTACTTGGCCTCTTGAATGCAGGCGAGCTTGACTTGTGCTGGCAAGTCAAGCAAACAGGTGAGGTTTGATCTCCTTAATGTAAATACAATTTTTATTGCCTATAAGATCCCCTTTAAAGTTTTCAGACCTAAATTAGGTTGCATGTTGTCTAGAATACTTTGAATGAAGAGGATCACTACTCATTGGTTTGGAGGAATTTGAGCCCCTTGGTTGAGTTGAGCTCTTTAGGCGAGCTCGATGAAGTGTAGGCGAGCTCGAGTCTTTAGGCAAGCTTAAACCATTGGCAGACGAGCTCCTAATATGTAGGCGAGCTTTAAACATCGTCAGACGAGCTTTTGCTTGCAGGCGAGTAGGATCACTGCAGGCTTGGCCCAGGTCGGTGGCAGGCGAGCCACGTGTCTGCGGGCAATTTTTTGCGCTTGCCAGCTAAGGGGATGTGGGCATGTCAGATCATATTAAATGTGATCTGACGGGGTGGCCTCGTCTTCATGCGCTCGATCTGAGCCGTGGAATTGGCAGCGCCCTTAATCTCAACTGTCAATTCGACGAGAGATCGAGGCCGCTGATTTTAGCAATTTGATCTTGGCTATTGATTTGAATACGAACCGCCTTGCTGTTCGAGTTTCTAATCTAGACCATTCAATTCAAGGCTTGCCCTCGATCATTTGATTTGAACTGTCGACTCTAAACCGTTGTAGGGGATATAAGCCGTTGGCTTTGGTTGAGATATTAAATCTTAACCGTTGAAGCTCTACCTATATAAAGTCTTCATCTCCCTCCTTAGAAGATCACTGTGCTTTTGAAAACCGCTCACATCTTCGATGAGAATAGAGTGCTCTCTCTCCTTATTTCCTCTAAACGTCGAGATGGCTCCTAAATTGAAGAAGGTTGCTTCCAAGGGGAAGGAGAAGGCTTCCTCTTCCACCGCCGCCGCTGTTACAACCACCCCTAGCATGGCCCAAACTCATTATGGTGAGTTTAGGGGACTGTAGGATGGGACTAGGCCTATGAGCAAACAAGACAAAGAAGATGAACAATATTTGTTCATCTTCTAGGGCGAGGTTCGTCTACTCAGGTAAAGTTCTGCTATCCAGGTGAGCTTGCTTGTCAGGCGAGCTTTGCTTTGGTCCGGCGAGCTTCTGCCTTTGTCAGGCGAGCTTGGCTTTGTCAGGCGAGCTCGACTTTGTCAGGCAAGCTTCGCTTTGGTCAGGCGAGCTTCTCCCTTTGTCAGGTAAGCTCAGCTTTGTCAGGCGAGCTCCTGCTTATTAGGTGAGCTTCTGTCTTTGCCAGGCGAGCTCTGCTTTGTCAGACGAGCTCTGCGCTGGGCGAGCTTAGTTTGATGGAGTTCGGCTACTCATGGCAAGCCACCTATTTTAAAGACTTGGAGAATTTTCAACTTTGGGCTAAAAATCTCTAACTTCTCTTGTTTTGTTTTGCAGCTGCATTCTTTGACGAAGCTCTTTCGGGGGCCAGTGCCATTGGCCTTGCTGGTGGTACGAGCTTCTTAGCCCCACCTATGTTCCTGTTGCTCGACCCTGTGCCAGTGTATGATGCTGACAAATCTGAGGAGATGGTGCAAAAGGTGTCTAAGGGACACTACTTGACATTGCGTGAACTGACTACTGATGCAGTGCTGATGGACAATCAATGTCGGGAGATGAAAAAGCTCGACTTTCTATTTGGTGATTTCATGGCTGACCTAACCATCTTGCTTCTTGGTGAGAGTAGATGGCTTCACATAGTGGATGGTGTCCGATATTTCCTCCCCAGTATGATGAGGGGATTTTCAATGGTAGAACTTTGCTCACTCTCGATGCCTATAGTGATGGACTGGGACCTGACCCCTACCCAGGATGGAGTGACCTGTGGAATCTTCACATGATCAAAAGTAGGATTTAGTATCGACAGCTCCTGCAAGCACGTCACTGCTCTACACCCATGTCTGCTGCAGAGCAATTTGCGGATGGGGGAGACGGCTACGATGGCAGAGATCGACCTCCCGTCATCACTTCTTTAGAGCTAGGGGGAAATTTCCCCCCAAAGACTTCAGGGCTCCAGGGTGGATCTACTCATCAGCTGACAATAGTCCCTGGTGGTTGAGGATCACGGAGTTCATCCTAGAGGAGAACTCCGATATGCAGGGTACAAAGTTGTACTATATCATTAGGGCCACGCAATATGGTCTAAAGATCAACGCCCCCAGTTCCAAAGCATATTGGAACTATATTGCCCGGACAGCGACACATTTTTCACACCCAATGGAGAATTGGGCCTAGTGCTTCATGAAATGTATGAAGTGTCGTGATTGTCGATGGGGGAATTCCCTTATGAAGAGTACATGAGAGATCGAGTCTCTCTTTGATAAGATTCCCCCAGTGGTGGAGACCCTCTAGGAACTTCTCTACCATTATCATATCTGTCTGAACACCATCGGGGCAGTAACCACAAGGGCAAGAAGAAGAGGACACTAGGAATCAGTCACAAGAATTGGGTTGATTACCTATTTCAGAACACCAACGACAAAAAGATGCTGATCTTGCTGTTAAACTCTTGTGATCAGGTGGAGGTGGAGAAGAGAATATTTGGGGATAAGGTCTTAGAAACCCTCGAACATGATGAAGGAGGGTTCAAGGTGGGAATGACCTTTCAATCATTCCACTATCAGGCCAAGACCCCGATATCAGCTAAGGCCTTGCTTATTAGGTACCTCATGTTGTGGCTAAAAAGATGTGTGGTTTCCACACACTCTTTTGAGGCGATACCGATAGAGGTTGTTTATCCCGCAGTCCGTTTAGCCTATAGACGATCTTATGCATTGGTGCCAGCCATGGTTGCACGTATTCAAAGCGGGCTCCGTACATTGACGACATAATTCTGCAAAGTGTCGTATGCCGAAGAGGAGGGAGGAGAAGAAGTAGCCAAAACTCCCAATCCCTGTGTCAGCCTGCTGACATATATTTGATGGCATGGTTTGTGCAGCACTGTGAGTGCTTAATGAGTGTAATGGCTGTACGTTGGGAAGGGAAGTTGATTCCCTTCATTCAAAGGCTAGAGTAGTCCTCGTGAAAGTATAAACAAATTGTTGATATGATGAAAGCTTTGTCCTATCTTTAGGTGGATTCCGATGGCTGGTCAACATTCGACCAGGCTATCATGTCCTCCGGACGGGCTCCACCTATTATATAAAGCCCTATCTCCCCAATCGTTTTTCCTGCCAGTCCGGGTATGACTAATTATATGTGGGGAATATCAACCCCCAGTTAAGTTTTCATGGGGGTTTGATCGATGGCACGCGGAGTTGGTTCTAGACCCACGCAGGATGCACTGGGGTGCATTTCGAGTTGCCGTTCAGGGACTGCACGCTCCGCCATACACTTACGTATTGTAAGTGGTATCAGAGTGCAAGTGAAACTCTAGAGGGGTTCAATCCCCATGAATCTTGTCTGACAGTGCAGAGGCTTCGCTCGGGAGGAGTTCCTCGTGCGCTGAGGTGGGAAGAGCACAGAGTCGTGGTATCTGAAGAGGTTCCTCAAGAAGACTCAGAAGCTTATGAGGAGCTCTATGAGGGGTTGGGCGATTTCCAGGGCATGGAGTTTCAAGCCCCATATGATCTCACTCAGCTCCCCCCTTACAGAGAGACTGAAACGACAGAGGAGCTAGCTCGGGCGGGGGCACTCCTGGAGCAACTTAGGGGTCCTATTGTCAAACATCTACGAATGCCGGCTTTGCTCCTGATCTCCTAATTTTGTCAAAATTTCAACAGGAGGACGTTAGAACTTCTAATGAAGAGGTGGCTAAGAAGGCTCGCCAGGATAAGGCGGCGACAACTGGTGAAGTGGGGGAGGATCACACTATACCTAATCCTGAACTAAGCTCGGGAGTGACTCCTCCTATCATCGCGACTCCCTCGACCGCCGAGGCCAAAGATGTCCAACCGATCGTTCCGGAAGTTATAAATTCTTTTTATTCCTCTTTTAATTATAAAGTTAAAACCGATCGTCTCATGCTTGTTTCGACTTTATGCAGGGGTGATGGATGCTACTTCCATCGTCTCTTCTGAAGACGAAGAGGGGGAGAAGGAGGAAGTCGATCACCCCGGTGGTAGTGATGCCGTCATGGATGACGCCTTCCGGGATCATGATGAGGATGAGTCAGCTTTTCCTCCTACTCTGGAGGCTGAACCTCCTGTAGGGTACTTGGGTGTCCTAAGTCCTCCTCGTGAACCGGTCTTGGAGGTTACGACTCCCGCCTCAGGTATTTTGAATTGTTAACTTTTTATTTCATGGATGCCATTTCAATATATAGACTAACACTTCATCTGTTGATCTCGTTGCAGCCGAGATGACTCCTGAGGCCATCGACCAATGGACCAATCTGCTGATATTCGTACATGCGGGGGTCACTACCTCACCTCGTCCACATGGTACTCGACAAGTGGGCTCCCCTATCAAGCCTCTAATTCCTACTGAAGAGGCACCAATTCGAGAAGAGGAGGCATGGACTCTAGAAGAGGTGCCGATTTAGGGAGAGGAGGCACCAATTCAAGAAGAGGCTCCCCTTCAGGAAGAGGAGGCACTAATTCTAGAAGAAGAGCCAATTCGAGAAGAGGAGGCACCAATTCTAGAAGAGGCTCCCACTTAGGAAGAGGAGGCACCGATTCGAGAAGAGGCACCCACTAAGGTAAAGGAGGCACCAATTCAAGAAGAGGCGCCCACTCAAGGAGAGGAGGTGCTGATTCAAGGAGAGGTGCCCACTTAGAGAGAGCAGTCCCCGACTTAAGAAGATGTGTCTCTTCAAATGATCGTTATGGCCTCACCTCCCACTTTCATGACCGTTGAACCGGTTATGGTCTCTACCTCGACCGAGACCTTAGTAATAGTGGCGGGACCCCTAGTCTC
>NC_033798.1:76782299-76825664 GCF_001876935.1 Asparagus officinalis | reverse complement strand
GGCCATGACGATAACTCTAGCTACCGATGAGACTCTCTTCTCTCCTGCTGCTCACATGCGCAAAAGATCCGTGGACTTAACCATTGCTAACTTTCAATCCACTCTCCATGATAGCATTAAGTTAGCACTAGATGAAGGCTATCCCTTTAAGGAAATCAAGCTCATCTTAAACATACACATGGAGGGTCTAATTAAGTTGGTTGGTCCCTTTGCAGTTGCCTCGTACCACTCGCGCTTGTGGGAAGTGGAGAGAAACATCCAAGAGCTGCTTACCCTCCGATTCGAGAGTTCTGATATCGTCAACTTAGCTTCTGCAGAGGCTCAATCAGCTTTAAAGGAGCGAGAGTGTCGCCTAGAAGTGGTTATGAACGAGAAGGCTCAGTTGAATCATAGTTAGATCAGGCCACTGCGGAGGGAGAGAGGCTTGATGAAGACTTAGTTCAGGCCATATCCAAGACAAAGCAGGTCATAGTGGAGGCTCAGACGCTTCTATCTAAGAAAGAGAAATCTCGCCAAGAAGTGTTGGGAGAGTTAGAGGACCTCGAGAATCAACATCAATTGATTATTGGTGATCTCGAGGAAAAAGAGCGAGATTTGAAGGTGGTGAGAACTGAGCTCGGTGACATGGTCTCGATTTTCGAGGAAGACATATGCCAAGAAGCTCTGAACAGGGTCGAGAGAAAACATGCCCAAGTGATTCAAGATGTTGAGTCGCGTTTGAGAAATTTCTAGCTTTGTTTGAATGTATTGTCAAAATTTCTCTTTATGAATGAAGTTATCCTTTGTTATCCTATTATCGCATCTTCATAACTTGTGTGAATGTCTTCTTGCTGACCAACACTTAGGATTTTTAACAAACCCTCAGCTATCAACGGGTTTGATTTTCCTTTACCGATTACCGTTTGAATCGTGCTAGCCATACCATTTCCCTCAGTATGATGAGTTGTCGAGAAGTTTCTTTAAGACTTAACACTAAATTTTCTTCTCTATCCTTAGTTATTCGAGGCGCCGGGTTGGGTTAATTACAACTGTTAGTCTATAATTAGGTTAGGTCATATTGTTAGATATAACAACTTAGCCTAAAAATGAGTGATCACTTATATAAGTGGTCGCTCGAGGGTCCAAATAACGATTCATCTCTTGGTAGGTCGTTACTCGAGAATAGCAGTCAATATGGTATATCGCTTGGTAGGCTATTATCGATGAACAACATCATTTGCGGGAATAACAGTGTTGAGGGAAATCAAATCGTTCAGGAACGTATGAGTATGATGATTGATTGATATAGTAGCACATTGCATGGTAGGCTACTACCCATCGATTGTTCTAAGAATATTAGAACACACGGAAGGATCAAATCGTTCAGGGGCGTATGAGTGTGATGAATGATTGGACGATGTTATTTGTGGGAATGACGAGGTTGACTATCAGAAGTAATCATTAATGTGATAGTTTTGTGGGCTCACATCCTATTGGAGAGGATTAGTAGGGGATTTTGTTAGAGGTTTGGTGTTAACGTGATGGGATTATCACGATCAGAGCGACTTTAAGGGCTTACCATCCTATTAAAGTGGGTTGGTAAGTTGATTGGATTGTCGCGATTAGAGCGACTTCGAGGACTTACCATCTTATTGAAGATGATTAGTAAGTTGATTGTCAGAGGTGACTGTTAATGTGACAATATGAATTTGTTATGATTTTAAGGAACTTGGTGGACTTATCATCCTATTGAAGAGGATTGGTAAGTTGATTTGTCAGAGATGATTGTTAACGTGATAATAGGAGTGGGCCCATCTTCCTGTTGGAGAGGATGATAGGGGAAATTTGGAGGGAACTATCAGAGATAATTATTAACATAATAGTTTTGGGGACCCGTCATCTTATTGGAGAAGATTGGTGAGGGACTTTGGCTTTGGCCCTAACTATCTGGAGGTTTGACCAAGTGGGGATTTGAGATAATCCTAACTGTTTAAAGGTTTGATCATTCAATTTGGTGGGCCTCTCGTTCGGGGAATGAATCGAGAGATGATTTTGGCTTTGGTCCTAACTGTAGGAAGATTTGACCAAAGTGGAAGTGTAGGGANNNNTCGTATACCAGTCGAAGGTAAGAAGCAGTTTAGCCTCATGCACTAGTGGGAGGGTATGAAGAAGCAGTTTATACTCATATATTTTTCAGAGTATAGGAGTAATTTAGCCTCGTGCACCAGTTAGAGGATATGAAGAAGCAGTTTATACTCGTATACTTGTCAGAGTGGAAGACTATAGGTAGTACTTCTTTAGGAATTTGCCGTTGATAGGCATCAAGATCTTATCGCCATCTAGTTTGACAAAACAGTAAGCTTCATTCGAATAGACCGTCTCTATCACGAATGGTCCTTCCCATTTGGGTTAGAGATTTCCTTTCTTCTTGGAGTTGAGTATCATAGGTCGTCGAATAGCAAGGACCAACTCTCCTTCCTTGAAAGATCTGTGCTTAACTTTCTTATCAAAAGCCTTGGATATTCGGGCTTGATAGAACTCAATGTGTTGTTGACCTTCGAGCCGCTTCTCATCTAATGCCTCTAATTCTGAGAGACGTTGTCAATGACTTTCTTTAGTCGTTATCCCCGTTGCGAGTGCGACGGGTAGGGATGGTATCTGAATCTCCAGCGGTAGCATGATTTCACAACCATATACCAGTGAATAAGGTGTGGTATCAGTCGTTGTACGAACCGTAGTACGATACACCCACAAGCTTTCACCGAACTTTTCATTCTAGTCACATTTGTTGTTGGATGTAAGCTTGGTTAAGATCTTAACAATCGTCTTGTTGAAAGCCTCTGCTAGTCCATTTGCTGATAGATTATATGCCATGGACGCGAGGTTCTTGTATTCTAAACTCACAAAACCGAGTGAATGCATGACTAACGAATTGTGATTCGTTATCATGAATGATACGTCTCGGAACGGCGTATCGGTAGACAATGTGATGTTTGACGAACTTGATCACATCACTGGTTTTGACTTCTATTAAGGGAACGACTTCGGCCCACTTAGAGAAGTAGTCAGTTACCGCAAGGATGAAGGGTTGATCTTTGGCTGATGGTGGAGATATCGGTCCGACGACATCTATCCCCCATGTCTCAAATGGCCACAAAGTCACTGTCGGATGCAAGTCTTCGGGTGGTTTGTGAATGTAGTTAGCATGGATTTGACACGCATGACAACGTTTGGCATAAGCGACAGTGTCGTGGATCATCCTGTGCCAATAATAGCCCATTCTTCACAAGAGATTCCAGAGCTTGGTCCGGGTTGGTGCGCGTCGCAGGAACCATCATGGGCTTCCCGTAGGGCATCCTATGCTTCTGTCGTTGAGAGACACCGAAGCAACATGCCGTCATAGGACTTATGATACAACGTCTTTGTTGTCGAATCGTAGTAAAATCTCGGAGTGCGTCTACAAACAGAATCTCACTCCTTTATGTCTTCGAAGAGTATGCCGTATAAGACGTAGTCGATGATTGGGAAACGCCAATCTCTTAGCTCGAGTTGACTTGTAGCCTGATGAGTTGCATTCGCTTCCAGAACATGCTCTGGTCAGAAGAGTTGTCGGCTTGCGATGATGATGCACTGACTAGTTCCCATCAGTTGAGCTAGGTTAGCTGTTAATAACGTCAAGGCATCCACGTGCGTGTTTTTGGAATGAAGCACGTGCTCAATGCTGAAGCTTTCGAATGATTCATCTAGTTTGATAGTCGATTTATGACATGGGATTAAGTCATCATTTCTGACCTCTTATTCCCCTGTCATCTGTTTGACGATGAGCTGAGAGTCACCGTAAGCTTCAAGATGATTTGCCCCCCAACTCCTTGGCGAAGTCGAGTCCTATGAGTAGCACATTGTACTTAGCCACATTATTGGTACATGGCTCAGTTAAAGAGAAAGATCGAGGTAACACGTGGTTTTGCAGAGAAACCAAGAACACCCCACCCCCACGACGATAGACCCTCTTGTGCCTACGCGAGATGCTCCGTTGAAGTACAATCACCAAACTTCTTCCTACGAGGTTGCATTAACCTCGTGGGTTTCATCTGGCATAGCTTAGAATAGGTTAATCTTCGACTCGAGTGGATGACTGGCCATGAGATCGTAGATTGCTTGTCATTTGACGGACTTCTGCGGCATGAAGTGTATATTGTATTGAGACAGTAGGAGTGCCCATCTTGCCATACACCAATTTAAGGATCTAGGCTGTGTCATGAAGACTCAGATGGGATTCATCCGAGAGATGACGTGTATGGTTTGACCAACCAGGTAGTGTCACATTTTCTGGATAGCGAACACCAAACCCAAACACTCTCTTTTTCGACCATGGGGTATCACCGTTCGACTCCCTGTAAGATTCTACTCAGGTAATAGATGCCTTGATCATGACCGACATCATCATTCTGTGCTAAGAGGGTGCCAAGTGAATGCTATATTGCCCGCAAATAAATCAGGAAGGAATTTACCAAAACCGAGGCAACCAAGACAGGCCGATTCGAGAGATAAATCTTGATCTCATTGAATGCTTGTTGGCAAGGCTCATCCCATACGAAAGAAACACCTTTCTTCATCAGCTTGGAGAAGGGTTAGCACTTACTTGAGAGATTTGAGATGAATCTTCATATGTAGGCCAGATGTCCTTGTAGTCCTCTTAATACATTGAGACTCCTGGGTGGTTGAAGCTCTTGAATAGCTTGCACCTTGTCGGGGTCTATGTGAATTCCCTTCATCGTGATGACGAATCTAAGGAATTTACCGCTCGACATCCCCAAAAATGACTTCGTGGGCTTCATCTTGAGTTAATGGGATTGCATCAGCTCGAACATCATTCTCAGGTCTTGAAGATGATCATCTTTGCTATGACTCTTCACAACCAAGTCATCTATGTAGCATTCGATTGTCTTTCGTAGATGATCCCAAAAATTGCGCTCATGGCGCGCTGATAGGTTGTGCCGGCTTTCTTAAATCCGAAGGGTATAACTGTGTAATAGTATACCCCTACCAGAGTTCTGAATGAAGTGTTCTTTTCATCTTCAGGGTGCATCTTGATTTGATTATACCTAAAAAACCCGTCCATGAAGGATATCCTTTCAAACCCACAAGTATTGTCGATGATGACGTCTGTGATGGGTAAAGGGAATTCGTCCTTTAGACATGCAACATTGAGATCTCTGAAGTCAATGCAGATACAGATATTTTTGTTCTTCTTTAGGACTGGAATAATATTAGCCACCTAATCGGGGTGTTGTTCCTCTCTGATGAAGCTCGACTCGGTTAGCTTCTTCACCTCGGCTTCTATCGCTTTCATGATTTGTGGACGAAACCGTCTTTGTTGTTGTTTGACAAGTTTGGCATCCAAGTTAATGTTGAGGTGATGCATGATGATCTGGGGATCAAGGCCAGGCATGTCCTCCTAATTCTAGGCGAAGACGTCTATATATTCCCAGATGAGGGATATAAGGTCTTTTTTCTCCTAGGGAGGTAAGCTGCCGCTGATAAATATGAGCTTAGGATTAACCTCGTCTCCCATATTTATTTAGAGTATCTTGTCCTCCGTGGGTGGTTCACGTTGTTCAAACCGACCACTCTATTGGGCATTGACGTGGCGATCCCATGCTTCACTATAAAGTGGGATCTAGTCATCCTCTTTAATTTCGGTAGGATCGACTATAGCCATGTTGAATATGAGGTCACTGAACAGATCTCCTACACTAACATCTAAATCCCACATTAAGGATGTTGATGATGATTCTTTGAAAGGACCGTTTTTGGAGTCTTCACCGAAATTACAATATAACTCTGATGAAGATGAGGTGTAATCCAACCCCCTCCTCTTCAAGTTTTGCTAATGTCAGGTTTTCCTTTGGAACATAAGCAGGTCATACGAGTGTCTTTCGCCCTTTGTTGTAATTCAATCCTTCTTTGTGGGTAAAGTCATAACCCATGCTCTCCATTATACGCTTTGCGATCTGATCGTAATGCGAGAATTAAGGAGCAGGCTCATCATTGTCTGACTTGTCCCACATTGTGCGTATAGGTCGATCTATCCTTCCAAAGATATATCTTTCTAATAATTACCTTGGGAGGGTACTACAAAGATGACTTGTGAGGACTCGATCGTCTCTTTGTCTGTGATGAACGACGAGTACACGGGCAAGTACAAGGAAGAGTTATTATTTAACCCTACAACCAAATTGCTAAACTCATCATTACTAGACTTTGAACTAGATGACAAGTAAGCAAAGTCAGGATCTTCATTCAGGATAAACCCGTCCACCTCGGCAGCGTTGGTTACAACAAGGCCTCCATAGCCGATTACAATGGGTTCAATGCCATTCAAGGCAAGACCCTCGTTGTACTCAGACTCACTATCGGCCTCATTGCCACTGCCAGTTCCTTGACCGGTGGCTCGTTCCCTAGTTCATAGTCCTTGAAGAGTAAAGAATCGGTGAAGTAATTTTCAACCCCTTTGAACGGATGTTTATCAGCAATCACTATCTTTACTTGATCACGGTCGTCCACATACTTCAAACACTGATGCAATATGGATGAGACTATCTGGTTGCTATGGATTCATTGCTGACCCAATAGCATGTTGTAGGAAGGCTCCACATTGATGACGTAGCAGGTCACATCCATCTTCATGTCACCTAGCCGACACTTGAGGTGGATCTTCCCCAGCGGCCAAGATCCGGTAGCGTTAAAGCCAAAGATGGTGGTAGTCATTGTAGACAACTGCTTTTGAGGTACCCCCAAGTGTTTGATGAGCTTCAAGGGGACAATGCTTAGTACAGACCCTAGATCTACTTGGATTCTATCCACTCGAGAGGAACCGACGTATCCTGTGAAGTACAAGGGTGGGTCGTGGGATGTACTCTTGATGAGCATATCCTCTAAAGTGAAGGTAATGCAGGGAATCTCCTGTCTGGATTACTAGTAGCATTGTGGACACCCTTTCTCTGCGTCCTCTTTTGAAGTAGGTGAGAAATGCGTGATAAAAACCTCTGAGTCGGCTAGTGTCTCCCGTAGAGCTTCCCTGGTAGATTCAGATAGCCTCAGGAGCTCGTACAGGGTGATCCTGGTAGGAATGTTCTTCAACTGTGCGAATAGGTCGATCCGAAAGGGTTGACTGCTTGAACTCGTCTTGTCAGGATTCGGTTGGACTGTTGGTGACTATCCCACCGGTGGTATTGCTGGGCTTTCCGCTATCAGAGGGTAGTTCTTGGCAAAGTCCTTCCCCGCTTGGGTAATTAATGCATCTACCTCACTGTCGGAATCCGTGATGGTCACTATCTCCATTTTGTCATTGTCCAAAATTGCCAAAACGATGTTACAGAGCTTAGGCTTGCCTTTGGACTTGTTGGAAGTCTACTGCTCGTTGTCTAGGAGATCAGGATGAACCCACATCACCTGTCCTGATGGCAAGATCTGCGGTACCAAGCTTTTTTCTCGTTGATTGTGAGGATTGACATTGGTGATCTTTAGTACTGCTTTTGGGATGGGCACGATACCTGCCGGTGCGTGAACCTTAGAGAGGTCTATCCCAAACTTCAGAGTGACCATGTTTGCAGTCATGTTCTTTTGCACCTTCTCTTTCTTTAGGACTCCTGCATCGTAAAGAGCCTATAGCTTATCCTTAAGGATATAGCACTTGGAGGTATGATGACCTAAAAATCTGTGGTACACACGGTAGTTTGGATCATCAGTTTTGTTCACGTCTTCAGGCTTCATGATCTCTAGCAGCTTGATCCTGCTACTCTTGAGGAGAGTATTGAAGGAAGCCATAACTTGATCTTTCTTGAAGTCGTATTGCCTCGGAGGGTGCTACTCGAAAGACTTGAGCTTCTGTCTCTAAGCTATCTTGGGGGCTGGAATAGAATCGACATCCATAATCTCCTTCCCCCTTGATCAAGAAGGATTCTTGGGGGCACTCGGTTCTGAAGTTCCTCTTTTAGATCGAGGCTCTTCGGCTTCCAGCCTTTTGATCATGTTTTCCACTTGCTCTCCCTAGTGAACAAGCTCTTTCCAGGTCCGAGTTTCCACCGCGCCGATCCTGGACAGAATGTCGATCGAGAGGTTGTTATGACACATCTCAATCAAGGTGCCTGAAGAGACCTGGTCCCGACATTATAGTGTTTGATTCCTTAATCTCTTGATGAATTTGTTGATCGACTCCATCTTCTTCTACTTGTCAGCAAGCAGGGTAGCCAACGACAATTCTGTGTTGTCATCGAAGAAACGGGCGAAGAAGAGCTTTTCCATGTCGGTCTATGTTGTGATAGAGCCCGGTTCCAACTTATGAAACCACTCAAAGGCTACCCCGGTTAGTTACACCCTAGTATCCCCCTATAAATAACTAACCAACTCAACCGAGTAAAGGGATCGGTTTTTATCATCTAAAAATCGGCATTATTGCGAAGGGCTTTAGGTATCTTTTAAGCAACTGAAATTGAAGGCTTTGGTACTTAGCTCATTAACTGAATTTTCGGTTAAAAAACAACTCTTTTTACAGAGTATAAACTCGTTAAGAGTTTTGTTTAACTTGCCACGCAAGTTTTCATACATGTTAACCTAGCAAGGTGAAACATCGGATCATCAACGAGAAGCAAACTCGACGCGAACATCGAGGGAGGTATCTCATCACCATTGTGAAGAACCTAGATTAAACAATAGGAAAGATCTCCGCCGATTTTTCTCTCTTTTGTAAATCGGGAATCCTGTAAATCGGGAATCCGATACAAGAAGTTTGTAATTTCTTTTATCTAAGCTTGTTAGAGAGAGATTACTTTGAGAGAATTGTAAACCATTCTTTTTCTAAATCAGTTAGAGAGAATAAAATCAAATACATTTTCTCATTTTTTCTTTTAGTTTTCCCACAAATAAAAGATGGCGACTCCGCTGGGGACTAGCTTCTCTGATGAAGAAGTGGTGGCACAATCCGACGTCAACCTTGCTGGAATGACTGACAGCCACTAACAAGACCAAAACTCCGTCCATTACTGAATCATTAAAGGAGGCCCCCCTTTGATCAAGACTACTCGAACAACCCCTCCTCTGAAGGAGTGTGCTCAGCCTCTGCCAAACTCGATCAACGAGTTGGATGCTCTACACTCGCGTCGACATGACATGTAATGGGTCACAAGAGGCCTATTGCAGAGGCAAGCCCAATCAATGCCGACGACCTTGCTACAAAGGCCTTAAAACAGGCTAAGAAGAATGTTGTTTGACAGAGGAGAAGATCCTTACGGCGAGCCTATCTCCGAGAGAGCCAATCTCTTAATCAACATGAGAGCCGTGTTTGTGAGCCTCAACTTGACCACCGCGTTTCTACTTCAGAGTGCACGTCTTATGATGATGAGCCCAAATACGAGCCCCGTGTGATCCAACTTAAATGTGACCCTCAGTGGTGCATTGTTCAACCAAAACACAACCCTCAGGGGAGCGTTTCTAAAACCGAATGCAACTCTCATGAGTGCGTTTTAGAACTAGAACATGGGTCTTCAGACCACGTTAACCAACATGAACACAATCCTCAGGGATGTGTTTCCTAAATCAAACGCAGCTCTCAGAAGTGCGTTTTAACATCAAAACGTGACCTCCAAGGGCACGTTTCGTTAATTAAACGCACACCTCAGGAGTGCGTTCAACCACAACGTAACCCTCAAGGGCACGTTTCACCAGCAAAATGTAGACTTTGGTTTAGTGTTAACAAAATAAAACGCGACCCTCGTGCTCTCCGCTCAGGACACGATGTGACTCGTCGTGTTAGAAAAGATCAACATGGATTTAAAATTCATGTTCATCAAGAACCAGTCCCACCCACTGATGGGCAGGGGGTTCCATCTCCATCTTCATACTCCATGAGAGATTCATCCCAAGTCTTCGACTTGCGGGAATTGCTGTTGAGAGAAAGACCGACACAATAAGCAGCCCACTCGTGTCAATGTGAGCGGCTTACTTCTGCGGTCCTCTCAGAATGCCAATGTTGTAATTCTGCACCCTGGTAATCGGTATTCAACCGGTTGACGAATATCGCTAGGCCAGCCAAGCAATGACGTCATCACAAGAAAAAGACTTCAGAGGTTGAATATCCCGAAGTCACTATCAATGTGATCGGCAGAGGGAAGGTCTCAGCTCCTAGTTCTGACGATTCGGAGAGAAGTCATTCCCCGACTGTTCGAGAAATCTGTAATGAGTTCAAAGGAGTTTATTGGTGCACTCGGACTCAGGCAGGATCTATCCACCCAGTTAACTATCAAAGGTTAGCTAGGGGGATCACTTCAGATGATGAACATTCAGTAATTATGGAGTCTCAATCCTCAAGTTCTTTCGTAGCACATGAGACTCCCGTCTATATGACTGGAAGCTCCAAAGACTTGGTAAAGAGAGTTGATGAACATCACATCATGCTCTAGGCTTTGCAAGAGACACTTATCCAAATGAAAGATCTGTTGGCTCAGCTCGTTGCAGAGAAAGTACAAAATCTTGAATATTCCCGGAGAACAAACTCAAAGGGAAAACAAAGAGTGTACGAGAATTCGGATCGTGAAACTCAAAACTTAGAATTTTCCTCTGAAAACGAGAAAGAAACTGAAAAGGAGGAAATTCCTCAGTCATCTAAGATGGATGAATTATAGACTCACCTCAACGCAATTGCCAATAGGAGTGAGCTTCGTGAGGAAGGAGTAATACGGCCTTATCCCACAGAATGAGAGATAACTCCCTATCCGCCAAAATTTAAGGCCCCAACCTTGCAACCTTTTGATGGCACATGATCGCCAAACCAGCACATATACTACTTCAAGTTGCAGACTAGAAACGTGGTAGCAAATAATGCCATCCTGACCCATTTGTTCATTGGCACCCTTAAGGGAATTACCTTCGAGTGGTTCATGAAGCTGTCTGCTGGGTCTATTAAAAAATGGGTAGATCTAGAAAGGCTCTTCTTAGCCAGATTTTTCAAGGATGATATGGAAGTGTTAGTCCTAACCCTTCTTGCCACTAAGCAAAAGAAGGGAGAGTCTATTAAGGCTTATGTTGAAATATTCTGCAACATGGCATTTCGATGCCCATCAGGTATGACACAATCTACTTTGGTGAAAATATGTAGGCATAATTTGCAGATCCAACTCCTTGATCAAATGGGGGTAGTGGAATGTCACTCCTGGAGACAACTAGTTTCACAAGGAGAACAAGCTGAAGAAATCGTTGCTCGTGTAAAAGCTGAAGAAGCTACCCAACCGAAGCCGCAGTAGCAACGCAATCAGAACAATGCTCCTCAATCCAAGGAAAAGGAGACTTTGGCCACCGATTCCAGCATGCGAGCACCATCTATCAAACAGGGCAAAGCACCGAATCACCAAAGAGTGCCCAAACAATATTCCTTTAAAGAGGAATATGTTGACACTCTATTGCAGCTACTTCAGAAGAATAGCAAGCTGCAAATTCCCGAAATCAAGAAACCTGTAAGGCAGGAAAGGTGGACGACCCCAATTACTATTGTTATCATAGATTTCTTAGACATCCTACAAGAAAATGTTATGTCTTCAAAGATATCCTACAAAATCTGGTTAATGCTAATGTGCTTACATTGAAGCCCGATTAGAAGACCGTGTCCACCACCTTGATATCGGTTCAGTTCAGTGACTTCTCTCCTGTAGCAACCGTAGACAATGTTATCCCCATCCATAAAGGGGAAATGCATATAAAGAACACTAGCCCACACAGTCAGAAGGATAGAGGGTTGGTACCCATTACTACCTCGAAAGGCGAAATAATGTGGGTCCATCCCGATCTCATTGAAGACCAAGAGTAGACGAGCACTTCGTCAAAAAAGAGAAGAGGCAAGGCTAAGCTATCCAACATGATTAGCCCTCTATTAATGAGGATGACGATCATCTCAAACCTCTCATGGACTCAGAAGAGGAGAGAATTGTTCTTGCGACAGATCAAGGAGGCAACCTTGGCACTTAATTAGGAAAAGCCTATCTAAAAGACTATGATCAGAATGCTCAAGAAAAAGAAGAACAGCCCCAAGAGGTTGGGGGTTCTATCCCTAAAAAGTCAACTGACAAAGAAAAGCAAAAAGAGACCAGATACAACATGAATCTTCTTTAAGAAGCCGGAGAATCAAGTGCTCCCTTCCGATTCAACATCATGGCGTAGTTAGCCAACATATCGGCTAGGATTACCCTGTATGAGCTCCTGTGATTGTCCAAAACTACAAGGAAATCTCTAATTGAAGCCTTAACGAACACGGAGAGCTTTATTACATAAGTTACTCCGATTCCAAAAGCTGCTAAGGGATAATCATGTATACAATGTCTACAAGCAGTAAGCAGTCTACAATGCATATCATTCACTCAGGAAGATATGCAGGTCAAACACAAGCATGATAGACCTTTGTAATACACATGGTACATCGGGTCCTCGAAGATCAGCCATGTCTAAGTTGACCTGGGCTCAACACTTAGCATCATGCCTTACAGGGTCATGCAAGTCTTAAGAATTCCCCTGCATCAGTTGAACACCACCCAGACCACTATCTTCAGTTTCAACTCCAATAGTACTCGACCTCTAGGTAAAATCAAACTCAGGTGTCAAATCAGAGATCTCAAGTCTGAAGTGACTTATTACATCATAGATGCGGACACGTCCTACAATTTATTGTTAGGACGACCTTGGATTTATACAAATCGCATTGTCCTATCTACTCTACATCAAGTTATGAAATATGCTGATGATGAGGGGGAAGTCCGAACCCTAATTGCTGAGAAGCGTCCTTTCAGAAGGGTGGAGAACTTCCACATATTCTTTCTTCTACCTGGACTCTCAAGACTCAAAACAACCAAGAGAAGACGCTGACAATGGTAATAAGGCCGACATCGAGCCGGATCCTGAGGAAGATTATCCTTGGGAATTGAATTTTGATGTAATGGGTCAAAATAAGAACGATAATAATGTACTGAGTGAGGGACCTGCACGGTCGACCATGGCGGTTGACCGTGACGATCGACCGCGAACATGCACAGAGCTGGTTAGAGCCTGGAGCTAAAGGCGATCGACCACGAAGGTCGACCGCACAAATCTCTATAATGGATTTTGGTCTCAGGTTTTGGTTCGGTCGATCGCCGCGATTGACCGTGGATACCCAGTAGGATTTTTAGGCTCTGTCGTTTGATACGGTCGACTGCCACAGTCGATCGCGATACCTGCGTGGTCGACCGCCACGGTTGACCGCGACACAGTTAGCCAGTTTCCTTATCTGTTTTGGATTCTGTTTCTTTTAGGACTCTATATATACCTAAATGTTTTTAGGGCTTAATAGAACATAAAAAAGAGAACTTTTTGACTATCGAAAAGAGAGAGAATCTCAGAGAGATAAAATCCTAGTTTGAGAGCTTGTATTTCTTCTTCAATTAATAAGAGAATTGTGTGGTGTGGCTTCCGAGGACGTAGGCACCTTTGCCGAACCTCATTAAATCTGGTGTGCTCATCTCCTTTACTCTTTTACAAGCTTTGATCTAATTTGTGGTGAATTTCCTACTTTCCTACTTTCAACACAAGGTCCGGAAGGGCAAGGGTTCGATTGATTGTTTCGAATCCTCAACAACTGGTATCAGAACTTTATTCAGCAATTTGTGTGAAAGCCATGACAGAGGAAAAAAATCAAAGATCGAGAAGTTTGACGGTTCAGACTTTGCCTACTGAAAGTCACAGATGGAGGACTATCTATACCAGAAGGACTTGTATCGCCCGTTGATAGGCAAGGAGAAGGGACAGAAGAAAGAGGAGTCAGATGGTGATTGAGAGATACTGGATAGGAAGGCTCTAGGGCAAATACGGTTGTCGCTCACCAAATTAGTAGCCTACAACATATTAAAGGAGAAGACGACAGTGGGGCTTATGGAAGCGTTCGCGAAGATGTACGAGCAACCGTCAGCAACAAACAATGTGCATCTTATCAAAATTCTTTTCAACCTCAAGATGGCAGAAGGACGGTCCTTCACGATGCACCTCAGTGAGTTCAACATGATTGTTGATCAGCTTATCTCCATAGACATCACGTTTGATGATGAAGTGCATGCCCTATTGTTATTATCGTAGTTGCCGGATAGTTGGGCAGGTTATGTGACAGCAATCAGCAATTCGGCAGGGAAGAAAAAGTTAAAGCTGAGTGAGGTGGTTAGCATGATTCTATCCGAGGAGGTTAGAAGGAAATAGTCTGAATCAGAAGGTTCAGGTTCAGCTCTAAGTTTCGAGCAGAGAGGCAGAAGCTAGAAGAAAAGAAATCAGAACAGAAATTTGTCAAAATCAGTGAAGAAGAGGTCGAACTCGAAGGTTAGGCCTATCAAAGGGAAGTGTTGGAACTGCGGCCAGGAGGGCCATATGTCTTCAGTCTGTAAGAGTCCAAACAAGGATGCGGGTGAGTAGCATGCTCATATCGTACATGATGCCTTGATTCTTGCTATGGACAGCGATTCGGATTCTTGAGTCATTGACTCAGGAGCCTCTTTCCACGCCACTGCTAACAATAAGCTTCTTCAGAATTATGTAGCAGGGGACTTTGGAAAAGTGTATTTGGGGAATAACGAGCCATGTAATATTGTTAGGAAGGGTGAAGTATAGATTCAGATGAAGGGCTCCAAGTGGACCTTGAAAAATGTGAGACACGTGCCGAAGCTGAAGAGGAATCTTGTTTCGGTGGGACAACTTGGAGCAAAAGGCTATGTTTCGACATTCATAGGGGATTCATGTAGAATCTCGAACGGTACGATGATAGTTGCTCGAGGCAACAAACTCGGGACTCTCTACCTCACATTACATGCGAGTAATACCCTCACAATTGTAGCTGGCAAAGAGAGTACTGATCTGTGGCACAACTGGCTAGGGCACATGAGCAAGAAGGGGATTATGATCTTACATTCACAGGGAAAACTGACCGGGATTGACTCCGTGGAAGTTGGGATTTGTGAAGACTACATCTTTGGGAAGCAGAAGAGGGTTAGTTTCCAGAAGGGTGGAAGGCCACCTAAGGCTCAGAAGCTAGAGTTGATTCATACAGATGTATGAGGTCCAGTCAGTGTGTCTTCTTTTGGCGGTTTGAGATATTATGTCACCTTCATCAATGATCACTCGAGGAAAGTGTGGGTCTACTTCATGAAGCACAAGTCAGATGTGTTCAGAGTCTTCAAGAAGTGAAAGGTTATGGTGTAGAACGAGACAGATCTGAAGGTGAAGTGTCTGAGATCAGACAATGATGGAGAATATGAACTAGAGTAGTTCAAGAGGTTCTGTGCTACGAATGTGATTCGATTAGAGAGGACTACTCCAGGGACGCCGCAGCAGAACGGCATTGCAGAGAGGATGAACAGAACCTTGACAGAGCATACCAGGAGCATGCGATTACATGCAGGTCTACCTAAGACATTTTGGACGGATGCGGTGCATACGACAACCTACCTTATTAATCACGGCCCATCAGTTCCATTAGATTTTGGAATTCCAGAGGAGGTTTGGAGTGACAAGAAGGTCAATCTCTCACACCTGCGAGTATTTAGTTGCGTGGCTTATGTTCATATCAGTGACCACGTCAGGGACAAGCTAGAGGCTAAGCCACAAAAGTACACATTCATTGGATACGACATTGATGAGTTCGGGTATCGTCTTTGGGATGAGAAGAATAGGAAGATCATCAGAAGCAGGGACGTGATATTCAATGAGGAGGTGATGTACAAGAATAGGAAAAATACCAATGATAGCCAAAGCAGTAGGAGCAACACTTCGGATGCAGGTGTATCCGAGTATATGGATATAGAGGAACTTCCAGATAGGGGTGATGAAGTTTGTTCTGACCACAGAACGGAGGAGGCTCCAGGTGCAGAAGAAACTACCCAGGGCATGGAGCTTAGGAGGTCATCCAGGGTACCCAAACCAAATCCCAGATATCTTTCATCTCTTGACTACTTATTATTGACAGATAGCGGTGAGCCAGAGTGCTGTGAAGAGGCAATGCAAGTGAGTGAATCTCAACAGTGGGAGCATGCGATGCAGGAGGAGATGTATTCTCTACTTATTAATGAGACATGGGAATTAGCCCAGCTACCTGCACAGAAGAAGGCCTTACATAACAAATGGGTCTACCGGGTCAAGCAAGAGAGTGATGAAAGTAAGAGATTCAAGGCCAGATTAGTAATGAAGGGGTTTCAACAGCGGGAAGGAGTAGACTAAATGAAGATATTTTCCCCTGTTGTGAAACTCATAACCATCAGAGTAGTGTTGAGTTTGGTGGCTGCAGAAGACCTTTTTCTTGAGCAGTTAGATGTGAAGACTTCCTTTCTTCATGATGACTTGGATGAAAATCTACATGAAGCAGTCTGTTGGCTTCATTGAAGAAGGAAAAAAAGAGATGGTGTACAAGCTCAAGAAGAGCTTATATGGCTTGAAATAGGCTCCGAGACAGTGGTATAAGAAGTTTGATAACTTCATGCAAAACAATAGCTACAGAAGATGTAATTCGGATCATTGCTGTTATTTCATAAGGTTCGAGTCCAGCTTTATTATCTTGTTATTATATGTTGATGATATGTTGGTAGCAGGACCGTGTTTAGTAGATATAAACAGTTTAAAGAAGCAGCTAGTAAAGGAATTTGCAATGAAGGATCTGGGTGCAGCAAAGCAGATTCTAGGGATGCGAATTAGTAGGGATGAAGCTAAAGGGAGGTTGAAATTGAGCCAAGCAGAATACATTGAGAAGGTACTTCAGAGGTTCAATATGCAGGATGCTAAAGTTGTTAGCATGCCCCTTGGAAGTCAGTTCAAGTTATCTGAGGAGCAATCGCCTAAGACAGATGCAGATAGAGAGCATATGAGCAGGGTGCCATATTCTTCGGTCATTGGCAGTCTCATGTACACGATGGTTTGCATAAGGCCGGACATCGCCCATGCAGTAGGAGTTATGAGCAGGTTTGTAAGCAATCCAGGGAAGCAGCATTGGGAGGCCGTGAAGTGGATAGTGTGGTACTTGAGGGGAACAATGAACAAGCCATGATGTTTCAGGAGGAAGGAGTTGGTGCTGCAGGGATACGTGAATACGGATTTCATTGGTGATCATGATACGAGGCGAAGCATCACAGAGTATGTTTATACCTTGGCGTCGATAGTAGTGAGCTAGGTCTCACGTCTGTAGAAGATTGTGACTTTGTCTATAACCAAAGCTGAGTATGTCGCGGTGACTGAAGCAAGCAAGGAGATGATCTGGTTGAACGGGTATTTGGAAGAGTTGGATCTGAAGCAAGAGAGAGGAGTTCTTTATTGTGATAGCCAGTGTGCTATATATCTTGTTAAGAATCCAGTATATCATGCCAGAACGAAGCATATCAACGTAAAATACCATTTTATACGCTCATTAGTTGAAGACGAAAAGTTACATTTGATGAAGATTTTGGGGAGTCAAAATCCGGCGGACATGTTGACGAAGGCAGTCACCATTAAGAAACTGGAGTTGTACGCAACTTCAGTTGGCCTTCACGAGTAGAAGACGAAGGCGGAGCCACACTACGAGGATCAGCGAGATTACCGGGATATTGTTGATTGAACAAATATTTTTCCGGGGAGGAGAAGATACATACAAAGAAGGAGAGAGTTCGGGTGAGCTCGCTGATGGCACTTTGGTCTCCAAGTGGGAGATTGTTAGTCTAAAGTGTAGACCCAAAGTCGAAACCGAAGCTGGAATCAAGAAGACGAAGAAAAAATCAAGAAAACAGAAGGAGACCTACACGGTTGACCGCGGCAGTCGATCACGAACGTGCACAGAGCTGGTTAGAGCCTTGAGCTGAAGGCGGTCGACCGCGGTGGTCGATCACACAAATCTTTGTAATGGATTTTGGTCTCGGGTTTTGGTTCGGTCGACCGTAGATACTCTGTAGGATCTTTAGGCTCTGTCGTTTGATACGGTCGACCGTCGCGGTCGACCGTGATACCTACGCGGTCGACCGTCACGATCGACCGCGACGCAGTCAGCCAGTTTCCTTATCTGTTTTGGATTCTGTTTCTTCCAGGACTCTATATATACCTAAACGTTTTTAGGGCTTGATAGAATACAAAAAAGAGAACTTTTTGACTGTAGAAAAGAGAGAGAATCTCAGAGAGATAAAACCCTAGTTTGAGAGCTTGTATTTCTTCTTCAATTAATAAGAGAATTGTGTGGTGTGGCTCCCGAGAACGTAGGCACGTTTGCCGAACCTCGTTAAATCTGGTGTGTTCATCTCCTTCACTGTTTTACAAGCTTTGATCTAATTTGTGGTGAATTTCCTACTTTCCTACTTTCAACACAAGGTCCAGAAGGGCAATGGTTCGATTGATTGTTTCGAATCCCCAACAAAAGAGAGCATGTTGAAGGACGCTGGAAAAGACTGAAAATATCGAACGCAGACTTACAAAACCGTCTTCAGTTATGTCTCTGAGTTGATAATCAGTGTGGTTAACATAAGGAACCTGCAAAATTTTCATTTGATAGGTTAAGCCGTCTAAAATAAAGCACATAAAGTTCTGTATTTCTGAAAGACGATGGATCATACAGTTAAGCACATCAATTTTTAGTCGAAAATATCAGTCGCCACAAAGTGACACTTAGCATTACCATGCTTGCCTGCTTTAACGATTGAAACCTCAAAGACCTACACAAAAGGTTAACGTATATGTGGAATTTAGAGAGACAACTTTAATGGCTAGAAAAATGCTGAAAGCAAAAAGAAGCTGTGAGAAATTTTATCGGTAAAAGGATTCTATACTTTTGCATTGGACAATTTTAATCAAAGAAAACACAAATCGTCAAGTTATGAAGCAATTTTGCCTTACATTTGAGAATCAGGCCCGAACCCTTGCCAATTTCTCTCTATGCCTACAATTACATAGCTATCTATTTTTAAAATTTAATAGAACTTCTCGTGGACACTAATAATGGTTAGGGGTGAGAAATGACACTCGAATCCAGAGCTAGCTGGTTCTCCCCGAAATGTGTTGAGACGCAGCAGTTGTTGCGAGCAGTTGGTGTTTTCTTTGATTGATAATTGCAAAAGATCTACAACAAATATCAAAACAACAGAAATATGAAAGATAGTTGTGGAAGAGCCAAAAATATTTAACCAGGTAGCTGCTAATACAAGTTCATGCATTTAAGATTAAATCAGCTAAACACTTTGTAATGCCTCGTAACCTCATTGAAGGTGAAAATAACAATTATTCGCATTGTTTTAAATATCCCCAACATGACCAATATATTGATTAATATATCCTTTTACAAGACTTTCTGCAAAATAATATTTTCTCAATATCCCTTACCGCTTTTCATATTTTTTTGGAGAATATATCATGTGACATTTCTGTCTCAAAATTAAAAAGTTAGCGAAAAATACTACATAGTCGATTGGACTTTATTTATTTTAAAAGATATTGTCCCAACATCCCTTACAGGTTTTTGCTACTTTTGGGGTATACCATGATTTACCCAACATATAAATGTCGAGCGCCTATGCGGAAGCGTGCTTGCTCACCAAAAAGTCGTAAGCACGAGAGAAGAATAACCATCACACACGAGCACAATCCAAAACTGAAATACGACAGATCAATCACAAACACAGAGATATACGTGGTTCGATAATTTTCCTACGTCCACGGGGAGAGGATGGGGAGATTCCACTAAATCAAGGAGAGTACAAAGGGTTACAATCTCACAAACTAACTCTTAACCAATGCTCCCAACTTGCTCACAATATCTCCCTCTCACAATGCTCAAAAGTCTCTCTAATCTCTGATTACAACTCTCCTCTTTTTTGATGATCCTAATCTCTTCTAAGGTGTTCCATATATATATATGAAAACCTAAAATCCAAACAGACTAGAAATTTTAAAACAAAAAACAAAACAAATTAGGAATCTTAATAACCTGTTACCAAAACAGATTAAGAATCATGTTACCAAAATAGATTAGGAATCCTAATAACATGTTTACCAAAACAGATTAGGAACCTGCTATCAAACAATTCTCCACCTCGGCGAAGCATTCCCAAAACTGAGCCGACATCAACATGAGCACTAATACGTCGTCTCACCAAATTCGGCTGCACCAATGTGGTTGCCTATGTACCCCCTCTCCCAAGGGATCAAGCCACCCGTAGTTCATCTAATTAGCCGTCAACGGCCTCAACAATCACGAATGTGTAACAAGCTTCTACAATGATCAAATTTGTTGCTCGGAACCACCTTAGTGAGCATATCCGTCGGATTATCCTTCGTGTGGACCTTAATAATCTCCACATCCCCATCTTCAAGAACATCCCGAATGAAGTGATAATGAACGTTAATGTGCTTCGTCCTCGCATGAAAAGTCTGATTCTTTGCCAAATAGATAGCACTCATGCTATAACAATGAATAGTGACAGACCGCTAAGATTCTTTGCCAAATAGATAGCACTCATGCTATAACAATGAATAGTGACAGACCGCTACGAAATGCCAAGTTCCTCAATGATACAGGTGTATCTTCTCTTCGGAACTTAGCGATCCTCATGGGAGCTTGAGGATAGATGATTCTCATGCTAGCATGAGAATAGGGGGTGTCAAACAGTATAAGGGAACACAGGAGGAAGCGTGGAACAAGACGACGAGCAGAAGAATCGAAGTACCCAGTTTTCAGCCTGTGAGTCGACTCATGACTGTTATGAGTCGACTCATCAGGTTGAGTCGACTCATGACTGTCATGAGTCGACTCATCGCTGGTTATTGAGATTTCTCCAGTTTCTGTCGAGTCGACTCATCTCAGTCATGAGTCGACTCATCGAGGGTTTCCTGGTTCGTTTGGGATTCTGTTCACACGAATTTCTGTTGGTTTTGGGTCTGGTTATTTACCAAATTGCCATCCACGTTTGTACACCTATATAAGGGATTGTTTTAGGGTTTCTAAACATCTTTTAGGTCAGAGAGTTTAATCAAGAGAGATTAGATTCTAGATTGAGATTTTCGCAATACAAGGAGCTTGGCGAGATCCTTATTTCATTGGAAGGAGTCCGAGTTTTAAGGAAGAAGAAGATGGCTGAAGGAGACAATTCAACGAGGATTGATGCATTGGAGAAGCAGATCGAGACGATAGGTTCGACTCTCACACAACTCGTCAGTCTTATCCATGGAGGTGGCAAACAAGGTGAATCTTCTTCAAAGAAAATTGTTGAGTCCGATGTGGAAAGAGTAGATTCAGATTTCGACGAGGAGGAGGAGATCGTTAAGACTGCATTGCATCAAGGTGGTAAGAATTCTTATCAAAACCTGAGGATTAACTTTAAGGTGGAGATTCCTGTTTATGATGAGAGTGTTGACGTCGAGAGGCTTGATGACTGGATTGAGCGGATGGAGACGTATTTTACTCTTTATGGCTATTCGTAGAAAGAGAAGATTGTGTTCGCGACTTTGAAGCTTTCAGGGCACGCGTTGACGTGGTGGAAATCCTACTGCAAGTAGGAGAAGAAGGCGGTGTCGTGGAACAAGTTCAAGGAACTACTTAGGAAGCAGTTCTACCCGGTGGGATTCCTTGAAGAACGTTGGTACAAGTGGTACGGCTTGCGCCAAAGGGTCAATCAAACCGTTCAAGAATACACTACGGAGTTCCAGCAGCAGGCGATGGTCCTCAACATTGCGACAGAGGAATATTCCGTGTTTATGAAGTATATGACGGGATTGAGCGATCACATCCGAAAGGAGATGAGACTATTCACGGTGGAATCTATTGCAGAGGCGAGCGTGAAGGCAATTGCCATTGAGGGTAGGCAAAAGAAGGGCAACGAGGCTAAGGGAGACTCCAAACAGACGGGAGGCGAGTCTAGTGGTTCTCAATCTAAGGAGGAGAAGAAAAAGGGTGATCCAGGGAAAGCAGGGCTGATTTGTAGTCACTGCGAGAAGACATGGCACGAAGCTGATCGGTGCTGGGAGAAGTATCCTCATCTGAAACCAAGAGGGTTGAAGAGGAAGGAGGAGAAAAAGGCCTACATGATAGCTCAAGGTCCGAAGGAAGTCCCGGGGATGACAGAGCCCAACAGCAGTCTCAATCTTATGACGAGAAAACAGACCACGAAAGAGGACGACGACCCGAGAGAGCAACTCTTTGTTCTTAAGTTGCAAGTGAAGACCAGTTTAGTTGATGCCATAGTCGATCCGGATAGCGAGAAGAATTTGATATCCGAAGCCTTGGTTCAGAAGCTGGGTCTGAAGACGGTCAAGCATCCGAAGCCCTATCCATTGGGGTGGATTCAGAAGGAGGAGAAACTGAGTGTAGTTGATCAATGCACTGTCAGATTTGCGCTCCACGAGTCGTATATTGACGAGGTCACATGCGATGTCGTTCCATTGGATGTTTGTCAGATTATACTGGGCAATCCGTACTTATGGGATAGATATGCGATCTACGAGAGGCGGGCTCAGAAGTACACCTTCACTAAGGATGGTGTAAAGTTCATATTTCGTTCGGCATCTCTTCCGAAGGAGACAAGCTTGGGGACGGTGACGCGAGCGAAGAGACTAGTGAATGCAAGCAAGAAGTTTGTCTCGCTGTGCATTAGACTTCCAGAAAAGCCATCGACAAAGGATTGCAACTTAGAGCGAACGGTGACTATGACGAGACGTGGGACAAATGAGTTGTTTCCGATCGGACGTCGAGACCGGATTCCTAGCAAGGCCAGGTGGTGCAGAAAAGATGGAGGAGCTCAAGAGTTTCCTCAGCTGAAGTTCTAACTTGAATAGGACTTCAAGTTCTTAAAGAGGGGACACATGATGCAGGTGTATCTTCTCTTCGGAACTTAGCGATCCTCATGGGAGCTTGAGGATAGATGATTCTCATGCTAGCATGAGAATAGGGGGTGTCAAACAGTATAAGGGAACACAGGAGGAAGCGTGGAACAAGACGACGAGCAGAAGAATCGAAGTACCCAGTTTTCAGCCTGTGAGTCGACTCATGACTGTTATGATGAGTCGACTCACTTGGCATGAGTCGAATCATGCATGTTTATGAGTCGACTCATCGAGGGTTTCCTGGGTCGTTTGGGATTCTGTTCACACGAATTTCTGTTGGTTTTGGGTCTGGTTATTTACCAAACTGCCATCCACGTTTGTACACCTATATAAAGGATTGTTTTAGGGTTTCTAAACATATTTTAGGTCAAAGAGTTTAATAAAGAGAGATTAGATTCTAGATTGAGATTTGGAGAGCTTGTTCTTCAATTCTAGAGTGAGATTGTGAGGGAGAGATTGTAACCTTTTGTTCTTCATAATCTAGATAAGGTATTTTCCTTCGCCAAACTGAATTGTTCTTGTGTTTTGGTCGTCCTCTTCTCAACCCACCTTTTGGTAATTCCGCGACCAAAGTGTACTCGCACGGCAGTCGACTCATCAGGTTGAGTCGACTCATGACTGTCATGAGTCGACTCAACGTTGGTTATTGAGATTTCTCCAGTTTCTGTCGAGTCGACTCATCTCAGTCATGAGTCGACTTATCGAGGGTTTCCTGGTTCGTTTGGGATTCTGTTCACGCGTTTTCCTGTTGGTTTTGGGTCTGGTTATTTACCAAACTGCCATCCACGTTTGTACACCTATATAAGGGATTGTTTTAGGGTTTCTAAACATCTTTTAGTAGATCAGAGAGTTTAATCAAGAGAGATTAGATTCTAGATTGAGATTTGGAGAGCTTGTTCTTTAATTCTAGAGTGAGATTGTGAGGAAGAGATTGTAATCTTTTGTTCTTCATAATCTAGAGAAGGTATTTTCCTTCGCCAAACTGATTTGTTCTTGTGTTTTGGTCGTCCTCTTCTCAACCCACCTTTTGGTAATTCCGCGACCAAAGGGTGCTCGCTTCTTCAGTTGTTTTCTTCTTTACCCACTCTTGATAATTCCGCGATCAAGAGTGCTCGCACGGCGACTCGTATCAAGTTGGTATCAGAGCGAATAGATCCTACGAAGGGGGCATCCTGTGCATGGTCCTGACTCGTTCGCAATACAAGGAGCTTGGCGAGATCCTTATTTCATTGGAAGGAGTCCGAGTTTTAAGGAAGAAGAAGATGGCTGAAGGAGACAATTCAATGAGGATTGATGCATTGGAGAAGCAGATCGAGACGATAGGTTCGACACTCACACAACTCGTCAGTCTTATCCATGGAGGTGGCAAACAAGGTGAATCTTCTTCGAAGAAAATTGTTGAGTCCGATGTGGAAAGACTAGATTCAGATTCCGACGAGGAGGAGGAGACCATTAAGACTGTATGGCATCAAGGTGGTAAGAATTCTTATCAGAACCTGAAGATTGACTTTAAGGTGGAGATTCCTGTTTATGATGGGAGTGTTGACGTCGAGAGGCTTGATGACTGGATCGAGCGGATGGAGACGTATTTTACTCTTTATGGCTATTCGTCGAAAGAGAAGATTGTGTTCGCGACTTTGAAGCTTTCAGGGCACGCGTTGACGTGGTGGAAATCCTACTGTAAGAAGGAGAAGAAGGCGGTGTCGTGGAACAAGTTCAAGGGTGCTCGCACGGCAACTCGTATCAAGTTGGTATCAGAGCACTCATGCTATAACAATGAATAGTGACAGACCGCTACGAAATGCCAAGTTCCTCAAAAAGCTCTCAAAGCTAAATAGCCTCTTTCACAGCCTCCGTAATCGCCATATACTTTACCTCCATCGTAGACAAAGCCACCATAGATTGTAAGGTGCATCTCCAACATACTGGCGCACGGGTCAAAGTGAACACATACCCCGTCGTAGACTGACACTTATCCAAATCTCCGACATAATCTGAATCAACATAACTAATGCACAACTGCCCACCTGTAGTGTCCTGCTCATAAACCAAACCAATATTGAGCGTGCCTTGAATGTATCTTAAAACCCATCTTACGACGTCCCAATGACCCACTCCTAGATCGTGCATGTATCTCGAAACCATGCTCACTGCCTATGATAAATCTGGCCTCGTATATACCATTGCGTTACATTAATCTCCCAACCGTGCTCACATATGGAGTTTTCGATATCAACTCTCGATCTTCAACTATCTTCGGTGAGAGTTCAGTTGAAAGCTTCAAATGAGTTCCCAAAGGTACACTAACTAGCTTCGTATCCATGCTAACATGAAATCGCTGTAGAACCTTCTTCAAATAAGCCACCTGTGTCAAACAAATTCTACCATTTTCTTTGTCTCTATCGATCTCTATCCCCGAAATGCGTTTAGCCTCACCCAAATCCTTCATCTCAAACTCCTTTGAAAGCTGTGACTTCAACCCTATTGCCGTTATTACATGTATCCGGAATAGGAAAATAATAAACCCTATTGCCGCAGAGCGATTGAGTAAAGAGCCTTACAAAAGTATCGCTATAATACGAGATGATGTACACATAGATAGTTGGTCAGTTGTAAGCTTTACTTTCATGAGAGTTTACCTGCGATTACCTGCGAGTAGGGTATTTCCTTTGAGTTTTGGTACACCCGTTATGGACGGCAGTTATATTTGTTTTGGTTGGTATCCTCTTATATTAGAGCAGGTTACTCAGATGTAATTCGAGATGAAGTATTTATTCTTTACGTTGAAGATTCGAGTATGTTTTCTTGACTATTTGTTTTCATTCACAAGAAGCTATATAAATGATTTGATATATGCATGTCCTGACTCTATTTTCTTATATACTCCTACCCCTTCTCCTGGGGAGAGGTAGTGATAATCTCGCTAGCGCTTTGACGCTCGTTGTTTCCTCTCTTTCAGGCAGCGAGTCCGGTGCACGGAGAGTCGCAGGATGATGAGACTTCTTAGTTGTTCATTTAGCTATTTATTATACTTTGTAGTTATTGCAGAACTCCACATGTAGTTGATTATTTCCAGACTCTAGGTTGGTATTTTATTTTAGAGTCGAGAACTCTTGTGAGACTTTGTTTATTAATATTCCTTATGCTTCTTCTGTGTATATTTTCAATGTTGTTCGATTTTAATTATTTATCTGTCTGTACCTTTATCTATTTATTATTTCCACTAGAGAGATAGTGATTGTGATGGTGAAACATACCGTAGCATAGTGTTGGTGCTTGGCAGGTTTGACAATTTGGGTTTCGCCTGGGACTGCAGCATTGTGTGAACACTGGGGCGTCACACCTTTAGAAGCTCAACAAGCTCCCATGTATCGTTATTGTGAAGAGAGTCCATCTCCTCCTGCATAGCCACCTGCTATGAATCAGCCTCCGAACTTTGCTTGGTCTCTTTGAATGTAGTAGGCACCAACTTATCTATACTCTCCATCAAAAGTGCATACGCAACTACTATGTCAGTATACCATGCTGGTATCTATATGTCTCTCCTCTGTCTCCGAACCACAATAGAATTCTGAACCTGAGTTATCGGTCCTTGATCCTGCATAATTGTACTCGTATCCTCCTCGTCGTCACCGTGCTCACCTGGCATCACCTCAGTCGGCACTCTAATAGATACTGTACTATCTTGACCATGTGGACCTGTATCTATCTCCATCACCTGTGATATCTCCTCTGTCGGGGTGCTCTCCACATGATGGGAGCTGGGAAGTTTCAAGATAGAAGCCTCATCGAACATGACATCTCTACTCAGCATAATCTTCCTATCAACTAGATCCTAAAGCTTGTATCTCTTGACACCATGCTTGAATCCTACAAATATGACTTTGCTAGCTCGAGGTTCCAACTTATCAGTCCTCATATGATAGTATGCAGGGCATCCAAATACTTGAGCTGGTCATAATTGTGTACTGGCTCTCTCGACCACATCTCCATAGGGGTCTTCCCCTCAATCATAGATGAAGGCAGCCTGTTAATGAGATGACTCGCATATGAAAGTGCCTCAGCCCAAAAGATCTTCTCCAAACCACTATGCGCTAACAAACATCGTATCTTCTCCAACAAAGACTGGTTTAACCTCTCTGCCACACCATTCTGCTGTGGTGTATGACTAACTGTGAAGTGTGTCTCTATGCCCTCGTCTCGACATAGCTGCTAAAAAGGGTCTGATGTGTACTCACAATCGTTGTCGGATCGCAACGTCTTGATCTTTCTCCCAGTCTGTAGTTCCAACCTCTTCTTCTACTCCACAAATATATCTAGGACTTCACTCTTCTTCACCATGGTGTACACCCAATAACGCCTAGAATAGTCATCAACAAACGTGATGAACCAATATCTACCACCAAGTGATGCAGTCTTGGTGGGACCCTAAATATCTGTGTGCATATAATCCATATTGCCCCTCGTCTTATGAATGGCTGTCTCGAACTTCACATTCGTCTTCTTGCCAAGAACACAATGCTCACAGAACTCAACTTTTCTACTCTTGACTCCCTTCAATAGCCCCTTCTTGCACAATGTCTATAGTGACTTCCCTCCTGTGTGCCCTAATCTGTAATGCTAAAGTCTGCTAATATCCGCCTCTGAAATAGTTGAAGTAACCTATCCAATCACAGTTCTCCCTTTCAGATAATACAAGTTCTGACTACAGACTCCCTTTATCACCACCAAATATCCCTTAGTAACCATTACTACATCATCATCAAAGGTCACCTTGAATCCCTTCGCCTCCAAAGCTCCAACTAAGATAAGATTTTTCTTCAACTGAGGAATAAATCTCACCTCCTTCAATTCACAGATTACTCCATTGTGCATCCGAATCCTCACAGTACCTATCCCACAATTGCCACAGGATTGATCATTTTCCATGATAACAACACCTCCATCGAGTCTCTTAAATGATAAAAACCAATCTCGCCTAGGAGTCACATGATAAGTAGCGCCAGACTCAAGCATCCAATCTGATGCATCCAAGTAGTTCACCTCCAGAGTAATCAATAGAAAAAAGCTTGAATCATCAGAATCATCGCCTTTCGTAATATTCACCTCATTGGCCTTTGGGCCCTTCTTCTTGCTATTCTCCTTCTCCTTAATCTTTGGACAGTTTCTCTTCTAATGTCCCTGCTCCTTGCAGAATGCACATTGCTTCTTTCCTAGCTGGTGATAACTTTTTGACTTTGACCTTCCTCTATTACCACCTTTTGGATATAAGCTTCTACCTCTCGTCGATAAGGCCTCTCCTGAAGTACTAGCGCGAGAAGTCTCTTTGTCCTTCCTCCTCAAATCATAGTTTGTCAAAGTATTAGTAACTTCACTATAGCTAATAGAAGACCTCCCATTCAACAAAGTGAGTATGAAGGTATCATACTCCTCATCCAGTAAGGAGCCCAACAAAATAAATGCCTTATACTCATCCGATATCTTCTCATCAACATTCTCCAAGTCCGATAATAACTTAGTATAGTTGTTCACATGAGCCACTAGTGAGGTGCCTCAGGACATCTGAAATCTGAATAATCTTTACTGCAAGTGCAAACGGTTCTCAACACTCTTTGTAAGGTACTTATTATTGAGAATTTCCCACATCTTCATTGCAACATCACCCTAATCATATCATACTTCAATTCCTATTCCAAACAGGATCTGATCACCCCACAAGCATTCCTATTCATCTTTTCCCATATCGCTTCTTCATATTTTAGTGGTCTCTCTTGGACCATGATGGTCTCCTCCATATTCTGAGAATTGAGCACATCTTGAACATTGCTCATACACAAACCAAAGTTGATCTTGTCGTCATACTTCACCATACTAATTTTGGTGTTCTGAAAACCAACTTGGACTGTACTCGCCATCTTGCTGTTTTCACCAACTTCTTCACCCATGCTCGTAAAATCCAAATTACAAAGAAAGATTCAAACTTTGAAAGAAATAAGAAATTTCCCAACTGAACCCTAGATTAGATTCTAAATAGAACTCCTAACCACACGAGAAAAGCGAGATCTCCAACGGCAACTTCAAATCCTATCTCGACCGAAGCCTAGAACTCCAAGAACCAAACTTCCACAACGAGTCTTCCTCCACCTAATGCCAAAACCCTAAATCTAAAATCTAAGTTCTGATACCAATTGTCACGCACCTATGCGTAAGCGTGCTTCCTCACCAAACAAGTCGTAAGCACGGGAGAAGAATAACCTATCACACATGAGCACAATCCAAAACTAAAATATGATAGATCAATCATAAACACAGAGATATACGTGGTTTGGCAATTTGCCTATGTCCACGAGGAGAGGATGGGGAGATTCCACTAAATCAAGTAGAGTAGGGTTACAATCTCACAAAACTCACAAACTAACTCTCAACCAAAGCTCTCAACTTGCTCACAATATCTCCCTCTCACAATACTCAAAAGTATCTCTAATCTCTGATTACAACTCTCCTCTTTTTGATAATCTTAATCTCTTCTAAGGCATTCCATATATATATAAAAAACATAGGTTCGAAACAGACTAGGAATTCTATAACAAAAAATAAAACAAATTAGGAATCCTAATAACCTATTACCAAAACAGATTAAGAATCATGTTACCAAAATAGATTAGGAATCCTAATAACTTGTTTACCAAAACAGATTAGGAACCTGCTATCCAACAATAAGATGACATCTCAGCCTCAAAGAAGCCAAAATTAATATTGAAATATCGATTTGGACTTGATTTGTTTTAAAACATTGCTTCACATTTATAGTTCAACTGAGGCTAAATCCAACCATATATTTTCTCACATAAATATCTGGAAAACAAAGGAACTAGGGCTCAATTGACATCAAATTCTTTTGCAAAGGGTTTACAAAAGATACCTCCTTGCACCTGAACTCTATTTCTTTGGTGCATCAAGTATAAACATCAATAATTTTTCCACTGTTCGATATGACACACGATATTTATTAAATATCTCATATATACTCTCGATATCCACTATTTAGTATATGAAAATTTTCGGTCCAAGATGCTCCTGACATTTGATATTTAGAACATTATTGATATGTTAATAAAGCAACTAACAACAGTTTAAGCCAAGCCCGTCAATTATAAGGATAGAAGCTGATCATATTTAAATCAAACAAATCCAATAAGGACATTCACCAATTTTGATTCTGATTCCTTTTACAATTTCCTTTTCCAGATTCTCTACTTATTTTTTTTGAATTGAAAAACAGGGTGAGTTTACTCTGTTCATATATAAATATAAATAAGAATACTAAGATAAAGAGTCTAGTACAACACCCATGAAAAAAAAAAGAAAAAAGGAAAAAGGAAAACACACAAAGAGGAAGGATCTAAGAAAAGAATAGTTGGTAAGGAGCATGTAGAAATGGCGACGAAGTTCAGGAGAAAACAAGCAGGAGGCATTTTGGAAGATTCACGGTCGATCGCACATAGCGCGATGGTCGACTGTGAACATGCACATGACAGGGTTAGTCTCTAGACATTTGGCGGTTGACCGCGATGGGTTCTGCGGTTGACCGCGCCAAAACCCTGTAGGTGATTTTATCTCTAGATTTTTGGCGGTCGACCGCACAATGGTTTCAGCGGTCGACTGCGTAGCGGTTTTGGGCCTGATTCTATTTTCTGATCCGTTTCATTGTGAGTTGATATATAACCCTAAACACGTTTTTTAGGGTCAAGCAAGGACATTTTGAGTAGTCTTTGAGAGAGGATTGTTATATCAAATTGTGGAAGATTTGTGAGAGATTTAGAGAGCTTTATTTTAGGATTTTGAGTGATTTTTTATCCCTATTTTGTATTCTCTTCATCTCTAATAGTAAGAACCCCCCCCCCCCCCCCCCCCCCCCTCCTTACCCCGTGGACGTAGGCAACTTGTCGAACCACATAAAATTCGTTGTCTTGCTATGGTTGTGATTAGTGCTTGTGTTTGTTTGTGATCTTTCTCGTTCTTGTTCGTGTGATTCGAGTTCCGCTGCACACAACAAGTGGTATCAGAACTTTGGCTTTGGCTTGAGGTTTGTTCGAAGGATTCACTGAAGGATTCCTATTTAGAGAGTTAGATTGACAATGTGGGAGAAGCAAATATATCAGGTTCATCTCTTATGAAAGCGATACATAGTCTGAGCATCAATAATACGAAGATTAATGTTCCGAAGTTTGATAGCAAGATCAATCTCAGTTTGTGGAGGTGTCAGGTAATGGATGCGTTGGATGTACAGAATTTAGAGGAGACTCTTGAGTTACAAGAGAAACCCGCTGATATGGAGGATAAGGTTTGGAAAAAAATGAAGAGTAGGGCTTGTAGAGTTATTCGGTCATGTTTGATGCCGGATCTTATTTATGATGTAATGAACGAGACGTCGGCGAAGAGATTATGGGAAACACTCAATGAAAAGTACCATACTAAGAGCATTGAGAATCGACTTCACTTGAAGAAGAGGTTTTACCAATTCAAGATGAAGAGGGGAGTTTCTATTAGGGAGCATGTCAACCACTTCACAAAATTACTTTCAGATATAGCTAATATGGACGTCATGGTTGAGGATGAAGATAAGGTAATGCTACTTTTGTGTTCGTTACCGAAGGATGATTATGGTATATTTGTTCTCACTATGATAAATAGAAGAACTACTGTTAGCTATGAGGAGGTAACCTCAGTATTGGTGAATTATGAGTTGAGAAAGAGTGATGGTGTACCCTCCGAGAAGATATTGGGAGATGCATTAGCAGTTTGAGGCTGTAGTCCAAACTGCCGCTAGTTCAACCGCTCAAAATTGAAGAATAGGAGTGGTCATAAGAGTATTGGTAGGAATCAATGTCTCTTTTGTAAAGAAGAGGGACCTTGGAAGATTGACTGTCCAAAGTTGAAGGACAAAGCCGGGGAGAATAAGGGAAAAGTTGTACAAGCTTCAGAAGTGAATGTTATAAAAGCTGTTAGCGAATATTCAGATTCAGATTCTTTAGTCTATTCATGCCCTACAATACCGTCAGTTTGCTATGCCAACTCTACGGAGTGGATGATGGATTCAGGAGCTACATATGATATTTGCCCTAGGAGGGATTGGTTCTCCAACTTTGAGGAGCTGGAAAGAGGGGATGTTGTGCTTATGGAAAGTGATCACGTATGCCCTATCGGTGGTATTGGTACTGTCTGGATCAGGATGTATGATAGAGTGGTTAGGAGGTTGAAATAAGTAAGGTTCGTGCCGTAGTTGACAAAGAACATCATTTCTCTTGGTACTTTAGAGGCAGTAGGATATCAGGTGATCATAGAGGATGCTATAGTAAATGTCACAAAGGGTTCTATGGTAGTGATACGAGGAGTCAGGAAAAACTTTCTATACTACTTAAAGGGCAAGACAGTTACATGGGATCTGACAGCTTCTATTACTACAGAGGAGGATACTACCACCTTATGGAACATGAGACTTGGACACAAAGGTGATAAGTCCCTGTAGTCATTGGCAAACATGGGCTATTGAAAGGTGCTAAAACTTGCAAGATGGAGCTGTGTGAGTATTGTGTACTTAGGAAGAAGACTAGAGTGAAGCTTGGCACCACTATCCACAACACCTAAGGTATATTGGATTATATTCACACAGATGTTTGGGGCCCTTCCAAGCACACATTACTTGGTTGGGCTAACTATTTTGTTACTTTTATTAATAACTATTCCAGGAGGAATTGGGTATACTCTATAAAGCATAAACATGCGGTCCTGGATATTTTTATGGCGTGGAAGAAGAAAGTAGAACTGCAGACAAGTAAAAAGGTGAAGACTCTTCGTTCAGACAATGATGAAGAGTACAAGAGTGATTCATTTCTGTAGTTTTGCCAGGATCACGACATTGGGTAACAATTCATAGTTTAAGAGACACCGCAACAGAACAGGGTGGCTGAGAGATTGAACCGTACCTTATTGGAGAAGGTACGATGTATGATGACACAGAGTGGATTGCCTAGATCGTTTTGGGCCGATGTATTAGTTTATGCAAGCCATCTCGTTAATAGGTTGTTGTGCACTGTAATACAGGGAAAGACTCCTATGGAGCATTGGTCTGGTTCGGTGGCTAGTAACTATAAGTCGATTCGGATATTTGGGTGGCCTACTTATTATCATGTCAGTAATGGTAAATTGAATCCGAGGACGAGGAAAGCAGTCTTTGTGGGATGTAGAGAAGGTGTTAAAGGCTTCAAGTTATGGGATCCACATGACGAGAAGATAGTCATTAGCAGAGATGTCACATTTGATGAGACGTACATGATGAAGGCTCAAGTTCCTCAGAAGGCGGAGGAAGACTAGATTAGAGAGATATCATAGCAGGTGGAGGATAATATGACTCCACCCACTCCAGATCGCAGTGTATCCATTGAGGCTCCTACAAAGGTGACACTAGGAGGAGATAGGATGACAACCGGACATTTGGAGGATACAGTGAATAGTGAGACTCAGGAGGAGGGTCATGTTCAGGAGTCTATTGCAGCAAATAAACCTAGAAGAGTGATTCGTCGGCCAACTAGATATAATAATGTCATGGTTGCATATGCATTATTAGTGGAGATCGTTGATGACATGGTTCCTTCTACATTCAGGGAGGTAGAGTATAGCTCTGATTCGTTTAGGTGGAGGGAAGTTATGGAGAAGGAGATGCACTCTCTTCAGAAGAACGACACTTGGGAACTTGCAAAGCTACCTAAGGGAAAGAAAGCTATTGGTTGCAAGCAATAAGCTTCTTAACTTCGGATTCGATCGCCTCCATCATTTGCGGACGAAACCGCCTTTGTTGTTGTTTAACAGGTTTGACATCTGTCTTGATATTAAGACGATGCACCGCTACGTTTGGATCGAGCCCTGGCATGTCTTCATAATTCTCTTCAGAAGAACGACACTTGGGAACTTGCAAAGCTACCTAAGGGAAAGAAAGCTATTGGTTGCAAGTGGGTATATGTGAAGAAAGAGAGATCTTCTATTAGGGACATTCGGTACAAAGTCAGATTGGTTGCCAAGAGATATACACAGCTTGAGGGCATTGATTACAACGAGGTATTATCACCCATTATGATGCATTCATCGATTCGGATTTTATTAGCATTGGTGGCACATCTGGATTTGGATTTGGTCCAGATGGATGTTAAGACAGTCTTTTTGCATGGAGATTTAGATGAGGAGATCTACATGACACAACCCTTGGGATTCAAAGATGTTGAAAAGGAAGATTTGGTGTGCAAGCTGAAGAAGTCTATTTATGGTATGAACCAATCATTGTGATAGTAGTATAAGAGATTCGACAGCTTTCTGATTGGTCAGGAGTACACGAAGAGCCCATATGACCCATATGTTTACATGCACAAGCTACAGTATGGTGAGTACATATATTTGTTATTATATGTTGATGATATGTTTATTGCTTCCAGGAATTCTTTGGCTATTCGAAAGTTAAAAGAGGAACTGTCATCCGAGTTTGAGATGAAGGATCTTGGAGAAGCTAAGAAGATATTGGGTAAGGAGATCGAGAGAGACATGGTGAAGGGGAGATTGAAGCTTACACAGAAGAGCTACTTGCAGAAGATGTTAAAGAAATTTAGTTTTGATGGAAATGCAAAAGTTTTTAGCACTCCATTGGCTCCCCCACTTCAAGCTTTTAGCTACTATGTCACCTGTTTCAGTTGAGGACAGAGATTACATGTCGAAGGTTCCATATGCCAGTGTAGTGGATAGCTTGATGTATACGATGGTGTGTATGATGTCAGATTTATCGTAGGCCATGAGCATGGTATCGAGGTACATTCACGACCCCGGGAAGGGTCATTGGGAGGCTGTAATATGGATTCTACGGTATGTTAAAGGTACCGTGGATGTTGGTTTGATTTTTTAGAAGAATGTGCATGATTGTATTGGCTACGTGGATTCAGATTATGCGGGGAATCTTGACAAGCGTCGGTCTACTTAAGGATATGAATTTACATTGGCAGGAGCACTGATATGTTGGAGATGTACACTTCAGTCTACAATGGCTCTCTTTACTATAGAGGCGGAGTATATGGCGGTGACTAAAATTGTGAAGGATGCTTTTTGGTTGATGGATTGTTGGGGGACTTGGGGATTACACAGGAGACCCTTCGGGTATATTGTGATAGCATGTCGGCTATCTATTTAGCGAAAAACCAGGTTTATCATGCACGCACGATGTATATTGATGTCAGATTCCACTTTGTTCGTGGTGGTTTGGATGATGGAGATGTCATATTGGAGAAGATCTACACGAAGGACAACCCTACGGATATGTTGACCAAAGTTATTTCAGGTGTGAAATTTGGTTATTGTTTGAAGCTATTGAACATTCTTCGATGTTGAGGGCCTTTGGAGGCCATTTGAGTGAACTACGTGAGGCTTGATTCCTTGGGCAAGAGGAAACGTAGGCAGTCTTTTTGATGCAGTCGATTGGATTAGTTGATTTCGATGGGGGAGATTATTTGAGCTCTCGTTTGGGTTCCTGACTTGTTGTGGATTGAGTCCGTTATCGTGGGTTGATTCCACTTCGTACTGGACGCAACAAGTTGGACATTTGGATGTTTTAGTGTCGGCTCAGTTTTGGTAAAACGTTTTCTGAGGTGGAGAATTATAGAAACAGTGACAAAGTTTAGGTGAAAACAAGCAGAAGGCATTTTGGAAGCTTCACGGTCGACCGCACATGGCGCGGCGGGCGACCGCGAACGTGCACATGACAGGATTGGTGTCTGGACTTTTAGAGGTCGACCACGATGGGTTCTACGGCCGACCACGTCAAAACCATGTAGGCGATTTGGTCTCTGGACTTTTAGCGGTCAACCGCACGATGAGTTCGGCGGTCGACCACGTAGCGAGTTTGAGCCTGATTTTGTTTTCTGATCCGTTTCATTGTGAGTTGATATATAACCCTAAACACGTTTTTTAGGATCAAGCAAGAATATTTTGAGCAGTCTTTGAGAGAGCTTTGTTTTAGGATTTTGAGTGATTTTGTAACCCTATTTTGTACTCTCTTCATTTCTAATAGTAAGAACTCCCCCCTCCTTACCCCGTGGACGTAGGCAACTTTTCGAACTACATAAATTTCGTTGTCTTGCTGTGATTGTGATTTGTGCTTGTGTTTGGTTATAATCTTTCTCGTTCTTGTTCGTGTGATTCGAGTTCCACTACGCACAACAGAGCGGACCAAGTCGTCACCTACTGAGCTAAGCTTTCTATGATCGATCACTCAAGGCCAAAAGGAAAAAGAAAAAACACACAAATAGATATAGAGTCTGGTACACTGAAACGACAAACACAGCAATGCCGGTATCACCAAAAAACAGAAAATTAACTGGGCAAAGTTGAAACCCAACTAGGCAAAACAGAACCTGGAAGTTGCCAAACAAGGAAAGAAAACACACGGCAAGTCAACTGTCATCATGGAAGTTGTCGCCAGAAGCACCTGCAGTGTTCTTCATAGCTATGTCTATCATCTTGGGCCCTTGACCAAAAATTAAATGACATACCTCAAATTACATATTCTCTAGTTATTTTAGGTCCAAAATCAACTTTTTTAACGCACATTCAAATTACAGATTCATACATCATCACTACGCGGAAGCCAAAAAAAAAATCTGAAGCCGAATAAATTTGAGGAATGTGATTTGAATTTAGATTTTTGAAAATTTTAAATAATGAATACGAATATGAACACTGTTCTTCAGTATTTGATTTGATTTGTTTCCAAGCCCTACTAGTCACTGCCCTACACCCACTTGTTGCCTTTGATAACACGTATTACACATCTAACAGTAACTAGCAAAGAAATAGGCAAGCTTACAATCTAAACTAGTTAGCTTATCTTTCATCCGGAACCAAATAAAGTTTTAAAACCTTCACATGCAATTATTTTAGTCAATCCTCGAACAAACCATAAAATTAAACTGGCACAAAGCATTTGAAAACTGCAAGGTCTCAGTAAAAAATAAAATAAAACTAATAACAATAAACAAATGACAATTTAGTTAGTGCCAGCTTAACACATGAAGGATGATGCAAAGCAAGGAGTGATAGCTTAACAAATTTCATACGACAGCAACTAAAGAAAAGGAATCTTAAGGTCGATACCAAGTGGATAAATAAATAGAAGGATGACATTTATTTCTACATTAGACATTGTTGAGAAATATAATCAGTTAAGAAATACAAATATAGTACATAACTGAGAAGACCAACACGCATATATTATGTTATCGTAAACGTTAATATATCACAACATCGTGGTAAGAACCTCACCATGAAGATTAATTATAAGAGTCCTGCTTCTGTACTGCGAAAGTAGGGTTTTCTTTAATTTTTAATTTAATTTTAAGGGAAAATTGCCTCTAGCCCCCTAAACGAGTCCAAGTGTCCCCCCCGGACTTTGTCAACGGTCCCAAAACCCCCAAATCTAGTGTGATTTTCCTATAGCCACCAAAACACAATTACGTGAAACACCATTTATAAAACCAACAAAATCTTCCCAAAATGCCATTTGATTTAACCGCCTCCCATTTATCTATATCATTCATCGTCGTTTGTATCTTCTCATCTCTCTTCTGTCCAAGCAAACCGACTCCAGAAACCCATTGCAAAACCCTAGCCCTAAATCAACCCACTCCAAAGCTTAATCGGAAAAAATAGCATGCGATTCAACCCACAAAGCAACCCTCCATGTCGACTTCAGTGAAGATGACGATGCGTCACAGTATGTCGTCTCAAAAAGACCGTCGACCATAGCAGAGTGGAATGAAGCTGGCGCTTAAATTACTGGTGTTCTAGAGGACATTGCAGCTAGCCATTCTCATCCCTCAAGTCCAGCTCAACCCAAAAAAACCAGTGCAGCGAATAGATCTAGAGGGCAACACCGACAACACTGGCACCGACGCCATCTCTAGAGCGCTCCTGGATCTACAGAGAGGAGCTAAAGAGAAGCACATCGCAGCTCAAAAAAAGTGATTTTTATCACAAAATATATGTTTTTTATTGTATTATTGTGAATGATTCTGTTAAGTTGTGAAGGTTAGATTGTAGATGTCAAGGAAATGTACTAATTGTTAATGTTATGCATTAGTTGTTAAGGTTATTGATCTGTTGCTAAGATTACTTTTCAGTTGTGACATGTGGCATGTTAGTTGTTAAGGTTTAGGGTTACTTGTTAAGGTTATGAGTCGGTTGTGAAGGTTACTGTTTACATGAGGCTGTTAGTTGTGAAGATTACTGTTTACATGCGGCTGTTAGTTGTTGAGGTTACTATTTACATTCGGCTGTTAGTTGTGAAGGTTACTGTTTACATGCGGTTGTTAGTTATTGAGTTTACTGTTTACTTGTGGCTATTAGTTGTGGATGTTACAGTTAACTTGCGACATGTTAGTTGTTTGGGTTATGCGTTTATTGTTAAGGTTATTGATTTATTATGAGGATATGCATTGCTTGTGAAGCTTATGGATTTGTTGTTAAGTTTACAACTATTTTGTCAAGTTTATAGCATAATTGTTATTGTTATAGAATTTTTTCAAACTATTTATGTATTGTGGTTTTGCTTTGTAGACAAAAGACAAAGACCACATCTGAGTTGCGACCTACTTCAAGCTTCACTGCTTACTACGAGTTCATGCATACATGGTACAACATATAGGGCCAATGCACTGTGAGGCATACAAAGATAGTGTATTCAGACACTACATTCATTTTGGCCCTCCTGGTCTTGATCTTCCCACTTTTGAGCACATTCTGAGATAGTGGGACGATAAAAAGATAAAATTTATCTTCATTGATACAAAAACAGGAGAAGACTTTGAGTGCTCATTCAACCTTCAATGGGTAATGAGCCATACATGTTTCCCCAATGAGGGGGATCTTGTTGGCCCCAACCGAGACTGAAAAAATAGAATATGTTGAGTTTTTTCACCAAATCTGAGGATGACAGCAGTACAGCTCCTCCCCCAGCACCCACTAGACGCCATGTAGAGGATTTTCTAATAAAGCTTCAATCAATCGATCGTCAAGATGCGAAGGACTTTGTCTTGCTTTATATCCTTTATCAGCTGTGCATTATCTGGTGTTCAAGCATTATTCTTGGCATTCCTAGGCATTTATTCAAGTATGTTGACAGCATCGAACAGACGAATAACACTACTTGGGGGACTAATATATTCAGTGAGACATTTGATGTGATTGTGTCACGCCCCGCTTCCCAAAATACTAGGGAATCGGGACGCGAGCAAGCCCGCGACGTATGAAACTGAGAAGAGATAAGTGCTAGACCCCGTCTTCTCAATCTAATACGCTAAGCGTCAAGAAATACAAACGAAAAGGCCAGGTCCCCGATCACCAGTATTGAGAATATACATAAACTAACTCAGCAACCAAAAGATACATATCAAAACTCGAAATGATCAATCCAGACAATAATATTCGGCTTCAATACATGCCTCTTATACAACTATCGTGAATGAAATACTGGCAGAATATAAATACAATGACTCAGGCGGAAAAGGAAATGCTACGAAAATAAACTGAAGAGGAATAACTAAACTTCAAATGCTTCTTTTGGGGCTTCATCTACTAGGCACTCCTACTGAGAGGATGCTCTGGGGCTCGCTGTGCAGCCTGGTTCTTTCGCATCCTGAGTCTGAGCGTAAAAAACACGCAGAGAAAACAGGTGTACGTTCAGGTGAATGGGCCGGGCACAGGGCAAGGGGGACCGACCCCACAAAGAAATACGAACGACGGAAACCAAGCGGAAAACCGATACGAAACCGGAAATAACAAAAGGAACGTGCAACTGGTAATCTTAACAAAATGCCAAGCATGCAATGCCACATGATAATTCATAAGAATCGCGTAAATCATTCAGGTAAACAAAAACATGCAGCTAGCGATCCAAGAACAAGCATCCTAAGTACAGGGTTATACACTAGATGGAATTAAATACTTAAAAATCTACAACTCTGAAACGCTAGTAGCGTCGATGGGAAAGTAATCCAAACAAGGAAACCTTGCATGTATATACCATAATGTTTCAAATTTGTGATAATTAATATTGACCCCCCGCCGCAAGACCGATCTGTATGAAAAGAAACAACTAGGCCATGGCCTATCACAACTCAACGTGGTCCACTATCTCAGCAGGCAGAGTGCTAAGTCACATTATCGATTATCCTGGATAACAAATCCATTCACTAGTACCTCAGACTAGCGCGCCAAGTGGCGAAACGATTCACTAGTGGGTGCTGGAAATCAATACAACAATGGCAAATACTCCATCACCGGTCAGACCCACGCGCGCAGTGCGAAAGCGATTCAGCTGGTGCGAGCCTGGAAATAAACAATAAATATACCGATACACTGAAACCAAGAGACCTTACCGCATCCCAGCTGCCAAGTTAACAACTCATAAATGCTTCACGTCACTACGGGTCATGGCCATACTGCGCGGATTCTCATTATAACTCGGGTATATAATGCGAAGAATACTATGTAACGCAGTGTCATGATCATGAAGCAGGAAACGTAAACTAACTACTAATAAGCAGTGGGCAAGATGGAACTACAACTATGCAGCATAGAAATCTCACAATTTCCCAATCGTCATGATCAATGAACATTGATTCAATTCCAAAATAATCTTTTCGCGGGAATAAAAAAAAAAAAAATAGGATTTCCGCTTTTAAGAAACAATCCAATTTTCCGGAAAAAATCTTTTAAATTATTTACCATTATAATTATTCAGGGAAACTAACCCATTTTCCAAAATAAACTCTTTCAACTCATTTTATTATTATAATAATTCAATTAAAACCGTTTTTTCCCAGAATAATTCTTTATAATATTTCTCATAATAATAATTCTTAATTAATCTAGAAACATTGATTTAATTATTTGAAAATCCATTTTAAATATTGGTCGTCAACAGAGTCTCACCGCGTATAATGCCATATTAGCAACTGAATTTACACTTATAATTATAATTATTGAAATACAAAGAGAGGCGGGATCTTTGCCTACGAGGGCCGAGGCCTGACGACAAGCGGCGATGCAGCTGCGGGACGGATCTGGACGCGGTGCCGGGTCGTCGGAGGTAGTGACGGAAGGGCTTAACGAGCAGGAGGTGGTGAGGTCGAGTGGGCAGGGGCAGCGATGATTCAGGGAGAACCGGCGGCGTTCGGTGATGGGAGAGGCGTGAGGGGCTGTCGAGGAGGTGAAGAGAGGGTGGCCGGAGGACTGGAGTCGAGGGCGTTGTCGTCGGCGAGGGGAGGAGCTTGGCAGAGGTGGTCGAGCTTGCAGGGGAAGCGAGAGGTCGCAGAGCGGGTGGCATGGAGGCTGCAGGTGGAGGCGAGCTGCGTCGACCGACGAGAGCTCAGGTCAGGGGTGGACATGGCTGGGCGTGAGCTTCGAAGGAGGTGAGGATGAGCTCGGCTGTGCGCGGGCGACTGGCGGGGCTGCGGCGGTGTGGGTGGCCTGGTGCGGTGGTCGAAGGGGAGTGCTAGGCGGTGGTGTGGTGGCGAGTGAGCTAGGAGCGAGCTCGAAGAGCTGGGCGACAGGGGCAGCCGAACAGCCGGGGGAGCTGGTGTGTTTGGAGAGGCGGTCGAGCGGCGGAGCAGCGGAGGAGCTCGAGCGTGCGGTCATCAGCGGTGGACAAAGAGGAGGTGGTGCAGGGGCGAGGGGGATTGGGTTCAGCGAACTGGGTCGGCGGGCGGGGTTGGAAGGCTTCGTCGGGGGTTTGGGGTTCGTGGCTGAGGAGGATAACGGAGGAGAGGAGGTATTGAGCTGGTTTTGGGTGTAGTTGATGAAGGAGAGGGGAGCTGATTTTTGCGTGGGGTTTTCTTGGGTTTTTAAAGAGGAGGAGTGTGTGACGAAGGAGATCGATTATTGATGAGCTGGAGAGTGAGAAATGAGGAATGGGGAGGAAGAGAGATGAGACTTGAGAGTGATGGTGAGTGGAGAGTGGCTGAAGAGAGATGAGAGATTTGTTGATTAAAAATAAAGGAGAGTGAATTATATTGAGAGGAGTGTCAGAGGAGAGAGAGAGAGAGGTAGAGTTGATGTGGGATTGGAGAGAGTTAAATCGGCGAGAACATTGAATGAGTGAAGGATTGGCGGGATTAAGGGTGGTTGGGAGGACGATGGTTGAGAGCTGGGAAATAACACGAGCGGAAGGGATGTAATACAGAGTGAAGCACGCCGGTGAGAGGAAAAACCTAGGGAAAATACCCCTTTAAATACATTTAAAAATATCATAAAGATTGGTATTCCAAATAAATATTAAAATTTTATTCGGTCATAAAATAATAGTAAGCACTAATAATGATGATAATTTAGCGTATTTATTTAAACTATTTTACCAAAAACAATTAAATTTATAATTAGCAAAACTTATTACAATAACATAATACCCTGTATTTTTAACACTCATGAGAAAATTCTAGAGAAATTGCAAAATACAAATATCTTTAGAAAAAAATAATATTTAATATTTAAATACCAGAAAAATATTTAAACCTGTATTAGAAATTTACGGTCATTACATCCTACCCCCCTTAAAACAAATTCCATCCTCGGAATTAAAATAAGAACCCCAGGGACAGATATGGAATGATATCCATAAGCAGATGAGACAAGAAACAAGGAATAGTGGGAAGATCCGGAGTCTAAGAATGATAAGATTGGGACGAAAGGAAATCTATCAAGAATATAGAATAAGAACGGAAGAATAGTCTCACGGATGAAATATGATATGCGTCCAAATTATTCATTATATTCTCACTGGTGGTCACTCGGGACCGGGACCTGCATGGGCCACCAAAAAAACCTGTCACGCCCCGCTTCCCAAAATACTAGGGAATCGGGACGCGAGTAAGCCCGTGACGTATGAAACTGAGAAGAGATAAGTGCTAGACCCCGTCTTCTCAATCTAATACGCTAAGCGTCAAGAAATACAAACGAAGGCACAGGTCCCCGATCACAGTAATGAGAATATAATAAACAACTCAGAACCAAAAGATACATATCACAACTGAAATGATCATCCAGACATAATATTCGGGCCAAACATGCCCTTATACAAACTATCTGAATGAAATACTGGAGAATATAAAATACAATGATCAGGCGGAAAAGGAAATGCTACGAAAATAAACTGAAAGGAATAACTGAACTTCAACTCTTCTTCTGCTTCATCTACAAGGCACTCCTACTGAGAATCTTCTGGCTCCTGTTGAACCTGTTCTTCCTCTGAGTCTGACGTACACCAGAGAAAACAGGTGTACGTCAGGTGAATGGCGCATGGCAAGACCCGACCCCAAAAAGAAAATAGAACGAACGGAAACACAAGCAGAAAACGATACGAAAACCGAAATAACAAAAGAACGTGCAACTGGTAATCTAACAAAATCAACATGCAAT
>NC_033798.1:76779296-76781299 GCF_001876935.1 Asparagus officinalis | reverse complement strand
CACGAGTCTGAATTTGGAAAATTCGACTAGTTAATAATATTTACGTTTTACATATAGATACAATTTGAATATGAAAAAACTCAAAAGATAAAAGTTGTAGGTCTCTTCGGTAGATTTCTAATGCATCTTAAATCACCTCATTATGTGGTCAGGTATGAAAGTTTTAGCCAAAATATGCATGAAAACATGCACAAACCTGTTTCTGGGCTGTTAGTAGTCGACTACTACTCAGAGTAGTCGGCTAATCAGCTTAGTAGTCAACTACTCTGAGTAGTAGTCGACTATCTGGGCTATTTCCATTTTTTTCTTTCATATTTCGGGTTGGATTTGGTTTATATCCGAACACAGGTTGTTATAACTCTATAAATACATGTTTAAACCCTAATTTCAGAGATAAAATTCGTGAGAACCACAACCACCTTCCTCCTCAAACCCTAAAATCTAGTTTATGAATTTTGAGTAAGTTTGGAGGCGTTTATCTAGAGGAATGCGGAGTTTTAGCATCAGGGTTGAAGGGAGATCTTGCACACACGTGGTAGAGGGCTCCAGCAGCACCTAAGGTAAGATCATCTTCATCCTCTCCCGCACCCTTAATTTATTAGACGATTTAAAGTGATTAAATTTTTCATGTCTCCTCTAAATTTCATATGATTAAAAGATAGATTTTGATGATAGATCTGAGATCCATGTTAGATCTAATGTTTTTCCTTACTGTTTATATTAGAAATATGAACATGACATTAGGGTAATTATTAATTTCATTTGTAATTTGTAAATTAAGATTTTACCCATGTGCAAACCCTAGTTTATTAATTAAATGAGTTTCTTGTAACCTATCATGTAAAAACCTAGGTAGTAGTATCTAGGTTCTATAATCAAGATTAAAACGAATTATTCTCTCTTCATGTGTAGATCCTTTCATGTTTTTAATCATCATGTTGATTAGATATATAATTAATTGAAGAGATTAATTGATAAAGATGTCAACTTTAAATTGAACTAAGATAATTCTATGTTTTTGATCAAGTTAGTCTCTGTCTAATATTATAAATCATTTAAATCTGGTTTAATATTGCATAAATACATGTTTGATTTATTAAAGTCCTTTTTGTGCATGCATGTATTCAGTTGCATGCAGAGTAGTCGATGTTGGCCTTCTTGTTTTGATGATGTTTAACAAACAATTTATTACTAATGTTGTTTGTCTAGTGTTTGTGCATTCCTATGTTTTGTAGACAAACAACGTAGTTGGAGGTTGGATGGAATAGCGCTTCAACGACGATATCAAATGGAGGTTGGCGGAATTGTGGAATGAAGCTACATACAATTCAAGTTAAAGATCAAGTTCAATCTTCATCCGCAACGTGTACCAAGTTGAGCTACAATGAAGATCAAGATCAAGCTTGGGTAATTTAGTATAGGTTTATATTATGTGTGTTTAATACGTTAAGCTCAATATTTATACACACACATTTATTGGTTTCCTTGTATATATATGTAGTCACATATATATACAACAAAAGTTTTGGTTTTCATGTTTATAAATATGAGATTACATATTTCATATTTATTATTGTGATTTTGTTTATCTACTTAGATATGAAACAAATATATTTTCATATACATACTCCTATGTTTCATTCTCTAATGTATTTGTGAAAATATCTTATTCTTAGTTTATAGACTTAACAATATTCATATACATATTTTATTAAGTCTACATAATCATTGTGCAAAGTTTTAAAACATGGTTTAGCCTAAGTGTCAAAATTCATATGTTTGCATTTTCGTGTTTTGGACTATTTTGTAAAATGATGATATTTTTCATTTGGGAAGTCCTTTTTGAAAACCAGTCATTGTAACATGTTTATTATCATGTCTACAATCATTCTCCAAAGTTTTACATTTTTCTGAATTTATTTGATATTTTTAAACAGTGTTTTAAAATCAGATAAACAATTTTTCAGACCTGTCATATCTGTTTTCGGTCGACCGCACCGGTC
>NC_033798.1:76774324-76779278 GCF_001876935.1 Asparagus officinalis | reverse complement strand
TGGTTTTTTGGCTGAGTTGTGAGAGGGTATAAATACCCCATTGTCTTCAACTCTCAATTTATCTAAGAATGTTTTAAAGAGACTTTTAAAAACAAGTTTAATGAGTTTTGTTTAAGGGTTTAGTGTTTGTTTAAAAAGCTTTTAAGCATTTACAAGAGTTTGGTTTGTGGAGCAAATTTCACAAGAGCAAGTGGAGATCATCCTTGGTGTTTGAGCATTCATTCTTCTCCCTCTCTCTTGTCATCTATAGAGAAGTTTCCTTAAACTCAATTCTAGCATTTTATAAGTTTGTTCTTAATTTCATAAGCTAGATTTCATATTGAGTTTATATTGTTTTATCTCTTTGTTCACACACAACCTATTGAGCTTATTGTATTTACATTCATAGTATAATTTGGGGTTGTGGGTTTGTGACTAAGAGTTGTGCTTAATTGAGTTCTCACCTTGTTAGAGAGAACAATCATTTGTTATATTGTGCCTAATTGTGAGGATTCACTTGTAATACACTTGTACACCGAGAGAAGTGTGTGGTGAGAGACGGGGTCGAATCCAAGAGGAGTGGCGTCGGTTGACGTGCCTAGGGAGAGGTTGTAACCGAGCACATGAGGAGGAGGACACGGGCTAGGACCAACACTTAGTGTGTGAGGTGTGATTGCATAGTGATTGTATTGTGAGGTGTAAACGTTGTTCGGGTGAACGTAGAAAACCCGGTTGTGATAGTGGAGATCTCCTCGAGGTGAGGAGCGGAGACGTAGGTCGTAGGGACCGAACTCCATAATCATATTGTTTGTTTGTGATTGCATTGGCGCACTTCCTTTTATGTTCATATCTTATATCGCCTTTGTACATTGCTTGTTGATTATATTGCCCACTATCTAGTTTAGATTGTTTACCCTTGAGTTTATATATCCTTGCACATACATTGTCTATATCTCTTTGTTAGGATATATCTTATTGTTTATATATCCTTGCATATTTTTCTATCATATAGGATATATCACCTTGTGTATATTGCATATTCTTGCACATAACTCTTTGTATATCTATCTTGCAAGAATATATTTGTTAATTAGTTTAATTGGTATTTAATCGGATTAGATTAGCATAAGACCCTAATCACCCCCCCCTCTAGGGTCTAACAGTCGACTACTAAGCTGAGTAGTCGGCTACTTTGTCTCAAAATTCAGTACATAGAAACATTTCCTTAGTAGAGTAGTCGACTAATCATGTGTGTAGTCGACTACTCCTTACCTGATGCGTTTCACAATGTCTGTTTCATAGCAGAGTAGTCGACTAATTTGTTTAATAGTCGACTACTCACACTTAGTCGAATTTTCCAGGTTCTGGATGAACTCATAGTAGTCGACTAATAAGCAAAGTAGTTGACTACTAAGGCTGAAATTCTAAGTTATGTTTTGTATTTGTTTGAGATATGTTCACGGGGTTTGAGCTACACTTCTTTACATGTAAATTCACGAATACACAAGTAGAAAGACATTGCACACATCTGAGTATCCCAAAGGGGATTATGACAAGTGTTGGGTTATCTACATTTGAGTTAGAGATTGTTCATATACACGTTGGATGTCATTCATGAGCACAACTCAGTACTATATGGGATAGTGTGTCGACATACCAGACATACACAGTTTATACATGAAATAGAAATCGTTGATGAGCTCAGCTTAGTACTACATGAGGTAGTACGTCGATCTTCCATATGTACAGGCCATTGAGTCGGGTTTGGATACTTTGTATACCAGTCCGTCCGCACGAGGGTACGATGAGGTTTGTGAGCTATCTATTTGGCTACCTATATGGTAGGCCATCCCACACTCAGGCTATGTGCTGAGATCCCGATAAGACTAATGAGTCGTGTACACTATTTAGGAACACCTACATGATAGTCTGTTACACTTAGAACGTTGGTCGATAGCCTAAGAATTGGGCGGATGCCAGTTATGAATACGATTCATTATTGAACTATAAGACTGAGATACTTATTCTTGAAGTATACGGGATTATATATTGGTATCTATTTTATCTTTCCAGTGATAATGAAAGATAATATAAATACAATGTACTAATGTCTTTATTTCCTTTACTGCTTTCTTTACTTCTTAGTTGGGATTAATAATTAGTGATTCACAATTTGAGACATATGGTATATACATGAGAGTTTCCTTGTTTGGATTATTTTGCTCGACATACCAGTTTTGTGTTGTGAATTTTTAATAATTGATTTCATTTAGACTGTCTATTTTTTTTAGTTCGGTGTTAATACTTAGATATTTGCCATTTGAGATAATGGTATATACATGAGGGTTTTCTTATTTGGATTATTTCACTCGATGTACTACGTCTCGTGTTATAGGTTTCTAATTATTAATTCCACTTAGATACATGAAAAATAATCTAGGTAGACTATGCTTAATAGATAGAGTATCCACTCCATCTAGGAGCCCTTCCCATAGGGACGGATGGAGGTGATCTTACTGTAGCGCGCTTATGCTCTTTTTGTGGTTCTTTTTGTTGTTCTTCTTTTTTTTTCTAGGCGGTACAGAGGTACGGAGAGCCGCAGGATGACAGAGTTCTTGCATAGTCATCGTCATATGAGTCTTAGTAGAGGCTCTATAGTAGATTTTATATTTTATATTTTTATTCAGACATTAGTGTTTCATTTCCATATTATAAAGACAATGTGCCTTAGTATGATTTTTATTTGATTCATGATGAGACATTTATTTATTTCAGACAGTAGATGTATTTCTGTTAAGACATGATTTTTATTTATGAGATATCTCCTTCTTTATCATGTTTATTGTGTTTAGCTCCTTATTTTTCCTATTTGTACCTATACTTTTCTTTGATTCCACTAGAGGATACTACTGTGATTGGTGAAACATATTTATGCACAAGTATGGGTGCATGGCAGGTTTGACATCTCTAAGTTTATCTTGGATTGTAGCCTTGTATGAAACCAGGGGCGTCACAAGCTTCTTCTTTTGGAGGTAAGTTTTTACTGCTTTCGTCAATTCAGAAATTGATATTTTGATTATGTATCCTCATATGTCCTCCTTTGTGAGGTATTTGAGAAGAGCCGGTGTCCTCCTTTGCGGTGGTTGACGCTTAAAAGATGTGTTTTGGTTGGTCAAAACACGTCTCAAGGCAACAGAGGCGATTTACGCTGTCTCGCTATTTGTATGGCATGGTATATTGTTGCGTTGTTTAAACGATAATATACATTGTCCCTCAAATGCGAAACATTTGAAATCATCTTGCGAATTACAAGGCATTGACTTTATCTCATGAATTCACGAGATGAGTTTGACTCCTTGTTTTGCTTGGAAATACTCTATCTCATGAATTCACGAGATGTGTTCTTACCCCGTGTGGTGAGTGGTCGAAGTGGCATTTTTATGCCTCTTTTGACGAGACATCCATTATTGACGAGGCTCTTCAATTCAATAGAACTGGGCCCGCATAAATTTTAGGGCTTGTTAAGGAAGGGGATCATCGTACAATGCGATGTTTAATAACTAACACGCCTCTCACCAAAGATCCAACTACAACTGAGCCTTTGAGGAAGCCAAATTTCATGTTTGGTGACTCAGTCGAGGATCCAAGTATTCTTGATTGTGGCCCGGAACAATGGCTAAATGAATATGATGGTAGCCGCATGTTTCTCCCTCCAATTCCTCGTCACTACGCTTTAACACACTTGAATAACTTGGCGGTGGCCCGGGAGATAGCCTGGCATCTGACTGAAGACCAGGAGCGAGTTCATTGTGGGTTTATTACCCAAATAAAGACTTCGGGCTTGAGCGAGAGGAATTATGTTCGCGGGCTTCATCCGGCGTGCTGGGATAGGATGAAGTCCCACAGAATGAGCTGTCGACCAGGGCTAATACTGTATGGAATCACCTTATGAGGCTAGGATGGGAATTTCCTGTTAAAGGCTTCAGATGCTACAGTTGGGTTCACTCATCAACCGACAAGTAGTGGATGTGGATGAAAAGCTACGTCCTCAGTCGATGGGGGCATGGAATTGGTCGAGAGGGGATTATATCACGCCATCCGGGCCAACATGTATGGTCTCTCCATGAGTGTGAGTCACTTCTTCGCGATGTTGGAAATTTATAACCTGGATACCAATACATTCTTGACCCGGAATAGTGAATTTGGGTTGGCTTTGCACGAGATGATGAAGGTCTCGGCGCTGCCGATGGGTGATCTTCCTTACTAGGAGTACTTCCCCACCAACCGCTAATTAAACCGGATAAGCTCTGCCAAATACGATATGTTATGGGAGCTGACGTGTCACTATCGAACGGCTATGGCGAGTACAAATATTAAAGACAAAAAGAAGTCTCCCAGCTCAACTTGAAGCAATTTGCAGATTACTTATTCCAGCATCTTGAAGACCATTCAGGCGAAGACGTCTGCGCGCTAACTCCTCTAACCCCTTCTGAGATCAACAGGTTGATAGAGAAGATCGACACTCAATCTTTTACCACTCACAAGGCTGAGGGCAAATTTCCATGAGGAACCAAGTTTGAGACCTTATTATGGCATGCGTAGAGGCAGATCCTGTTGGCCTTCTTGTTTTGATGATGTTTAACAAACAATTTATTACTAATGTTGTTTGTCTAGTGTTTGTACATTCTTATATATTGTAGACAAACAACGTAGTTGGAGGATGGATGGAATAGAGCTTCAACGATCATATCCAAAGGAGGTTGGCGGAATGTCGGTGAAGCCTTGCTATTCAAAGTTCAAGATCCAAGTTCAAGCTTCATCCGCGAGATTACCAAGTAGAGCTTATTGAAGACCAATCAAGCTTGGGTAATTTAGTTTAGGATTTATATTATGTGTGTTATATACTCTAAGCTCAATTATCTATACACACACATTTATTGGTTTCTTCGTATATATATAGTTATATATATATATA
>NC_033798.1:76755637-76774031 GCF_001876935.1 Asparagus officinalis | reverse complement strand
CGGTCGACCGAGAGCTCCATCGGTCGACCGCACCGGTCGACCGGATAAGTGTTTGCTTGATTTCCTGTTTTCGACCTGGATAACGGTCGACCGAACTTTCCATCGGTCGACCGAATTTTTCCATCGGTCGACCGACGGAATTTTCGGTCGACCGACAATATAGCCGTTGCTTTTTAACGGCTCTTTCTCTGAGCTGTTTGCTGGGGTTTTTGGTCATTTCGTTTTGGGGTTTTTGGCTGAGCTTTGAGTGGGTATATATACCCCATTGCTGATGTCTTTTCAAGTGAACCAAGAGAGTTTTAAAACTAGTTTAAGAAAGTTTTAATCAAGGGTTTAAGTTTGTTTAAAGTGTGTTTATAAGCTTTTAAGCATTTGAGTGTTTTGAGTTTGTGAATTCAATTTCACAAGAGCAAGTGGAGATCATCCTTGGTGTTTGAGCATTCATTCTTCTCCCTCTCTCTTGTCATCTATAGAGAAGTTTCCTTAAACTCAATTCTAGCATTTTATAAGTTTTGTTCTTAATTTCATAAGCTAGATTTCATATTGAGTTTATATTGTTTTATCTCTTTGTTCACACACAACCTATTGAGCTTATTGTATTTACATTCATAGTATAATTGGGTTGTGGGATTGTGTAACTTAGAGAGTGAGCTTATAATTCGTTCTCATTCATTGTAGAGAACAAACACTTTGTATTGAGTCTAATTGTGAGGATTCACTTGTAATACACTTGTACACCGAGAGAAGTGTGTGGTGAGAGACGGGGTCGAATCCAAGAGGAGTGGCGTCGGTTGACGTGCCTAGGGAGAGGTTGTAACCGAGCACTTGAGGAGGAGGACACGGGCTAGGACCAACACTTAGTGTGTGAGGTGTGATTGCATAGTGATTGTATTGTGAGGTGTAAACGTTGTTCGGGTGAACGTAGAAAACCCGGTTGTGATAGTGGAGATCTCCTCGAGGTGAGGAGCGGAGACGTAGGTCGTGGGGACCGAACTCCGTAATCATATTGTTTGTTTGTGATTGCATTGGCGCACTTAATTTTATGTTCTTATCTTATATCGCCTTTGTATATTGCTTGTTGATTATATTGCCCACTATCTTGTTTATGTTTATATCACCCTTAGTTTCATATCCTTGCATATAACTCATAATATACCTCATTGCTAGGATATATCCCTTGTTCATATTACTTATCCTAGCTTACATATCTTGTTGTATTTCATACTTGCTAGGATAACTTGTTAATTAGTTTTAATTGGTATTTAATCGGATTAGATTAGCATAAGACCCTAATCACCCCCCCTCTAGGGTCTAACAGATCCAACCGACGACTCTCCTGGCGAGCTATTTAGCCATTTGGCTAAAGAAGTGTGTGGTGCCACACCAACCATCTGATACACTACCAATCGAAGTCCTATTCCCGACCATCGAGCTTGCAATTAGACACAGGCTCTCTCTACTCTCGACCATGGCTGCTAATATCCATAGTGGACTTCGACACTTGGTTCCCGGATTTACACAAGAGGGAAGCTAGTCTTCAAGCGAGATCCCTACCACCAAGATCGAGTTTCCCTATACATACCTAATGGCTTAGTTAGTTCTCCACCGCCCCGACCTGATGACGACACCCGTCGTTGCGGACCCGAACATCCCCTTGCTGCAAATATTAGAAGATTACAAGTAGGAGGCTCACCAGTGGCACGGGGTGAAGCGACAATTTTAGGTTCACAAATGCTGGGAATTCTTCAAGTGCTTCCCTGAATTCTCGGCTGTTACGACACATGGTTGGTTGATGATGAAGCGCTAGGGACGAGTCGAACTGTTCTCGATGTAGGCTGCTTTCGTTGGTTGGTGAACATCCAACTCGGCTACCTTCTCTTCCATGTGAAGAACAACTACAAGATCGAGCTTTACCTTCCTTGTCGGTTCGTCCGGCAGTTTGGTTACGACCAACTATATGTCAGGAACCCGAACAAGCTGTTGAACGTTCATGGAGGCCTTATTGATGGGGCTCGTGCGTAGTTCTGGAGTATAGCGGGCTGCACCGGTGCTAGATTTAGCCTTCTTGCTGTAGAAACTTAGTGACAAATGCCATTCCTCTGTTGTAAGTGGGTCATAGTTGCCAACGCCTCCACAAAGAAAAAGGGCATCTCAGAGTTGGAAGCGGAAGTGGCAGCCAAANGGGGGGAGTAGCCTGTTGGACCCTCCGGCAAAGGCAAACAAGTTATTGAGGAAGACGAGGAAATTATTTCATCTAATGAGGACGATACTTTAGAGGAGGGTGCAGTTGGAGGAGAAGGCACAGAGGCTGGGGGTGATGAAGTGGAAGAAGTGACAGGTCTGCTAGCCTCTTTTCTAAAGGGGGTGCGAGTTCACCGATTGCTCGTCAGACTCGTCAATCTGAGTAGCCCAAGACTCCGATGGCTCCAAAGAAGACAAGGCATAAGGTCATGTTCACTCATCCCCACAAGTTGATAGTTGTTCTTCCAGTTGGAGTTGAAGAGGAAGAAGAAGAAGGAGGAGAAGAAGGAACTAGCCTCATCCATCGAAACAAATCCATGCCTTCAACTCAGGTTTCTCTAAGGGTCGAGTTGCGCACCAAGTTTTGACAGGAAAAAACTGTAGCTTCTGAGGAGGCTCGCCCTGTAAAGCGAAAGAAGGTGGTGCATAAGCCACGAGCTGAGTTGCTGGCATTTGTGGGGGAGCCACTCGATGATGTTTCGGTAGAAGGTAACATCTCACTCGCGTGTCACTTTTCATATTTCGTCTTTGAATTCACTGAATATATATCATCATTGTTGGTTTACAAGGGGACTTGAAGAGGGTGAGGTTCCATATGAGCCTGCTTCTCCTGGCTTTAGTCACTCTGAACGATTAGGCTTTACTCAACAAATGCGTGAAGCTATTAGTGAGGAGCCTCTAAGCATCGAAGCTGGTGTGGATATCAGGGCTCAACCCAACCCAGCTACTGAAACCACCGCAAGAACTCTTAGCCTAGGTATACCTAACACAAATAATAACTCATTCAGGTAGTAGTTGAGAGAATTGAACGATTCAGAATCTATGCCTCCTTTAATCATTATGCGCTTCATGCATTTTTAGAGAAATTGAAGGAGGCAGGACCAAGTGTTGAGGCCACGGAACCTGCTGTAGCCGATGGAGGTAAATCTAATTTCAACTTATCATGAATTTCAGCTTTCCCTTCTTGTGCTTAAAGTTAGTTTAACTTTGTAGATATCACGATGGAAGGATCAACTGAGGAAGAAGCTTTCCATGATGTCAATATCAGGGAGTTCCCGAACATGCCCTCAATCAAATGACGGGTTTCTCCGAAGCTGATCATAGATTGCTAGTTGATATGCTATCGGAGCAAGCTCACTGTGAAGCCGCAACACTGACCATTGAGGTTGGTTTATTTGTAGGTACGAATTTTACCTTGACATTGCCATTATTCATTTGTTAACTCTCAACTAACCACAGGAGAGTTCTGATTATAGGACCAGCCATTGGAGCTGATGCAGCAACAATTTTAGGGGTTTTAAACCAACCCAAGGACCTGGGTATTTCGGGTTTAGAGAGAGTCATTATTGAAGCTCAACCATCCACCTCACAGCTTGAAGTTGGCATCCTTTCAGATTCAATGTTATGTAAGCCACGTCCAGAATTAAGGCTAGTCCTGTTGCTCCGGTCACGAGAACAACTAGTGAGGCTGGTACGTCCACGAATGTTTTATCTGCACCAATTCTAGCAACTCATGAGGCTAGGTCAGCGGGGCTAAGGGTAGAGCACCATGCTGAAGGATCCTCTGTTGGTGTCAGTAAGTTCTATTCTATGATTGTTTTAAGATTCTGAATATTGACCGTGCTCTTTGGAATACTTATTTCCTCTTCTTTCCTTACAGAGCTTTCGTCGTCTCTATACGACTCCATCAAAGCATTAATGTCGGATGAAGATATGGATAGAGCCATAGTTTGCATAAAACTTTGCAATTCGCTTCCTTTATGAGTGCAATGATCGACAAAATCCTTCATAAAGGGTTTTCCTTCGACCAATTCAGGCGATCTCTTAATTGTCAAGTGACAGGGATTATCAAAGAAGGATATCCAGACTTGGCTGATTCCATCATAGTTGATTTGGCTATTTTAGAGCATGAGCTTCAAAAGTTGAGGGAGCTTCAGGCTGCAGGTGCTTCCTCATAAGTGGCTGCTCAGATGGAATCCCGGTTGAAGGATGTAGGCATCAAAAATTACCTATAGATTACTGCACATAGCTCAAGATAAAGAGAAGACGATAAACATCATCATCTGAGTCAAAGAGGATCACCCGATACAAGGAATGCATAGAAATACAAAATGACGGGGAAGCGTGCAATTTTTGAGGTCAAGAAAGTGGCTATGAAACTATAATATTGCTCATAGTTTCTAAGATAGGGAATGTGTCTCAGAAACTATGAGACAACCCACAGTTTTCGAGACATAAAAACTATCTCAAAAACTATGAGGGAGTTCACACGTCTGTTGACGATTTTTTAGGTTTTGTACAGTCCACGTGGCTTCATAACTGCTGGGGATCGTGTGTGAATGTGGGAGGACCTTTACAAATAAAAAGCATGCTCATAACTACAGAAATAATGGCACTTAAATGTGGGAAGTCTGTTACAAAACGGACTGGCTAAACTCCTTCTTCCGAGACACAAAACATGTCTCAGAAATAGAGGATGTCAGTTAGGATTTGTTTTGCATTTCTACCTTTAGTTACTGCTTCGAAGGAGTATAAATGCTTCCCTATCACCCATATGCATAAGGGCTAAGGTAGAGAGAGTAGTGTTGACCCTATAGTTTTGATGATGATTTGACAAACAATTTATTACTAATACGTTTTTCCAGTATTTTGTGTTTATGTTCTCTTTTCAGGTATTTCAACACAGCGTTAAAGATTCAAGTTCATCTGCGTGGGTTTTCTTAGGTATATGATCAGTTTTCTTACATATATAGTATGATTATATCTAAGCTCAACATATATACACTTAACACGATCTTTGACATTTTCTATCATATCGATGATTTTTCTTTAAACGTTGTTAAAATATCTTTATCTCTTGTTTACAGCTCTCTCATACTTTATTATGTACATATAATATATGCACAATATATATATGAATATTTACAAGTCCAATATCAAACTTTCACTTTCATAAAAATACAGGTTTTCTAATCATTTTTCAAAAACAAGTAGTTTTCACAAACGAAATTCGTTTTTCCAAAAATTCCTTTTCAAACATGTTCATTTCATCATTTATAAACTTTCCCCAAAGTTTCACTATTTTTGGATATGAATTGATATTTTTAACGAATTCTCAAAACTGACCCAAAACCTGTCATTTTTCACATATCAGATTTCGGTCGACCGATACGGTCGACCGACGGTAGTCTGTTTTCTGAGAATTTCTTTGAGTATATTCCGGTCGACCGGAATTTCCGTCGGTCGACCGAAATATCCATTCGGTCGACCGAAATTCACGTCGGTCGACCGCCTGCTTCAAAACATGTTTTCTCTGGGTTTTTGAACTAATCGGTCGACCGTACCGGTCGACCGAAGAGCTGACAAACTGAGCCTAACGGCTAGTTTTTCAAATGGGCTTTTTGGTCTTTTTCTTATTTTTAGCTGTTGCAATGGGGTGCTATATATACCCCATTGCTGCTCTTCTTGTTTTACAAAAGATTAAGTGCGTTTAAGAGCTGTTTAAAGTTGGTTTCGTTAATCAGTTTTCAAGAGAAGTTTTTCTACAACAAGAAGAGGCTTTCAAATCTTATTGAGATCATCATTTCCTCAGCTCTTTTTATTCATTGAGAAGTTTTCTAAACCCATTTTTATATAGCTTGTTATTTCACTTTCAATTGATTAAGCTATATTCATTGAGTTATATTTATTGAGTTTCATTCACTATTATCACACACACTTATTGAGCTTTATATTCTCATATTATATTGTGGGTTGTGGTGTGGGATTTAGTGAGTGTGAGCTTCATTGTGTTCTCACTTGTTAATTGAGAACAAATCATTGTATTTAACTTTTATTTGTGAGAATCACTTGTAATACACTTGTACACCGAGAGAAGTGTGAGGAGAGAGAGACAGGGTCAAATCCAATAGGAGTGGCGTCGATTGACGAACCTAGGGAGAGGTTGTAATCGAGCACTTGAGGAGGAGGACACGGGCTAGATTCCTACACTTAGTGTGTAAAGTGTGATTATTGAGTGACTGTGTAGTGTGAGAGTTTTCGGTGAACTTGTAAACCGAGTGTGTAGAAGTTCCGGCTTCCAAACCGGATTGTGATAGTGGATATCTCCTCGAGGTGAGGAGCGGGGACGTAGGTCGTGGGGACCGAACCTCGTAAACATATCGTGTGTTTGTGTTTTGCTTGTCTCACATTTTATTTGTGCATACTCTTATTACTCTTATTATTCTTATTGTTCTTATTGTTCATATCTATCTCTTGTAAGAACATATTGATCAACATAATTTTAATTGCTATTAATTGGGATTAGATTAGCATAAGACCCTAATCACCCCCCCTCTAGGGTCTAACAATTGGTATCAGAGCTTGGTGCTCTTTGATTTAAGGACTAACCGCCTTGAGTTAAAGATCCAAGTTATTGTATTAGTGCTAATCTAATTTTGATTAATTGTGCTTCTTGCATTTCATCTCTATGGATATGAATGATTCATCTTGCTTAGGATATGCTATTAATATTGCTCCTCGTTTGGATATTTTTCCTTATGCTCAATGGCGTATTAGATTCAAACTTTTTGTTCAATCTAATCAATTTGATTTATGGGAAATTATTGAGGATGGCTATGTTGTTCCTATTTTGGAAAAATCCAAATGGTGTGATAATGACAAAAGAATGTTTAACATGAATAAGCTTTTGTTAGAATTTTTGATTAGCGCTTTTCACTCATCATTTTCTAACAAACTTGCTAATTTTGATAGTGCTTACGCTTTATGGAAACTTATTGAAGCACATGAAGGTAAATTGGAGGCTATTCAACAAGCGTTGGAAAATCTCGCTTTGAGTTCCAAGAAAGCCTCATCCCCATGTACGATACCACTAGGTGATAACCCTAGTGAGGTATGCGATAACAATGATATTCTTACTTTTGATGAACTTGCTCTTGAATTTGAAAAATTACACAATTGCTATATTGATGTAAAAAGTAAGTATGTTAATATAAAATCTATTCATGAAACACTAGCTACTAAGTTTAATTTTATTGCAAATGAAAATATAATTCTTAAAGAATGCAATGAAAATTTAAAAATTGAAAATGCTAGTTTGCTTCATGAAAAACGTGATGCTATGTTAGAAGTAGATAAGTTAAAATCTATGATGAGTAATCTTGTTTATCCTACTTCTAGTAGCAATACTTGTATGCACAATGATGAGTTGAATCAAATGAGAAAAAGAATATCTACCTTAGATTCAACACTAAACACTTGTATTGCTAATAATAAAAAGCTTATGGACGTATGTGCAAAGTTCAATGTCAATTCTTCTAAGAAACCTATTCACTATGCACATATGTATGACAAAATTCACAAATGTTCTACTTGCGGTCTTAAAGGCCACTTAGCTCAATTTTGTCATAATGCACCAAAAATTGACAAGCTTACACATGATTGTGCATCCCATCAAGCTTCATCATCACATACTCATGTACACACACATAGTGAAAATCATAAACATGCTTATGTGTACAAATGTGATTATTGTGGTCGTGTTGGTCACTTGGCCATGTTTTGTTACGATTTGAAAAGAAATTATCGTTTGCAAAATAATTACAAAGGAAAATCTATTTTTGCAAATGAACCACGTGCATTCTATTTCGGTCAACGTAAACCATTTAAACCTCTACATTGCACAAATTGCAATCGTATGGGTCACGTTTACAATTTTTGCTTTGATCGTATCGGTGCACAAAATGCGCCCAAACGGGTTCATAACCCTAGGGCCTTGGACTTAAATGCTAGGGGTCATGTCCCATGTTCTAGTGGTACCAAAATGATTTGGGTACCAAAAGGACTTATATAGTATTCTTTTAATGATTTATTTTTGTTTTGTTTTTTTTTTTTGAAAAATTTCTTTTGGCGTTGAATGATAAATTATATCCTTTATGTCAAATAAAATATTTACATGTTTTTAATAGACAAAACTACTTATATATAACATATAAGACCTTTAGTATTTTATAAAACATGTTTCCAAAAGGGTTTACAGTGAAAAATATCTCAAAAACTATTTTTCCTTATTTTTGCAATCTTACCTTTTTCGGTCGACCGACCCGGTCGACCGACGGTTATCTGTAAGTTTTCCGGTCGACCGGAATTTCCGTCGGTCGACCGAATTTAAATTCCTACAGCAGAAAATTTTTTGATTATGGGTTTCGGTTTTATTTTTTGGGTATCTGTTTAGACCCGAACCCTTCATCACCCTTGATCTATACACCACTCAATCTCCACCGCTGCTTCCTCTCTCAAAATACCCGATCCCTCTTCTTCCTCCCATTCTGAAATCGCAACCTAGGGTTTCAATTTTCGGTCGCCCGTTTTTGGTTTTGGCATCAGTCGTTTTCTACCAAGTGCTTGCTAGGTAATAATCTCCCACTTGTCCACTTAATTCCATTTCATTACTCTAGTACTTGCTCTTCTTTTCTAGGGTTTATATTTTAGGGAAATTTGTTAATTTTTTGTTTGTATTTACAGGATATTGATAAATTTCCTCTATCTTATCTAAGCCCTAACTTATCATGCCTCCCAAGCCCCCTAAAAAGAGGTCTAAACCCGAATCCAGTTCCTCATCTGTAAAAGCCTCACATTATGAGGATTATCTGTTATTTAAATCTCTTATTAGGAAATATAGAGAACTGTGTAAACTGAAAATTCTCCCAACTAGGTATATCAAGTATCCTGAACTGGCCATCTATAAAACTCAGTCTATTCTTCATAATGTTGGGTTGGATAAATTGTTTGATGAAAGTCTTAAAGTTCCTTATTATCCTTTCTTAGTTTATCTGTTTTATGCTAACATGTCCACATCATCCTCTGCTGATGGCAGCTTGACCATTTCCTCTTCTGTTAAAAATGTGGCAATAGCTTTTACTGCCAACGAACTTGCGGGGATTCTTCAAATCCCAACAAGTGACGTTGAACTTAGGTCTATTGAGCTTAGTGATCCTTCAGTCAATCATCAAATGTTTTCACCTGGATGCTCATATCCTATGAACAATAATTCCCTTAATCCCATTGCCAAACTAATTGCTAGAATTATTGCTCATAATTTGATTCCCAAGACTGGGAGTTTTGATCACTTCGCCTCTGACAAGATTAATGCTGTTTATGCCATCTTTGCTGAAATCAAAGTTGATTGGGCTACCATCTTTATAAATAACATGGCATCTAAACACACCAAGTTTCTACCATTTGGTTCCTTTTTCACTCTCATTTTTCAACATTTCAATGTTGACCTTACAAATGAACCTAAGGTTGAATCCACAAGAGATTTCTTTGATAAAGTTTCCCTTTCCAGAATGCATATATCTCTTGACTCCACACCATCTTCTCACTCCCGTTCTAGAGCCTCGACCTCTTCCACTTCTTCCACTTCTGAGATTTGTGACCGTCTTGATCGTCTTGAGACTCGTGTCACATCTATTCAGAAGGACGTTAGGACTATTCTTTCATACCAGCGTCAGTCTCTCGGGATCCCTTCTAATTCTGAGTCTGATTCTGGTGAGGATTCTGCTGATGACTCAGATGGTGATGGTGATGGTGGTGGTGATGGTGACGGTGATGGTGATGATGGTGGAGATGGTGATGGTGATGATGTTGGAGGAGGTGATGACTGATTGAGTCTCTTCCTGTGATGTTTTTATGCTTTCTTCTGGGTTGTAAAAACTTGATAACTCTGTTTTTATTTGAGTGTATAACTCTATGATGCTTTGGTGCTTTGTGGAACAACTATGTATGGTTTTGTGTGACGTTTTATGTATGACTTGCTATCTCGTGGACAAACCTATATTTTTCTGCATAAATATGTTGCTTTTAATGTCTATATGATGTTATTTGTGAATCATCATGTTCAGTTTAATTCTTTTATGAATCACTGCATTGTAGAAACAACACTCATGTTTTGGTATGCAGCAAATAGTTGCTTATCATAAGTTGCCTATGTTTAAGTTTTGTTTCTTATGTATCAATGCGTGGTTTATCATTTTTGTAATGCCTAAATGATGATTTGTAAATTGCTGATGTCAGTGTATCATTTTGTGATCAATGCATGGTTAAGACAATACCCATGTTTTGTTTCTTGCATATTTTTTCTTATGCATAAGTTTGATGGATAGTTGTCAGTTTAGCTCCTGTATATATGCTCTATTGATGTCATCCAGTCTATTTGACAGGGGGAGTTTTTGACATAAATTTCTTTACTTCTATTATCTATGCTTATATGCAGGGGGAGCATTGCTCCTATCTTTCATTTTTCCCTCTTTTTGATGTTGTCAAAGGGGGAGAAAACTACCACATATATAGCTTACAAATTAATTCTGTTATATATGATCATGTGTGTTTTATATATATGGTCATGTATGATTTATTCTTGTTTTGGGTTATATGTGGATTATCAGTGTATACTTTACATTCATGTATAAATTGTTTGCCATCATCAAAAAGGGGGAGATTGTTGACCCTATAGTTTTGATGATGATTTGACAAACAATTTATTACTAATAAGTTTTATATATACACTTAACACGATCTTTGACATTTTCTATCATATAGATGATTTTTCTTTAAACGTTGTTAAAATATCTTTATCTCTTGTTTACAGCTCTCTCATACTTTATTATATACATATAATATATGCACAATATATATATGAATATTTACAAGTCCTATATCAAACTTTCACTTTCATAAAAATACAGGTTTTCTAATCATTTTTCAAAAACAGGTAGTTTTCACAAACGAAATTCGTTTTTCCAAAAATTCCTTTTCAAACATGTTCATTTCATCATTTATAAACTTTCCCCAAAGTTTCACTATTTTTGGATATGAATTGATATTTTTAACGAATTCTCAAAACTGACCCAAAACCTGTCATTTTTCACATATCAGATTTCGGTCGACCGATACGGTCGACCGACGGCTGTCTGGTTTCTTAGAAACTTTCTAATGTTTTTCCGGTCGACCGGAATTTACGTCGGTCGACCGAAATTTCCATTCGGTCGACCGAAATTTGCGTCGGTCGACCGCCAGCTTCAAAACATGTTTTCTCACGTTTTTTGAACTAATCGGTCGACCGTACCGGTCGACCGACGCATTGACAAATGAGCCTAACGGCTAGTTTTTTCAAAATGGTTTTTTGGTCTTTTTCTTATTTTTAGCTGTTGCAATGGGGTGCTATATATACCCCATTGCTGCTCTTCTTCTCTATGCATCAAGAAATCCAAGTTTGCTATTTAACAAGTTGTTAATCTCGTTTAAGAGCTGTTTAAGAGTTGGTTTCGTTAATCAGTTTTCAAGAGAAGTTTTTCTACAACAAGAAGAGGCTTTCAAATCTTATTGAGATCATCATTTCCTCAGCTCTTCTTATTCATTGAGAAGTTTTCTAAACCCATTTTTATATAGCTTGTTATTTCACTTTCAATTGATTAAGCTATATTCATTGAGTTATATTTATTGAGTTTCATTCACTATTATCACACACACTTATTGAGCTTTATATTCTCATATTATATTGTGGGTTGTGGTGTGGGATTTAGTGAGTGTGAGCTTCATTGTGTTCTCACTTGTTAATTGAGAACAAATCATTGTATTTAACTTTTATTTGTGAGAATCACTTGTAATACACTTGTACACCGAGAGAAGTGTGAGGAGAGAGAGACGGGGTCAAATCCAATAGGAGTGGCGTCGATTGACGAACCTAGGGAGAGGTTGTAATCGAGCACTTGAGGAGGAGGACACGGGCTAGATTCCTACACTTAGTGTGTAAAGTGTGATTATTGAGTGACTGTGTAGTGTGAGAGTTTTCGGTGAACTTGTAAACCGAGTGTGTAGAAGTTCCGGCTTCCAAACCGGATTGTGATAGTGGATATCTCCTCGAGGTGAGGAGCGGAGACGTAGGTCGTGGGGACCGAACCTCGTAAACATATCGCGTGTTTGTGTTTTGCTTGTCTCACATTTTATTTGTGCATATTCTTATTACTCTTATTATTCTTATTGTTCTTATTGTTCATATCTATCTCTTGTAAGAACATATTGATCAACATAATTTTAATTGCTATTAATTGGGATTAGATTAGCATAAGACCCTAATCACCCCCCCTCTAGGGTCTAACAAGTAGAGACTTGAGAAATTTGGTGAATTTTGAGCAAGAGAGAAAGAGTCTTCATCAATTTTAAGCACTTCCAAGATCTTTCAGTGTTTCCTCGAGATCTAAGCTTTGACTTGATCTTGAGAAGAGTGTTTTATCTTATCTTGTTGAGATATCCACTTCTATCCTTGTTTTTAAAATGAAACATTGACCTTAAACCTTCTTCGGATCAATCTGGATCTGTGATTCGGTCGTCCACGGGCTAATGCTCCTCCAGCACTGGCAAAGATTCCATACAACCAGCAGGTGATAAACGTCTTCTGCGTGTGTTTCTAAAGAGTTGTATTTTTCTTATTTTCCTTGTGTAAAGAAAGTTTTATAAAAAGACTAATTTTACTTTGAATCTTTAATCAATAAATGTATAATAGATTCAGCAATGAAAATAATTTTCGACACAACATGCTAGCGACCACAGTGAGAGCTAATGGTCTTACTGTCGAGACCATCGTGTCGCAACCGATCAAGATTCCGATTGAGTCTATGGTCGAGTATGTGTTTGACCAAGCAAAGTTCGAGGAATATATCTCCTCATCCTCCTCAAGATCTTCCTCGTTTCGCAAATACAGAAATATTTCGTCAGTGAAGAAGGTGTTTCAATCGTCAATGAAGGCTACTAGTGATGACTCTCACCCAATCGTTGTTGAGGTTTCCCCTCGCAATGATGCTTTAGTTATTAACAATGCTGGAACCTCAGCTCACAATGACTCTTCTCTAGTTAAGGAGTTGTTGAATGAAAATTCGTTGACTCTGATGAAGTGGGCTCGTCAGAGACAACGCCAGCGTCACGCTCGTCAGCTAGATAAGGCTATGAAACAAATCAACAAAGTTCGCTACTATACAGATCTAGAGTCAAAGGGGCATCGAGTGATCCAGTTGCCTCAAAGATAAACCACCAATATTTTTGCTAAGCCATCAGCTGAGGAATAGGTCCAAGTCAAAAGAACATGCTCAACTCTCAAGCAACGCATCCAAAAGAATCGTGCAAACACCGCTCATGCATGTGTCCTTGTGCAGAAGACACAAGAAATGAAGAGGGAAATGGTGGCCAAAGAACCACCAAAAGCGCACAAAGTCTGGATTCCAAAATATGAAACTGCACAAAAATGAGACTCGGAGGCTATTCCCTTCAACCGAGACACTAACAAGTGTCTCGGCCAAAGGGACCTTGTCCAAGACACTAACCAGTGTCTCAGCCAAAGGCAAGCATCCACGGTTGCTTCATCGACTCTGTCAATGTCCGTTCCTCATCTGTTTACTCTAATTATATCTGCTACACCATCAGTGAAGTCTTGGGTTAGCCCTAACATGTCAAACTTTAAAATCACGATGGCGGATCACCTTGATTCTTTGTACGAAGATCGAAGCAAAGCTCCAGTCAAAGAACGCTTGGGTCCGGTGAACAAATCCCAAGTGACTCTACAGACTAGGAGTCTTACGCATCCTCACACAAAGTCAAAACAATCCCAATTTGGGAAAACTCCAATTTTCACTCGCTTGGGGGTTCGTATTGAAATTCAGGAGCCTATTAAGACTCCACACTCGCAAGAGGGTGGTTCTAAACGTGTGACTCCTAACGTGATCTTAGATCACTCAAAGGCAACAACAAGTCATCTTGAGAATGTCAACAAGGCCTAACCACACCAACAGTCGATAGGTTGCTCCGGTCATCATACCGATGAGTTATACTATCAGACTGGGGGTGTGAATAAGTCTTGAAAGAGAACTATTCGAGAAATGAGCCCTCATTGCTCATGTGAAAGGCTCATCAGAGCAGTATTGTCTGAATGTAGCTGCTCTAGAGTCACCTCACCAAGGGTTTCTGTATTTTAGAGACTTTCCACCAAAGCATCAAAGCCCAAGCCAAGGCGTATCCACAAGAAAAGATCAGCCATTCAATATGATGAACTCCTAGAAGTTGTTAGCCTCTTTGTTTTGACGATATTTAACAAATAATTTACCACTAATGTTATTTGTCTAGTGTTTGTATATTTCTATTTATTGTAGACAAACAACGAGTTGAAGGATGGATGGAATTACGCATTCACGATCATATCTAATGGAGGTTGGCGGAATTGTGGAGTGAAGTCTATGCAATTCAAATTGAAGATCCAAGTTCTAGCTTCATTGGCGGAATTGTGGAGTGAAGTCTATGCAATTCAAATTGAAGATCCAAGTTCTAGCTTCATCCGCAAGTATACCAAGTTGAGCTACATCGAAATTCAAATTGAAGATCCAAGTTCTAGCTTCATCCGCAAGTATACCAAGTTGAGCTACATCGAAGATCTACCAAGCTTGGGTATATTTAGTTTAGATTTTATATTATATGTGTTAGTACTTTAAACTCAATCATATATACACACACATATTTGGTTTTTATATATATAATTATATATATACACAAGTTTTGGTTATGGATTTAACAATCATTGTATACTGTAACGCCCCGCTCCGGAATCCCGGAGTCGGTACGTTATTAGATCTGATGGACTGGCCTCACAAATCACCACATGCCTTTTCAGCATGTTTTGTCCTCACTCACGCGCTCCCTGAAAAACTTCCCAGGGGGTCACCCATCCTAGAATTTCTCCAGGCCAAGTACGCTTAACTTTGGAGTTTCTAAGAGTTGGGTTCCCGAAAAGAAGATGCATCTTGATGGTATGAGTATTCCAATCAAATCTATCAATACTAATCACATCACCCTCTCAAGGGTTGGGGTATTACATACTCCCCTACTTAAACTCACAACGTCCTCGTTGTGCCAAATCATATCATCCAAGACCGTACCATCCGTGTGAGATTCTAGAGGTGGCTCCTACAGCCTCAAGAGGTGGCTCACGCCCTCTCGACGTAGCACTTTGCGCCGCATAGCACTTAGCTCTCATAATTCTGGTTGGCTTTGCTCTGATACCATTTGCAACGCCCCGCCCCGGAATCCCGGAGTCGGTACGCTATTAGATCTTGATGGACTAGCCTCACAAACCACCAAAATGCATCTTCTTTTCAGAAACCCAACTCTTAGAAACTCCAAAGTTAAGCATACTTGGCTTGGAGAAATTCTAGGATGGGTGATCCCCTGGAAAGTTTTCCAGGGAGCGCATGAGTGAGGACAAAACATTCTGAAAAGACATATGGTGGTTTGTGAGGCCAGTCCATCAAGATCTAATAGCGTACCGACTTCGGGATTCCGGGGCGAGGCGTTACATATACATATTTTATTAAGTCTATAAAATCATTTCATAGGGTTTCAAAACATTGTTTATGTCAAAACATCAAATTTCATGTATATCATATTTTTATGTTTTGGACACACTTGCAAAATACATGAGTTTTCACAAATAGGAAACTCAATTTGAGAAATTCTTTTTTTAACATGTTCAATTTCATGTTTATAAATGTTTCCCAAAGTTTTATCAATTTTGGAATTAATTTGTTATGTTTATTTAAATTTACAAAACCAAGTTTTTAATAAGCTCATGTTCGTGCACATGTTCGTGCATGTTTTTGCAAAACTGATGCGTTTTCACAATTGGAAAATGTAATTTGAAAATTTTCTTCATTTACATGTTTATCATCATATATACAAATATTTTCCTAAGTTTTACTAATTTTGGAGTTGTTTTGTTATTTTCAATTGAATTTACAAAACCGAGTTTTCTGTAGTTTTTTTCAGAAACTATATATCTGTGTTCAAATATTTTTTCTCTCAACAGAGAAGTGATATTTTAGAAATTATTTCTTTAACATGTTTATCTAAATGTTTAGAACATTCTCTCAAAATTTCATGATTTATAGAGTTGATTTACTATTTTTAATTGATTTTACAAAGTCAGATACACAAAATTGCAGAATCTGTCAAAATCAGAAACTGTCCATGAACAGTGCGGTCGACCGCTACAGTCGACCGTGCTATAGTGCGGTCGACCGCCACGGTCGACCGTCTGTAGTCTAGAGAGCAGTTTTGTATTTTTATTTCTCGTGGTCGACCGCCAAAGTTATCGTTGCACAGTAATAGTAACTTGCTGATTTTTGTTTTTTAGTGGGTTTTTAGAGTTTTTTTGATTGTTTTCTTCTTCCCTATATATACCCCTTTGCCATAACTAATTTTTACTAATAATGAGAGTGTTTTAAACTAGTTTAAGAAAGTTTTAAACAAGGGTTTATGTTAGTTTTAAAAGCTTTTAAGCAATTGAGAGTTTGATTTTGTGAAATCAATTTCAGCAGAGCTAGAAGAGACCATCACTTAGTGTTTGAGCTTCAAATCATCTCTCTCTCACTCTTGTCATTTATTGGAGAAGTTTTCTAAACTCTATCTAGCTTTATCTAGCTTTACATTTTGTATTGTTTGATTATCATTCTATTAAGCTAGTATTTATATTTGAGTTTAGTTGATTTAATTTCACTGTTTGATTATCATTCTATTAAGCTAGTATTTATATTTGAGTTTAGTTGATTTAATTTCACTCATTGTTACACACACCCACTTTAAGCTTATTGTATTTTCATACATAGTATAATTGGGTTGGTGAGTGTTGTAATAATTGAGTGTGAGCCTATATTGAGTTCTCATCTATTGTAGAGAACAAATTATTTATTATATTATGAGATTGTAAAGTTTTCCGTTAGTTAGAAAACCGAGTGTGTAGTGGAGATCTCCTCGAGGTGAGGAGCGGAGACGTAGGTCGTGGGGACCGAACTCCGTGAATGAAATTATGAGGTATAAACTGTTAGACCCTAGAGGGGGGTGATTAGGGTCTTATGCTAATCTAATCCGATTAAATGCCAATTAAAATTAATTAATACGTTATCCTAGCAAGTATGAAATACAACAATATTTGTAAGCTAGGATAAGCAATGTAAACAATAAGATATATCCTATATGATGAAATATATATGCAAGGATATATAAACAAACACAAGGGTAAACAATATGAACTAGATAGTGGATGATATAGATAATGAGCTAATGACAATGGTGTTGGCCTTCTTGTTTTGATGATGTTTAACAAACAATTTATTACTAATGTTGTTTGTCTAGTGTTTTTGTTTTCGCATTTATTCTAGGCAAACAACGTTGTTGGAGGTTGGATGGATTGAGCCTACACGATCATATCAAGAGGAGGTTGGTGGAATTGTGGAGTGAAGCATCGTACAATTCAAGTTCAAGATCCAAGTTTAGCTTCATCCGCAAGTGTACCAAGATAGAGCTTCGTTGAAGATCAAGATTGCTTGGGTAATTTAGTTTAGGAATTTATATTATGTGTGTTAGTACTTTAAGCTCAATCATATACACACATACACGTTTTGAATTTTGTATATATATAGTTATATATATACGTATATGTTTTGGTTTGATAGTTTTCAAGTTTTACTATGAAACAAATGAATAGAATTGGAAAATACTATTTTGTTTCATGTTTATATACCTATATATGATTTCCCCTTTAACAAGCTTATATTTAATGAAATCATATTTAGTGTTTTGAATATATTGCATAGAATATGCAAATTTATGAAAATATTGTATTTCTAGATTATAGACTTCATAACAACATGTTATATCTTTTATCAAGTCTATACAATCATTTCATAAGGTTTCAAAATGTTGTTTAAGTCAAAATATCAAAATATCAATTTTCAGGTTTTCATGTTTTGGACTATTTTGTAAAATGATGATATTTTTCATTTGGGAAGTCCTTTTTCGAAACCAGTCGTTGTAGCATGTTTATTATCATGTCTACAATCATTCCCCAAAGTTTTACATTTTTTGGAATTTATTTGATATTTTTAAACAGCGTTTTAAAATCAGCAAAACAATTTTTGAATATGTCAGATTTCGGTCGACCGCACCGGTCGACCGAACCTGAGGTCAAAAGTTCTCTGGGCGACAGAAGCCTGTCGGTCGACCGGTCCGGTCGACCGATGAAAATTTTCGGTCGACCGACGAATTTTCCGGTCGACCG
>NC_033798.1:76746441-76751124 GCF_001876935.1 Asparagus officinalis | reverse complement strand
GAACTTTTGACCTCAGGTTCGGTCGACCGGTGCGGTCGACCGAAAACAGATATGACAGGTCTGCTAAATTGTTTATCTGATTTTAAAACACTGTTTAAAAATATCAAATAAATTCCAAAAAATGTAAAACTTTGGGGAATGATTGTAGACATGATAATAAACATGCTACAATGACTGGTTATCAAAAAGGTCTTCCCAAATGAAAAATATCATCATTTTACAAACTAGTCCAAAACATGAAAATATGAGATACTTGAATTTTGATGTTTTGACATAAACCAACTTTTGAAACTTTGTGAAATGTTTTTATAGACTTAGTAAAACATGTATAAACTGATATTGAAGTCTATAAACTAAGAATACAATATTTTCACAAAATTGCATATTCTATGCAATGTTTTCAAAAACACAATAGAGAATATGAACTATATAATTTCATATATATAACCATAAAAACTCAAAACATATGTATGTATATATATAACTATATATATGCATAGAAACCAAAACTTATGTATATATATATAACTATATATATATACAAGGAAACATCATAAAATGTGTGTGTATATGATATTGAGCTTAACGTACTTAACACACATAATATAAATCCTAAACTAAGTTACCCAAGCTTGATCTTGATCTTCATTGTAGCTCAACTTGGTACACGTTGCGGATGAAACTTGAACTTGATCTTTAACTTTGAATTGTACGTTGCTTCACTCCACAATTCCGCCAACCTCCATTAGATATCATCGTGTAGGCGCAATCCATCCAACCTCCAACTACGTTGTTTGTCTATAATAAATACAAAAACATAAACACTAGACAAACAACATTAGTAGTAAATTATTTGTAAATCATCATCAAAACAAGAAGGCCAACATAAACGTTATTCGGGTGAGTGTAGAAAACCCGATTGTGATAGTGGATTTCTCCCCGGGAATGGGGAGTGGAGATGTAGGACGGAAGGTCCGAACTCCGTGATCATATCATTTATTTGTGATTGTATTGACGCACCTTTCTTATGCTCATATCTTATATCGCCTTTGTATATTGCTTGTTGTTTATATTGCCCACCATCTAGTTTAGATTGTTTACCTTTGTGTTCATTGTATATCCTCGCATATATCTCATAGTATATATCATTGCTAGGATATTGTTCTTTGTTCATATTGATTATTCTTGCTTGTAACATTTTGTATATCTCTCTTGCAAGAATAATTTGTTAATTAGTTTTAATTGGTATAAAATCGGATAAGATTAACATAAGACCCTAATCACCCCCCTTCTAGGGTCTAACAGAAGTCATCATCAATATGGCAGATAGAGGAAAACGACATTCGACAAACTCTGACCCCGACTTTTCTCCAAGAGGAAGAGTTGATCAGAGGCTCTCTCAAAGAATGTCACGGCTATAGCTAAGGGCCACTAGATGCAGAGATTATAGAAGAATGCATGAAGGGTTATCTTTAGATGAGGAGCTCTCAGATACTTGTTCCGCAGTCGCCTCCGACGACACAATGTCTAGTGTAGGACAGGTTAGAGAGACATTCACCATCACACCTGACCAATTAGCTCAAATGCTATAAAAAGTTCTGGCTAAGCAGCGAGAAGAAATCAGAGCTGAGATGAGAATGGAGATGGAGTTGACTATGCAACATATGAGAGAACTGTAGACTCAACAACTTCATCAACAACCTGAGCCTAATCAACGGGCTAAGTCTGGTCGGCGCAATACTATGTCGGTTCAAACAAATGTGGTTGATAACGACTCAGAAGTGGATGAGAACACTTTTGTCGACACCCCTCCTAACAATAATAATGCTGGGGGTGGTCCAGTGAACCTTCTCAACATCCCCCAAAGAAAAATACGGGTGAGGATAAGAAAATGAAAGAAATCAAGAACAAAGTCAACGCTTTGATGTTGGCTCAAGAGGTGAAGAAGACGGGGATACCATGCCCATATCGAGGGAGTGGGAGTAGTCAATTCCGTACCCGCCAAAATTCAGTCTAATTAACTTTACTTTATTTGACGAGAAAGGTTCACCCACTCAACACTTGATTTATTTTAAGTCTTATTTGGGTATGATATCTAGAAATAAAGCTTTGATGGTCCGGTCATTCGTTAGCACCCTTCACGGGGCCGTTTTCGATTGGTACCGAGGTCTTAAGCCTGGAAGTATTAACAGTTGGGACGATATGGAAAGCTTATTCCTCACCAATTTCTTCGATGAGGACACCAAAGATCAATTGGCAATTGTGATAAATGTCCAACAAAATTTTTAAAACTGGCGATTCCATCAAATTAATTTAAAATTATTATGACAAATTCTCAGGATAAACTAATATCAATCACACGAAAATACGAAAAATATCGAGAATACAAATAACTATTCCACTTCCATAGGAGTCTTTCGTGACTTAGAGTTAATTGACCTTAAATCGAAGTTAAAAATCAATTTTAACACAATAAATATAGCTATTATGTATTGACCTCAACTCTTATTTTAAATTTATCAGTCTTTTTTATCCTATCCGATGTGGGACTATACCCACATATCAATAACCTCAACAAAATCCTCATTATACCTTTTCATATGTTGGCAATAAATGTAATTTTAAATTCGAAAATTGACAAGGATTGAATCTAAAGCCTCGTAGAATTTGGTTCTGATACGTTGGCCGACAATGTCCAAAGTTTATATTGCTTGATTGAGATAAAGTTTTCAATTCTTTTGGCACATTTTCGTGAAGCCAATCTTCTACTAGAGTTAAAGAGTTTGATGGAATTATGTATGAAACTTTCAAAATATTAATAAGAGGACTAACTTCTTTAATCGGGTGGATTTGTAAAGCAATTTAATATTTCAATTTATCTGTGAAAAGGTTGTACCATAATCTTTTTAGTGAAGTAGGTAACACGCCAAGTTTCTATTAGTTAGTGTGACATCATCACCTAAAACTAGTTAAGTTGGTCAAGTTAAATTTCTAGTTAAAATATTCTTTTCTAACCTGACGTATTTTGACGTACAAATTTTAAAAAAAAAAATCCTTTTAATATCGTGCGACAGTGAATAAAAAATTTCAATCTTCCCGGGCAGACTCATTATCATGTTATTTAGTAGGGTTTTTTCTTTATACACCCAAAATTTTGACATGAATTATTTTTATACCCACCCATAAACCTTAAACCGAAAATACGATACAAAACTATTTTTTAAATCAGTTTATGCACTTTTATCGGTTACTGTTTTGCATTTTTCCCATCTAAGTTGCTATATTTTGGGTTAAGTTGGTAATTGTTTTCAAATGTCTTATACAAAAATGATGAAAATGTAGAAAATGGGTTTAAAAATCAATTCAGTATATATGTGTTTTGTAGGTTTTAAGAATATTATCGAAAGTGATTGGGTTTGAAAAAAATAAATCAAGGAAAGACTTTGATCTTCTAGGTTTATAAGCAAACCAGCCCCGTTTAGTATTCATACATATTTTTTTCACAACAGGTTGTTGGAGAATAAGAGCTACATGAAATCTGAACTTTTCGATCTCTCAAATAAAAATCTTTTGAAATTATTTCATAAAATGACGAGTGATCTAAAGATAATATTATTTAGCCGAATTATACACATCAATCAATTAAATGGTAGAAATTCAGATCAACAATAATCTTCTTGTTGTCTAAATCCAATGAAGATAATCCTAATTCCTCACAATTACAAGAAACCTAATATTGATAGAAACTAATGACGAAAATATGTCCATTACTTCCCCATAACCAAATCATAAAGTTTGACCAAGTAAACTATCCACAAATTAATAGTTATGTTTAAAAAATAATCTCCCAATTATCAAATGAGAAGACAATTAGAACATTCTAAATTCACTCTACCAACAACCAATATTCCGGATGGTGTCCACTTTCACTTGGTAACTAAGCTTGATCTAATGTCTCCAACAACACAAATTTCATCATCAGCCATCAAAAAACATGAGATCCACAATTCCCAAATTGATCTAATTTTCACAACTTTACTCCCAGCTCCCCCAAACTATTATAAATATCTCGTAGTACTTCACTTCATCTCTCACCAACTCCCTCCCACTTTGAACTTTTCCCAACGCTTGTCGCCACTATGACCATGGAATCTCACCTGCCGTCAACAAACGGCACCACCGACGGAAAAACCGTCTGCGTCACCGGCGCCGGAGGCTTCATCGCCTCGTGGCTCGTCAAGCTCCTCCTCGAGAGAGGCTACACCGTCAAAGGAACCGTCAGAAACCCCGGTACATAAATTTATATGTATCCGTTATTTATCACGACATGCTTATTTTGTGAACTATAGCTCTCATTAATGCGTGACATATATATTTTTAATTAGATGACCCGAAGAATAATCATCTAAAAGCGTTGGAGGGAGCCAAAGAGAGGCTCATACTATGTAAAGCTGATCTTCTGGACTTGGACGGGCTGCGGGCCGCCGTTGAGGGATGCGACGGCGTTTTCCACACTGCGTCGCCAGTCACCGATGATCCTGTATGTATGATTCAAATTGAGGCACTTAATTAACGTTCGTGAGTGATGAGTTTATGGCGATTAATTTGACTATGTATGTATTTGAAGGAGTTGATGGTGGAGCCGGCGGTGAGGGGGACGAAATATGTGATAAATGCGGCGGC
>NC_033798.1:76698951-76745930 GCF_001876935.1 Asparagus officinalis | reverse complement strand
GAGTCCGGCGAGTGGTGTTCACCTCGTCTATTGGTGCGGTCACAATGGACCCGAACCGTGGACCCGACGTGGTTGTTGATGAGTCGTGCTGGAGTGATTTGGAGTTCTGCAAGAACACTAAGGTTGGGATCTTATTTTGATTTTAAATTTAATTTAATTAGGTTGAATACATTAGGATTTGCCTGTAAAAGCTTTGCTACAGAGACCCAAAATATGAGACCAATAAGGGGACAAGTGAGGTGTCTCCCTCCTATTGGATAATGAGTGATGACCAACTCATTATCCAATAGAAGGGGAACATCTCACTTGTACCCCCTATTAATCTCATATTTAATTTGGGTCCCTGTAGCAAAACTCGAAAATCCCATGATTCTTTTCCCACCAGTCGAAATTTTAATGTTTGGTTGGTTACCAATCGATGATTTTAGGATGACCCAGACCTGAATCATACATACACATGTGCTTTTTAAATGCTATAATTGGTGATGTATTTGTTTATTACATGGACATTCAATGCTGATAAGTACAGAGATACTTGAGACGACTTCACATCAAACAGTTGTTTAACAAATACGACATTTTGATAATCTAAACAAACGAGGTCAGCATCGTATCGTACAATGTAGTATGTGACCTAGTCTGAACCGAACGGGATTCCGATGCTCCTCACCATAAAAAAGCAATGGATGGAGCACTAATTAATCACAATAATTGATTATAGCAAGGATGTGATTTTTTTTCTTTAGATATAAATTAGCAGTTGGTACAATACACGCACCGCAATTAAAAAAATAGATATCAAGCCTAGTCTTCATGGTGGAGATAGATCCAAACTCACCTACACCAGCCTCGCTTGAATGTGGGGCCCATGAAAACTCTGATGCCGGCAGAGTAAAGTCATCTAGGTTACACGTCTCTCATCGCTTTCACACATCGAGACTTGGCGTTTGTGGTGTCCTTCTTACCATGACGCTAAAATACATCTCGTCATTCGTATAAGGGTTGTTCTACAGGGTCCTAATCCATGGGACCAGGAGGGGACATGTGAGCTGTCACCTCCTGGTCCCATGGATTTGAGGTCCCCATGGAATTTTTCTTCGTATAAAAATAATAACAGAATGGTAGCCTGATACCGAGTGACAATTGATGTATACAGAACTGGTATTGCTACGGGAAGGCCGTAGCAGAGAAAGCAGCATACGAAACGGCTGCGGAGAGGGCAATCGACCTCGTCGTCATCAACCCGGTCCTGGTGCAAGGCCCGCTTCTTCAGCCCAACATAAACGCCAGCCTGATGCACGTCCTCAAGTACCTCAACGGCTCGGCCAAGACGTACACCAATGCGGTCCAAGCCTACGTTGACGTGCGCGACGTCGCGGAGGCGCACGTTAGAGTATTCGAGGCACCAGAGGCAAAGGGCCGGTACTTATGTGCGGAGAGTGTGTTGCATAGGGGTGATGTTGTTCGGATCCTCGCCAAGCTTTTCCCTGAGTACCCGCTGCCTACCAAGTAAGTACTAATTAATGAGTTTGGCTTTTTCTTAGTTCATTTGTTATTTGTGAGTTCATGGCATTAGATACGGTACTCAAAGTGACAAAAAAAGAAAAATATTCGTTCTCGGGGCCATGTTGTATGAATATGGATGCGATATTTAGGCTGCCGATAACCTTAAGTATAAATATGAAATGGTGACATTGGCCAGATGGTCTAGGGGCCATGTTGTATGAATGGCTATTGATGGATGACAATTGAAGCCGGAGCTTATAATAAGTTGCTCATAAAAGCAGCTTATAGAAGCAACTTATATAAGCTGTTAAAAGTAGGTGTTTGGTAATCAAATATAAAAAACTACTTAAAAAACAATCGAGCTGTTTGGTAAAAATATACTTAATGATCATTGTTAACGGAAAAAATGTATATATGATATATAAAATAAAAAAATCAGAAGTTGCTTTTAGAAGCAAGAAGCATCATTAGATTGCTTCTAAAAGCTTCTCTTTAAGGGCAGAAGCAGTTTCAATAATCATGTGCTAAGTTTCATAGACTCATGTTGGTAATTGAAACCCGTGTTGCCACATGTAATTATGATGTAATTTCAAATATGCGTAAGTCGTAGATACAATTGAGTGTTTTTCTGCACTGTAATCACAATAGCGTTTGTAATTTTTAATGAAATGAATAGCTAAAACTCAATAATAGTATTTCAGTTGCGTGAACTATAGTTAAGGTTACAGAAAGCACTAGGTGGCCTAGGCATTGGACCTGACGCCTAAGGCCTAGGCGCCTAGGCGGAAGCCTAGGCGAGGCCTATGTGTTTTTTATTTTTTGTTTTTAATTACACCTTTTGATAGTCAATGCCAATGTTATGGAAAGCTTAGGCACTGGATTAACACCTAGATAGATTTCTTAAATGGTGGTGGATGAGGTTTTACTAAAGGTCGGGAGAGGTAGAAGAGGTGTTCATAGTTGGAGAAGGTTGGAGGATGTGGAGGCTGTAAGGAAGAAATAACGATCAATGTCTAAATGATATAGTCCATGTAGACAAATCACGCTCCCCTAGGAACTTTCAAAACCTAGGTACCGCCTAGGCGCTAGGTGAGACGTATGCGGCCAAGGTATTGCCTAGGCCTAGGCATACGCCTAAACTGACTAGACGAAGGCTTTCTAAAACATTAGTTATAACTAATGCAGTCGTACAAACCAAACAATCCCCTATTAGAAGTAAGGGGGTGTTTGTTTTTATGAAAGTGAATTGTAAAAGTGTAAAAGTGAAATGATTTTAAGACTTTTGGTATTTGTTTTATTGAAAGTAATTTTGAAAGTGAAATGTTAAAATGAGTCCACATCAGCTCTAATGCATGTTTAAGTTCCCCTAAAAAAGTACTGAAGTCAAGTGAAAGTGAGAAAAAAGTAGGGACCGCTCCTAATTAATTAGTATATTTATTATTTATCTTACCTTATTTTCCCATGTTATTCGGTGGAAACAACCGCCTCCCCCCAAAATTTTCTTATATACTAATTATATTATTTCTTTTATAGCATTTAATAGCCGTGTACATTGTTATGTTATGTATATAGTACGAATTAGACAATTTATAAACATGACTACACATTTTAGTGTGATTGTTGTACAGTTGTAACATGACTAGGCATTTAATAAGCCATTACGTTATTAAAAAATATAAAGTACATAAGTAAAAAAATACAGAATACAAAGAATCTATGAAAATTAGTACAAGTAATTGATGATATATATACCTGAGGCTTTCAACTCGTTCTTTAGTTGTTACCAAAATAATTATTAGAGTTTAGAGTGTAATATGAATTTAAATAACAAATAAATAAATAATTACCACATCATTTTTATTTTCCTAGTTCCAAGATTAATTTATTTTTACAAACAAACATTGCATTTCGTTTTCATGTTGACAAGGATCAACTTTCACACTTGTAAAAATAAATGACTTTTTGAGTCACCTTCATTTAACCAAACACTCCCTAAATATGTGATGTGGATGACACGAGAGCAAGTACATCTAGGCTTCAAAGCAGTTAAAGATGCGACAGTTACCAAATCGTGTTGCGACGTGTACATGCTTCTAACTACACACCAAATCATCTGAACTCCAACGTCGCCCTTTCAAATTGCAGTCTTCAAAATCCAAGTCCTTACTCTCTTCCTTTATCACTTTGCCAACAAATCTTGTGGTGCCCCTCCTCTCCTCAAAAGTTGACATCGCTCATTTAGTTCAGCTGACACCCACCAGTCACCACATCAGAAATATTGAGAAATGTTTTTTTTATATAGAAAAAACTACAGAGAAAACATAAGAAGTTATGACACCATTGAATAGCTTACTTTATAGATCTTTTTATTTGCTATTTAAATAGCCTAAATTAAGATAGGACATGGCTAATTAACTAGAATAAAATTGTAAAACTAGTAATGTATACTTTCAAACACTAGCAGGACAAAATCCTGAAACCGCCTCTAATGCAAATCACTGATTAAATTCGCATTTACTCATGTTTACCATTCATAATCAATATCTTAAACCGGATTCCCCTTTTTGTACTGGTATCATCCCCACCTACTTTCAGACAATAAAATAACAAGCAGCAAGTTAGTGGAAGCTCCATTATCATGCTTCACTGAGCCCTGAGCTCTTGTTTCAGGAATCTCATTATTTTGCTAGACTGCTCAATTGGCTCTTTTTTTTTCCACCAACCACCTTTTGCTGCTCCACTAGGATGTTGGTGGTTCGCTCTTTTTCTTCCATAAATGTAGTACAGAAAAACATCACAATAATTTATACAACTTTAAATTATTAATATGTTTCTCTATTAATTATACATTCATGCAAGTAAGAAAGCAAACCACCAACATCAACAAATTATTCTTTCCCTGCTTCATCCCATCTTTAATGAAGGAAAGTCATTAACAAGTCATTTTTTCCTACCAACCAGAAAAAGTATACACGCAATCATCTCCTCTCTGTTTCCGATAAAATACGTAAAACTTGCGGATTTGAACCCAAATATTTTTCCTTCTTCGAAAGGATAACTATTAGGTTAGTTGGGCTTAATGGGTATTTGGTTGCAAGTCATTCTCAGAAGTTGCTTGTTAAACCAACAGATGAACTCATCATATTCCTATGCGGATTGCAATGGCCTTACCTATCAATTACTTTAAACAAAAAGGGGTGGCACTAGGGGCACACCACCAACCACAACCTCAACCACACTCCCTCTTTCATTGCTATAGTGCACCGGGCCCCACATGGGATTTTAAAATTTTAAAATCTCATGTGGGGCCTGGTGCACTGTAGCAAATGAGAGAGGGGGTGTGGTTAAGGTTGTGGTTGGAGGTGTGTCCCTATCATTTTCCAATAAAAAGAGGGGGTAAGAAAAGCAAAAGCAGGGGGGTGGTTATTTCAACATACTTATAGGATTTGGGGGGCCTGAGGTCAATTTCAAAGATTTAGGGGCCTACCATCAAAATATTGAAAATTTAGAAGTGCTTGAGATCAATTTCAAAGATTTGGGGGGCTAATAATATAGAATATTGAAGATTTGGGGGGTAATGTCAAAATAACCCAAAAAATACATCCAATTTTTTTTTAATCGGTCTAATGTTGTTGCCCACATCGCTAATCTTCGAGTATTCTCTTTGAAATTGCAGATGTTCTGATGAGAAGAATCCCCCCAAAAAACCATACAAGTTCTCAAACCAACGTCTGAAAGATTTGGGTATCGAGTTCATACCAGTAACACAGTGCCTTTATGAAACTGTGAAGAGCCTCCAGGAAAAAGGTCACCTCCCCATTGTTCCATCAGAGACTCCACCATCTCCTCAGATATCTTAAGTGGTTGTTTGATCGCTTGTACTTGTAGTTGAAAGTATTATGAATTTGCAAGGATATGAAATTTTACTATGATATTTGAAGTTGCAATTGCACTGCATAAAAATGTGTTACGATTACTGGATCCTTTTTCTGGTATCTGTATACAATGAGAAACTTGCTGAGATCATGTCATTGTTGTTATAAAAAACCTGGCAATAATTTTTCAACCAAACAATGAACTTAATAATGAGTCCATTATCATCCATTCGCCGTATGGCTCAGTGCTAAAAGATTCGATTACTAGGTCAGCTATCTAATAAATAAACAAACAAGATGATTCTTGTAGGTGTCAGAAGACGTTGAAAGTCCATCCTATGGATTGAATAATAACCCAAACCTGAAAGCATTTCATATAAATCAGGAAATTGGAAAAGAAAAGTCTATTCAAAAGACTTTTCTATGACAGGATTTTATGTGGCTTATTCCTTTTAGATCCCTTCAGATGACAATAAAAACACAAGAAAAATGACCGCTTGTCTTAGCAGTTATCATAATGGAATTTTCTGGCATTGGAAATACTTTTCCATGTATGTGTTGTGCCAAAAGCTGTGTCGAGGAACCAAAGCAAACGCCAATCCAAGAGAGCCAAACGAACTAAATATCAATGCACAAACAAAACACCAATTTTAACGTGGTTCGGCAAGTTGCCTACGTCCATGGAGCAAGAAGGGGATGATGTTTTCACTAATAGAGAAGAAGAGTACAAATTGAGATTACAAATCACTCAAAGAAACAAACTAATCTCACCAACAAAACTCTTAATCTCTCCAAACAAAACCCTAAACAAATAGCTCAGAAAATACCTCTTTTCTGTGCTCCAAATATCCCCAATTTGCTTCTCCAAATTCTCTCTTCCAATTGTTCCATATATATAGAAATCCTAAAATCATAAACATACTAGGAATTCTAAACCAAAAGCCAAATCAAATTAGGAATCCTAATAACCTATTACCAAAATAGATTAGGAATCCTAATAACCTAATGTTACCAAAATAGATTAGGAATCCTAATAACCTCATGTTACCAAAATAGATTAGGAATCCGCTATCCAACAATTCTCCACCTCGGCGAAGTTTTCCCAAAACTAAGCCGACACCGACCAAACCAAATGCCTCACTTGTTGCATCCAGTACGAAGTGAAACGATCCATAACAACGGACTCAATCCACAACAAGTCGAGACCCAAACGGGAGTGCGAACACTCACCCAAACATCAGTATCTACTCACCAAATCGGCTGCATCATAAATGACTGCCTACGTATCCTCTTGCCCAAGGAGTCAAGCCTTCACATAGTTCACCCAAACGGCCTCCAAAGGCCCTCAAACAAATAGAAAAGTCTACAACTCTTTTCCAATATCGCCAACGGATCTGTAACTGATAGTGGCCCCAAACTGATACAAATCAAACACCTCCATCTGAGGTGAACCAATGGCCGTATCCAAATCATGTCCACCAGCTACAACCGAATCCAAAACCAATCCATCATCTGCATCCGAAATCAAATGATCCCCAACCTGTGTCACCTCAGTTGAAATCCCAAATGACGCAGTATGATCTGAAGTATGTGGAATAGGTTCTATCCAAATTATCTGATCAACACTCTCTCCCTGCCGAGAGTCAAAAGTGATATTCCTGCTCAGAACAAAATCAGAAGCTCCCAAACGATAATCAAATGAGCCTCTGAATCCCAAACGCGCAACCCAAACGATAATCAAATGAGCCTCTGAATCCCAAACGCGCAATCGGATCAAATCTCACATCCTCGATGTAACCAAATGCTGGGTAACCAAATATCCGACGCCAACCAAAATCTGAAGCAGCTCCACCAGATCTAATTGTAGGAATCGAAAATTGCCTATAGGTCTCCACGAACGGTTCAGTGTTAAAGAGCGACGATGAACGTCACTATCCGATCCACAGGAGTTCGATTGACGTCGATGAATGATTGAAGTGAATCGACGAACTACGTGAGCTGATAGGATTTCGGAATAGCGAAGGCACGGGCCAATCGGGAACCCTGTGATGTTCACGAAAAGGACAATGACCTTCACGTCTCGATCACTCTACAGATAATCCAACCATCGGAGCGGATCTAACTCTGTGTCAAGCTTCCAACGCACTTGGAATCACTCAAATCCGAGTTCGGACGAAGAATTTACGGCGAAAACAATCAAACATACACAACGGAGCGTCTCAGGCTGAACTGGGACACCCGGGGTGCCTCGAGAAAGTCGGAACACCCCAGGGGTGTCTAGGCTTTTCCTAGACACCCCAGGGGTGTCTAGGCACCCTAGGTGCCCCCATTGCCTATAAATAGCAACCTTAGGCCTCATTTTTGGGGATCTGGATTTTTTGGAGAGTTGGCGAAGCCCTGCTGCAGTGAAGAGTGGTCGAGCGCTTCAACAGAGGAGAGGTCTTCATCAGATTCTTCATCACCCGTGTCCGTTCCTTAGTATTACCCTTCGCCGGTAATCCTAAGAAGAGCAAATATCTCGTTTTAGCCGAGATAGGCGCTTCAAGCTTCTAGATCTCCTCGCGGATCGACGAAGCTCTGTCCGATTTTTCCGGAACAGATCTGAGTGCCAGGTAGTCCACGGATATCGACGTCCCCGTCACAGGCCAAAGACCCACGCAAGCAAGAGACGATAAACGGATCTTGCGTTTATTTTCAAGAAAGTTGTAATTTTTATTTTCGTTATTTGAATTCATTTGTAAACGTTTAAAGTTCTAATGAAATCAATGATGAAGGCAACTTTCGACGAAAAAAAACTGGCGACCACAGTGGGAGCCAACAGCCTCGCTGCCGAGGCTGTCGTGACGCAACCGGCATTCAAGATCCGGGTGAATGAAGAGATCGAATACGAGTTCGATCAGCAAAAGTTTGAAGAGTACCTCTCTTCCTCCTCCTCCAGATCCGCCTCTCCAAACAGGCGTAGGAAGACTTTATCTTCCAGAAATGCTCGCGGGACCTCCGGCTCGGACGCGCCAAAGACGGCGCCAATGCCTTGCACGACAATTGGCCAAGGCCACATAATCGATGGACGGGATCCGCTACAATGAAGATCTGAAGTCCAGACAGCGCCAAGAGCAACAACGGCGCATAACCAACTCCTCCTCCAAGGCAGAAACGAACGATTGGGTTCGTGTCACGAGGACTCGCTCAACCCTCGAAGAGCGAATCAAGAAGCGCCGCGCATTGCTTGCGCATGCCCGAGCCCTTCTGCAGAAAGCAGAGGAGATGCAAAAAGAAGAGACGGTCAAGAATCCGTCAAAACTCAAGCAGGTGTGGGTGCTAAAGGCAAAGCCGGCGCCTAAGATAAGAGCGGACGATGTTGCTGTCCAACCTTCATCAAATCCAGATCTCGTTCCCCTTGCCCCCGCACCTCCGGCGGAGTCAGGTAAGAACACGGATCCTTCAAGATCCAGGGTTCCTTTGAAAGGTCGCCTCGGTCCTTTACCCAGGAACCGAGGTAAAGCACCTGTCAAGGAGCGATTGGGTCCGTTGAAAGGTCCCCAAATGATGAACCCGACTGGGGGTCGTGCTAATCCCCCCAAGGAAGATAACAAAGGGAAAACCCCTATTGCCGACCGCATTGGGTTGCGTATCGAAGTTCAAGAGCCCGTTAAGTTTTTACGCTCGCAAAAGCGTAGACTTGAACGAGCGATTCTTGAAAACGCTAATAAAGCGTCATATCCCCAGAGGGAAACACATTCGTCTGATGATGATTGTGTTATACCTGGGAAGTCATGCCAACACTCTATGGGTTACTCCAGTTATCAAACTGATGAGTTGTACTATAGAGCTGGGGGTATGAATAAGTCTCGGAAGAGAGATGCTCGAGACACGAAACCCCACTGCCCGTGTGCCAACATCATCAGGGCAGTATTATCAACGTGTAGCTGCCTCAAGACCGCTCCGCAGAGGGTCTCGATATTCGAGAGAATCTCCAATGGAACGACGAATCCCAAATCAAGGCGTTTCCACCAAATAGGATCGGTTGCTCGAGATGATGAATTCCCAGAAGTTACCATCAACATGGTCAACAAGGGAAAATCTCCAAATGTTTCAAGTGATTCCGACCCTAATTTCTCTCCAGGAAGCAGAGTCAATTCGGGAATAGCTCAGCTTCAGCTAGAAGCCGTCGAATATAACGATTACCATGGGATCCATGAAGGAATCCATTCCAATGACGAACTCTCAGATTCTTATTCTGCACTCGCCTCCGATGATACAACGTCTAGCATAGGACAAGCTCGAGAAGTGTTCATGATCAACACCGAGCAAATAGCCAAAATCATGGAGGATGCTCTAGCCAAGCAGAAAGAAGCATTCAAAATCGAAATGGAAATGGCTATGCAGGAGATGAGACAAATGCACGACCAACAAATCCAAGCTTTGTCAAATCAGCTAGTTGAATCCAGTCGTCGCACCCAGAACGCCGCAGTTGACGGCGATCCGGAAGTGGACGAAATCATCATGGCCGACGCCACGCCCAAAAATACTGAGGGTGACCCCACTAAAAATAACGACGCTGGGGGTGGACCCACCAATGATGATAACACTGGGGGTGGCCGGGTGACCCCACTAAAAATAACGACGCTGGGGGTGGACCCACCAATGATGATAACACTGGGGGTGGCCGTGTTATTCCTCTCGAGAATTGTCCAAAACAGGATATAGATGAGGCCGAAAAGATGAAGGATCTCGAACGAAAAATTGACGCCCTGATGTCTGCTCGAGAGGTAAAGAAGACCGGCATTCTGTGTCCTTACCCGAAAGAGTGGGACTCGATCCCGTATCCAGCGAAGTTCAACCTGATCAACTTCACGCCGTTCGACGGGAAGGGCTCGCCCACTCAGCATCTAATCTACTTCAAGTCCCACTTGGGGGTGATCTCTTGTAATGAAGCCTTGATGGTTCGGTCATTCGTCGGCACCCTTCGCGAGCCTGCCTTCGATTGGTATCGGCGTCTTAAATTTGGAAGCATCAACAGCTGGGAGGACCTGGAAAGCATGTTCCTCGCTCATTTCTTCGATGATGACGCAGAAGTGTCGATCAAAACACTCTTCGATGAGAAACAAAAAGACGGAGAGTCGGTGGATACCTTCATCAAACGCTTCCGCAATCAGGCAATGAACTGCAAGGATCTCGTCACGGAGGAATTCGTCTTTCAGACTTGTCATAACAATTTGTCCATTAACATCTTGGATGTTATGGGAGTAGAGCCGCTCAAGACATGGAAGGATTGGAAGGCCCGAGGAGAGCAAGCCGAACGATTCCTTAAAAGGAAGAAGGCCGAGAGGAGCCAACCGATGGCTAATTCTCCGAACTCGAACTTCGCCTCTCGTGATAGGGAAAAGGCACTTGCAGCGGCTGTTGATCAAACGTCAAAACAACAGTCCCGAAGATAGCAGAAGACTTCGGATCAAAAGGCCCAGAAAGAGTACTCATTCAAGGACGAAGACGTTCCCGCCATCTTCGAGTCTCTTCTCGAAAACAACAAAATCAAGCTCCTGCCCATCACGAATCAGGAGGAAGCTGAAAATACTACGGATCCAAAGTACTGCGCATACCACAGGAGGATCCTTCATCCTACCAAGGCTTGCTTTACTTTAAAGAATAGCATCCAGACCTTGGTTGAGGCTGGCGTCATAACGTTAGGGTAAGCCAAACGGTAGTTACACTCCGAAGAGTATACGAGTATAAACTGCTTCTTAATACTCCGACAAGTATAAGAGTATAAACTGCTTCTTAATACTAAACTGTTTCTCAATCCTCCGACCGGTATAAGAGGTTAAACTACTCCCTGATACTCCAATAGGTATATGAGTCTAAACTGTTTCCTACCGTTGACGGGAAGTTCCTGGAGAATTTTTATATGTAATATTCTTAAGGATAACCCGATCATGTAACCAAATGCGATGATAAACCCAGTTTCGCGAAGAAACTGGGGGTGGATGATTCATGTAACGGGAAGTTCCCGGAAAAAATACTATATGTAATTCTCTTAGGGATAACCCGATCATTATAAACAAAATGATAAACACTAAACCCCACTGTGATTTGTATGAGTCAACACTCTCGATGTGATTTGTACTCCTACTCTCACTGTTTACCTGGTCAAACCTTCCTATAGTTAGGGCCACAACTAAAGTCCCCTCTCGATTCCTTCCATGAAACCTTCCTACAGTTAGGATCGTCTCAAACCTCCCGATTGGTCAAACCTTCCTACAGTTAGGACCACAGTCAAAATCCCCTCTCGATTCCTCCAATGAACGAGAGGTCCACTTTCAAATCAAGTGATCAAACCTTCCTACAGTTAGGTTCACCTCAAACTCCCATTTGGCCAAACCTTCCTACAGTTAGGGTCAAAACCATAATTCACTCTCGATAAACGAGAAATTCACCTTTAGTTCGGTAATCAAACCTTCTGACAGTTAGGACCATCCGAAGTTTTTGATTCTCGGAGTGGAGGTCCCACTCCTAGTTTCATCGTTCCGGATTCTGGGGGTGGAGATCCCACCTCGAGTCTCTTTTCTAGCTGAAGATAGAATATAAAATTCTTCTTCTTCAGTGTCAGGGGATAGAATATAAAATTCTTCCTCTCCCATTTTGGGTTCGTCTTTGCCCCAAGAGAAGACACCAACTTTTTCAACTCCCAAAATCTATGCCTCACAGGTACTAGGAAGTTTATCCCGAATCCTAAGCAGGGATAAGTCTGCGCCTAACACGCGCTGTCGGTTTAGTCTTTTTCCGTAGAAAAAGACACCAGAGTTCAATTCTGGGGTATTCTGAATTTTATCCCGAAGCCTAAGCAGGGATAAGCCAACGCCTAACACGCGTTACCGGTTTAGTCTTTCACCGATTGAAAAAGACACCAGAATCCAGTCTGGGGTATTTTATCCCGAAGCCTAAGTAGGGATAAGTCAGCGCTTAACCTGCGTTGCTGGGTGGTTCGTTCCCGTAAAAAAACGACCGAGTCTACGTATTCAGCATCGTAGCAACAAAAATCCATGCCTTTCACGCACGGGGAATTTTATCCCGAAGCCTAAGCAGGGATAAGCCAACGCCTAACACGCGTTGCCGGTTTAGTATTTTACCGATTGAAGAAGACACCAGAATCCGAGTCTGGGGAATTTCATCCCGAAGCCTAAGAAGGGATGAGCCAGCGCCTAACACGCGTTGCCGGTTAGTCTTTGACCGTAAAAAGGACAAAAGACCACGTATTCAACATTGTGGCAGGTTGTTATTAACACCATAATCCGTGCCTCACACGCACGGGGAATTTTATCTCAACTCCTAAATAGAGATAAGTCTACGCCTAACACGCGTTGCCGGTTTAGTCTTTCACCGATTAAAAAAAGACACCAAGGTCTAAACTTGGAGAATTTTATCCCGAAGCCTAAGTAGGGATGAGTCAACACCTAATACGTGTTGCCGGGTAGCCTATTCCCGTAACAAGGGCGAAGCCTATGTATTCAAAATCATAGCACAAAGCCTCAGAGAACTTACTCTCTTAGCACAACGTTACACGCGGAACGGATTCAGACAATCCGCGTGCTAGCCCGATTCAAACGGTAATCGGTAAAGGCACATCAAACCCGTTGAAGGCTGGGGGTTTGCCAAAAATCCCAAAGTCTATGTCTAACACACATTGCCGGTTTAGTATTTTACCGATTGAAGAAGACACCAGAATCCGAGTCTGGGGATTTTTATCCTGAATCCTAAGTAAGGATAAGTCAGCGCCTAACACGCGTTGCCGGGTAGTCTATTCCCGTGAGAAAGACGAAGTCTACGTGTTCAATGTCGCAGCACTAAAAGAGTTAACTCTTTTAGCACAACGTTATGTGCAGAACGGATCTAAACAATCTGCATGCTAGCCCGACTCAAACGGTAGTCGGTAAAGGCTCATCAAACCCGTTGATGGCTGAGAATTTGCCAAAAAATTCTATAAAGTGCGAGTCATTGATGCATCAGCTCTGTTAGTTGGTCTCGTGACTCGATTATCCAACAACATTAAAATAAGATCCACAAATACAGATGAATCAACTTTAACAGTTGGTCCTGCAACCCCGAAACTTAGGACCGCCTTGCTCCAATACCTTAAGAGCTTAAACTGTGTATACTCCAGTAAACGTACGAGTATAAACTGTGTCAACGTCGGGCAGTCCGTAACCCTAGGTCAACGCGTAACCCTAGGTCAACGCCAGTCAACGCGTTATGACCAAAGTCAACGTTTGACGATCCAAAACCCTAGGGTCAACGCCGATCAACGCGTAACCCTAGGTCAACGCCAGTCAACGCGTTGCGACCAAAGTTAACGTTCGACGATTCAAAACCCTAAGGGTCAAACGCCGGTCAGCGCGTAACCCTAGGTCAACGCCAGTCAACGCGTTGCGACCAAAGTCAACGTTTGACGATCCGAAACCCTAAGGGTCAACGCCGGTCAACGCGTAACCCTAGGTCAACGCCAGTCAACGCGTTGCGATCGGAGTCAACGTTTGACGATTCGAAACCCTAGGGTCAATGCCGGTCAACACGTAACCCTAGGTCAATGCCAGTCAACGCATTGCGACCAAAGTCAACGTTTGACGATTCGAAACCCTAGGGTCAACGCCGGTCAACGCGTAACCCTAGGTCAACGCCAGTCAATGCGTTGCGACAAAAAGTCAACACACGGTGATTCCCGGAAGAACTTCGGCTATTCGTCAAAGCATCGAATAGACCGAAAATCGAAGGAGCCAATAGTTGAAGCTAACTACAGGTCCTTACGCCGGCTGAAGGCTAGACCAATCACATCCAAAGTATTCCAGCCTCTTCTATAAAAGAAACGAGTCCGGAACGCTCTGGAGGGGGTATCTGTAGGCATCGAAAATTACCTATAGGACTCTACGAACGGTTCAGTGTTAAAGAGCGACGATGAACGTCACTATCCGATCCACAGGAGTTCGATTGACGTCGATGAACGATTGAAGTGAATCGACGAACTACGTGAGCTGATAGGATTTCGGAATAGCGAAGGCACGGGCCAATCGGGAACCCTGCGATGTTCACGAAAAGGACAATGACCTTCACGTCTCGATCACTCTACAGATAATCCAACCATCGGAGCAGATCGAACTCTTCGTCAATCTTCCAACGCACTTGGAATCACTCAAATCCGAGTTCGGACGAAGAATTTACGGCGAAAATAATCAAACATACACAACGGAGCGTCTCAGGCTGAACTGGGACACCCGGGGTGCCTCGGGAAAGTTGGAACACCCCAGGGGTGTCTAGGAAAAGCCTAGACACCCCAGGGGTGTCTCGGCCAAGCCGCAACCTTAGACCTCATTTTTGAAGACCTGGATTTTTTGGAGAGTTGGCGAAGCCCTGCTGCAGTGAAGAGTGGTCGAGCGCTTCAACAGAGGAGAGGTCTTCATCAGATTCTTCATCACCCGTGTCCGTTCCTTAGTATTACCCTTCGCCGGTAATCCTAAGAAGAGCAAATATCTCGTTTTAGCCGAGATAGGCGCTTCAAGCTTCTAGATCTCCTCGCGGATCGACGAAGCTCTGTCCGATTTTTCCGGAACAGATCTGAGTGCCAGGTAGTCCACGGATATCGACGTCCCCGTCACAGGCCAAAGACCCACGCAAGCAAGGGACAATAAACGGACCTTGCGTTTATTTTCAAGAAAGTTGTAATTTTTATTTTTGTCATTTGAATTCATTTGTAAACGATTAAAGTTCTAATGAAATCAATGATGAAGGCAACTTTCAACGAAAACACTAATAACTCCTAATGCAGCAGTCGGTGACCTATGACTAAGATGACCCAAATATGTCGAAGCTCAAGAACCAATGCTCGATAACCAACGCCGATCCTCCTCCAGAAAGAAACGACCTATCGAAACTGTCATCTCATCTTATCGCCCCAAAGTCTCCACACCAATGAAGTGTCTCCTATTGCCGTGAGCTCGGCACAAACGCAAGAAATGACCCCTACCAAAGCTAGAACAACGAGTTACCTTTCTGCCAATACACTTCTTCCAATTATTATTGACTTCTAGGACTTTACACCAACGGGAACTGATCGCGACCCAATAATACCTAGAACAATCACCAACTGTGAAAACTATAAAACGATTACCTTCCAATGATGCCTCCTTAGAAGGCCTCCAAATGCCTAACTGAACACCTCCTAAAAGACCCCTCGCTTGATGGATAGGAGTGCCAAACTCCACCTCGGTCTTGCTCATCCCAATGAGCTCAAAGGACTTCCATCTGCAGGTCAAAGCACTCCTCAATAACCTATGCACGACATCACCAATCAAATACCCCAGCACCAAACAAAGTCACAATCTAGCCAAATCCAATGAAGTCGTCAGAGCTCTATCAATCACCGTGCTCCCAAGAAAATAGTATAAGTTACTCTTTCGGACGTCTTCATCACAATCATGGACCCAAATGTAACCTTCAAGCGTGCATCCGCCAAGGTCACCCTATAGTCTGCTGCCTCCAAAGCTCCAAGTGAAATAATGTTCTTCTTCAAATGAGGAACGAACCTCACTCCAACCAACTCCCGAATCACCCCGTCACTCATCCTGATCCGAACGGTACCGATACCACAAATAGAGCATTTGTGATCATTCCCCATGAGCACGAAATCCCCTCTTTTCAACTCCTGAAAGCTGGAGGATCAATCCCTCCTAGGGTAAATATGGTATGTAGCACCCGAATCCAACATCCACTCTATAGAGTAGGCAACACAAATTGACGGGAGTGCAGATAATGAGTAGCCTGAGGAATCTAAAACTGAATTGTTACCACTAGTCTTGATAATATTCACCTCTGAAGCTTATACAGCTTTCCCCTTATTCTTCCCGGCTTGATCATTCAACTTTGGACATTCAGCTTTCCAATGTCCATCTTCTTTACAAAAAACACATTGATTCCTATGAATTCCAAGATGTGCTCCTCTAGAATGTGACATTCTACCTCGGTTTGGACCCTTTGCTCTTGCAACCAATGCCTCCGCTACCGGCTCAATAGAAGTCTCATTGTCCTTCTTCCTGAGTTGGTAATTCACTAATGAAGCGGTGACCTCACTATATGAAAGAGATGCCTTCCTATTAATAAGAGTAAGGACAAACGTCTCATATTCCTCATCGGGCAAGGAACTCAACAATAGCAACGCCTTGTCCTCATCTTCAACAATGACATCTACATTCGCCAAATCTGTAAGAAGCTTCGTGTAGTGGTTCATGTGATCACTAATGGATGTCCCCTTCTTCAATTGGAAGTGATAAAGCCTCCTCTTCAAATGCAAGTGGTTTTCAACGCTCTTCGTCAAGTACTTGCTCTCTAGGACCTCCCAAATCTTCTTCGCAGAAGTCTCATTCATCACATCATATTTTAGATCTTGAGTGGGACAAGACCTAATCACACCACATGCTGTTCGATTCATCTTTTTCCAAACCTTCTCATCAATGTCGTCCGGTTTCCCGTCCAACTCTAACGTATCTTTCAAATTCTGTGCATTGAGCATATCCAAGACTTCGCATCGCCAAAGTCTAAAATTATTAGTGCTATTGAACTTCTCCACGTCAATCTTCATCGAGTGGATACTCAAACTTTGGACAGTCTTCACACCTGAAGAACTACCCTCAACTCCCTCTTTCTCAGCCATAATCCTCAACACACCAACAACCAATGCGAAAACAAACAAAGAATAGATCCAAAACTGAGAAAAGAAAGAAGCTTTAACGAAAAGATCCCACCTTTCTCACCAACTGAAACTCTAGACGAGCTTCCCAAATCGATTTACTCCTCCAAATAGCCCAAGCGTAGCCCGAGCTCTGATATCACTTATTATGCCAAAAGCTGTGTCGAGGAACCAAACCAAACGCTAATTCAAGAGAGCCAAACGAACTAAATATCAATGCACAAATAAAACACCAATTTTAACGTGGTTCGACAAGTTGCCTACGTCCACGGGGCAAGAAGGGGATGAGGTTTTCACTAATAGAGAAGAAAAGTACAAATTGAGATTACAAATCACTCGAATGGATAAACTAATCTCACCAACAAAACTCTTAATCTCTCCAAACAAAACCCTAAACAAATAGCTCAGAATATATCTCTTTTCTGTGCTCCAAATATCCCCAATTTGCTTCTCCAAATTCTCTCTTCCAATTGTTCCATATATATAGAAATCCTAAAATCATAAACATACTAGGAATTCTAAACCAAAAGCCAAATCAAATTAGGAATCCTGATAATCTATTACCAAAATAGATTAGGAAGCCTAATAACCTCATGTTACCAAAATAGATTAGGAAGCCTAATAACCTCATGTTACCAAAATAGATTAGGAAGCCTAATAACCTCATGTTACCAAAATAGATTAGAAATCCTAATAACCTCATGTTACCAAAATAGATTAGGAATCCGTTATCCAATAGTATGCGGGTCCAATATCATACTCGCAGCCTAGGGCAAAATTTTTATCCTACATAATATTCTACACATGAAAGATAGTCAAAAGGAGAAGAAACTAGACACATTTAACAATATTATTCATTATAAAGCAACTCAATTATTTCCCTCGCTAATGCATCTCTGCTATGATGCTCTGTTATCCCCATATTATCAGTTGTAGCTTTATTTTGCCACAAACCTACATTGCAGTACAGTATCATATCAGTTGAAAACTTTTAGATTAAACATCTGCGACCAAAGTTTACAAATGCAGTCCCACAATCTTCCGTCTGTTTCCTCCTTGTCCATAATCTTAATTTTTTTCCACGAGGCATCCCCACACCTTATTATGGACGGGACTAATCCCAGCTCGCACATCGTGGCTGGTGTTGGCCTGAGGGTTTTTCACCTACTGCGGGATTCGAACACGGGACTATCCCACTATGGATAGTCCCCTAACACACTAGTAGAAAAATGATCAACCTAGACGGAAATTTCCGTCTAGGTTGATGGCAATTCTGTCTAGATTAGGTCATCTAGATGGAATTCCGTCTAGTTTGAGTGATTTATTTTGCTTCCGTCTAGATTGCTTCAAACTAGACGGAATTCCGTCTAGATTGATCAATCTAGACGGAAGTCAACCTAGATGGAATAAAGAATCCCGTCTAGGTTGTCAACCTAGACGGAAATTCCGTCTGGGTTAGCAACCCAGACAGAATTTCCGTCTGGGTTGGCAACCTAGACGGAATTCCGTCTGGGTTGCCAACCTAGACGGAATTCCGTCTGGGTTGCCAACCTAGATGGAATTGCCGTCTAGGTTGGTTTTTTACAACCTAGACTGAAATTCCGTCTAGGTTGATTCTATCTAGACGGAATTCCGTCTAGATTGCCTTTTTTCAAGGAAAAAAAAATTAATTAAAATTTGTATTTCCCTGTACAATTACATTAATATTTGAATACATCCAGAAAATATTGTACACGCCACATTCAACCATCCAATCATAATCAAAATTCATAACAATTCCATTCAAAAACATCTATATAACCAAATCCAACACATTGTACAAATCCAACCATCCACTTCAAAATATACATCAATCAGTTCCATCTAAAACACATCCAACAACATATATACTAACAATGCCAGTGACTAAGATATGATACACGACATGAATAAATGTAGTGTTATAACAAATAAAACTGTTTATTGTATTAAAAATAAAAAAACCCCATCCATCGTCATCGGCGGGGGTATCTCTATCCCGATTACGAGAATGGGTGCTGCTCCCTCCAATATCTCCACTCTGAATGTTCAATTGAATAATCATTATGTGGTGTTTGATCATTAAAAATAAAAAAACCTCATCCATCGTCGTCGGCGGGGGGATCTCTATCCCGATTACGAGAACGGGTGCTGCTCCCTCCAATATCTCCACTCTGAATGTTTAATTGAATAATCATTATATGGTGTTTGATAACATATTAGATAAAAATAAATTTATAAATATAAGAAAAAATAAGGTACCTAAGCACTACTCTGTCTAGCGTCGGAATTATCGCCAATCGAGCTAATGATCCGTATGACATCACCATACGCGCTATAAGGAATAGCACCGCCTAAATATTATATAACATACCCCATGAGATCGTCCATCGAGTTCGCCATCAGCGCAACTCTAGTCATCTCATTAGTCACCTGAATATGCAGCTCCGGGTCAATTTTGTCAATCAGATACGCAGAGATACGTGCGACAAATGGCATAGCCTGGAAACTGCTTGTGGCTGCTCTCGTCGATGTAGATGGTGTGGAGGATGCTGTGGACGATCTGATGCTTATACCAGGTGAAGCTCCGACACCATGCAAAGGATATCTTCCTCTCCTATTATTAGGGAAAAATAAATATTAAACTTTGCTCTCAAATTCAATAATGGTAAACAAATATAAATAGTATGTAGTATTCAAATTGATTCGATTTTTCACCATCCTTACCTATTATGACCCATCAGGTTCTGTGTGAGATTGATGTTCTCCTCTGCAGAAAGCATGTGAGGGTCTAGCTCGGTTTGTTCCTCCTCCTGCGAAATGTAGACAGATGCAGCCTCCTTGGATGCGGTCTCAATTCCCTCCTAAAGCACAAATTTATAGTTAATTCAAGATAATGACCATATTATTTGTGTTCTCGTTTCCTCGCAATCTTAACAAAATAGAATTAATAATACTACTCAAGATATGTATAAGTCTACCACTAACTCGAGATTTGTCGTGATCTTATCCCGATTCCTCTCATCACCCCTATATTGTTCACGAAAAGTACCATATGCCGCTCTGGCCCTCAAGTGTATCGGCATTAATGATTTCCCCTGTCATATTATAAATTATGAGATTTCATAATCATACTAAACATTAAGATCTTTTAAATCTTTAAATGACATATACCGTATCTTGACAATAAACATCCTCCAGATTGGCGTAGGAGTGTGAGCCCAAGTGATGGTCATGCAGCTTCTTTCTTCTATTTTCTGACCCCTTCGTGGATTTATTCTTTAAAAAAATTCTGTAAATATAAAATGAAATAATATCTTAAAATTATAAACTAAATTTCATGAAACTAACCTTGGCGGCATCGCTGTCCCAATACATGAGGAGAGCCGTAAAATAAATCTCGTCAACTCGGTCATCGATGTTTAAAAACCTCTGCCAGTCCTCCTCATACCTGTCATAGGTTTCATGTTTGATCTCATGCCTCCATTGTTTGAGGACTGCTTCAACCTTGACATTAAACACATAATTCCAAGCCCCCTCAAAGTTCTCAAGGCAAAAGCAGTCTTGTAGATTTACATACACATTTAGTAAGGATAATTTAATATCAATTACTAATTATTAATAAATGAAAATCTAAAACAATATGCACTTACCATAAGCGCAGTCCATATCGCCTCGTATGCGGTCCATGGTAATTCTCGAAAATGAAAATAAGGGTTGATAATGGTCGCTCTACGCACGAGAACCCCAATATATGCATTCAATCGGGTTGACCAAGGACCAACGGGCAAATTAGAACTATTCCACCTAATAATGCCCCTCATTCCTCTTGGCGGTTGTTTAGAATCAGGCTTACCTCCGCCACGTCGTCCCTCTATGCGATCCTTCTTAGCACCTACAATAATGACAACATGATAATATATCATATAATATACAAATGTGAAAATTAAAAGTATTTATATAATTTACCATTCGCTATCTCTCTTTCTTTTGCTGCGAGTGCAACAGCTTTCCTAGTCTCCAACATAGGAAGCATTTCCTGATACCTTCTCGCAGCACGTGGGTGGTACTTTCTTGAGTCAGCCTTGGACTTATGAGAGTCCGGAGGTAAGGGTAAACTGAGATAGTCATGTGTCTTCGCCCACAAGTCAGTATGGGATGTATATGATGGATATGTCGGGGTCCAAGTAGCACCTACATAAGAAAGAAGAATCATTAATATTAAATTTTAATTGAACATTATCAATTATTAAATATTTAATACCTGCGTCGGGGGATGGTTCTGGTGCTGCGTCGGGGGATGGTTCTGGTGCTGCATCAGAGGGGCCGGGTGATGAATATCCAGCATCTACAACAAATGAACACTATGAGCTAGATAACTAAAAATTTATAAAACATGTTAAAGTATTAATTAATTTTTATACCTGCATCCGGAGATGGTAGTGGATCATCAGCACCACTACCTGGGGTGATACTCCGTGAGCGATCACCCTCTAGGTCAAAGAGCCTCCTCATCCTCCTCCTCATCTGCAAATATAATAAAGACAATCGTTAAGAAAAAATTGTATACATGCTCATGAGATATATTGTTATGAAATGCATTATTATTTTTATTATGATAAGATAAAAATCGATAATGTGGTGTAACATATCAGGTTCATACCTACATCCAGCGCCATATTCTGTGCGTAAGAGAATTCTTGCCAAACATCATCAGATGAACCGATTGGTTCACTATAATTATCTTCACTTTCTTCAATATTTTTTTCATTGTTATTAGGAAGAACAACAGATCTTGGCTCCTTGTACAAAACCACCCAATCATACATGACATTCGGATCTTTCACATAGAAGCACTGATCAGCTTGTTCTGCGAAAATGAATTTCTCATCCGTATATACTTCTCGGTGAAGATTGACTAGTGTAAATCCATAATGATCCTTTTGCTTTTTTGCAGGACACCACCGAACCTTGAACATCGTGTAAGTACATTGTTTTGGTTTACCAAAGCCGTAAATTACCTCAACGATATCTTCTAATTGGCCATAATATAATATGTCAGCTAGAATTGGATTTTGATCTCTTATACTTGAAAAACATTCTTGGGCAAACAAGCCCATGACCCCACTGTTCTGAGTTACCCTCCTATCATCTGTCTCTAACGTTCGAAATTTATATCCATTCACCAAATGCTCATTATAACGTCTCACTTCGTGATAAGGACGTTGTGCATGGATAATAATTTCATCTGGTAATATAGTATCATCAAGAAGTGATTTTTCAACCTAAGACAAACAATTTGAGAATATTTAGGCGATGTGGTATTATGAATGTTCAATAATTAATTGTAAAACAATTACATCAAATCTCAACCAATCAGAAAAAAATTTCTTATGTCTTTTCTGAATATTGTGCGCTGCATTCCTACCGGTTGTTTCATTCTTAAGCTTCTCCAGATGTCGCCTATATAAACAATATATAAGTTTGTATTGATAAACTATATGTAAAATGAATATTTCTCATCTATATTACAAATTTTATTTGTTACCTTCGATAGTCTTCGAACATATCAAGGTTTTCCAACACATATGCATGAATTTGATCTAAGAGAGATCTCGGGTATTTTTCACGCTTCCTCTCCTTTTGAGGTGCTTGAGATGTGGTTTTCTTCTTACGCATGTAACGTGATGCAAACACAAAGCATTCGTTAGCCACGTATCCTTCAGCTATCGAGCCCTCGGGACGAGCTCGATTGCGAACATTGTTTTTCATGCAGCCCAAGTATCTTATAATCATAAAAGTTAATTATTAGCACGGTAATTTGAAAAACGCGTATACAATTAATAAATATAAGAAAAATCATAAATTACCTTTCAATCGGATACATCCAACGATAAGTAACAGGACCGGCGATTCTAGCCTCTCTTGCAAGATGCTGGGTAAGATGGACCATAATTGTAAAAAATGAAGGAGAGAATATTACTTCCATATTGCATAGAGTAACTCGGACATCGGCTTCAAGTTTCTTAAAGTCATCTACATCTATGACTTTAGAGCATAATTTTCTGAAAAATCCACAATACTCAATAATAATCTTCGACGCTTCTTTATCCATATTGTTACGGATTGCAACAGGGAGCAATTGATGGAGAAGAACGTGATAATCATGTGTCTTCAGACCTAAGAGTTTTCTCTCTTGCACCTGGACATTATTTGAAATGTTAGCAGAGTAACCATCCGGCGACTTTACCGATTTGAGAATTTCACAAACTCGTTGCATCTGCTCATTTGACATTGTAACACGAGACGGAGGCAACTTTAATTTTTTAAGACCAACGTCTTGAGCTTGCAAATCATTTCGGATATTCAAAGCAGTCAGATCTTGGCGCGCCCGTAGATCATCCTTCGACTTGTTTGCATCTTGTAGGAGAGTTGATACTATGTTATCACATATATTTTTCTCAATATGCATAACATCTAAGTTGTGTCGGATTTTTAGATTCTGCCAGTAAGGTAGCTGAAAGAAGATACTAAATTTAGTCCATCCTCTAGGTAATGTTTGGGCTTCGTCCTCAACTTGCATTTTACGGACCTTTCGCTTACGCTTCAATGGCTTTTTTAACTTTAAGTAATCTCTTACTCTGAGCGTGTTAAATTTAGAATAGCGTTTTTTCCTAAACACAACTTTTGGAAACCCCTCAAGTAATTGAACAATCTCAGTACCTGTCAGTTGACGCGGCTTCATTCTTTTCTCAACTGTACCATCAAACTTAGCTGATAATTTTCTGTACTTATGACTCAAGGGCAACCACCTTCGATTAAACCAATAACAACTCTTTCGGCTATGTGGTAATTGAATAGCTTCAAATTCTGGACCACATACAGGACAAGCACACTTGCCCTTCGTAGAGTACCCTGACAGATTAGCATAAGCTGGAAAATCATTAATCGTCCATAGTAGAATATCACGTAATCTAAACGACTCTTTTAAATAGGCATCATATGCTAAAATACCCTTAGACCATAATTGTTTTAGCTCATTAATTAGAGGCTCTAAGTAGACATCAATATCATTTCCCGGAGCATGCTTACCGGGTATCAGTAATGAAAGTATCATAAACGGCTGTTTCATACAAAGCAATGGAGGTAAATTATATGACATTATGTAGGGTGAATATTTGATTTCTCGAAAACAGGGAGTGTTTGTTTGTATTTATAAGAAAGCTTATTACAAACTAACGAATCAAATGATTACAACAGAAGCAGAGGGAAAGCCCTCTTTGTTTTGTGTGGGGACTTTAGGTGGCTATAGGACGCTTCGCTCGATGCTCGTGTCGAGTCTGCTTCCCTTGAGGTTGCTGGAGAGCTTCAGTGCGCAGTAGAAGCTCGGGGCAATAGAGTTCGATTCTGCTTAGTTCGCCGGCGATCGGAGCTCGGAGCTAAACAGTGATGCTGCAATGCAAAGATTATGCAGAGAGCTTGGTCTCAACTCTTTTCTCTAAGTTTTGCGACTTCTCCTCCAGTATGCTAGAAGGGGCTTTTAAATGGAAGAAGGACAGCTTGACTCCTCCTTGAATTGTGGGATGTGACCACATCTTCTTCAGAGACGTCTAGCTGCTCCTCGATACCATGAATGGTCATTCCAGGGATTGTGCTTTATGTCCTCTCACCTACGATGGGAAGGCCCATTCTTGTATATGAGGCAACGAACGACTGCTATCCGAGTGGATTTGACCAGCATTAATGAACCGCATTTATGAGTTCGCAGATCGATGAAGTGTCTGTCCGATCACTCGTACTGTGCGTGACCGCCCGGCGTGCTTTGAGCGCGGTGCTTTCTCCTTTCCAATCAGGAGAGGCGGTGAAGTAGGTGCACAGTACTCGAGTGGGTCTAGCCAGCTTGCCGAGTGCCGGCGGATCCAGCTCTTGGCTCAGACAACCGAGGTGAGTCGCATTTATGAATGCTCAGGTTGACTCGACACCTGTCCAGTCCTTCGCGCTGTGCACACTGCGAGCGGCCGTTTGACGGTCCTGGGGTACTGTGCTCTCTCCCTTCGGGTTGAGAGGGATGGGAAGGTCCATCTCAGCACGTGGGGTAGCGGATACCCAGCTGTACTGACGGTCTTGGGGTTTGCTGGCGGATTCGACTCTGGACTCGGGCAGGCGAGTTGAGTGAAAGGCGAACTTCCGCCATCCTAATCGATCTTAACTCGTGCTGGCGAGCCGACCGTAAGGCGAACCTAGAATCAAGCATATCCGATGTCTATGCGATTTAGGCCCATGCCAGAGAACCGAGCGTGCGAGCTCTTCTCGCAGGCGAATTTCCTATAAGCCTATAGAGGTATTTTTTACCGTCTACAAGACCCCCTTCAAAGTTTTCAGACCTAAACCGGCTCGCGTGTGGTCTGGAATACTTTGAATGAAGAAATTTTCGGCAAAATAAGCGCACTTGATTTCTTTTAGGATTTTTAGCAAATCCTCAGCTATCAACGGGTTTGATGTGCCTTTACCGATCACCGTTTGAATCGGGCTAGTCGGGTTAAGTACTCGTAGGTGAGATCTCTTCCTTTTTTGAGGCAGGCCCAGATCTGACGGGAGATGAGCCACGTGTCTGCTGATAGGGCTTTGTGCTTCCCAGCTAAGGCGGCGTGGTCTCATCAGGTCGTGGCGATCGTGACTTGACAACACGATCTTCGTGCGTTTCGCCCCGCGACGCATCGTGGTCGTGGTTTTCGAACTCAACCGTCGGATGCAACCGCCAACCTCGGTTCTTTCGATATACCGAGGGTGATCTGAGCCGTCGAATTTGATCGTGGCCACGTCTCCTGTCCGTTAGGGTTTTCGCCTTACGAGGGCAATCATGGCCACGTGGATAACTCCGCCCTTCTAAATCAGCCAATTTCCTCCATTGGGAGTTACCGTGCCCTCAAATCTTGAAAGGAACCTCCAAGGAAAGAATTCCTGCTTCATCCTACAATGGCTCCGAAATCTAAGAGGTGCAAGGTGAGGGGTGCAGGCCCCGGACGTTACTCCGACCGTCTCTCCGCCGGCATGCCTGCCGGTGCTCTGGAGTCGCGCCCAGGTATGTTGATGGGTTCGTTTGGACGAACTTTTGTAAGTCTTAGGCGTCGGATTTTAGGGAGATGAGTGTTACTCATTTCCCCGATTTGGGGCAAAGTTTGCCCTATTTTGCCTTTAGAGGATGAGTACTGTCCCTGCAGGCGAATCCTTCAGTGGGAAGGAGGCGAACTCCCTTTTTGTAAGGCGAGTTCGGCCCTTTCCCATTAGAGGGGAGTATAGTCTGTACGGATAGACCTCGTTCGAAATGGGTTCCCCCTTTCGATAGGCGATTTCGCCCTTCTCTGTTTGATGGGCGATTTTGCCCCTACAGCGGATTTTGTCTCGATTGACTCTTCATTTCTTGTTGCAGCGACCTTTTCTGATGAGGCTTTCCCGGAGGGTGTGGCAATTGGTCACGCCGGGGCTACGAGTTATACGGCACCTTCTCGATTTCCTTCTTTGGCTCCAGTGCCCGTATTCACCGCTGATAAGCCGCATGGTCTGGTACAGAGAGTCACGGATGGTCATCACTTGACATTACGCGAGTTGACGACCAACACGGCGCTGACAGATGAGAACAGGGCAGAGCTGCCGAAGCCTCAATTTTTGTTCGGCGACGCTATGGCCGACCCTTCCGCCCTGTTGCTCAAAGAGAGCCGGTGGTTCCGCACGGTAGAGGGGGCTTATTATTACCTCCCCAGCATGTCGAGAGGGTTTTCGATCGTCGAGCTGCGGTCCTTCGCCATTCCTCGGACGATGAACTGGGATTTGACCCCTTCTCAGGACGGGGTCACTTGTGGCGTCTGTACGGGCTCTACGGCTGGGTATGGAGTGGAGAGTTCATGCAAGCGCACGACGGGCCTGCGCCCTGGCTTAATGTCCACTGAACCGCCCGTGGGGGAGTCGACAGCGGTGGCGGAGACCTTCCGTCACCGCTTCTTTCGAGCTGGTAGGAACTTTCCCCCGAAAGACTTTAGGGCCCCGGGGTGGGTCTATTCTGCACCCGGCAGCGACACGTGGTGGTCCAAGATCACCGACTATGTTCTGGCCGAAAATGCTGATCTCAAGGGCACAGAGCTGTATGTGGCCATCGAAGCCACTCGACACGGCTTGCGGATCAACGCTTCTCAGTTCCATAGTATCCTGGAACTGTATTGCGCGGAAAGCGGCACATTTTTCACCCCCAATGGTGAACTTGGTATCACCCCTCACGAGATGCACGACGTGTCGGGGCTGCCTCTGGGAGACTTTCCTTACGAGGAGTACGTCCCCGATCAAGATGAGATTGATCAGCTGTCGAACCATTCCCCTTTGGTGGTTGAAACTCTGTGGGAGTTACTCTGCCACTACCACATATGCCTTAGTACCTTAGGGGCCTCGGATCATAAGGGGAAGAAGAAGAAGACCCCGGGGATCAGCCATAAGAATTGGGCTGATTATCTGTTCCCGGGGAACGATGTCAAGGGAAAGCCCGCTCTCCCGTTAGGCGCGTGCGACCAGCCCGAAGTGGAGGCGAGGACAGTTAAAGAAGGAAGCACCATGACTCTTGACCGCGACGAGGGCGGGTTTAAGTCTGGTACGGTCTTTCACTCATTCCATCATCAGGCGAAGTTTCTTATTTCGGGGAAGGCGCTGCTCGCGGGGTACCTCATGCTATGGCTGAAGAGGTGTGTAATCCCCACTCATTCCTTTGAGGCTCTTCCTGTGGAGGTCGTGTATCCGGCGGTTTGCCTAGCTCACGGGAAGTCTTATTCCCTGGTATCGGCGACGATAGCGTGCATTCACCGGGGGCTCCGCACTCTGACGGCCCAATTCTGCCGTGTGTCGGTCCTTGATGAGGGGGAAGGAGTAGTTATCAAAACTTCCAATCCTAGGGTGGGGCTACCGTACACCTACTTGATGGCGTGGTTCGTATACCACTACGAATGTTTGATGAGCGCCCCGGCGGCGCCTCAGGGCGATAAGTTTGTCCCCTTCGTCCAGCGCTTGGAGAGGTGCTCTTGGAAATGCAAGGACATCCCGGATGCCAGGAAGACGCTCTCCCACTTCGGGCATTATAATTTCCGCCGCTTCTTCCCTTATTTCAGCGGGGGCGGATATGGAGAATCTCTCAGGGATGCTCCGACAGCGGATCACTACACGGTCCTTACTCGTGGTGCCTTTCGCTGGTTGGTGAATATCCGACCGGGGTATCACATTCTGAGGACGGGCCCTACATGCTATCTCGAGCCATACATCCCCTGCAGGTTCGCCCGCCAGTTTGGGTACGATCAATTGTATGTGGGTAATGCCAACCCCCACCTAAACTTCGAAGGAGGACTAGTTGACGGAGCTCGGGGATGGTTCTGGACCCATGCTGGAGGCACCCAGGCTCGCTTTGAGTTGCCCGCGAAGGACCGCGATTTACACCACACGCTCTTATACTGCCGCTGGTATCGGGGTGCTAGTGCTAATCCTGCTAATTTCTGGTTCCAGAATTCCTGCCTGGCGGAACGCGATCGTCCTACCAGGGGCTCTCTCCGTTTTTCTGGGCGAAGGGGCCATCAAACTGCTAGGGAGTTGTTCTCGGAGGATCCAGTTGAGGATACCGAGGGTTCTGATGCTGGTTTGGACGAATCTGAGGCTCCCGAGGTTCGAGCTCCAGTCCGGAGTCCGACAATCGGACAAATGGGGGCGCCGCTTCTGTCTCCGAGTAGCTCGCTTCTCTCGAAGCGTCAGCGGGAGGCAGGGGCCGAGAGTTCCCGAGCGGAGGCGGCTAAGAAGGTCCGTCGTGATGAGATGGCGGAAACCGTCCGAGCGGCGGAGACGGGAGCTCCAGCGGCTTCTGTGTCCGCATCAGGAGGTAATTTTTCTTTTGCAATAGCGTCTTTGATCGCAACGATGATCTCATACCTTTTGACATTGGTATCGGACCTATGCAGGCGCGATTGAGAAGGTGATCTCCATTCCTTCCGACGAAGAAGGGGAGGCTGGAGACGAGGAGGGGCCCACCGGCTCAGGTAAGCGTGTGTTTTAGTATTACTTTTCCTTCCGTACCCGACCGTTAGTAGGGTCCCTTTCGAGGGGTCTCCGTTAACCTCTTTCCGTGCATTTGTAGTTGACCCTAACCGTGAAGTCGTAGGTGAGGAGGGTGCTCACTCTTGGGCGAATCGCTCATCTGAGGAGGATGACAATGTCTCGGTTCACGAGGCATTATCCAGCGAGGAAGAGGATTAGGCTCTTGAGGACGCGCCTGGCCAAATAGGGGGATCTCCTGCTCCTGCGGAAGAGTCGTCTGGGGGTTGTTCATCGGTGCGAGGGTCTCTGCTTCAACGGGAGGCTCCTACTCTGCAGATGACCATTTCTTCGTCGGCGGCGGCCGTTGACGTTGTGACCACTGCACCGAGGGCGTCATTGGTCGCACCGGCTCCGGTGGTGCCCGTTACCACCCCTACGGTTATGGCTATAGGTACCTCGACCGTGATTTCGTCCACGACGGAGGAGGTCGCCCTCTCTCCCTTGGAACGCTGGCGAAAAACGCAGGTGGAGCGAGCTCTGGCGAATTTCGAGGATACTTTGGCCCACTGCACCCGGTTGGTCTTGGAGGAGAATTACTCCTTCGAAGAATTCAAGGAGGTTCTTGAATACGACGCGTCCTTCTTGCGTAAGAGGCTCGGTGCTACCGCGGCGAGGCCCTATTTTCAGCGTCTGAACGAAGTGGAGGGTGCTGTCCGGCAGCTGCTCGCTCTTCGTGCAGAAGGTTCCACTCTTGTTGATCTCGCCTCCCGCGAAGTTCGAGTATCTCTGGCAGATCGTGATCGCCGCCTGAACGAGAACATGACGCTAGAGTTGAAGTTATCCGCAGAGTCGGAGCAGGTCAGAGCCGAGGATGCACGGGTAGCCCGCGAGGAAGAAACGGTTGATAACCAGTTCTCCCGACTCTCCTTCGAAGTAGAGAGGCTGAAACAGGTTGTAGCCGAAGCACAGGCTGCCCTGGCCGTTCAAGAGAAGGCTCGTGATCACGTGGCAAAAGAGTTGGAGGCCGTTAAGTCCCGCCGGCGATTGACCACTGATTCTGTTGAGGAGAAGGATCGAGCTCTCAAGGATGTCAGGGAGACCATTCAAGACTTGATCTCGTGCACAGAAGAAGACATTCGTCGAGAGGTCCTAAGGAGGCTTGAGCTCCGCCATGCTGAAGAAATTCGTGAGGCGGAACTGAGATTGAAATCCCTGTAATTCGCCTTTAATTTTCCGCTTGTAATAGGACTTCTTTTTCATGAATGAATTTATCCCTTTTGTTTTTGGCCTATTGTCACTTGTGTGTGTGCTCCAATTTTGCAATCACGCATTGGTCAGAATTTAACCGTAAGAGAACCTCAACTGTAGAGGAATTCTTGTCGGTGAGTTTCTGCTGCAAGTTTACTTCATCTGTAGGCGAATTTTGCTCGCAGGCAGATTTGCAGGAGTTAACGGCAAACCTGGCTCTGACCGGGTTCCGCTTTTGGTGGGCCACGTGTTAACCCACGTGTATGCCGGTTAAGGAGACATGGGCTAGCCGTTTCGCATTAAATGCGAGGTAGTGGGCCTCTTCGTCCCTTGCGCCCGATTCGGGCCGTTGTTGCAGATCGTGGTCGTGAACCGTCAGATCTTGTTCGTCCTTACCCTTCAACTGCTTTAGCCCCGAACGGTCTAATCGAATATTAAATAACCGTCTAGGGCTCGTAGGGTATTTAACGCCCCTACTCTCTATTAAGAGGATCTACAGCCTCTTCATCATCTTCCCTCATAAGCCCGAATTTCCCCTTTCTTCCTTCTCCTAATGGCGTTTCCAAGAAGAGGAAGGAGCCGTCTTCTTCAGGCGTTGCTGAGGCTGCCGCGGCTGAAGGTACCTCCCTGCTTCTATTTTTGCGTGAACTTAGTAGGTATTCTTTCATTGGCTCCTTTCTGTGTTATTGTCGCATTTTACAGATCGAGGGGAAGAGCCGGTCGCTGAAGAATATGCGGCCGAGCCTATCTTAATTTCGAACGACGAGTCTGAGGATCCTGCGACCCCCGCTGCCTCAGATCCCGCTCCTCAACCGGGAGCCGAACCTTGCCTCGAAATTCCGCCCATCACGGCGCTCGCTCCGGGCCAAGGGCCTGTTCCCTCCGAGTCCTTGTCCTGGCAGGCTCGTATCGAAGAGTTCGAGAGCGCTATGAGACAGGCGATCTCTCTTGTCGAACTCGGCATGGGCAGTTTCGACAGTTTCAGGCAGTCCCTCTATAACCGCGTGGCTGATTTACGGCGAACGGGTGAAAATCAGCTTGCTACCCGTTGCGTGCGTGAACTCCGTCTCTTGGAGCCACACATGATAAGGTTAGAGACCTTGCTACGGGGAGGTCCGGAGGCCAACATGAAGTCTTGCATGGCTCATGTCCAGCGTCAGGACGCCCTGGAGCAGGAGACCCGCTCTAAGGAAATAGCGGATTTGGAGTCTGTTACCAACTTTTGGGTGGGTCAACAACACTCGCTAGAGGAGCAGATTATTGACCTCAACCGCACCATGGCTCGCCTGAGGGCCGAATTGGCGAAGTGGAAGGGGCTCCAGTCTGACGTTATAAAGGTCAGTAAAAATGCTGAGGCGGAAACTCGGCACTTACAAGCTTTGCGTCAGGCGGATGCTGCCGCCAGGTCGAGCCGCGAAGACCGGATTCGGCGGGCTGCTGAGGACAAAGCTCGGGCGGACCACGCGAGTCGGGTGGAGGCAGTCAAAGAACAGATCTCCACTTTTAGCGTATTTGACTGAGACCTTTGTTTTATGATTTGTGTTAATACATTTTGCTTATGACTTGTTTGTTTATGAAGTCATAACTTTGTTCAAATGTATTGTTTTAAAACACTGGGTGCATGTTTTGTTTCTTTGAACGTAACATTATGACTTTCGCAATTGCAAAAACCATAACTTTGTTCAAATGTACTGTCTTAAAGTCTCAATGAGGTTCGCGTGCGCTGAAACTCGGTTCTTGATGAATTCGAATTGCTGGTGAAACCCGGCTGATTGACGAGTCTGTTTCCAAGCGAAACTTGATCGCGGCGAGTTTCGCTTGGGAGCTAAACTCAACTGTTGGCGAGTTCGTACCGCGGGCGAAACCCGTATGATGGTGGGCTTGTGTTGGAAACCCGACTCGATTTGCCTGGCGAGTTTAAGGCTTGTGTTGGAAACCCGACTCGATTTGCCTGGCGAGTTTAAACTGTAGGCGAAACTCGGTAGGTGGCAAGTTTGTACAACAGCTGGAGAACCAACTGCCGGCGAAGCTCGTGCCACGTGTCGGTCGTTGGGCCCAAGTGCTTGCCAGCCAAGACTCTGCAGGCGCATTACATAAGCGACTGTATGTAGTTGGCTGGTGTATGTAGTTGGCGTGGATCCTCAGGAGGCTGGTGTATGTAGTTGGCGTGGATCTGGCATTCGTAACATCGCTTTGCATAAGCGACTGCGTCAGTAACCATCCCAGGCCATAAGTAGCCCATCCTTTGTAGGCGATCCCAAAGTTTGGGTCCGGGCTGATGAGCTCCGCACACGCCGTCATGTGCTTCGCGTACGGCTTCTTACGCCTCCGCTTTTGAAAGACAGCGAAGCAGCAAGCCGTCGTATGACCTGCGATACAATGTTTTAGTGGTTGAATCGTAGTAGAACCGCGAGGCACGTCGTCGGATAGACTCTCGTTCTTTCGAGTCCTCGGGCAATATGCCGTATAGGACATAATCGATGATCGGGAGACGCCAGTCTTCCTGATCTGGCTAATCCGAGACTTGATGAGTGGCGTTCGACTCTAGGACGTCTCTGGGTCGAAAAAGTTTTCGGCTGGCGACAGCGACCCGCTGGGTCATTCCAAGAGGCTGGGCTAAGTTAGCTGCCAAGGATGCGAGAGCATCCGCATGGGTGTTCCTTGAGCGGAGCATGTGTTCAATGCGGAAACTCTCGAATAGCTCCACTAGTCTGACGGCCGCTCTGTGGAGTGGGATAAGATCTTCATTCCTGACTTCATATTCGCCAGTCATTTGTTTGACAATGAGTTGCGAGTCGCCATAAGCCTCCAGATGCTTTATCCCGAGCTCTTTGGCTAACTCGAGCCCTATGAGCAACGCGTTGTACTCGGCTACGTTGTTGGTACATGGTTCCGTCAAGGAAAAGGCCCGGGGAAACACGTGACCATGCGGGGAGGTGAGGGCCACTCCCACTCCTGCAGAAATAGAGCCGCTCGCGCCTGCGCGGGACGCACCGTCGAAGAACGGCGACGAAGTCATATTGGCTTCGGGAAGTTCATCTGGCAGATCTTCGAATAGATCGGTCTTCACTCCCAGCGGGTGACTAGCCATGAGATCGCAGATGGCTTGTCCCTTGACTGATTTCTGCGGCATGAAATGGATGTCGTATTGAGAGAGCAGAAGCGCCCATCTGGCCAGGCGCCAGTTCAATGCTACGGGCTGTGTCATGAAGACCCGAATGGGATTCATTCGGGAGATGACATGGATGGTTTGGCCAACCAAGTAGTGCCGCATCTTTTGGATAGCGAACACCAAGGCTAGGCATTCTTTCTCGACCATTGGGTACCGTTGCTCGGCGCCCTGCAAGGTTCTGCTCAGGTAGTAGATGCCCTGCTCGTGGCTTGCATCATCGTTCTGAGCCAAGAGGGCACCCAGAGAGTATTTCATAGCCCGTATATATATGAGGAATGGCCTCCCTGAGATTGGCGCCGCAAGGACAGGCGGATTTGAGAGATAAGCTTTGATCTCCTCAAAAGCCTTTTGGCATGGCTCATCCCAGACGAAGGAGGTACCTTTCTTCATCAGCTTAGAGAAGGGTTGGCACTTGCCCGAGAGATTCGAGATGAATCTTCGGATATAAGCCAGTCGTCCTTGAAGGCCTCTCAGTTCTTTAAGATTTCGGGGCGGTTGGAGCTCTTGAATAGCCCACCTTGTCTGGATCAATCCGGATTCCTTTCGTCGTGACGACAAAACCGAGGAATTTACCGCTAGACATCCCCAAGAATGACTTGGTAGGATTCATCTTGAGCTGATGAGTCCTCATGAGTTCGAACATAGCCTTCAAGTCTTGGAGGTGATCCTCCTTATGGCGACTCTTTACGACCAAGTCGTCCACATAGCATTCGACCGTCTTTCGCAGATGATCTCGAAAGATCATGCTCATGGCGCGTTGGTAGATTGCGCCAGTGTTCTTGAGTCCGAAAGGCATGACGGTATAGCAGTACACCCCTATGGGAGTTCTGAATGCAGTGTGTTTCTCGTCCTCGGGGTGCATTTTGATCTGGTTGTACCCCGAGAAGCCGTCCATGAAGGACATCCTCGTCCTCGGGGTGCATTTTGATCTGGTTGTACCCCGAGAAGCCGTCCATGAAGGACATCCTCTCGAATCCGCACGTGTTGTCAATGATGACATCCGTGATGGGCAGAGGAAATTCGTCTTTAGGGCATGCGACGTTGAGGTTCCTAAAGTCGATGCAAATGCGGATCTTGCCGTTCTTCTTCAAGACCGGAACAATATTCGCCACCAAGTCGGGGTGTTGCTCCTCTCTGATGAAGCCGGATTCGATCAACTTCTTTACTTCAGATTCGATCACCTCCATGATTTGGGGGCGAAACCGCCTCTGCTGTTGTTTGATCGGTTTGGCGTCAGGGCTGATGTTGAGGCGATGCGTGGCGACCCGCGGATCCAGACCAGGCATATCCTCGTAATTCCAGGCGAAAACGTCAATGTATTCCCGTATGAGGGCGATGAGATCCTCTTTTTCTTGAGGAGGCAGACTGCCGCTGATGAATATGGGTTTGGGATTCGCCTCAGTACCCATGTTCACCTGGAGGACTTCGTCTTCAGTTGGTGGTTCGCGCTGTTCGAAGCGACTGTTCCACTGGGCGCTAACATGGCGATCCCATGTCTCGTCGTAAAGTGGAAGTTGTTCGTCCTCCGCCATTCCGGCGGGGTCTACTGTGGCCATGTTGACTGTAAGGCCATCGAACAGATCCCTTACGCTGACGTCGGAGTCCCAGGCCGAGGTTGTTGACGACTGATCTCCTGAACATGCGTAATCGGAATCCTCGTCGACGTAAAAACAACACTCCGATGAGGAGGAGGAGTAGCCTAAGCCTCTCCTAGTCCTGTTGAAGTAATTTGAGGGCTTCCCTTTGGGGACGTAGGCGGGTTTGATGACCGTCTTACGTCCTCGGCCGTAATTCAGGCCCTCCAAGCGAGTGAGGTCGTACCCCATGTTGCTCATTATGCGTTTCGCCACTCGACTGTATTGCGAGAACTGGGGCGCTGGGTCTTCGTCCTCAGATTCGTCCCATAGCGTGCGTAGGGGGCGATCGATTCGACCGAAGATGATGTCTTTTCGATACCTCTTCCGTGCTGGCACGACGAATACAGCTCGCGATGGCTCGATCGGCCGCGTCTTGAAGATGTATGACGAACATACCGGCAAGTGTAGAGAAGACTCACTGTAGAGTGTCGACCATGAGTTATTAGGTGCGTCGTCTTCGGACGAGGAGCAAGACGACAAATAAGCAAGGTCGGATTTCTCATTCATGATAAGCTTCTCTGCCTGAACGGCGTTAGTTACATGGTGACTCTCATAACCAATTACAATCGACTCAAAGTCGTTCAGAATTAAGCTGTCACCGTATTCAGGTTCGCTATCCGCCTCATTGCCACTCTCCAGTTCTTCCACTGGTGGCTGGTCGGGGTCCTGGTATAGCAGAGAATCCGCGAAGTAGTTCTCGATGCCCTTAAAGGGGTGTTTGTCGGCCACTACTGTTCTTACCCGCTCGTAATCGTCCACGTACTTCAAGCACTGGTGTAGTGTGGACGGTACGATCCGGTTGCCGTGAATCCACGGACGTCCCAGGAGTATGTTGTAGGAGGGTTCGGCATCAATAACGTAGCACGTCACCTCCGTCTTCATGTCGCCTATCCGACACTTCAGGCGGATTTTTCCGAGCGGGCGAGTACCCGTGGCGTTGAAGCCGAAGATGGTAGTCGAGGTCGAGGCTAGGCGCTTCGACGGTATCCCCAAGTGTTTGATTAGCTTCAGGGGCACGATGCTCAGTGCGGACCCCGGATCAACCTGGATCCGATCCACTTTCGCCGAGCCAACGTATCCTGTGAAGTACAGTGGCCGGTCATGGGACGTGCTCTTGATGAGCATGTCCTCGGGGGTGAAAGTGATGCAGGGGATCTGTCTCTCTGAAACTTGGCAGCAAGTTGTACAGCCCTGTTCGGTTCCCGTTTCTTTTGTGAAATGGGTCGAGAACACCTCTGCGTCGGCCAACGCCTCTTGTAGGGCCTCCCGGGTAGGTCTAGATAACCGGAGGAGGTCGTACATGGTGATTCGTGCGGGGATGCTTTTCAGTTGCGCGAGCACGTTGAACCGGTAAGGCTGGCGGCTTGAACTTGGTCCATCTGGATTGGGAGGGACTGCTGCGGCTGGCCTCGCGGGAGGTCCTGCCGGGTTTTCCGCCCTCGTGGGATATTCTTTCGCAAACTCCTTTCCGGCTCTCGTGGCGAAGACGTTGGTGTCTTCCTCAGAGTCGGTTAAGGCAGTCATCGCCGCGTCATCTCTATCCAGGATGGCGGTGACAACGTTGCAATGCTTTCTCTTAGCCTCCTTGGAAGGCTGTGCGGTCCACTGCTCGTCGTCGAGGAGGTCCGGATGGACCCACATCACCTGCCCTGATGGCAGAGTTTGTGGAACCAAACCCTTTTCCCGCTGGTTGTGAGGATCGTCGTTAGTGATCTTCAAAACCGCCTTGGGGATAGGAATTATCCCCGCCGGAGCTTGAACCTCCGGGAGACCCGTCCCAAAGCTCAAAGTGACCATGTTCGCCGTCACTTGCTTTTGGACCTTCTCTTTCTTCAAGACCCCCGCGTCGTAGAGGGCCTGGAGTTTGTCCTTGAGGACGTAGCACTTGGTTGTGTGATGCCCAAGGAATCTGTGATATGCACAGTAACTTGGGTCACCGGTTTTGTCCGCTTCCTCCGGTTTGGCGGCTTCTGGCAACTTAATTCGCCCACTCTTGAGTAGAGTGTCGAGAGTCGCCACTACCTGGTCTTCTTTGAAATCATATTGCCGCTGGGGGCGTGGTTCAAATTGTCTGGGTTTCGGCTTTTGAACGAACTTTGGCGCCGCGGCAGAGTCTACGGCCATAGCCTCTTTTCCCTTCGATCGAGGAGGGTTCTTTGGCGCCGCTGGTTCTGCTGCTCCCTTTTTGGACTGTGGCTCTTCGGCCTCCAGCCTCTTGATCATATTTTCAACTTGCTCGCCTTGGCGAACAAGTTCCTTCCAAGTCCGGGTTTCAACTGCCCCTATTTTGGACAGGATGTGGATTGACAGATTGTTGCGGCACATCTCAATCAGTGTCGCCTCGGAAACTTGGTCCCGACAGTGGACTGATCGGTTCCGAAATCTCTTCACGAAGTCATTGACCGATTCCGACTTCCGTTGCTTCTCAGCAAGGAGAGTGGCCATTGACACTTCCGTGTCGTCGTCGAAGAAGCGGGCGAGGAAGAGCTTTTCGACGTCGGCCCATGCCTTGATGGAGCCAGGCTCCAGTTTGCGGAACCACTCAAAGGCCACCCCCTTGAGGGTACCTATGAACAGTCGAGTGAGAATGGCGTCATTCCCGGTTAGGAACCCAGTTTGCGTCATGAAATAGTAGATATGTTGCGAGGGTGACCCCTTGCCATCAAACTGCACCAAACTGATTGGTTTGAACTTCGCCGGGTATGGGACCGTGTCCTATTCGATAGGGTAGGGACGTACCACCCCCAGCTTGTTCATGTTCTGCTGAAGCTTCAGCGCATTCAGTTGGTCCTGGAATTCGTCGAATCTTTTGTCGCGGGTGCTGTCCGTGGTGTGCGACGTTCCTATCGATGTTTTGGAGGAGTAATCGGACTGTCGATCATCCTCCGTCTCAGCCGCTGGACGGTGAGGAGGTACCCACTCCTTGTCCCTGGTTTGCCGGGGTAAGGCACGTTGGGTCTTCTTCTTCTTCTTCTTGTTCAGCAGTTGCTCCATCATCTCTCTTAGAGAGTCGATGGTCGCCTGCTGTTCCTCCAGCTTTTGGGCCATTGTTTGCTCGGTATCGAGTCCGGTCATGTGCACTCTCGCCTGCGCGTCTTGACTTGAGCGCGAGGTCTGAGATGTGGCCGCTGCCGAATTAACCTCGTCTTCGCCGCAGGAGGGAGGTACTAGGGTGGAATAGTCAAACCCAATACTTACCCCCATGCGACTACGGGTTCGCTGGAATATGCCTTCCTGCCGGCGTCGAGCGAACCGGGTATTAGGTCTTAAGATGGAGTCCGAGTCTAGCGAGTCGGAGAGTACCGCCTTCCCCTTATCCGTCATGTTGACCGTGGCGGATGAGAGTTCTGGGTCGTCATTAACGCGTCTTTTCTGGTGACGGCGCTTCCAACGGGAGGGCCTTGGTTGAGAGGATTGTTGAGAAAGCCTCTCAAACACCGAAGGTTTCGCCGTTTCAACGCATTGGCAATCGGCGAGGACCGTGTGGATGAGTCTCTCGCAGTGGCACTGAGGATTCGCCTCGTGGATAGTGCGTTTGCGAGTCAAGAATTCTCTGAGGTCTTCTACGGGTGGTTGGTGACAACCCCCAGCCTCGGAAGAGTCGCTCTGGTAAGCTAACGAGAGATTTTTGGGCGCTCTCTCTGGCGCGCGTTGGGTGGAACGCCTTGGTGTTGGAATCGGGCGATCTCACCTTGACTGGCGAGTCTTCGCGTTTGAGCGAACTCCAGTACGTGGGCGGGTTTCAACCCTATGTTCATATTGTTACGGATTGCAACAGGGAGCAATTGATGGAGAAGAACGTGATAATCATGTGTCTTCAGACCTAAGAGTTTTCTCTCTTGCACCTGGACATTATTTGAAATGTTAGCAGAGTAACCATCCGGCGACTTTACCGATTTGAGAATTTTACAAACTCGTTGCATCTGCTCATTTGACATTGTAACACGAGACGGAGGCAACTTTAATTTTTTAAGGCCAACGTCTTGAGCTTGCAAATCATTTCGGATATTCAAAGCAGTCAGATCTTGGCGTGCCCGTAGATCATCCTTCGACTTGTTTGCATCTTGTAGGAGAGTTGATACTATGTTATCACATATATTTTTCTCAATATGCATAACATCTAAGTTGTGTCGGATTTTTAGATTCTGCCAGTAAGGTAGCTGAAAGAAGATACTAAATTTAGTCCATCCTCTAGGTAATGTTTGGGCTTCGTCCTCAACTTGCATTTTACGGACCTTTCGCTTACGCTTCAATGGCTTTTTTAACTTTAAGTAATCTCTTACTCCGAGCGTGTTAAATTTAGAATAGCGTTTTTTCCCAAACACAACTTTTGGAAACCCCTCAAGTAATTGAACGATCTCAGTACCTGTCAGTTGATGCTGCTTCATTCTTTTCTCAACTGTACCATCAAACTTAGCTGATAATTTTCTGTACTTATGACTCAAGGGCAACCACCTTCGATTAAACCAATAACAACTCTTTCGGCTATGTGGTAATTGAATAGCTTCAAATTCTGGACCACATACAGGACAAGCACACTTGCCCTTCGTAGAGTACCCTGACAGATTAGCATAAGCTGGAAAATCATTAATCGTCCATAGTAGAATAGCACGTAATCTAAACGACTCTTTTAAATGGGCATCATATGCTAAAATACCCTCAGACCATAATTGTTTTAGCTCATCAATTAGAGGCTCTAAGTAGACATCAATATCATTTCCCGGAGCATGCTTACCGGGTATCAGTAATGAAAGTATCATAAACGGCTGTTTCATACAAAGCAATGGAGGTAAATTATATGGCATTAATACAACTGGCCACGTAGACCAGCCAGAGCTCATTACCCCAAATGGATTGAATCCGTCGCTTGATAGACCCAGTCTTACATTTCTGCAATCTTCGGCAAAACGAGGATAAATTTTATCAACATGCTTCCAAGCTAAAGCATCAGCAGGATGTCTCAATTTACCATCGTCTACTCGATCATCCTTATGCCACCTCATATTCTTTGTCGTTTCCTTGTTCATGTATAATCTTCGCAATCTAGGAGCCAATGGAAAATGTCGAAGCACTTTGACTGGAATTTTCTTCTGTGTTATCCCTGTCTCCGTTGTAATCCTTGTTGAAGAATTTGTGCGCTGTTTCCACCTAGAAACTCCACATGTCGGACACTATTGAAGGTCTTTATTGGCATTGTGGTACAAAATACAATCATTCGGACATGCATCAATCTTATTATACTCAAGACCCAGAGCAGAGACAATCTTCTCAGCTTGATAAGTTGTTTGGGGTATGCTATTCTCTCCTCCAGGGATTACAGTCCGAAGCAAATCAAGAAGCATTTCAAAATAATTATCTGACATACCGCTAAGTGTCTTAATATGAAGGAGTTTCAGCATAAATAAAAATCTGGAGTACTCGGTACATCCCTCATATAAGTCCTTTTCACTATCTTCTAGTAGCTCCATTAATCGCTTTATTTCTGCGGAGGAATGCATATCATCAATATTTTCGACACTCGCGACACCTCCTAGCTCTTCGGCTTCAACTTCGTTATCATCTTCACTTTTGTCTCCAATATCATCCTCGACATTATCATCAACATCATATTTTGTAGGTCGAGGAAAAATATCATTCAACAATGTTTCTGTGTCATCAATTCGTTGGCCACCGGACGTACCAACATGCATATTTGGATCCTCATCTTCAGTGATACCTTCCCCATGCCAGTTCCAGTATTTATATTTCTCATCAAAACCTGATTTTATTAGGTGAATCCGTATATCATTTCTATTCAGCAGCTTCAAATTCCTACACCTACAACAAGGACAGTACATAGCACCGCTTCTTAAATTTCTCGGATTCATTTCCGCATAACGCATGAAGGCTTCACATCCCTCCTTGTATCGTGTGTCGTGAAATCTACGATGCCTAGGGATATCTATCCATGACTTGTCAGGAATTATCCTCATCTGTAAATTATATATAAATATTAAATACGATTAGTCTCACAACTACTAATACATCCATTACTCTTATACATTCAACACACATCAAACATACGTTCATATATCATTTAACAATATGAATATTTATCTACATAAAATATATATAAAACATACGTAAAAACTAATTACACTAATCTTGCGGCTGTCATAGGAAGGCTTCTATCCATTAAGAATATAGTAGTGCTTACATCCAACTTCATATACTTTGTATATTTTCATTTCTTGAAAATTTTGGCAGCACCTACCCGCTGTTCTCCCTGTACACTGTGCGGATGTTATTATATGTATCAGTAATAACCCGAAACGCAGAACAACATACGCTTATTGTACACGGAGAACAACGAATAGGTGCTGCCAAAACTTTCAAGAATGAAAATATACAAAGTATACAAAGTTGGATGTATGCACTACTATATTCCTAACCCGTCCGAGAAGGACAGATCCAATAATTACGAATTTCAGTACCAATTTTTTATTCCTATAATATAAAATAAACGCTCATTTCTGGGAGAAAACTTCGTCTCCTACCCAAATCTGAGTCGTATATCATATATTATAAGTCCAAATAATTGGATGTAATTATTGGACGGAAGTCTAGGGATAACGTTATTTTTTTATTCACCTAAATTGGATTATAACACATTATAAAAATTTATAATGTGTTATATATCACTCTATTTTTTACAAAAAATTATTTCACATATTTTCACATCACAAACTTAAATAATCACACATACTTATAGCACGAATGAAACTTAAATGAGTTAGGGTTTATAAGTGTTTAAAACTCAATAATGATAACTAGTGTTGTTCAAATGAATTAACATGTATTTAATTAAGTTAGGATTTTCAGAATTGAACTCGTTTATTTTTCAACATAATTAGGGTTTTTAACCAAATTCAACAATAATTAATAATAAAATTAAAATTTCTAAAGCTCAGTAGAAAAATCATACCTTTTAAACTGATTTCCGCAACGGACACCGCCGAAGGAGGGGGGGTCGGGAGGGTGGGGTGGAGGGGGGGCTGCCGTATGCGAGGACGGGGAGTCGCGGGGGAGGGAGGAGTTTACGAGGGGGGGGGCTGCCGATGGGGAAGGGATGGAGGCGCCTCAGGCGAAGGGGGCGCGAGGGGGGAAGGGAGGGCTGCTGAGAGGGGGAGGGGTGCTCGAGGGAACTTTAGAGAGGAGAGAGGGGGAGATAAGGAGGGTCGAGGAAGAGAGGGCGAGAGGATAGGGGGTCGTTCGTTGGGGAAGGGGTGGGCGGAGGAGGGGTCCGGAGGGGGGCGGCCGGGGGGGCGAGCGGGGGGAGGGGAAAGGCGGAGGAGGGGGGGAGGCCGGCAGAAGGGCGGGGAGGAGGGGGTGGAAGGGCTCGGAAGGGGGGCCGAGAGGGGGGTCGGAGAGGGGGTCGGGCCGAGGGGGGACGGAAGCAACGGGGGGAGGCCGAGAGAGGGGGTGGAGGAGGACAAGGGAGGAGGGGGATGGGGGCTCGGGGGAAGAGGGGGCCGATAGGAGGGGAGGAAGAGAAGGAAAGAAGAGGGGGAGGGCTGCCGGGGGCGGGGCGCGGAGGAGGGGAGGCGTGGAAAAGAGGGGGAATAAGGACAGAGGGAGGAGGGAGAGCCGGAGGGAAGGGGGGGTCCGGGAGGGGATCGGAGAGGGGAGAGTAACGGGGTTGAGCAGAGAATTGGGGGGGGGGGAGTGGCAGGCTGACTAGTTTGCACGGGAGGCTGGGCAAACTTGATAGTTTGCCCTAGGCAACCTAGACGGAAATTCCGTCTAGGCTGACTAGTCAACCTAGACGGAAATTCCGTCTAGGTTGACTGTTCTGTCTCGTTTGTCAAACTAGACGGAATTTTCCGTCTAGTTTGATCCAAACTAGACGGAACAATCTAGACGGAAATTTTCCGTCTAGTTTGCTCCAAACTAGACGGAATTTTTTTCCGTCTAGGTTGTTCCGTCTAGTTTGGTCAATTTTCTACTAGTGACAGGAGCGTAGCGGGGTCTTACACCGTTACGCCAACCTTGCGGTGAACTAATTATTGATATAAATTTATCATCACAAGTACAGACATTTTTTCTAGACAGGATTTTGTGTGAAGAATTCTATTTTGATCCCTTTCAGATGATAGTAAAACAAACTCTTTATCGTATTCCTCAGGATAAAGCATAATTACCAATCCTAAAAACCAAAAAAGGGAACTATTTTAAAAGATATTATCTTGATAACTGAATAATCGCCATAGGTGCTAATACTAAGAAATTGATATTCATGCGCTGCGGCTTTGCTACAGTATGGTGAACTTATATGTCCTTTATACCACATTTTGATAGGCAAGTACAATAGACATATTATGTCTTTGGGAAACCTAAATCAATGGGACTCATTAAGATCAAGGTATATTTGAGCACAACGGTTTAATGGTTTAAAGCCCCCGCATTTGTCACAACCTTATAAGTCAAAAAATAAAAGATTTTCATGACTCCTGATATGTGTCTCACCTCCAACTTTCTTTTTTCACTATTTCCCTTATTATCACTAATCATCATCTTCATCAAGGGTTTTAATCATCGCATATCAATTAAGGACCTTGAAGAAACCTATTTTTTTTTCTCCAGAACGAACCTAACAGGTTCAAGTAATTGTTGGATATTAGCTCTTGCTTCGCGAAACAAAGCCTAGCTCTCCAGTTCCTCCCACTTAATGATGTGAGAGAGACGAGCATGATATCAATAAATCTGTAGCAACTTGATGTTTTAGACAACAATTTCTGTTGACACATCTGATCACATTGAAATGTAAGATAGTCAGGAGCATCTAAAGTCAAAGGCATCAAAAGCTTTCGGTCTATCTTTGAAATGAGAAAATAAAGAGAGTACTAATGTAGAAAACGAGAATTTACCAGATCTATAAACAACATAGTTTGAAGAACAAAATCGACAATTGCCTCTTAAGAGCCTTGCTGCGCCCTCCCTCATGTTCCCCTTAACCTCAAACAATTCAATATGCAGGCATCACGTTCTTCTGTTCATAGTCATTTCTGTTAATAGCAGTAGTAAACATTTTCTATGCTCACCATTTAATATAGTGAAATCCAGATTTTATTATTCGCAAAATTTTCTGTAGTCAGCTTCTCAATTTAAAAGGCTTGCCACAATCAGCTAGAATTAATCAGCTCAATAATGGGCTCAAGACAGCCTGAGATGTGTACCTCTTTAGAGCATCTCCAAGGGGCCGGAAAAATCTGGCCCCTTAGCTAAATTAAGGGAGATTTAAGGGAGATGTGGTCCAAGGGAGCGGAAAAAAACTCCCTTCACCTCATGTCCCTTAACTTCCTCACCAAATTAAGGGGAAGGTTAAAGTCCCTTAACCTTCCCCTTATAATTTTATATTAATATATATGTTTTTAGAATTAATTTATAGTTAATTAAATTTAGTTAATGTATAGTTAATTTAAAATAATATAATTAAGTTAATGTATAGTTAATTCAATTTGATTAATATTTTGTTCTAAATTACTTATTTGTTAAATTTTAATATGAATAATTAATTTAATGATTATATAAGGTAATTTCTTAATTTAAATTAATTAATTAATCATTTTTAGTTATTAATATTTAATTATTTATTCATTTATAAAAAACCATATATTTAATTAAATCCTAATCTATAAAATTAAAAAACTAAATATAATTAATTAAGGGGTAGGGGACTTTTAAGGGGGAACCATTGGAAAAGAACCAACCCCTCTCTTAAAGTTCCCCTAGATTAAGGTACATCCAAGGGATCCCTTGGAGATGCTCTTACCTCGTGTGGATGAGGTGTTCACTCTGTTACTATGTCATACCATAATAGCAAATAATTCAGTGCAAATATGTACCTGATTTCTTACTTCCCATCATAGACCAGGACATTATATGGGAAATGGTGCTTAAGAAGGTCAAGAGACTCAAGACTGCAAGCTTTCAGACTGTACGTTTGTACTGACTGGGATATATACAATTATGATACCGAGAAATTTGATACAATCAAGTGTCAAACATTGACACATTGGAAGTGAAAAGTTGAGAGATTGTTATGGAAGGCTATTGCATGGCTTGAATGTAAAAATTATGAAAAAATGAGCAGCTGTCAACTTAGAGCAACAGTAGTCCACCATCAAATCACACACAATGCCCCAACACCCCCTCTCCCATGCACCCACTCTGCTTGAAAAAATTCCCAAAGAGGAAGGGGGAAAATGCTGAACTCGCTCAGGCACCATTCAAAAGAAGAAGCTCGAAAAGTACCAAATTCGAGCAGCAGAATTTTAAGTTGCGGAGTTCATCAGTTAAAACTTCCGTTCTAAGCATATTCACAAATCAAAGATTGCAAATTTTAATAACCTAAGTTAGTTTAGAATACTACATTTACCAGCCACTGGTAGCAGAACAAGTTAATACTCGCAAAATCAAAGCACAAGTTGCTATATTTCATCTAGGTAACTATACGGTACTCAGGCTTCATTCAAGCTACCGCTTTTCCTTGCACATGCATTTATAAAGAAAGAACATCTACCGCTTTATGATTAGGAAGAATTGACATCAAGAAACTCCAATGGAGGAAAAGATTCTACAGATTAATCACCAAAAATTGTGGATACACTATATTAACCTAAACTATGTTCCATGCTAATCTTAACAAATTTAGAAAATAACTTTCTTGGGGACATTTATGTTTAGGGGTGCATATATGTTTATAATGAGCATTCCAGCGGGCAATTGATCCATAGTCTAGTAAAATATGTTTATATCGATCTAATGAAGATGTGACCTCTTCCATAGAAAATCCAATGGTGCAAAAGGTCTTAATTGTAAACAGACACCATATTAGGATCACCTAACTGGAAAGAGACCCTTTGTAGTTCTATTTGTTGCGAATAGACCCCTTATAGTCCTACGGCTACTTGTTGCGAATAGACCCCCTGAGCGATATTTTTTTATCTTAAAATTGTTTAAAGAGGCGGATAGACCCCCAATAGTTCTATTTGTGAGGATAGACACCCAATTGATAAAAAAACCTTTAAAGGATCAAAATAAGTTCACTAAGAGAATGTATTTGGACTTCGGCCAATACTGCAAGGGGTCTATTCGCAACAAGTAGAACTACAGGGGCTACATTCGCAACAAATAGCACTACGGGGGATCTCTTTGCAATTGGGTGATACTACAGGGGTCTGTTCGCAATAATAGAAGTGCCCTCTTCACAACCTTCTAGTATTCCTATATAATGAGTTATGTCAAACATGAGAAGATCTTTCATCCAAAAAAAAAGAGAGAACACGAGAAGATCTTGTACAGAAGGCTATAAGTATGCCCGTTCTAGATCATCCCAACATCATCAGGATTTCTTTAAACAGATAATAGTTGAAGAAACAAAGTGTGTAGAAGCTCCCTTTGTTTATTATTTATTTAATTTAGACAAGAGCAGAAGAATCATCTTACAAGTAGAACTCGCCAATGGAAAGTTACAAAGAGAGCACAACTTACTAAAGGAGTCCTATAGATACTGAAGAGAGAAAGGTGACAAATCGAGGAAGAAATGGATGTTGGGGAGAAACCCCTATGCCGAGATCCAACCAAATAGCCAAAAGAGATAAACCAACACACCAACAAGAGCACAAACACAATCAACACCAGTTTTACGTGGTTCGGCGAGATGCCTACATCCACGGGACAAGGAGGGGGGGGGG
>NC_033798.1:76652801-76698926 GCF_001876935.1 Asparagus officinalis | reverse complement strand
GTTTTCGCGTTCTTCCCCCCCGTCTTTCACTCCCTCTTCCTCTCCCCCCTGCTTTCGTCTCTTGCTCCCACCTTCCTCTCTCCTTCTCTCCTGCTCTTTGCTCTCTTCCCCCGCATCCCCTTTCTTCGAAACAAAAAAAAAAATGAGCAGCCTGTCAACTTTAGAAGCCAACCAGTAGTCCACCATCAAATTTCACACACAATGCCCACACCCCCGTCTCCCATGCCACCCACTCTGCCTGAAAAAAATTCCCAAAGAGGTAAGGGGGAAAATGCTGAACTCGCTCAGGCACCAATTCAAAAGAGAAGCTCGAAAGTACCAAATTCGAGCAGCCAGATTTTAAGTTGCGCGAGTTCATTCACCGTTAAAACTGTCCGTTCTAAGCATATTCACAAATCAAAGATTGCCCAAATTTTAATAACCATAGTAGTTTAGAATACTTACATTTACCCAGCCACTGGTAGCAGGAACAAGTTAATACTCGCAAAATCAAAGCACAAGTTGCTATATTTCATCTAGGTAACTATACGCGTACCTCAGGCTTCATTCAGCCATACCGGCTTTTCCTTGCACATGCATTTATAAAGAATAAACATCTACCGCTTTATGCATTAGGAAGAATTGACATCTAAGAAACTCCAATGCGAGGCAAAGATTCTACAGATTAATCACAAAAATTCGTGATACACTATATTACCTAAACTATGTTTCCATTGCTAATCTCTAACAAATTTAGAAAATAAACTTTCATTGGGGGACATTATGTTATAGGGGTGCATATATGTTTTATAATTGAGCATCTCAAGCGGGCAATTGATTCATAGTCTAGTAAATATATGTTATTATCGATCTAATGAAGATGCGACCTTCTTCATAGAAAATCCAATGGCGAGCAAAAGCGTCTTAATTGTAAACAGACACCCATATTAGGACACCTAACTGCTGAAAGAGACCCTTTGTTAGTTCTATTTTGTGCGAACTAGACCCTTATAGTCCTACGGCTACTTGTTCGCGAATATGACCCCTGAGCCGATATTTTTTATCTTAAAATTGTTTAAGAGGCGGATAGCCCCAATATTCTATTTCGTGAGGATAGACACCATTGATAAAAAACCTTTTAAAGATCAAAATAAGTTCACTAAGAGAATGTTATTTGGACTTCGCGCAATACTGCAATGGTGTGGTCTATTCGGCAACAAGTAGAAACTACAGCCGGGCCTACATTCGCAACAAATAGCACTACGGCGGGATCTCTTTGCAATTGACGGTGATACTAACCAGGCGCGTCTGTTCGCAATAATAGAAGGCCCCTCTTCACAACCTATCTAGTATTCCTATATAATGAGATTATTGCTCAAAACATGAGAAGATCTTTCATCAAAAAAAAAGAGAGAACACGAGAAGATCGTTGCTACAAGAAGGCTATAAGATGCCCGCTTTCTAGATTCATCCCAACATCTCAGGATTTCTTTAAACAGATATATAGCGTTGAGAAAACAAAGTGTGTATGCAGAAGCTCCCCTTTGTTTATTATTTATTTAAATTTAGACAAGAGCAGAAGAATTTCATCTTACAAGTAGAACTCGCCAATGGAAAAGTTAATAAAATGATAAGAGAGCACAACTTACTAAAGAGTCCTATAGATACTGAAGAGAAACGGTGACAAATCGAGGAAAGAAATGGATGTTGCGGTGAGAACCCCTATGCCGAGATCAACCAAATAGCCAAAAACAGAGATAAACCAACACACAACAATGAGCACAAACACAATCAACACCAGTTTTACGGGTTCGGCGCAGATTGCCTACATCCACGGACAAGGAGGGGGGGGGTGGGGGGGGGGGGAGTTTTTCACTATTAGAAATCAAGGGGATACAACTAGGGTTACAAATCTCTCAAAAACGCTCAACAAATCAACTCTTGATCTCACCAATTGCTCCTAGAATAGAAGCCCAAAGAAAACTCCTTTCAACAGCTCAAAACACTTGTCTTACAAACCCTTGAATCGTGTTTGGGTATTTATAGAAAACCCAAACGAAACGGGTCTGGAAACTGACCCAGCCCATAACCGCAGTGCCAATGTGTCTGCTGCCTGAATCCGCTTCTGAGCTCCATCTCTACAAATCTCCACCTCGGCGAAGATTCTTCCAAAACTGAGCCGACACCAACCAAACCAATGCCTCGCTTGTTGCATCTAGTACGCCATGGTAACGGACTCATGACAACGGACCCCATCCGCAACATGTCGAGACCCAAACAGGAGTGCGAACACTCACCCCAAAACAACTGTGTCTACTCACCAAATCGGCTGTATCATAACTGACTGCCTACGTATCCTCTTCAAGGAATCAAACCTTCACGTAGTTCACCCATGGCCTCCAAAGGCCCTCAGTCTAAACTGCGGCTGATAGCATCATCAACGACCCCAAACTGAAGCGATCCAAACACCTCCACCTAAGGTGAAACAATGGCCGTATCCAAGCTATATCCACCAGCTGCACTCGGATCTACCAACTCGTCATCTGCATCCTGAATAATCTGATCCCCAAACTGTGTCACCTCAGCCAGAATTCCAACTAATGCAAAATGACTCGGAGTATGTGGAATAAGCTCCACCCGATGTGGAGTAGCATCAACCTCCACCCGCTGCGGTATCCATCTGATCTGATCAATACTCTCTACCTGCTAAGAGTCCAAAGTGACAAACCTGCTCAGACCAAACTCAGAAGCTCCCAACTGATAGCCAAATGAACTCCTGAATCCCAAATGCGCAATCGGATCCAATCTCACATCAACGATGTGACCAAGTGCTGGGTAGTCAAATATCTGACGCCGACCAAAATCTGAAGCAGCTCCACCTGATCTAACAACTCTACACGTAGCAATCGACAACCTCATAAGATAGCCCAATCGTGTCGAAGCCCGAATACTAAAACCACTGCTCGACAACCAACGCCGATCCTCCTCCAGAAAAGAACGGCCCACTAAATCCGCCATCTCATCACGTCGCCCCACTGTCTCCTCTCCTCTGAAGTGTCTCCAACTGCCATGAGCTCGGCACCAATGCAAGAAAGAACCCTTACTAGAACTAGTACGACGGGTAACCTCTCTGGCCATACACCTCCTCCAACTGTTGCGGACTACTAGGGCTTTATACCAACGGGACTTGGTTGCAACCCAAACATGCTTAGTAATATCCCCAACATAGGAAACAAAAGAACGATTACCTCCCAATGATGTATACATGAAAGGCCCCCCAATGCCTGACTGAACACCTCCAATAAGACCCCTCGATCGGTGGATAGAAGTGCTGAACTCCACCTCGGTCTCCTCGCTCATCCCAATGTGCTCACAGGACTTCAATCTGTAGGTCATAGCACTCCTCAACAATTTGTGCACGGCATAACCAATAATATATCCCAGCACCAAACAATGCCACAGTCTAGCCAAAGAAGTCGTCAGCGCTCTATCAATCACCGTGCTCCCAAGCAGATAATACAAGTTACTCCTCCTGACACCCTTCATAACAATCATGGACCCCGATGTGACCTTCAAGCGAGAATCTGCTAAGGTCACCCTATAGCCTGCTGCCTCCAATACCCTAAGTGAAATAATGTTCTTCCTCAGTTGAGGAACGAACCTCACATCAACCAACTCCCGATTCATCCCGTCACTGGTCCTAATCCGAACGGTACTAATACCACCAATAGGGCATCTGTGATCATTACCCATAAGAACATCATTCCCTCTTTCCAACTCCTAAAAGCTGGAGAACCAATCCCTCCTAGGGCATATGTGGTAAGTAGCACCCGAATCTAACATCCACTCGGTGGAGTCGGCAACACCAACTGACGGAAGAGCTGGGCATGAATAGCCCAAAGAATCTGAATCTGAAATGTCACCACTAGCCTTGGCAACATTTACCTCTGAAGCTTGAATAACTTTCCCCTTATTCTTCACGGCTTGTAATTTTGGGCATTCGGTTTCCAATGTCCATCTTCTCTACAAAAGGCACATTGATTCCTACCAACTGCAGGATGCCCCCTCTAGACTGCGATCTCCTCCCACGGTTTGGACTTCTAGCTCTTGCAACCAATGCCCCCGCAACCGGCTCAATGAAAGTCTCCTTGTCCTTCTTTCGAAGTTGATAGTTCACAAGGGCTGCGGTGACCTCACTATACGAAAGAGATGCCTTCCCATTAATAAGAGTGAGGATGAAGGTCTCATATTCCTCGTTGGGTAAGGAACTCAATAACAACAATGCTTTATCCTCATATTCAACAATGACATCTACGTTCGTCAAATCTGTAAGTAGCTTCGTGTAGTGGTTCATGTGATCACTAATGGATGTCCCCTTCTTCAATTGGAAGCATAAAACCTCCTCTTCAGATGCAAATGATTTTCGACGCACGATTTTCGACGCTCTTTGTCAAATATTTGCCCTCTAGGACCTCCCAAATCTTCTTTGCCGAAGTTTCATTCATCACATCATATTTTAGATCTTGGGTAAGGCAAGACCTAATCACACCACACGCAGTTCTATTCATTTTATTCCAAACCTTATCATCAATTTTGGCCGGTTTCCCGTCCAACTCTAACGTATCTTCCAGATTTTGCGCATTTAGCGCATCCATGACTTCACATCGCCAAAGTCCAAAATTATTTGTGCCGTTGAACTTTTCCACATCTATTTTCATAGAATGTATATTCAAACTTTGGACGGCCTTCCCACTAGAAGAACCCTCCCCACTTTTATCATTTTCAGCCATATATCTCAAAGTACCCAAACAATTGCGGAACAAATAAGGAATAGATCCAACTTGAAAAAGATAGAAACTTTACCATAAAGATTCCACCTTTATCACCAATCGAAGCTCTAGATGAACTTTCCAACTGATCTACACCTCCAAAAAAGCCCAAGCGTTGCCCGGAGCTCTGATACCAATTGTTGGGGAGAAACCCCTATGCCGAGATCCAACCAAATAGCCAAAAGAGATAAACCAACACACCAACAAGAGTACAAACACCGGTTTTACGTGGTTCGGCAAGATGCCTACGTCCACGGGGCAAGGAGGTGAGAGTTTTTGCTATTAGAAATCAAGGGGATACAACTAGGGTTACAAATCTCTCATAAACCCTCAACAAATCAACTCTTGATCTCACCAATTGCTCCTTGAATAGAAGCCTAAAGAAAATTCCTTTCAACAGCTCAAAACACTTGCCTTACAAACCCTTGAATCGTATTTGGGTATTTATAGAAAACCCAAACGAAACGGGTCTAGAAACAGACCCAGCCCATAACCGCAGCGGCGGTCGACCGCGGCGGTCGACCGCCCTCAATCCAGAATAGCACCTGAGGTCCAAAGACTTCTGCGGTCGCCACGGCGGTCGACCGCCCCACAGAACAACTAACTTCTGCCGCGCCGACCGCGCGGTTCGACCGCCACCAATCCCGATGCCCAGTAAGCCTCGTGCACAAACGCGGTCGACCGTCGCGGTTGACCGCCAATCTGTCTGCTGCCTGAATCCGCTTCTGAGCTCCATCTCTACAATGGAGATATGTCATTCATAGTTACAATGCTAAAGAAATTATTAGTCATCAACCATTGCGGATTCTAAGACATAGTAATGTGTGATATGATGGATCACATGCACGAGAGGAACATATTCTTCTTGATCTTGATTTATTATTATTATAATGATTACTACGTTTTGTCTTTGAAAAAAAAACAAGTTAATTTGATGGATGCCTAGGATTAGAAATTGAATGGTATCTTCGTCATGCAGTCCTCTATGATATGCCGGATGGAATTTGCCAGTTCATTGCTCAGGATAATTAGGGTAAGAAATGGCCTATGATGGTGTCGTCTGACAATTTTCTTGATGTTTACTTTGCTTTTTTCCCCCTTCGTTGTTGTACCCCAAAAAAAAGGTAATCTAAGAGGCATCCCAAAGCAAGAATCAAGTTGTACTGAAATACCCTATCATCAGATTTATATACAGATGGAAAAGCGGCACACTTCATATTTCCAAGGCAACAACTGATTCTATTTGACATTGCTCTGTTACCCTTGTTAGGTTAATTATCTAAAACATTGAATTGAATTCTTACAAGTTAAGTTTTTAAGGTAAAGGATAGAACCCAACATGCCAATATCAAATAAATAACCAGCATTGCCAAATTACTCAAGGGCAGATAGCAAGCAAACAAAAAAAAATTACTACAGATTTTTCACAACTTATTATCCAGGAATTTAATATACGTTAATGTAAAATAACCTTGCTTTAACAAACCACCTAATATCAGGCACCACTTGCTAATTGAACTCTACACAAAGAGCAACAATGCAAGTAAATTAGGGATTAGGGTTTGAAAATGTAAGGCTGAGGAAGGGAAGTAGGACCTCTCCGCGATCCCTCGTCGTCAAGAAGCCTCATCACCCTCTTCTTCCTGCAGTACTGCCGATCGAATTGCTTCACCTGCTTATTCACTCAATCGATCAATCAAAAAGCGCCTAGGTAAAGCTCATTAGACCTATAAGAACGATTCTGAAATAATGTAGGATTAAAAGGGTCAAATTTTTTGGAAAATTACCCAGGTGGGCCGGTGTTGGTTGACGAATTGGGCCCTCAGTTTCTTGCAATCGGCGGGGTAAAGAAGACTGACGGTGGCGATCTCGGCGGGCTTCATGTCGGCTGCCTTCTCTAAGCACGTGTAGAAAGCGTCACGCGCCTAAATTCATTTCGATTTTGTGAGAGGAGAGAGAGAGGGATAGAGACAGAGTACCCTGTAGCAAGAAGCTCTGCCCTTTTCCAGCACATCAGGCATCATTTCCTTGTCTTTGATTCTTGCTGCTGCTCGGTTTGCTCTCTGAATTTGGTTGCCGAACTGTGCAAAGATGAACGGCACCGGGTCATAGCGGAGAGAAGATTGAGCTCCAAATACGATGCTTTCTTAGGACTTAGGAACACTCCTCTGTAGAGAAAATGCAGGGCGAATACTGTGAATTGGGTGAGGCCTGGGCTGCGTTTTGCGTGGTGGATTGTTCATTTGTCTCTCTCTCTTTTTAATGATATAATAAATTACAAGAAATGCTCATCATCTATAATTTATAACTATTTCTTAAGAAGCTAACCTACGTATAAAATAAAATGAAAAATATCCATAACCTACTAGTACTGTAGATGAGGACGAGCTGTATAATCAGGCTAGAGACGATGGGCTCTATACTACATGTTGTAGGAGTGAGCATGAGCTAGTCTACTGTAATCTCGAGGAAACTTTGATTTTTTCAGATTTTTTTTAATCATTGAACTCTAGTTTTTGAGCTTCTTTACATATCCTCTGCATCCTTTATTATAGAGTTGCCTACAGTGCACTAATAAACTCTTCTCATTCTATATGCTTCATGAATTACATTAATTAAATAAATTACTAAAGAAAAATATTTTTATTTGGGGAGCTCATTGAATGAACTATTATTGATCGGCTAAATAATTATAGGCGTTGTCTATAATTTAGGATTATTGATGTCCTGAAACTCAGCAGCGAGATTAGCAGGGAATCCCAGGGTCGATATGTACAGTGTGGGTTCCCTCATCCCCTTAGGCAACTAAACCCCTATCTAAGATGAATAAGTTGCAGAATAGATATGTTAGAGGACCGGCGGAGTTGGATTCTCTAGTAATTCCTCCGACGGTCAAGTTAGTATTTGAACTTGAGTGGAGAAGAAACAAATAAACTGAATAAGTTCCATATAGAAATTTCATACATGTGGCCCCAAAGGAGACCTATGGATCAGAGAGGAAATCAGTAGGCGATGAGCTCATATATGTACCTAGCTAAGAGGGGTAAATGTGTAATTGTCCAAGTCCAGGCAAAAAGTTAGGCTGGCAATAGCTTTACAGGTGACAACTGGTTGTACGAAGAGTCACCCTTGATTTGGTATACCAGTGATGGAGAGGATATGGCGATGACGATAGATAATGAGTCATGGATGCTAGGGGCACTAGCCATGATGGTGATGGGCAGCTGTTGGTACAGAGTTTGAAGACGAACTGCCTCTTGACTCAGCTCTAGAAGTGGGCCAATAAGTATCGTCTTTCTTGTTGGCCTCGCAAGTTGTCTACCTGACTCTAAAGGAATGAGGGTGGTCGACTAAACTGATGAGGTCAAGTGAGAGTCTGTCTCGACTCGAACCTACCAGGGAAAAGATGAGTGCTTGTGGTGCTCGAGTCGTCCTAGCTGGTGAGTGAGTGTTAGGACTCACATTTATGAGTCTACTATCTAATCTTGTTTTGATGATTTATAAACAATCCCTAATATCGTTTGTTTAGTGTTTGTATTTGCCTATTAGGTAATCTAGACAAACAACAAATTTGAGGTTGGATGGACTTGCGCTTACACGATGATATTGTTGGACCCTAGAGGGGGGGTGAATAGGGTCTTATGCTAATCTAATCCGATTTTATGCCAATTAAAATAAATTATTCTTGCAAGATAGATATACAAGAGTTATGTGCAAGAATAAATAATATGAACAAATGGATATATCCTAGCAAAGAGATATATTATGAGATATATATGTAAGGATATGAAACTAAGGGTGATATAAACATAAACAAGATAAACAAGATAGTGGACAATATAAACTAAGAGAAAATGACAAAGGCGATATAAACAATAAGCATGAATGTAAAAGAACGCCAATGACAAACTCAAACAATCAATATGATCACGAAGTTCTGTCCCCACGACCTACGTCTCCCCTTCTCACCTTGAGGAGATCTCCACTATCATCACACCCGGTTTGAAAGCCGGAACTTCTCTACACAATCAGTTTTCTAGCTAACCGAAAATTCTACGCACTCGGTTTTCTACTCGGTTTTCTAGCTAACCAAAAACTCTACAACACTCACAATGTATACACACTAATTACCACCTCAAGTGTTGGTCTCTAGCCCGTGTCTCCCTCAAGTACTCGGATTTACTACCTCTCTCTAGGCTTTTACTACCAACACCACTCCTTTTGGGACAACCCCGTCTCTCACCACACACTCCTCTCGGTGTACTAGTGTAATGCAATGTGATCTCACAATTTAGGCTCACAATACAAATAAATTATTCTCTACAATAGATGAGAACTCAATTTAGCACAATTTAATGTTACAATCTCTCACAACCCCAATTATACTATGTATGTAAATACTAAAAGCTCAAGTGAGTGTGTGTAACAATGAGAAAACCAAATCTAAACTCAATATAAAAACTAGCATTGATAAATGATAATTAAACAAATGAATATAAAGCTAGATATAGAGTTTAGAAAACTTCTCCAATGGATGACAAGAGAGAGGGAGATGAATTGAAGGTTTAAACACCAAAAGATTATCTCCTCAAGCTCTTGTGAAAATATCTTCACAAACCAAACTCTTAAACTCACTTAGAAACCCTTAAACAAACTTATAAAACTCTTTAAAACTTTTCTCTTTTATTGGTGGGAGAGTTGAATGCAATGAGGTATTTATAATAACCCAAAACATCAGCCAAAAACACCACAAAACAAAAACTAGCCATTTCTAGCTGTTACTAGCCGTTATAGGGTGAAAAGACCAAAATACCCAAAATCCAGCATTCTGGAAATTTGTGTATCTGGCTTTGTAAAATTAATTAAAAATAATAAATCAACTTTAAAAATTATGAAATTTTTAGGGAAGTATCTAAACATATAGAAAGACATGTCAAAGAAAGAATTTATTAAATATCACTTCCTATTTATGAGAAATAATTATTTGAACACAGATATATAGTTTCCGAAATCTGCTGACATACACGATTTTGTAAAATCAATTGGGCACAGTAAAAAAACTCCAAAAATCATGAAATTTTGAGGGAAGTTTAAAAACATGTATATAAACATGTCAGAGAAAGAATTTATGAAATATCACTTCCCATTTGTGATAAATAACTTTTTTTAACAAAGATATACAGTTTCTGAAAAACTGCTGAAAACTCGTTTTTGTAAATTCAATTGAAAATAACAAAACAAGTCTAAAATTAGTAAAACTTGGGGAAATATTTGTATATATGAATATAAACATGTGAAAATAACAAAACAAGTCTAAAATTAGTAAAACTTGGGGAAATATTTGTATATATGAATATAAACATGTGTATAAAGAAATTTTTCAAATTGTATTTCCCAATTGTAAAAACTCATCTGTTTTGTAAAAACATGCACGAACATGAACTTTAAACATGCACGAACAAAACTTGTTAAAACTTGATTTTGACAAATTCATTCCAAACAAGTTTCAAAATACTTTCCAATAGGTTTATAGACTTGATAAAAGATATATCATCATATTAATAAGTCTATAATCCAAAACAATGATAAATCAAAATAAACATGTGTGTGTATGAAATTGAGCTTGAAGTATTGAACACACATAATATAACATCTAAACTAATTTACCAAAACTTGTGATCTTCAATGAAGCTCTTCTTCGTAAACATTGCGGAAGAAGTTTGAACTTGGATCTTGACTTGAATGCATAGGCTTCACTCTACTATTCCGCCAACATCCATTGAATATGATCATTGAGGTTCTATTCCATCCATCCTCTAACTTGTTGTTTGTCTACAATAAATAAAAAATCACAGACACTAAACAAATAACGTTAGTGGTAAATTATTTGTTAAATATCATCAAAATAAGAAGGCCAACACATATCCATTGGAGGATGGAAGGAATTTCAGAATGAAGCCATCGTATTTCAAGTTAAGATCCAATATCGCTTTATTCGTAACCAAGACAATCAAATTGAAGATCCATTGCTTGGTATATTAGTTTATATGTTTATACTTTGTGTGATTATACTTAAAGCTCAAACTATTCACACACATTGCTTTCCGTTTTTATTGCTTTCAATTTTATCCACATAAATATGAAACAAATGAATACAAATTGTATACACTCATATTTGTTTCATGTTTATATGTGCTTGATATGATTTCTTTAAGATCAAGATTTGAAATCATGTTTATTGTTTTGAAAGATTACAAAATATGTGTATTTTTTATAAAACTTTGTGATATTGATTTATGGACTAAATAATCTTAGTTTACATCTTTTATTTAGTCTCTAAATCCATACAAGAGTTTTAAATAATCTTAGTTTACATCTTTTATTTAGTCTCTAAATCCATACAAGAGTTTTCAAAACTTTGTTTAAGTCAAAATATCAAACTCTAAATCCATACAAGAGTTTTCAAAACTTTGTTTAAGTCAAAATATCAAAAACAAGTGTATTGACATTACGTATTTTAACCTAATTTTCAAAATGATGAGTTTTCACAATTGGGAAGTGTAATTATAAAAATTCTTTTTGTAACATGTTCATTTTTATGTTTATAAATATTTCCCAAAGTTTTATATTTTTAAAATATATTTGCTATTTTTAAAGGCACTTCAAAAATTATTTTCTGCAAAACAGTTTCTGAAAATCCCATGTATCAGTTTTCGGTCGACCGAACACACGGCTCTGGTCGACCGACCAGAGTTAGGTTTTTTAGCATTTTTCTCAGGGTTCTTCAGTCGACCAACATACTTGTTTCGGTCGACCAATTGACACTCTACGGTTGACCGGTGACCGACTGTTGTCCACCGGTCGACCAACTTTGCAACCGTTGCAAGCTAACGGCTAGTTTTTCTAGACCCGAATTTTTGGGGTTTTTGTCTGTTTGCTTAGTTTTGGGCTGTTGTCTTAAGTTCATATAAATACCCCTTAGCCCTCAACACTTAGATCTATCTAAGGGGGGTTAGTTACCAAGAACTTAAAATTGGAACTGGGATAATCTATGGGATAAATTTTTAAGGTGTTAGTCACATAGAACTAAAACTAGAATAAAATTTTACAGTGTTAGTCTGTAGAACTCTAACAAAATTAGAATTGGGATAATGGTACGAAATTATCCCACTTTTTTTATTTTTCTATAAAAAAATGAGAGTTCTAGTCTCTCAAATTATTCCAAGTTTTAGCTTGGAATTATGTGGTAAAAAACTAGAACTCATATTTATTTTGTTATTTTTTATTTTTTATATTTCTTTTTTTATTTACTTCTTTTCTATTATGGTTATCACCATCATTAGACCATCATTATAATAATAGTTGTCAATATCTTATTATAATGTCCCTGGTTTCACACAAAGCTGCACTCCAAGGTGAACCCAAGAATGTCAAACCTGTCATTCACCCACACCTGTAACAACATGTTTTACCATCATAGTAATATCTCTCTAGTGAAATCAAACAATAAACAAGTGTAGGTACGAAGCAGAAAGAATATAGATAATAATACAATGAACATGATATAGAAAAGAGACATCTAAAAATAGACTTAATCATGTTCCAACTGAATAAAAGAAAGTACAACTGACAAAGTGAAATAAAAATAAAATATCCTAATACATAAGAGTCAACTGAAAAAGTACACATGATCTCAGCCTTCAAAATAAAAATACAAGTCTATAAATTAACTAAACTACTACTAGACTAATGTGGAGCATAAGCTGACTATCAAGAAACGACGGCGACTATGAAGAAACTCCGTCAACCTGCGGCTCCCCGGAACTCTAATCCACTGCCTGAAAAGAGGGGAAGACAACAGCATCAGAGCGCTACCAAGATCATCTTCACCCGCCCCCAGGGGAAGGGCTACTACATATGATGGAGGCTCTACTTATAATATGCATAGTCTACCTAAATCATTTATCCTGTACTAACTGGAGTTAATATTTAGAAATCCACAACATGAGACTGATACGTCGAGCGAAATAATCCAAACAAGAAAATCCTCATATATATACCATGTATCTCAAATTGTGAATCGCTAAATACTAACTTCCAAGATACTATACAAAATCAATAAAACAATACATCACCAAAACTTCATCCAGAACATGTAGTGCATGTCATATCACAGTATCTCACACTACCCTCGGGTAGGTGGCACGGGAGCAATTACATAATCCTATGTAATTCTCATCAAAAAGTATATGTCGTCACACACAAATGCCAAAATGTTGAACCCAGTACACATAGATATATAAAACATCTATCCTGAACTAAACGGGAATTAATATTTAGAAATCCACAACACGAGAATAGGTATGTCGAGCGAAATAATCCAAACAAGGAAACCCTCATGTATATACCTCGTATCTTAAATTGTGAATCGCTAAATACCAACTCAAAATTCTAAGAATAAAGCAATAAATAAAATAAAATACAACTCCAAACCTCAATACAATATACCCCATCATAATATAATTTAACAGTGAACCATGCTCATGATTAAGTCCTGCCTAAGACTCAATCTGTCAAAAGTTTTGCAGTACTATTTCTTGCAAAGTTTTATAGCTCATCGCATTATTATGCAGAACAAACTACATGTTCAGCCATCCTAAGAAAATACGACTCACTAGCCTCATCGCATCACCATGCGGAACGGACTACCTCTTCGGGCATCCTACAAATATGGCTCATTAGCTTCATCGTATCACCATGTGAAACGAACTGCCTCCTCAGGCATCCTCATCGCATCACCATGCGGAACAGATTGCCTCCTCATGCATCATTCAAATACGGCTCATTAGCCTCATCGCATTACCATGCGAAACGGACTACCTCATCAGGCATCCTCATCGCATCACCATGCAGAACAGACTACCTATTCAGGTATCCTGCAAATACGGCTCATCGGCCTACTTCAACGGTATACCAACGCACTACTCTAAGCAGTACTGAGTTGTGCTCATCAACGGTATCCATACGGATACATATACTATTCTAACAAATCATCTTCCAGTCATAGTCAAATCAATACATGAAATTATCCTCTCCGTGAGATCCGTGTGTGCTAAAACTCCATACGTGTACTTCCATGATCGTGCATGTGTACGTACGGTTTGAACCTCGTATTCACAACTAAACAAGCATGGAAAAACCCTTCATCAGCAATTTAACCTGTCAGTCGATTGCCCTTGAGCATCGGTCGACCAGCGACGAACGTGCATAACGTGTAGAACACTGCAATCTATTATCAGTGAATAGTAATCCGGTGGTGAATAGTAACTCCCGTGGTGAACAGTAACGCTGGCAGTGAATAGTTTTTCCCCCGTATATATGAATAGCACCCCCGTATGTATGAACAGTAACATCACTTATGAATAGTAACATTACTTGTGAATAGTAACATTACTCATAAAAATAACACACTAACGTATAAATAGTAATAGTACTTATGAATAGTAATAATACTTATGAATAGTACCCGTACGTATGAATAATACAGTATGTATGAATAGTATCGTATGTATGAATAGTAATTCATAAGTTAGTGATTTGATCTAAAGTTCTATTCATCAATTTAGGGTTTAATCTATCAAAATATAAATTTACTAGGATGGGTTTGGAAAAACATGATCTTACCTTTATTGAACTTTGAAATTGGAATCTCTATCCGTTCCTTCGTAGCCAAATTTCCCTCACTCTTTTCCTCTCTTTTCTTCCTCTCTCCCCCCTCTCTCCTTCTCTTTCTTTCATGTTGTGTGAGGAGAGTGACGGGGAGGGGCCCTTTTTATAGAAGAGATGAGGGGGGTTTGTGAGAGGAGTTAGTGGAGTAGGGTTTGGGGGAAAATAATATATATAATATTCATCATCATCTGACACTAGTTTGGAGTTAACCTGACTCTGAGGATCCTCGACCATCTCGTCTGTGTGAAAGTGAACGAGCACGAGGCCCACTACTACCTCTAAGTCTCGAGGGAAAATAAAATAGTCACCAATGCTCCCAAGTCCAACGAAGGACTCGAAGGAAAAGTTCGGCTGGGTGGCTGGGGAAGACTCCATCACAGGGTTGCTCCAGCTAGCACGAGATTAAGAAGGATGCCCTGAAGTCGGGGTCACTGTTGAGCATCAAGAGGCAGACGTTCAAAATGATCAAGGCGTACACTGGTTCTCGTTGGATTGAGGATCTCTTTGATAACTCGGTCTTGTGAGTTGTCGGCATCTCATCTATTTCCCGCACCATAGAGGATGAAGCTCGGGCGGCCGAGTTAACGTTGGGCTCGGATGAGACCGATGCGGTGCCAATGGCTTTGCCTGCTCAAACTGAGGGAGGACCCTTGACGAGGCCAAAGAAACGCCTCCACCCAGATCTGGCCCCCGAGGAGGCCGAGGAGGCCTAGGCTCATGTGGCCGAGATAGCCACGCATTTGGTGGGGTCGAAGGCTGTTACTATACCGGCTGAGAAGGCCGAGAAGAAGAGGCTAAGAAAGATGGGTAGCCAAGGCCATAAGAAGACAGTCGAGGATGGAGGTGGAAGCATCCTCTACGGTTCAGGAGGACGCTTTAGGTCAGCCACCGGTAGAGATCCCGCCTCCTTAGGAAATGGAGGAGGCTGCTACTAATGCTACTGTTTCCGACTCAAGAAGCCAAAGTCATCGTCATTGATGGTAGGCCCCCATCAGAGAAGAGGGTGCTGAGATCCACATGGCCTAGGCTGAGGAGGCTGAGGCCCCAGCAGAGGTGAGGCGGCACCTGATGAACCTAACGAGTTAGCCCATCAGTAGGGGAAAGAGCCAGTCACCGAGGGGGCATCTCCTACTCTAGGGCTTAGGTGGTCGTTTCCTTACCGCATCGATGAGGTCGATGTAGAGAAGTAGGAGCAGCTGAGAATGCTCCTGATGGGATCTTCCATAATCGGTCCTCGCTTTGATAAATACCTGCCCTTGGAGTTCAGATATGAACCCAAACGACATCTTGACAAGAAGGGGTCAGTTGTGGAGTCCTAACTCCCCCAAAGTCGAGTAGTTGAGCAGTTCTACCTCCTATGCGATGACAAGATCCTTGGGGAGATGTCGGATATTAGCCTTCACCAATGACTCAAGAGCTATATGGTCCATGGAGCTCTAGTGAAAGAGGAGCTTTTAGGCCGCTATGAGTGGGCCCGAACTACTTTCCTCAAGCTTCAGTGAGAGCTGGAGGCCTAGAAGGTTGATCTGGAGAGGGTCCTGTTATCGCTGACTGCAAAGGAGGATGAGCTGGCCATCTAGAAAAGAGGCAAAGAGAATTAGCGTGCGGAGATAGAGATGAGGGAGAAGATGGTTGATGGCCTGAGACTATGAATAGCAAGAAGTCGGTTGAGATCAGCAAGCTCAAGGAAGACCTCGACATCTTGAGCACGAGCTCCTCGAACGGAATGAGAGGACTGATGCCCTAGAGAGAGCCCCATCGGATCATCTGGCCGCCCAGAGCCTGCATGCTGAGCTAAAAGAGGAGTAGATAGCTCTCAAGAAACTCAGAGAGGAAAGCACTCGTGTTACGCTAGAGGCCAAGTGGCAGCACAAGTCATCCCTTGTCGAGATCCAGGCTTTGCAGGGTCGCCTCACTCATCTGGAGTCTAAGGCCCATCGATTCGAGGTCATTGAAGGCTATTGCCATAGCGCTCTCAGAAAGGTGAAGGTGGCGCTAGCTTGCAAGGTAGGCTTTAACTACCTCAAAGCGCAACTCCCGGCCAATCTTCGAGGCGATCCCGGCCAATTCTGCTACCCTCCAAGGGTAACCAATTGTCTTGCGGTGCTCCTAGAGGTAGAGAAGCAGGGAGGGGGCTCGCGCTTGATGGAGGGAGTGGGTGGACTGGAGCGTCGCCGAGGAGGCAGGCGAGGGCTCAGCTCATGACAGCTGGGTGAGCCGCCTACTTGGAGAGGAGGTGAAGAGGTCGAGACTAAGGTCCAGTTGACTCCTCTGCTAGCTTCCACTATCGCTACTCCTCTGAGTCTGACTCTTGCTCCTAGCTCTGGTGTCGATCCGCACGCACCTCTCTTATGCATATTTGTTAAGTGTTTATGAATATCATATTAACACACTTGGTAAGTCACAAAATTTTTAAACATGAAGAGCTTGAGTTCAAACCCTATAATTGATATTATTTTTTAAATATTTTTCTTTGACATTTTACTAAATTATTATTATGATATTTCATTATAAGAGTTATTATATACATGTCTATAAATTATTAATATCTCTTCAAAAATTTTTAATAATATAATATTTATTATACATGTCTATAAATTATTAATATCTCTTCAAAAATTTTTAATAATATAATATTTATTAATAAGAATAAAAATATTATTTATAATATTATTCAAAGATAAAAGATAATACAATATAACAATATAAAAGTAAAAAAACGTTAATGATATTTAATAATCAAAAGAATCGAATATACAATTGGTAAAGTCTATTTGTTTATGAACCTAATATAAAAATAATTCGTTTCTGATCAAATTAAACTAAATAATTAGATGAATAATAAACGGAATATTTAATAATTCGTTTCTGATCAAATTAAACTATCATGGGATGTTTCCTATTTCAATTTTGAATAGATTCAAAAAATCTTGATTAATTAATTTATTTATTTTTGTAGAACCATGGTTGGTCGTTGAGAAATATGTTAAATACATTGCAGCTAAAGCATGTCCGTTGGAAAATAAAAGAACACGCGTTTTGGACTTCCAAATATTCATGATCACGTTACTTTCCAACAAATCCAAGAAAATGAAAACTGGGAGAAGAAATCTCCATAAATGGTCTCAAGACATTTTCTAAAAGATAATTTCTGAAATGACTAGCATAAAATCAGTCAAATAAGCCAATGGGACGGTGACAATTCGTCTTCACTCTTAGCTTTCAAATGAAAACTGAGCTTATTAGAGAAAAAGTGTTATAAGAAATGATTTCTTATCCTTTTTTAGGCAAGCCAAATAGGTCCTCATTACGGTTGTATCGATTTCTGGCTTCATGTTTAATGGTGCGTCAGAAGAGATCCTCTACATTCAAAATTGTATTTTTTGAGTTCCGTGCATCAGAGGAGATCCTCTACATACTAAATTTTAACCAATGCCTACTATTATTTACATTGATGAATAAGATTGGTTCATCCAATGGGCACTAACACTGAAAGAGTTTTTATAAAAGTTTATTTAATTAAAATATAATTCATGGAGTCTATAAAGTAAATGGAGGCTACTGATGACTTATAGGCAACTTCTATAATCAGGACGTAGACCATCCCGTTGCTTAAGAAAAAAAAAGTTTTATATCTGCTCTATCATTTGTCAGGGGAGACATCGGGCCTAATTTAGAGTTGATGAGACTTTAAACAGGTGGGAACCAATTTTAACTAAAAAAGCTATAGCTACTAGGTATTGCCTCGGACTCTTATTTTAAATACATCACCATTTTTTATCCTATCCAATTTAGGGTTATACTCACATATTAATAATCTTAAACTTTCTCCCCTTAATTTGTGAGTATAGTTCAATATTCCACTATATTTTAATCTTTCACGTGATTCACTAATTTTTACACGATTTTACTCGTGGGTTGATAACACCATGCATTTAACATCATGCATTTGACACATCACTCTTTCTTTCTCCTATCCAATATGAAAATATAATTACATATTAATAATCCCGGCATCATTCTGGATTCATATTGAAGTACCCAATGTGATTCGATTCATGATCGAAGACTACGCCTGCGCTGTAAACAACCACTTTTCGAATGGGGGTAAATATGATTTGTTATGATATCTTCAAAATCATTGCTATTTTAATTGATTCACAATATGTTTCCATATTTTTGCTTTCCATATTTTTGCTCTTGTTTTATACCGCTCACCCGCGATGAGTGCGTGCCACCAGCCTACCAACTTTTTCAGAGGCTTTCTACTACTTCAAGTGATGTAGGATGTGTTGTGCGCAGCGGAACTCTAATCACACGAACAAACATGAGGAAGATCACAACCAATATACAAGCACAAATCACAATCACAGCAAGACAACGACTTTTCCATAGTTCGGCAAGTTGTCTACATTCACGGGGCAAGGAGGGGGGAATTCTTACTATTAGAGATGAAGAGAATACAAAATAGAGTTACAAAATCACCCAAAACCCTAAAATAAAGCTCTCTAAATCTCTCACCAATCTCCCACGATTGGATGCAACAATCCTCTCTTAAAGACTGCTCAAAACGTCATTTCTTAACCCTAATTAATTAGGATTAGGAATATATATCAACTCAAAAGGAAACGGGGCAGAAAAAAATTCTAGCCCAAACCCACTACGCGGTCGACCGCCGGGCCCATCTCGCGGTCAACTGTAAAAATTCTAGAGACCAATCACCTACAGGGTTTAGGAGTGGTCGACCGCAGAACCCATCGCGGTCGACCGCCAAAAGTCCAGAGACTTTTCCCTGTTGTGTGCACGTTTGTGGTCGACCGCCTCGTCACCCGCGGTCGACCGCCAGTCACCCAAATCCTGTTCTTTGTCTTTTCCTGTGGTCTTCGTCGCTGTGTTTGTTATTTCTACAATTCTCCACCTCGGTGAAGTTTCTTTCAAAACTGAGCCGACACCAAATCTTCCACATATCTCACTTGTTGCGTCTAGGATGAAGTGGAAACAACCCACGACAACGGACTCAATCCACAACAAGTCGGGAACCCAAAAGAGAGCTCAAACAATCTCCCCCCATCGAAATCAACAAATCCAACCGGCTACATCGAAAAGACTGCCTACGTATCCTCTTTCCCAATGAATCATGCCGAACATAGTTCACCAAAATAGACTCCAAAGGCCCTCAACATTGAAGAATGTTCAATAGCTTCAAACAATGACCAAATTTCACACCTAAAATAACTTTGGTCAACATATCCGTAGGGTTGTCCTTCGTGTGGATCTTCTCTAATATGACGTCTCCGTCATCCAAAACGTCATGAATAAAATAAAATCTAATATCAATATGCTTCGTGTGTGCATGGTAAACCTGGTTCTTCGCCAAATAGATTGCTGATACGCTATCATAATATACCCGAATGGTCTCCTGTGCAATCCCCAAGTCCTCCAACAATCCATGCAACCACAAAACCTCCTTAACAGCTTCAGTTAATGTCATATACTCTGCCTCTATAGTAGAGAGAGTCACTGTAGGTTGAAGTATACATCTCTAACATACTGGTGCTCCTGTCAATGTAAACACATAACCTGATTTGCCAAGATCCCTCGCATAATCTGAATCCACATAGCTAATATAATCCTACCCATTTTTCTTATCTTTTTAAAAAATCAAACCAACATCTATGGTGCCTTTAACATACCGTAGAATCAACTTCAGGACTCCCAATGACCCTTCTTAGGGTCATGCATGTACCTCGATACCATGCTCATGGTCTGTGACATATCTGACCTCGTACACACCATCGCATACATCAAGCTATCCACCATACTGGCATATGGAACCTTCAACATTTAATTTTTGTCATCAACTGAAACAGGTGACATCAAAGATGAAAGCTTAAAGTGAGGAGCCAATGGAGTGCTAACTGCTTTTGTATTGTTATCAAAGCTGAATTTCTTCAACATCTTCTGCAAGTAGCTCTTCTGTATAAGCTTCAATCTCCTCTTCACCCTATCTCTCTCGATCTTCATATCCAATATCTTCTTAGCTTCTCCAAGATCCTTCATCTCAAACTCGAATGACAGCTCCTCTTTCAACTTTCAAATAGCCGAAGAATTCCTAGAAGCAATAAGCATATCATCAACATATAATAGCAAATATATGTACTCACCATCTTATAGCTTGTGCATGTAAACACATGGGTCATATGGGCTCCTTGTGTACCCTAGCCAATCATGAAGCTGTCGAATCTCTTATACAACTGTCGTGATGATTGCTTCAAACCATAAAGAGACTTCTTCAGCTTGCACACCAAATCTTCTTTGCCTGCAACTTTGAATCCTAAAGTTGTGTCATGTAGATCTCCTCATCTAAATCTCCATGTAGAAAGGCTGTCTTAACATCCATCTAGACCAAATCCAAATCCAGATGTGCCACCAATGCCAATAAAATCCGAATCGACGAATGCTTCATAACGGGTGAAAATACTTCGTTGTAATTAACGCCCTCAAGCTGTGCATATCCCTTGGTAACCAATCTAGCTTTGTACCTAATAGCTTTCTTATCCTTAGGTAGCTTTGCAAGTTCCCAAGTATCATTCTTCTGAAGAGACCGCATCTCCTCCTTTATAGCTTCCCTCTATCTGAACGAATCAGAGCTAGACTTTCCCACCCTGAATATAGAAGGAACCATATCATCAACGACCTCCATTGATAATGCATATGTGACCATGACATCATTATATCTAGCTGGCCGACGAATCACCCTTCTAGGTCTATTTGCTGCAATGAACTCCTGAACATGACCCTGCTCCCGAGTCTCACCATCCACTGTATCCTCTAAATGCCCGGTTGTCATCCTATCTTGATGTAGAACACACGACAGACACGTTTATGTCAAAGTGAGACAGTCGCAAGCCCAAATGTGGGCTTGGTCAAAGAAAATAACTTGTTTCGAAGAAACGACCGTAACTTTCAAACCGTACGTCGGAAATTGGATGAATTATATATGAAAATAGACTATCTCGACGAGACGGAGCCATCAAACTGACCCCTAAGGGTTCAGTTTGCTTCCTCCATTTCGCCAAATTCCTTACAGTTTGAGAGATATCTGTATTTTTGTCCGTTTTTACTATTTTTAGTAATACTTTAGGAGTTTGTTTTGATTAGGAAACAAAGCCATTTGATCTCAGATTTGACCGGTAGACTTTCCTAGTCGTAAGGAGTCTTTTTAGGAGTTTTAATGTTTTGGAAATTCTTGTACTATTTTTGGTAAGTTAGAGTCCTTGTAAAAGTCTTGTTTCTTTTCTATTTAACTAGGGTCTTGTAATCCCTAGAGACATAACTTTTGATTTATAAAATTTTGTTTTTTTTAATATTTACTTTGTGGATTCGAACCTCTTCGTGGATTCGAAGATTGTCCTTAGTGGATTCCTAAGCTACTACTTTCGCGCTGCGTCAATTGGTATCAGAGCCTTGTTCAGGTGATGAAGCCTCTATTTCTCAAACTGAGTTTGACGTGCTAAAGACCGATGTTAATCAGATGAAGACTATCATGGAGCGACTCACGACGACCGTTAAGCGTCTGAACACGGCGGGAGTTTAAAATCGCGTTGATGGTCGCCAACGATGTGATCCGACTCCACTGACTCCATATGATGAATCCGACAGCGAGGAAGATAACTATGCAGCCCCACGTTGTGATGTTTATCACAGAGACTATCGACGAAGAAAAAATTATGGCACTGGAGGTTTCAAGATGAAGATGGATCTGCCATCTTTCAACGGGCAACTTCATATCGAAGAATTCCTCGACTGGATTGCAGAAGTAAAGAGATTCTTTGAGTATATGGAGATCCTAGAAGAGCATAAGGTAAAATTGGTGGCCTACCAACTCAAAGGTGGAGCTTCAGCTTGGTGGGAATATGTTTGTCTGAATTGATCTCGTCAAGGAAAGTCGAAGGTCGAAAGGTGGGAAAAGATGAAGAAACAACTGAGGCCCCGTTTCTCGCCAAGTGATTATGAACAAGTTTTATTTGGATAATACCAGAATTGTAAGCAATGTGGAAGAACTGTGGATGAGTACACACATGAGTTCTATAGACTATCATCCCGCAACAACTTAAACGAGAATGAAGCCCAACAGATGTCCTAATATACAAGAGGATTGAGGATGGCAATTCAAGATCGTGTATCTTTGCAGCAGACCTATACCTTAGTAGGCACGGTTAACCTAGCCGAGAAGGTGGAGCGACAACTCGGACGAAATAGTAAAGGATCATGGGCAGCTTTCGACGGGTCGCGCACAAACTTTAATCGTGGTAGAAATAAACAGTTTCAAACTGTTTCTGATCAAGATACTACAACGGAGAAGGCAAAGGGTCCAATAACAAAAACAAAGAAGACTACACCACCGAACCCATATGCCAAGCCTAATCCGATCAAGTACTATAGATGTGGACAGCCTGGTCATCATTCCAATTAGCGCCCTAAAAGAGGCATTGTGAATATGGCGGATCATGAAGACGAGGACGTAGACCAAGATGATGCTAAAGACTATGATGGTGGATTGGATCCTGATGATGATGGGGAACAACTCTCATGTGTTGTACGGTGACTAAAATTGACCCCAAAATAGAAGAACCACCACAGAGGCACAACATCTTCTGCATGAGATGTATAGTGAAACAGAAGATCTACGATGTCATCATTAATAGTGGGAGCAGTGAGAATATTATCTCTCGGCGCATGGTGGAGAAATTAGGTTTGAAGATGGAGAAGCACCCCGCTCCTTACAAGATTGGATGGATTCGTAAGGGTAATGACGTATAGGTTGATGAGGTGTATCAGGTATCTTTTTCTATTGGCCAAACTTATATCGACGAGGCGTTATGTGATGTAGTTGAGATGGATACGTGTCATATATTGTTAGACAGGCCACGACAGTTTAATGTTGATGTCACGCATAGGGGGAAAGATAATGTTTATATATTTAAGAAGGATGGTCGACGAATTATGCTCAAGCCTCTAACCGAGAAGGGGCCTATCAAAACAAATGTTGTTGAAAAGAAGACTTTTTTGATCGTTGATAATGAAGACTTTATGAAAGATGTGAAGCAGTCCGATGAGGTTTATGCTCTTGTTGTCTCGGGAAAAGAGGACTCTACCACCACCGAAATTCCACCTAAAGTACAGACCCTCTTGCAGCAATTTGATGCAGTGATACCCGACGATCTTCCGTCTTAATTACCAATGCTTCGAGACGTTCAGCATCAGATAGACCTTATCCCGGGGATCTCAGCTATCAAATTTGCCACACTATCGGATGAACCCGAAGGAAGGAGAAATTTTGAAGAAGCAGGTGGATGACCTCATCCTGAAAGGCCTTATATGACCTAGCATGTGTCCGTATGCCGTGCCAGTGCTACTAGTCCTAAAGAAGAATGGAGAGTGGCGCATGTGTGTGGACAGTAGGGCTATCAACAAGATCACCATGAAGTATTGATTTCCTATCCCACGACTAGAAGACATGTTAGATATGTTGTCTGGATCAAAAGTGTTCTCCAAGATAGATTTCAAGAGTGGTTATCATCAGATTCGGATTAGAGAAGGAGATGAGTGGAAGACTGCTTTGAAGACAAAAGAAGGCATGTATGAATGATTAGTTATGCCTTTTTGGCCTTTCTAATACTCCTAGCACTTTCATGTGTTTGATGAATCATGTATTAAAACCCTTTATCGGCAAGTTCATTATAGTTTACTTTGATGATATCCTGATTTATAGCTAGAGTGACCACTTGAGGGAGGTAGTGATAGATTTGCAGGAGAACAAGTTGTACATCAATCTGAAGAAGTGCAACTTCATGACCACTAGCCTTGTATTTCTAGGCTTTGTCGTTACTGCAGAGGGCATCCATGTTGATGAAGAGAAGGTGCGTGCTATTCGAGAGTGGCCTACACCAAAGACTATCAGTGAGGCTCATAGTTTTCATGACTAGCAACATTCTATAGGAGATTTGTCAGAAATTTCAGCATTATTGTAGCTCCTATCACTGAATGTATAAAGAAATACAAGTTTAATTGGGGAGTAGAAGTGGATCGTAGCCTTGCATTAATCAAGGAGAAATTGTCCACCGCACCAGTACTTGCACTTTCAGACTTTCAAAAGGTGTTTGAAGTTGATTGTAATGCATCCATCGTAGGAATTAGTGGTGTTCTATCTCAAGAAGGACGTCCAGTTGCTTTTTACAGTGAGAAACTCAGCAAAGCTTGGCAGAAGTGGACCACATATGAGCTAGAGTTATATGTCATAGTTTAGTCTTTGAAGCATTGGGAGCATTATTTGATCTCGCGAGAGTTTCTACTTCATATTGATTATCAGGCCCTGAAGTTTCTTAATAGTCAGACTACCATCAACCGTATGTATGCTTGTTGGATTGCGTATCTATAGTGTTTCACCTTTATTTTGAAGCACAAATCTAGGCAGCAGAATAAAGTTGCAGATGCACTCAGTCAGAAAGCTGGTTTGTTGGTGATTTTGCAAGTAGAAGTGATTGGATTTGAGTACCTAAAAGATCTGTATGCAGAGGATAAAGACTTTAAGGAGATTTGGGACAACTGCCAACAAAATAAATCAGTCAAAGACTTTCATATTCACGATGGTTATTTATTTCCTGGCGAATCGAACTACAGGCAAGGCTCCCTTTGTGATTGTGTAAGGAAGGCTTCCAAATTATTATCTTGACCTTGCTCCACTACCTAAGCTTCCTGGACAGAGTGTTCCTACAGATAATATGATTGAAAAGATACGAGCTATTCAACAGGAAGTCAAAGAGAAGATAGAGCAGTCTAATGCTAAATATAAGGATGATACTGATCGACACAGGAGGAAGAAGGTGTTTGAAGAGGGAGACATAGTGATGGTATTTCTGGGAAAAGAACATTTTCCCGTGGGCACCTACAACAAGCTAAAGAATAAGAAGTATGGTCCATGCAAGATACTGAAGAAGATTAACGACAATACATATGTGGTTGACCTTCCTAAAGATTTGGGTATCTCTCCTAGTTTTAATGTTGCAGATTTGTTTGAGTATTACTCGCCAGAAAAAAATAGCTATTCATACAAGTGTAAGCTTGGGGTTGAGCTCTTTTTAAGTAGGGGGCACTGATGTAGAACACACAATAGACATGTTTATATCAAAGTGGGACAGTCGCAAGCCCAAATGTGGGCCTAGTCGAATAAAATAACTTGTTTCGAATAAACGGCCATAACTTTCAAACCGTACATCGGAATTAGACGAATTGTATATGAAAATCAACTATCTTGATGAGACGGAGCCATCCACACTGACCCCTAGAGGTTTGGTTAGCTTCCTCCATTTCGCCAAATTTCTTACGATTTGAGAGATATTTGTATTTTTATCCGTTTTTTACTATTTTTAGTAATACTTTAGGAGTTTGTTTTGATTAGGAAACAAAACCGATTTGATCTCAGATTTGACCGATGGACTTTCCTAGTCATAAGGAGTATTTTCAGGAATTTTAATGTTTTAGGAATTCTTTTACTATTTTTGGTAAGTTAGAGTCATTGTAGGAGTTTGAGTCCTTGTAAAAGTCTTGTTTCTTTTCTATTTAAGTAGGATCTTATAAGCCCTAGAAGCATAACTTTTGATTAATAAAATTTTATTTTTTCTTTAATATTTACTTTGTGGATTCTAAACTCTTCGTGGATTCGAAGATTGTCCTTGGTGGATTCCGAGGCTACTATTTCCGCGCTGCGTCACATCTCCTCCCAGTGTCACCTCTGCAGAAGCCTTAATGGATACAATACTATCTAGAGTGGGTGGAGTCATATCATCCTCTACCTACTACGATATCTCTCGAATCTGATTTTCCTCCACCTACTGTGGAACTTGAGGCCTCATCATGTATACCTCATCAAATGTGACATTTTTGCTAATGACTATCTTCTTGTCCTGTGGATCCTATAACTTGAAGCCTTTGACACATTCTCTAATCCCACAAAGACTGCTTTCCTCACTCTCGGATTCAATTTACCATCATTGATATGATAATAAGTAGGATAACCAAATATTTGAAGCGACTCATAGTCACTAGCCACCGAACCAGACCACTGCTCCATAGGAGTCTTCCTCTGTATCGCAGTGCACGACAACCTGTTCATGAGATGGCTCGCATAAACCAACGCCTCAGCCCAAAAGGATCTAGGCAATCGACTATTTATCATCATATATCGTACCTTCTCCAGCAGAGTACAGTTCAATCTCTCAGCCACCCCATTCTATTGTGGTATCTCTTAAACTGTGAAGTGTCGCCTACTACCATGATCCCGGCAAAACTATAAAAATGGATCACTCTTGTACTCTCCACCATTATCTGAATGAAGAGTCTTTAAGTTTTTACCTGTCTGTAGCTCCATTTTCTTATTCAGGACCTCATATTTATGCTTCATAGGGTATACCCAATTCCTCCTGGAATAGTCATTAATAAAAGTGACAAAATAGTTGGCCCCACCAAGTGATGTGTTCTTGTAAGGTCCCCAAACATCTATGTGAATGTAATCTAATATACCTTGGGTATTGTGAATAGCAGTACCAAACTTTACTCTAGTCTTCTTCCCAAGTACACAATGCTCATACAGCTCCATCTTGCAGGTCTTCACACCTTTCAATAGCCCCTGTTTTGCCAACAACTACATGGACTTATCACCTGTTGTTTGGGTTAAAAGTTAATGTTTTCATTGCCTTAAATCTATTACAACTTTGGTCGTTATAATAAACTCAAATAAATGAGAAAAGTAGATCTTTTTATAAGATCGACTTATACAATGAAAATATAAAATAGTAAACTCCTGTCAAACAACGTAACGGACGTTTATCACCTGCTGCTTGCGTGAGAACTTTGCATGTGCCGGGGACGTTAATATCTATGGACCGTCACCGATTAGATCTGATTGACAGATTAAGTTAATCAAAGCTCTTACTTCATGAACGAAGTAATCGTTGCAGCGATAATACCGACCAAACGAGATTACGACTCTTCTCGAGATTAAGACTAAGCTTAAATCCGGAGGAATAAGGGATGTGTCTCAGATCTCTCAAACTCCACTCTTTATACACAACAACTCGCTAAGATCTGCTAACCCTTGCTATAAATTCGCGGCTCCACTCTCCAATTCGGTAGCGTTTCACCCTCTTGATCTCCTCCCGTGAAATGAGCCCCTAGGCATGTATTTATAGGCTTCGGTTGGGGTATTTGGATAAGAATGAGTGATTTGACCTTATCTTTAGTCAATAACGGCCTAACCATATTTATGGATGATATCAAGTTAGTTGGGAACCCCTGGAACAGATAAATCCTAAGAAAATCGCAAAAAACCGTCGAAAACGTGTTTTGACAGTTCTGGGCGTGAGACAGATCGTGGTGACCCACGCGGCTGTGGGTCACCCGCAGGTGACCCGTGCGGCCATGGGTCACCAGGCGGTGTCTCGCATGAGCGCAGGTTTCGAGCTTGTTTTTTTTCACATTTTCGATGTTTCCCGACTGTCCCGGACTTGTATTTTCTACCGTTTTGCATAATTGGTTGTCTTGTTGACTTGCACGTGTCGTTAACTTGCTTCATGCACTCGTTAGCTTTTTTACGGCATTTAGAACTTACCGACAAGCGTGGCGGTTACTTTGGATCTGACCGACAAGCGTGACGGGCACTTTGGATCTGACCGACAAGCGTGGTGGGCACTTTGGATCTGACCGACAAGCGTATCGAGCACTTTGGATCTGACCGACAAGCTTGTCGGGTACTTTGGATCTGGCCGATAAGCGTATCGGGCACTTTGGATCTGACTGACGTGCGCGAGCTGACTGACGAGTGCGTCTGGTCACTTATGGCTGACTAACGTGCGTGAGCTGACTGACACTCGCGGGCTGACCGATAGGTATGACAGCCAATTGGAGGTGGCCGGTGAGCGTACGAGACACATTTTGGTTCGCCATTTTGGTTCATGCACTTGTCAGCGTTAGATAATCCTCCTGGACTCGGATAACGACATTCGTCATTTTCTCTCCGTCTCGAGCTGTGTACGGACACCTATAGGCATTTTTAGACGCCTACAGATACCCACTCCAAAGTATTTCAGACTTATTCTTTTATAGAAGAGTCTGGAATGCTTTGGATAAGATAGGCCATTTCCTCAATCTCGTAGAGGGACCTGTGAACTGCTTTAATTTTTGACTTCTTCAGCGTTTAGTCTATTCAGTGTTTTGTTGAATAGATGAAGTTCTTTCGGTACTATGTTTATCGTCTGACCGTTATCAAAATCTTAAACTGAAGTTAATGCGTAAGTTTCTAAATTTAGCTCGTGTCATTGAGTTGATTTTGAACTGATCATCTTCGTCAGAAATTCATATCTGAATGCGATTGAACTCCCTGGAATCATCCTTTAATCTGGAATTTTTCCTTAGCCTTATTTTGGTGAATCCGTCGATGCGTTGACCAGCCTCGACTTTTACTATAACTCGTTGACTGGTGTTAACCTTTGCTGTAACGTGTTGACCGGCGTTAACATAGTTTATACTCGTACGTTTGCTAGAGTTTACACAGTTTAAGTTCTTAAGGCATTGGAGCGTGGCGGTCCTAAATTTCGGGCTGTAGGACCAACTTTTAGAGTTGTTTCATCTACAGATATGGATCTTATCCCGAAGTTGTTGGATGTTCAAGTCACGAGACCAACTAAGGAAGATGATACGTCAGTGACTTTTGCATATATAGGATTTTTGGCAAACCCTCAGTCATCAACGGGTTTGATGAGCCTTTACCGATTATCGTTTGAATCAGGCTTACGTATGAATTGTTTAATTCCGTTCCACACGTAATGTTGTGCTAAAAAAATTAACTCTTTTAGTACTACGATATTGAATATGTAGACTTCGTCTTTCTCCTATGAAAAGACTAAACAGTGACGCGTGTTAGGCGTAGACTTTAGGATTTTTGGCAAACCCTCGGCCTTCAATGGGTTTGATGTGCCTTTACCGATTATCATTTGAATCGGGCTAGCATGCGAATTGTTTAAACCTGTTTTCACATGTAACATTATGCTAAGAGAGTTAACTCTCTTAGTGCTACGATGTTAAATACGTAGACTTCGTCTTTCTTACGGGAATAGACTACCCGACAATGCGTGTTCGACGCTGACTTATCCCTTCTTAGGATTCGGGGCAAAATTCCCCAGACTCAGATTCTGGTGTCTTCTTCAATCGGTGAAAGACTAAACCGACAACGCGTGTTAGGCACTGACTTATCCCTACTTAGGATTCGGGATAAAATTCTCTGTATGTGTGAGGCACGGATAATGGTGTTATTAATAACAACCTGCCACAATGTCGAATATGTGGTCTTTTGTCCTTTTTATGGTTAAAGACTAACCGGTAATGTGTGTTAGGTGCTGATTTATCCCTACTTAGGGTTCAGACAAAATTCCCCAGACTTGGATTCTGGTATCTTTTTCACTCGGTGAAAGACTAAACCAGCAACGCGTATTAGGCGCTGACTTATCCCTACTTAGGATTCGGGATAAAATTTCCCGTACGTGTGAGGCACAAATTATGGTGTTATTAATAACAACCTACCACAATGTCAAATATGTGGGCTATTATTCTTTTTACGGTTAAAGACTAATCAGTAACACGTGTTAGGCGCTGACTTTTTCCTACTTAGGCTTCGGGACAAAATTCCCCAGATTTGGATTCTGGTATCTTTTTCACTCGACGAAAGACTAAACCGGCAATACGTGTTAGATGTTGACTTATCCCTCCTTAGGATATGGGATAAAATTCCCCGTGCGTATGAGGCACGGATTATAGTGTTATTAATAACAACCTGTCACAATGTCGAATATGTGGGCTTTTGTTCTTTTTACGGTCAAGAACTAACCGGCAACGCGTGTTAGGCGCTGACTTATCCCTACTTAGGCTTCGAGATAAAAGTCCTCATGCGTGTGAAGCATGGATTTTGGAGTTGAATGATGTTGTCTTCTCTTGGGGCAAAGACGAACCCGATGCTGGAGAGGAATAATTTTATATTCTATCTCCAGGTCTTCTTTTGGGGTAAAGACAAACCCGATGCGGGAGAGAAAGAATTTTATATTCTATCTCCTAAAACTAAAGAGAAAGAATTTTATATTCTATTTCCAGTTACAAAGAAAACTCAAAGTGGGATCTCCACTTTAATAATCCGGGAAGGTGAAACTAAGAGTGGGATCTCCACTCCGAGAATCGAAAAGATTCAGGTAATCCTAACTGTCGGAAGGTTTGATTATCGAACTAAATGTGGGTTTCTCATTTATCAAGAGCGAATTGCAGTTTTAACCCTAACTGTAGGAAGGTTTGACTGAGTGGGAGGTTTGAGACGATCTTAACTGTAGGAAGGTTTGATCGCTCGATTTGAAAGTTGACCTTTCGTTCATGGAAGAAATCGAGAGGAGATTTTGGTTTTGTGGTCCTAATTGTAGGAAGGTTTGACCAAGTGAACAGTGAGAGAAGGAGTATAAATTACAGCAGGAGTGTTGATTCGTACAAATCACTCAAAGGGGGTTTCTAGTGTTAAGTAACAAATACTTAACACGGAGGGGTTTGACAATTATCAATAATCAGGAGATTAAAATTCTTAATACTATGTCCAGACTCTAACAATGGGAGTGTTGAGTGCATAGACTTAGCAGGAGTTTGAGTGGGAGTTTCTTATTCATCACCTTCTTGTAGTGATCGGGTTATCCCTAAGAATACACTATATAGAATTCTTTCGGGAACTTCCCTTTACATGAATCATCCATCCCCAACTTCTTTTGTGAAACCGGGTCTAACATTATACTTAGCTGAATGGTCGGGTTATCCTTAAGAATATCACATACGAAATTCTTCCAGGAACTTCCCATTAAAATTAGAAAATAGTTTAGACTCGTATACCTGTTAGAGTATTAAGAAGCAGTTTATACTCATATACCCTTCGGAGTGTCAGAAGGAGCAGTTTATACTCTTATACTTGTCGGAGTCTTCATTCGGCTTAATTTAGCATTATAACACTGACTTCAACCAAGGTTTGAATGCTATTCTTGAGAGTGAACCAAGCCTTGGTGGGATGAAGGATCCTCCTGTGGTACGCACAGTACTTCGGATCCGCAGTATTGTCTGCTTGCTCCTGATCTACGATAGGTGGTAGCTTGATCTTGTTATTTTCAAGAAGGGACTCGAAAATGGCTGGAACGTCTTCGTCCTTGAATGAGTACTCTTTTTGGAGTTTCGGACTCGAAGTATTTTGCTGTCTTCGGGGTTGTTGTTGTGACATCTGATTAACATCAACAATTATCGCAGGTGCCTTCCCCTTACCACGGGAGACGAAACTTGAGTTCGGAGGATTAGCCATCGGTTGGTTTCTCTCAGCTTGCTTCCTTCTAAGGTATTGGAGTGTGTTACTCCCATAACTTATAACATGTCCAAAGAGAGATTATTGTGACAGGTTTGGAGGATGAAGTCCTCTGTGATCGGATCTTGGCAGTTCATCGCCTTATTCCGGAAGAGCTTGACGAAGTCGTCGACTGGCTCATCATCTTCTTGTTTCTCATCAAAGAGTGTCCTGATTAACACCTCAACGTTATCATCAAAGAAGTAAGCGAGGAACAGGCTCTACGAGTCTTTCCAGTTATTGATACTTCCGGACTTGAGACGGCGGTACCAATCGAAGGCAGGTCCGTGAAGGGTACCAACAAATGATCGAACCATCAATGCTTCATTGCCGGAGATCATACCCAAGTGGGACTTAAAGTAGATCAGATATTGAGTGGGCGAGCCCTTCCCGTCGAATGGCGTGAAGTTAATAAGGTTGAACTTCGTCGGATATGGGATCAAATCCCACTTTTTTGGGTAAGGACACAGAATACCGATCTTCTGCACCTCTTGCGTAGACATTAGAGCATTGATTTTTCTCTCGAGGTCCTTTGTTTTCTCATCCTCACTTGTATCATGCTTTGGACGATTTCTAAGAGGAATAACGGGACCACCCCTAGTGTTATCATCATTGGTGGGACTACCCCCGACATCGTTATTTTCAGTGGGGCCGCCACCAGCGTTCTGGTCAACGGGAAGGTTATCTGCATTGAGGTATTCGTCCATGTCTGAATCGTCACCTATCCGGTAGGTATTATTGTGGCGACTAGATTCACCAATTTGATTAGACAAGGCCCGAATCTGTTGGTCATGCTCTTCCCTCATCTGCATTATAGCCATTTCCATTTCGAACTTGAAGTTTTCTTTTTTGCTTGGTCAGAGCATCCTCAACCATTTTGGCTACTTCCTCAGTGTTAATCATAAACACTTCGTGTAATGACCGTGAAATTTTGATACTAGTTAAAATAATTTTTTGGTATTTTAAAATATTTAATTATGATTTTTAAAAGAGTATTTATATTTTTCTTGATTTTCTATAATTTTCTATGATTTAAAAATCTGATTATATATTTATTTAAATGATTTAAATATTTATAAATTTATTTAGTGCAGTAAAAATGTCTAGAATTCATCTGTTGTGTTCCCGATACTATTACGTATCATTTTGAATAATACGTGGTATTATTATTATTATTACGTATATTTTTGTATAATACGTTGTATTATTAATTACGTATTATTTGTATAATTTCTTGTATTATTTCTACTGTTGTGTATTATCGGTCGTATTAGTATAACTGGTACGTTTTACTGTGTATGTATTTACCCTATAATTATATGATTTTAAATGTAAGTAAATATATTTTTATTATTAATTATTTTTGTTTAATTGTATAATATGGGTGTATTTCGACTATTTTGTATCAACTGTTGTATTAGCACAACATGTACGCTTTTATTTGTAGATAATTATTATGTAATTAGTTTAATTTTTAAATACCCGTAACTATTTTATTTTAATTATTTTTGTTATTTAAATACCAAACCCTAATTCTCTCTCCCTCTCTCTATATATATATATTTATATTTTTTCCTTCTCTCTCTTCTTTTCTTCTCCAAACTGTCCTGGCTCCGCCGCCTCACACCATTCTCTCTTTCTCTCTCTCTCTCTCTTTCTCTCTCTCTCTCTCTCTCTCTCTCGTTGTTTAACACGCCGCTTGAGCCTCGAGCCCGACGAACCGTCGCTGCTCTCCCCGATCGGCCACCCATTTCACCAGCCGCTCTCCTCCGCGCGAGGACGCCGCCAGCTCGCTCTCCGACCATTCCTCCGCAGCTCTGAGTAAGCCGCCCAGATCCGTACTAGACGCCGGAGCTCACAGCACCTCCCTCTAGTCGCCATCCTCTCCGGCCTAAGCTCCGACAGCCCTCCTGACCACGCGGTAGCCCCACAGCCCCGATGGCCACGTCCAGCTCAGCCTCCTTGCCTTCGAGCTCCGGCCAGTTTCTCCCTCGCGCATCCCGCTGCCCAGTATCCGTACGAACTGAGCCGGCCGTCGAACTCCTCTTGGTCGCCCAGATCCGTTTCCGACTACCCTGCTCAAGAACCCGAGCTCCTTCCTCCTTTAGCCCGTCGCTGTATCAGCCCTCCGAAACCGTCGCCAATCTCATCCACGCCATTTCCCTGGAGCTTCCCTGTTGCCACGCGCTGCCCGACGTCCCACGGCTAGCCGTCGACGTCGTCGCGTGATCCCTTCCGCGGCAGCCCTATAGCCCCATCGAACTCCCCGTGGTCAGCCCCTGCAGTCTTCATCGCAGTCCAGATCCACCTCCAGCAGATCCGTCATGACTCGACTATTCAGATCCGTCGTACCGCGTCCGCATCGACCCGCGCCGTCAGCGTCGATTCGTTCGACAAAACCCCGAGGCAAGATCCCATTACTTATTGACTTGTCATTTTAATATTTATATCTGTTAGTAATTGGTTAATTAGATTAGTCTGTGATATATTATTACCTATGTGGGATTGCTTGACATGAATAGCTGTGTGGAAGCTTGTTGTTTTATCACTTAGTTGTTATTCAATAGGATAGACTGTACATGAAGACGACTTCTGTTAAAAGTATGATTTGTAAGCGTGCTTCAAAGCATGGCTATACTCGCTCGACATCGATATCCTGATGTGAGGAGTCCCGAGTTCCCTCGATATCGATATCCCGGTATGAGGTTTCCTTTATTATTATTATTATTATTATAGCATTGACTAGACGATGTATTCTTGATCGGACGTGTTGTGGATCATGGTTATGTTCATAGTTTTACAGAAGTTGTTTCACGGTAACTTCGTGGCTAGTGCGCAATATTTCATGTACAGTTGCTTAATTAATTTGACAACATGGGGTTATAAAGGGGGATTGGACGGAGAATATAGCATGTATATAAACGGGCACAACGCTTTCATGTTATTGTGATATCGTGAGTGTTATATATATGGGCCAGAGGGCCAATACTTGACTTGAAGGCGGCCCCTGGACGACTTTACGGGGACCCGATTATATACAACAAAATATTCTTCCTCAATTCAAATAACATGTAAAACAAGAATAACATGCTTGTGTGCTTTATGGTGGACTTTGTTAGTTTTGTTGAGATGTAGACCAATGTTGTTCTTTTCATACACAGATCGGGATTAATATTTAATTATTTACAATTCGAGACATATGATATATACATGAGGGTTTCCTTGTTTGGATTATTTCGCTCGACGTACTACGTCTCGAGTTGTAGATTTTTAAGTATTAATTTCATCTAGTGTATGACCCTGTTACTTGGATGATTATTCTGATCGCTAGCTGCATGATTTCGTTACCCGATTGATTTACGGATTCTTATGATTATCATGTTTTGGTAGTGGATTGCATGTTGATTTTGTTGGATTACCAGTTGCACGTTCTTTTGTTATTTCTGTTATCATATCGTTTTCCGCTTGGGTTTTCGTTCGTTCTTTTCTTTTGTGGGGTCTTACCGTGCGCCATGCATCTAATGTACACCTGTTTTCTCTGGTGTACGTCAGACTTAGCAGAAGAACAGGTCCAGCTGGGAGATCGCCAGAGCCGAGTATTCTCAGCAGGAGTGCTTTGTAGATGGAGCAGAAGAACAAGTTGAAGCTTAGTTATTCATTCAGTTTACTTTGTAGCATTTCTTTTCCGCCGGATCATTGTATTTTACATTTCTCTAGTATTCTTTGTTCAGATATGTATAAGGGCATGTTTGACCCGAATATTATGTTTGGGATGAATATTCATTGTGATATGTATTATTTTATTCTGAGTTGTCTATTATATTCTTGCTGATTGTGATCGGGGACCTGTGCCTTTGCATTGTATTATTTCCAGACGCTTAGCGTATTAGGTTGAGGAGAAATGTTTTTATTTACTCTCCTTGATCTAATACGTCGCGGGCTTGTTCACGTTCCGATTCTCGGGTATTTTGGGAAGCGGGGTGTGACACTTCGCGAGATTGTCTTGGATTGGATACCGTTTTATCAGAAGCGACTGCAGAGTTGGCATCTGACGCTTCATCATCTAAGGATAATCCCCTCCTGATAATTCCTATGTCTAGTAGTGCCTGCGCATAGCCGAGTTAGATGATGTGATACGAGGGGGTCAAAACTAGAAGGTCGAGCCAACTTTCCTTTATCAGCCATGTTAATTGTGACTTCTGGAAGCTCGTCACCTTGAACGGCCGATCATTTCTTGCGGAAACGCTTTGGGTTAGACTTAGTCATTCCGTTAGAGATCCTCTCAAATACCGAGACCCTCTACAGAGTGATCTTGGGACAGCTACATGTTAATAATACTATCCTGATTATCTTAGTACACGGACAATGAAAATCTATCTTCCGGGAATCTCTCTTTCGAGATCTGTGTCGGGGGGGGGGGGTGATTAAGATATTATGCTAATCTAATCCGATTTTATGCCAATTAAAATTAATTAACAAGTTATTCTTGCAAGATAGATATACAATATGATATGAGCAAGAATATGCAATATGATCAAAGGTAAATATCCTAGCAAAGAGGTATATGATGAAATATATGCAGGGATATATAAACACAAGGGTAACATAAACAAATGTAAACAATGTAGTGGACAAGCTAGATAATGAGACAAAGGCGATATGAGCAATGAGCACAAATATAAATGAACGCCAAAGCACACTCAAACACAATCAAATGATCACGGAGTTCGGACCTTCTGTCCTACGTCTCCGCTCCCCACTCCCGGGGAGAAATCCACTATCACAACCGGGTTTTCTACGTTCACCCGAATAACGTTTACACCACACAATACGGTTTTCTAGTTTACCGAAAACTCTACAACTAACACACTCTTGTAATCCCACTCTACACCCTCTCAAGTGTTGAACTAGACGTGTCTCCCTCAAGTGCTCGGATATAACCTCTCCCTAGGTTCGTCAACCGACGCCACTCCTCTTGGGACGATCCCCGACTCTCGTCACATAATTCTCTCGGTGTACAAGTGTATTACAAAGTGTATCCTCACAATTAGGCTCAATACAATAAATGTTTGTTAATCTAAACTCAATATAAAAACTAGCTTTAAAGAAAGATAATCAAATAACTATGCAAATGTAAAGCTAGATAAGAGTTTAGAAATCTTCTCAATAGATCAAGAGGTGGAGGGAGAATAGTTGGAATCTCAAACTTCAATAGATGATCTCCTCAAGCTCTTGTGGAATTGATTCACAAAACCGAAACACTCAAATGCTTAAAAGCTTATAAACACACTTTAAACAAACTTAAACTCTTGTTAAACTCTTGTTTAATAACTTCTTAGATTTTCTATGAGAACTGAGGTATAAGGGGGTATTTATATGAAACCCCAAAGTCAAGAGAAAACCAAGAAAAGACCAAAACACTAACTCAACAACGGCTCTGGAAACTAGCTGTTAGAACTGATATGACAGTGCGGCGGTCGACTGCGGCGGTCGACCACGAGCAACAAAAAACAGAACTATGGCTCTGGACAAGCGACGGTCGACCGTGGCGGTCGACCGTGAAAGTTTCTGGACTTGCTATGGTCGACCGTGGCGGTCGACCGCGAACTGACACAGACTAAAAACAGGTTTTGAAAGCTGTTAATTTTGAAACCCTGTTTAAAAATATCAAATAAATTCTAAAAAATATAAAACTTTGGAGAATGATTGTAGACATGATAATAAACATGTTACAATAACTGGTTTCCAAAAAGGACTTCCCAAATGAAAAATATCATCATTTTACAAAATAGGCCAAAACACGAAAATGTAAACATATGAATTTTAATATTTTGGCTAAACCATATTTTGAAACATTACAAAATGATTTTATAGACTTGAAAAAAGATGTAAACTATTGTTATAAAGTCTATAAACAATGAATATAATATTTTATCAAAATACCCATATAATACACTAAAACATGATTTCATTGAACTAAATAAAATTGATATTGATGAAATCATAGTATTTTCCAATTCTATTCATTTGTTTCATAGTAAAACTTGAAAACTATCAAACCAAAACATATATGTATATATATAACTATATATATACAAAACCAAAACGTGTATGTGTGTATATGATTGAGCTTAAAGTACTAACACACATAATATAAACTCCTAAACTAAATTATCCAAGCTTGATCTTGATCTTTAATAAGCTTGACTTGGTACACTTACGGAAGAAGCTTGAACTTGTATCTTTAACTTGAATGTACATTGCTTCACTTTACTATTCCTCCAACCTCCATTGGATATGATCATTGAAGCTCTATTCCATCCATCCTCCAACACGTTGTTTGCCTAGAATAAATACGAAAACACAAACACTGGACAAACAATATTAGAAGTAAATTGTTTGTTAAACATCATCAAAACAAGAAGGCTAACAATCTGTTTGTACCCCAGCCCGATAGTACAACTCATCGGCATGATGACCGGAGCAATCTATCGTGTGTTGGCATGACTTCTCAGGTATAACGTCGTCATCTGACGAACATGTTTTCTTCTGAGGACTTGTTGCCTTGATGGCGTTCTCAAGGGTCACATGTTTGGAGCCACGCTTTCGTGAGCACGGGATCTTAACGGGCTCCTAGATACTGACTTGTAGTTTGAGGCGGTCAGTTACAGGAAGTTTCCCATTATAGAAAGACTCTGACTTATTATGAGGGCGTGTGCGACCCCCAACTCGAGTAGTTGCTCGGGGTTCAGTCACCGGACCTAAGCACTCTTTGATTGAAACTTTACCTCGATCCTTGTGCAAAGGACCCAGACGATCCGCTATTGACTTCTTGCTTTTGAACAAGTCTACACTGCCGTGAGGCTTCACTGGAAGTATTGGATCAATCAGAGCAAGGGCAGAACTTGTTAGAATCAGAAAATAGGTGCAGAGTGTCTCCTGTCTTGGCCCTGGCACGGGTCAGACCTTGGTAACCTGCAGTTGGGAAGATCAGACTTGGGTGATCCGTGGCTGGGAGGGTCAGACATGAGTGACCCACAGATTGGAGGATCAGACCTGAGTGACCCGTGACTTGGAGGGTCATACTTGAGTGACCTACGGCTTAGAGGATCAGACCTGAGTGGCCCATGGTTTGGAGGGTCAGACCTGAGTGGCCCGCGGCTAGGAGGGTCAGATATGAGTGACCCATGGCTAGGAGGGTCAGACCTTGGGTGACCCTCGACTGGGAGGGTTAGACTTGGGTGACCTGTGACTTGGAGGGTCAGACCTGAGTGACCCGTGGCTGGGAGGGTCAGACTTGAGTGACTCGTATTTTTTGATCTTTTCGGCCGCTGTTTCGTACTTTGGCCTCCAAGTTTGATGCGGTCTTGGTTGTTTATTGGCTATGTCATTCTTCTACATCTTTTGTACCTTTTGCACAAGAATTCGCACGTGCGCAAGCAGTACGCGATGCTTCTGGATGCATTCTTTAAGGGTTGAACGGGTCCTTCTGACTTGGATCCATTCATTCATTGAGGACTTGGAGGGTTGCTCATTCGTCCGCTGTTGGGGTACTCGATGCTCCTTGAATTTCAGATCCACTTCGTAACGGATCCCGCCTACAGGCTCCAACACTTTGGAGAATTGGCGCGGGAGGCGTTGGTGCTGGCTTTGGCGAGCTCTCTTCGATAAAGTGGGCGTGCCTCCAGTAGCTATCTCCTTGATTAAGGAGTCCAGATCTGTAGATCCGACCTCGTTGGAGGCCGGAGGGGCGTTGCAAGGAATGATTACAGCAGCAACGATGGTATTGATCTTCCTACGCTTACGAGAGGCGAAGGATCTGGAGAAGGAGGAAGACAGATATTCCTCGAACTTGGCCTGGTCGAACTCGTACTCGACCTCTACATCAATCGGGATCCGGATCTGAGGTTGCGACAAATCAGCCTTCGTAGAAAGGCTGTTGGCTCCCACTGTGGTCGCCAGCGTGTTTGGGTCAAAAGTTGATATTTTTATTACCTTGAATCTATTATAACTTTGGTCGTTATAATAAACTCAAATAAACGAGAAAACTAGATCTTTTTATAAGATTGACTTATACAATGAAAATGTAAAATAGTACAACTCCTGTCAAACAGCACAATAGACGTTTATCACCCGCTGCTTGCATGAGAACTTCGCCTGTGCCGGGGACATTAATATCTGTGGACCACCACAGATCAGATCCGGTTGATAGATTAAGTTATTCAAAGCTCTTACTTCATGAAGAAAGTAATCGCTGTAGATAATCCCGACCAAGTGAGATTACGGCTCTTCTCGAGATTAAGACTAAGCTTAAATCTGGAGGAATAGGGGACGGGTCTCAGATCTCTCGAACTCCACTCTTTATACACAGGAACTCGTTAAGATCTGCTAACCCTTGCTGTAAATTTGTGGCTCCACTCTCCAATTCGGCAGTGTTTTACCCTCTTGATCTCCTCCTTTAAAATGAGCCCCTAGGCATGTATTTATAGGCTTCGGTTAGGGTTATTTGGATAAGAATGAGTGATTTGGTCTTATCTTTAGTTAATAATGGCCTAACCATATTTGTGGATGATATCAAGTCAGTTGGGAACCCCTGGAATAGATAAATCCTAAGAAAACCACAAAAAACCATCGAAAACGTATTTTGGCAGTTCTAGGCGCGAGACAGACCGTGGTGACCCACGCGCGCGGGTCACCATGAGGTGACCCACGCGGCCACGAGTCACCATTATGTGACCTGCGTGGCCGTGGGTCACCCGTAGGTGACCCATGCGGCCGCGGGTCACCAGGCGGTGTCCCGCATGAGCGCAGGTTCCGAGCTTGTTTTTTTTACATTTTCGATGTTTCTCGACTTTCCCGGACATGTATTTTCTGTCGTTTTGTGTATTTGGTCATCTTGTTGACTTGCACGTGTCGTTAACTTGCTTCATGTGCTCGTTATCTTCTTTACGGCACTTGGAACTGACCGACAAGCGTGGCGGGCACTTTGGATCTGACCGACAAGCGTGTCGGGCACTTTGGATCTGACTGACGCGCGCGAGCTGACTAACGAGTGCGTCTGGTCACTTGTGGTTGACTGACGTGCGCGAGTTGATTAACATGCGCGGGCTGACCAATAGGTGTGACAGCCAATTGGAGGTGGCCGGTGAGCGTACGAGACACAGTTGGTCCGCCATTCCGGTTCATGTAATTGTCGGTGTCAGATAATCCTCCTAGACTCGGATAACGATGTTCATCATCTTCTCTCCGTCTCGAGCTGTGTGTGGACACCTATAGGCATTTTTAGACGTCTACACCTGTGTCTCTAAGTCTCATGTGCCATAAGGTGGTAGTATCCTCTTCTGTAGTGATAGAAGCTGCCAGACCCCCTGTAACTGTCTTACCCTTCAAGCAATATAAGAAGTTTTTCCTGACTCCTCGCATCACCACCATGAAACCCTTTGTGACCTTCACAATAGCATCCTTTAAGGTCACCCAATAATCTGCTGCCTCCAAAGTACCAAGAGAAATGATGTTCTTCGTCAGCTGCGGCACGAACCTCACTTCTTTCAACTTCCTAATCACACCGTCATGTATCCTGATCCGGACTGAACCAATACCATCAATAGGGCATACATGATCATTACCCATAAGCACGATATCCCCTCTTTCCAGCTCCTCAAAGCTAGAGAACCAATCACTCCTCGGGCAAATATGATATGTGGCTCCCGAATCCAATATCCATTCCGTAGAGTCAGCATAACAAACCGACGGTAGTGTAGGACATGAATATCCCTAAGAATCTGACTCTGAATGTTCATTAACAGTTTTTGCAACATTCATTTCTGAAGCTTGTACAACTTTCCCTTTATTCTTCCCGGCTTTATCCTTCAACTTTGGGCAGTCAATCTTCCAATTTTCCTCTTCTTTATAAAAACGACATTGAATTCTACCAACACTCTTATAACCACCTCTATTCTTTAATTTTGAGCGGTTGACTTGGCGGTGGTTTGGACTATGGCCTCAAACTGCTAATGCATCTCCCGATACCTTGTTAGAGGGTTCTCCATCACTCTTCCTCAACTCATAATTCACCAATACTGAGGTCACCTCCTTGTAGCTAACAGTAGTTCTTCTATTGATCATAGTGAGAATGAACGTACCATAATCATCCTCCGACAATAAACACAAAAGTAGCATCATCTTGTTTTCATCCTCAACCATGATGTCCACATTGGCCATATCTAAAAGTAGCTTCGTGAAGTTGTTAACATGCTCCCTAATTGAAACTCACCTCTTCATCTTGAACTGGTAAAACCTCTTCTTTAAGTGAAGCCGATTCTCAATACTCTTCGTAAGATACTTCTCATTGAGCGTTTCCCACAATCTCTTCGCCGACGTCTCGTTCTTCACGTCATAAATAAGATCTGCCGTTAAGCATGACCGAATAACTCCACAAGATCTACTATTCATCTTTTTCCAAACATTATCCTCCATATCAGGTAACTCAAGAGTCTCCTCTAAATTCTGTGCATCCAATGCATCCATCACCTGGCACTTTCACAAATCAAAATTGATATTGTCATCGAACTTCGGAACATCAATCTTCATATTATTAATGCTAAGACTCTGTATCGTCTTCGTAAGAAACGAACCTGATGTGCTTGCATCTCCCATGTTGTCAATCTAACTCTTCAAATAGGAATCCTTCAGCGAATCCCTCGAACAAGCTCCAAGCCAAACCTGTAGCTCTGATACCACTTATTGTGCATATCGGAACTCTAATCATATAAACAAGGATGAGGAATATCACAACCAATACACAAGCATAAATCACAATCACAGCAAGACAACAAATTTTACGTGGTTCGGCAAGTTGTCTACGTCCACAGGGCAATAGGGGGGTTCTTATTATTAAAGATGAAGAGAATACAAAATAGGGTTATAAAATCACTCAAAACTCTAAAGCAAAGCTCTCTAAATCTCTCACTAATCTCCCACAATTGGATGCAACAATCCTCTCTCAAAAACTGTTCAAAACGTCATTGCTTAACCCTAATTAATTAGGATTAGGAATATATATCAACTCAAAACGAAATGGGGCAGAAAATAGATTCTGGTCCAAACCCGCTACACGATCGACCGACAAGCCCATCTCATGGTTGACCGCCAAAAGTTCAGAGACCAAATCACCTACAGGGTTTAGACGAGGTCGACCGTACAACCCATCGCGGTCGACCGCCAAAAGTCCAGAGATTTTTTCCTGTTGCGTGCACGTTTGCAGTCGACCGCCTCGTCACCTGCGGTCGACCGCCAGTCACCCAAATCCTGTTCTTCATCTTTTCCTACGATCTTCGTCGTTGTGTTCACTATTTCTACAGGATGCTTAACGGACAATTTCGTGGAGGATTCGAAGAATCACGAGCTACATGTATTATTGACTTAAGAAACAAACATATTTTTTAATCTGGAAGGTGAATTCTGACATATTATATATGTAAATCGCCTATCTTGACGAGACGAAACCAATCAGTTTATCAGATTTTTAAAATCTCATCAGTAATACCCAGTTTTGACTGCAATCTAAAAATAATCAGCTTCTAGTTTATTTTTAGTAATAAAAATTAGAGTCTATTTAGATTAGGAAATAAATTTAATATTAGAGTCTAATTAGATTAGGAAACAAATTTAATTTTGATTCATGATTTGTTTCCTCTATTATAGGGAGTCTTTTTAGGATAGAATTTGATACTTTCCATTTATGTGTAATTCTAGTCTTCCTAGGAGTCTTATTTGTTTTTCTATTTAAGAAGAGTCATGTAACCCCAAAGAACAATAACTTTTCATCTATAAAATTTCTCTTTTAATATTTTCTTCGTGGATTCGAAGTTCTTCGTGGATTCAAAGATCGTTCTTTGTTAGAGAACACCCCTTGGCGGATTCCAAGGTTATTACTTCCATGCTGCGTCAATTAGTATCAGAGCTTTGTCCCTCCAATCTAATGGTAGGTGATGAAACCCCTTTTTCTTGAACTGCGTTTGACGTGCTGAAGACCGATGTTAATCAGATAAAGACCGTCATAGAATGACTTGCGTCGACAGTGGAGCGTCTGAACACGGGAGGAGTTCAAAATCACGTTGATGGTCACCAACGATGTGATCCGACTCCACATGATGAATGCAATAGTGATGACTATGAAGCCTCACGCCGCAGTTATGATCTTAGAGACCACCAAAGACAAGACAATTATGACACTAGAAGATTAAAAATATCATCCTTCAACGGAAAGCTTCATGCTGATAATTTCCTTGATTGGATTGATAAAGTGTATAAGTAATTTGAGTATAACATAATCCCAGAAGATTAGAAAGTTAAATTAGTGGCCTACACGCTTAAAGAAAAAGCATCTTCATGGTGGGATGAAATACTGATAAATCGATACCATCAAGGGAAGGATCCGGTTCGAACATGGGCAAAGATGAAGAAATTATTGAGAGACCGTTTCTTACCTTCTAACTACAAGCAATGTCAGGTGTCTTTAAAAGATTCTTTTACCTTAGCCGCTACGATCAGTCTAGCGAAGAAGGTGGAGCGAGAACTTGAGCAGAACGGCATACAACCTTTATCATGGATGTTTTTAGAGAGTTATCAAACTAGTTATGATTATGAGAAAATTAAGAAACTTCAATTCATCTCTGAGAAATAGTCTGAATTTGTAAAGAGCACCGAGGAAGCACCAATAAAGACTTCATCAATTGTGTCAATCATAGAACTGAAGGCATTTAAGACAGAGATTGCTAAGGAGAAGGCTTCTCTAGTGGCAAACAATAAGACGCTCACCACAGGAAAGGTAGATTTTGCCACTAACAAGATTCATTCTGAGGTTCTTGATAATGATATGTTAAAGAAGATGAATATTCTACATGATATCGTGAATGATGTTACACATATTGATATTGTCCCGATGGAGGAGAATGATAAAATAGAGAGCGAGGCAATTGATGGTATGTGTGCATTGCTGGGTGGAGAGCTTGAGATAAATGATATGAAAGTATTGTGTATGGAGTATGAGGAAGAAATTTTTTTTTTTTGAAGCAATAGTCATCAATAATTTTAACAATGGTGAGATGATACCATCGACAATAGAATATGGGAAATAACAAGAAAAATATTTGGAGGAGTTTTTCATGTCGACTAACGAGCCACATGCTTCCAGTTACATACACATGTCATGGAAAAGTTGATATAAAAGAAGTCCTAGCAGAGGAGGTAAAAGAACAAACGGAGGAAATCAATACTAAATACAAGGCGGATGCTGATCGTTGCAAAAGAAAAAAATTATTTATCAATGAAGCTACTATTCTAACAAATATAAGCTCGGGGTCGAGCTTTTTTCAACAAGGGGAGACTGATGTAGGACGCTTAACAGACAATTTCGTGGAGGATTCGAAGAATCACGAGCTACATGTATTATTGACTTCTGCAAAGAAACAATATTGTTTTTCAATTCGTAAGTCGAATTCTGATATATTATATATATAAATCGCCTATCTTGACAAGACGGAGCCAACCAGATTGTTGGATTTTTAAAATCTCATCAGTAATACTCAGTTTTAGCTAAAATCCAAAAATAATCAGCTTCTACTTTATTTTTAGTAATAAAATTAGAGTCTATTTAGATTAGAAAATAAATTTAATATTAGAGTCCAATTAGCTTCCGAGTAGAAATCCGAACTGTCTCTGCAGACGTCACTGCAGTCCGCACCGTAAATTAATGGGGGTAGTTAAAATTTCTACGAACATAACTAAAAATAAGCCTGCACTGTTCATAACACGGGCGTCGCCCACATTTTGGCTAGCCATTCCACACCGCCACAAACGCGCCGCAGCTCTATCAGAACTCAGAGAAGGCCCGACCCAGACCGCAACGAACGAGGCCGGCTACAGCGAAGCCACAACACGACGACGCCTCGGGTCGGTTCCTCCTGGCCCTTTTAACGCCCATTCATCTTTTTGGTGAAAAGCTACCAAAAACGAATTAATTAGGTGGCCGTTGAAGGTCCCAAACCTCAATCCATACGATTCACGACAATTTGCTAGTCCCAGTAAATCCCCAGCTATATTCCCAGCTGTGGGGTTTCA
>NC_033798.1:76651607-76651893 GCF_001876935.1 Asparagus officinalis | reverse complement strand
GCACTGAGGAGCTTGTCGTCGTCAGCGCCCAAGCGGCCTGTAGCGAGGAAGGACGTCGAGGAGGGGGAGCCGGAGACGATGAACGCATTCCACTTAATCTCTCTGTCCGAAGGCTTCGATCTCTCGCCGCTTTTTGCTAAAAAAGAGGAGGGGATGAGGTTTGCGACGAGGGAGACGGCGAGTTCGGTGTTGGCGAGGCTGGAGGAGGCGGCGGAGAGGGCGGAGGGGAGGTTCAGGGTCACGAAGAGATCGGCGATTTTTTAGGGGGGTTAGTCATGGGCGCCTG
>NC_033798.1:76644745-76651582 GCF_001876935.1 Asparagus officinalis | reverse complement strand
TGTTGTTGTTGTGAGAGAGATTTTCAATCCTGTAACGACCCCGTCAAAAGTCCCCCACCCCCCCTGACATTCTCAATAAGACCCCCCTCACCCCCTCAACCTTCACGCAACCATTTTTGATCAGTTACTCTCCTGTTCTCTCCTGCGGCGTCTCGCGTCTCTTGATGCCGGTGATGAGCGCTCCAGGCCCTGACCCTCCGCAGCCAAACCGCCGCCGCCCTCCGCCGCGACCTACCAAACCGCAAGCACGTCGAGAACAAGGGTACTCGTAAACTTTTCTTCCCTAATCTGAATTAAGAGCGATATAATAAAAATAGTAAGAGTCCAGCTAGCTAGCGGTTCAAAAAAAAAAAAAAAGAAAAAAAGGAATGGAGGGACTGCAATCTGAAGGCAACGCGGTCCTCCGCGCCGCTACGCAGCTCGGCCGCGTCCTCGGGCCCGGCCACCTTCAGCGAAAGTGGTCACACCTCGCAGGAGCCTCAGACGGGCCAGAACGTCGCAATGAAAATCATGGCCAAGGAGAAGGTGATGAAGGTCGGCTGACCGAGCCAATCAGCGCGAGATCTCTATAATGAAGTATGGCACCCACCCCAACTATCGTTGGAGCTCCCGAGGTCATGCGCCACCTAAGTCGCAAGACTTACTTCGCCATGGAGCTCGTGGTCCGCGGGCGGCGAGCTCTTCGCCAGCGATCGCCCGAGCCGGCCGCCTCCGCGAAGAAGCCGGACGAGAGTACTTCCGTCAGCTCTCTCCGCGTCGGCTTCTCCACTCTCCCGGCGTTACGTAACACCGCGACCTCAAGCCGGCTAAAACCGTCCTTCCTCGACCAGGACGGGACGCTTGAAGGTCGCCGATTTCGGCTCAGCGCCATCGGCGGACCACGGCCGCAGCGACGGGTGCTGTGCACACCGCGCGGGTGGGACACGCCTACGTGGCGCGAGAGTGATCGAAACAGGGGCTACGACGCGCCAAGGCCGACGGTCTGGTCCTGCGCCGGTGATCCTGCTGACGTGCTTCCTCGCTCGGGTTCCTACCGTTCCAGGCGACAATGTCATGCTCGCTGTGCAGGAAAAATCAGCGCGGGGATTTCGAATGCGCGCCGTGTTCTTCCCGGCGCGAGGCGGGTCGGTGGACGAGGCTCCTTACCGAACCCGAACACGAGATGACCATGCGAGAGGCTGCCTCAACATGCTCCTTGTCAGTAGAAGCTCGGCACTGAGGAGCTTGCTCGTCGTCAGGCGCCCAAGCGGCCTGTAGCGAGGAAGGACGTCGAGGAGGGGAGCGCGAGACGATGAAGCATTCCACTTATCTCTCTGTCCGAAGGCTTCCATCTCTTCGCCGCTTTTGCTAACAAAAGAGGAGGGGATGAGTTTGGACGACGAGGGAGACGGGAGTTCGGTGTTGGCGAGGCTGGAGAGGTGGCGGCGAGATAGAGGGCGGAGGGAGGTTCAAGGGTCACGAAGAGAATCGCGGCGGGGGTGAGGTTGGAAGGGGAAGGGAAGGAGGGAAGGGAGCTGCGGGTGCGGCCGGATGTTTTGGGTTGGGTGATCTGGAGGTTTGGGGTGGAGTGAATGAAGAAGGAAGAGGGAACGGTGAGTATCGAGGTTTTGTAAGTGATGAGCTCGGCCGGCGCTGAAGGATATTGTCTGGGGCTCTGCTACTGCACTGGCTTCCTAATAGTTGGAGGGGACTTTTGGACGGCCGTCGTCGTCCCATCTGCGGTGCTCCCTGTTTAATTTCATGTAAAAAGCCAAATGCATGGTCTTTAGAATTTAATCAAGGTGCCGTAATATTGAGTAAATTGGAATCAATTTGTTGCGTATCTTAGGAATCTCATGCTCGATACTCACGGGGGTTCTCTTGTAATCTCTGAGTTTTTTTAATAATTTGTTTGCAAATGGTTTGGACCTTTACTCCATTTTCATTCATTTTTGATTACTTATTTTCCGGGAAATTAAATGTGTGCGACTTCAAAATAGAATTAGGCTAGGCTAGGCTAGTTGTCGTCTTAACTAGACTAAAGCTGAACCATATGATAGTTGGTCCACCAGATAACTAGCTAGTTTAGGGACTAGATTTCCAACTAGAAAAAACTAGTTCAATTTGACCTGAACTTGTGCCAAATTAAAAATTAAGATTTTAGACTAAGATTGCACCATCTGAAATAAAATTTATGAAGTTAGTCAAACACACCCGAATATTTTACAGGGAAACCTTCAGACTCCGGTTGTCCCTCTAAACTACTACATTTGTCCTACGTAACCTATGTCACTTTTGGTATCGACTTATCATTTTCCGTTAGGCTTGAAGATAAAAAGGGTAAACTTGGAGGTACGCTGCGAAATGAGTGTTGTGCACGGAGCCCTAGATAAAAAATCCCACCTTTATCACCAAACGAAGCCCTAGATGAACTTCCAAAGCGATCTACTCCTCCAAATAGCCCAAGCGTTGCCCGAGCTCTGATACCACTTGTTGTGCACGGAGCGGAAGCCAAACAAACAACCAACTATGATGCTTTGAGAAACCAAACCAACAAACGCCGAGAGAAAGACCAAACAAAACACAAACACCAAAGTTTTACGTGGTTCGGCAATTGCCTACGTCCACGGGGCAAGAAGGGGGGTGGGTTTTCACTAATAGAGAAGGAGAGTACAAATTGAGATTACAAATCGCTCAAACGAACCAACTAATCTCACCAACAAATCTCTCAAACTCTCAACCAATAACCCTAACAAATAGCTCAGAAAGATCTCTCTTTTCTGTGCTCCAAAATCCCCAGATTTGCTCCTACAAAACCCTCAAATCGTATTGGTATTTATACCAAAACAGAAACCCAAACAGACTGCAAATAGGAACTCTAACTTTCCAAAAAACCCGTCATAAGTCGACTTAACAGTCTGCATAAGTCGACTTGGCAGAGCGAAAAACAACAACTGGAGAAGAGATCATAAGTCGACTTATCAGACCTGATAAGTCGACTTGGCAGAGCGAAAACCAACAATCCAGAACAGAACGTAAGTCGACTCATGCACCAACATAAGTCGACTTACCATAAGTCGACTTATGCCTGTGCATGAGTCGACTTATGACCAAAAAACTGCTTTTTCCAATTCTTCTCCACAATTCTCCACCTCGGCGAAGTTTTCCCAAAACTGAGCCGACACCAACCAAACAAATGCCTCACATGCTGAGACCCAAATGAGAGTGTGAACACTCACCCCAAATGTCGATGTCGCTCACCAAATCGGCTGCATCAAAATGACTGCCTACGTATCCTTTGCCCAAGGAATCAAGCCTTCACGTAGTTCACCCAAACGGCCTCCAAAGGCCCTCAATCAAATAGAAAAGTCTGCAACTCTTCTCCAATATCACCAAACGATCTGCAACTGATAGTATTCCCAATGACCCCAAATTGAGACAAATCAAACACCTCCACCTGAGGTAAACCAATGGCCATATCCAAACTATATCTACCAGCTGCAACTGAATCCAAAACCAATCCATCATCTGCATCCAAAACCAAATGATCTCCAACCTGTGTCACCTTAGCTGGAATCCCAAATGACGCAGTATGATCTGGAGTATGTGGAGTAATCTCCACCCAACGTGGAGTAGCATCACTCTCCACCTGCTGCGATATCCAAATGACCTGATCAACACTCTCCACCTGCCGAGAGTCAAAAGTGACATACCTGCTCAGAACAAAATCAGAAGCTCCCAAACGATAATCAACTGAGCCTCCGAACCCCAAACGCGCAATCGGATCCAATCTCACATCCACGATGTGACCAAATGCTGGGTATCCAAATATCCGACGCGACCCAAAATCTGAAGCAGCTCCACCAGATCTAATAACTCCTAAAGCAGCAGTCGGCGACCTATGCATAAGATGACCCAAATATGTCGAAGCCCGCACACCAATGCCAATGCTCGACATCAAACGCCGATCCTCCTCCAGAAAGGAACGACCCATCGAAACTGTCATCTCATCTCGTCGCCCCAAAGTCTCCACACCAATGAAGTGTCTCCTATTGCCGTGAGCTCGGCACCAACGCAAGAAAGGACCCCTACCAAAGCTGAAACAATGAGTTACCTTTCTGCCAATACACTTCTTCCAATTGTTGTTGACTTCTAGGACTTTACACCAACGGGAACTGGTCGCGACCCAATAATGCCTAGAACAATCACCAACTGTGGAAACCAAGATACGATTACCTCCCAATGATGCCTCCTTGGAAGGCCCCCAAATGCCTGACTGAACACCTCCAAAAAGACCCCTCGCTCGATGGATAGAAGTGCCAAACTCCACCACGGTCTCGCTCATCCTAATGTGCTCACAGGACTTCAATCTGCAGGTCATAGCACTCCTCAACAACCAATGCACGGTATTACCAATCATATACCCCAGCACCAAACAATGCCACAGTCTAGCCGAATCTGATGAAGTCGTCATTTCCCTATCAATCACCGTGCTTCCGTGCAAATAATACAAATTTCTTCTTCTGACGCCCTTCATCACAATCATGGACCCAAATGTAACCTTCAAGCGTGCATCCGCCAAGGTCACCCTATAGCCAGCTGCCTCCAAAGCTCCAAGTGAAATGATGTTCTTCTTCAACTGAGGAACGAACCTCACTCCAACCAACTCCCGAATCACCCCGTCACTCATCCTGATCCGAACAGTACCAATACCACCAATAGAGCATTTGTGATCATTCCCCATGAGCACGAAATCCCCTCTTTCCAACTCCTGAAAGCTGGAGAACCAATCCCTCCTAGGGCAAATGTGGTATGTAGCACCCGAATCCAATATCCACTCTGTAGAGTAGGCAACACAAACTGACGGCAGTGCAGATAACGAGTAGCCCGAAGAATCCGAATCTGAATCGTTGCCACTAGCCTTGACAACATTCGCCTCTGAAGCTTGAATAGCTTTTCCCTTATTCTTCCCGGCTCGATCAACTAACTTTGGGCAATCGGCTTTCCAATGTCCATCTTCTTTGCAAAAGGCACATTGATTCTTACGAACTCCAAGATGTGCCCCTCTAGACTGCGACCTCCCACTACGGTTTGGACCCTTTGCTCTTGCGACCAACGCCCCCGCTACCGGCTCAAACGAAGTCTCCTTATCCTTCTTTCGAAGCTGATAATTCACAAGTGCAGCGGTGACCTCACTATACGAAAGAGATGCCTTCCCATTAATAAGAGTAAGAACGAAGGTCTCATATTCCTCGTCAGGCAAGGAACTCAATAGCAACAACGCCTTGTCCTCATCTTCAATCTTAACATCCACATTCGCCAAATCCGCAAGAAGCTTCGTGTAGTGGTTCATGTGATCACCAATGGAGGTTCCTTTCTTCAACTGGAAGCGGTAAAGCCTCCTCTTCAAATGCAAGCGATTCTCCACACTCTTGGTCAAATACTTGCTCTCAAGGATCTCCCAAATCTTCTTTGCAGAAGTCTCATTGATCACATCATACTTTAGATCTTGAGTGAGACAAGACCTAATCACACCACACGCCGTTCGATTCATCTTTTTCCAAACCTTCTCATCAATGTTGTCCGGTTTCCCGTCCAACTCCAACGTATCTTCCAAATTTTGCGCGTTGAGCGCATCCATGACTTCGCATCGCCAAAGTCCAAAATTGTTTGTGCCATTGAACTTTTCCACATCAATCTTCATTGAGTGGATATTCAAGCTTTGGACGGTCTTCACGCCGGAAGTACTGCCCACAACTCCTTCTTTCTCGGCCATAATCCTCAAGGCACCACCAAACCAATGCGGAAACAAACGAGAAATAGATCCAAACTGAAAAAGACGAGATTTTTACAAAAAAAGATCCCACCTTTATCACCAAACGAAGCCCTAGATGAACTTCCAAAGCGATCTACTCCTCCAAATAGCCCAAGCGTTGCCCGTGCTCTGATACCACTTGTTGTGACTGATGCTTTGAGAAACCAAACCAACGAACGCCGAGAGAAAGACCAAACAAAACACAAACACCAAGGTTTTACGTGGTTCGGCAAATTGCCTACGTCCACGGGGCAAGAAGGGGGGTGGGTTTTCACTAATAGAGAAGGAGAGTACAAATTGAGATTACAAATCGCTCAAACGAACCAACTAATCTCACCAACAAATCTCTCAATCTCTCAACCAATAACCCTAACAAATAGCTCAGAAAGATCTCTCTTTTCTGTGCTCCAAAATCCCCAGATTTGCTCCTACTAAACCCTCAAATCGTATTGGTATTTATACCAAAACAGAAACCCAAACAGACTGCAAATAGGAACTCTAACTTTCCAAAAAACCCGTCATAAGTCGACTTAACAGTCTGCATAAGTCGACTTGGCAGAGCGAAAAACAACAACTGGAGAAGAGATCATAAGTCGACTTATCAGACCTGATAAGTCGACTTGGCAGAGCGAAAACCAACAATCCAGAACAGAACGTAAGTCGACTCATGCACCAACATAAGTCGACTTACCATAAGTCGACTTATGCCTGTGCATGAGTCGACTTATGACCAAAAAACTGCTTTTTCCAATTCTTCTCCACAATGAGCAAACTCCAATTGCATCTTTGGGGAATATTGCTAAAATAGTTTCATTGATGTTTTTTTATACATCTTTTAAAAAGTAAACTATTAATTAATATCATATTATTTTCTTGGATCCAAATAAACACACTCTTACTCCTTGTAAATAAAGGATACAATTTCAAATACATTTTTTTATTCACAACATAACCAATAATCTTAGCAATATTACTAGTTAATATCAAAGTATTATCACGTGCAATTTAAAAATCATCACAGTGGAGCAACAACACATTTTCGA
>NC_033798.1:76575576-76644725 GCF_001876935.1 Asparagus officinalis | reverse complement strand
CAGCAGAGTTAATACTTTGTGAGTGAGGATCTGGCTTCAACCGCATAATGTTTGCTTTTGTTTCCCTCGTGACACGTTCCTACTCTTAACTTTTATACCGATCGAGCAAAACATAGGCTGTCCAACTTTGTCTTGAATTTGATATGAAACCAAACACTGAGAATTTATATGAGTATACTTCCTATTGGAAATACTTAGAATAACTGACTTAAATATAGAATTAGGGCCAATTCTAATGGTCGACACATGACTTTTTGTGAATTATTGAGGTCAATATACTATAATAGTTCAAATATCTCAGTTTAAGACTGTTTAATTTCCAAATTAAAGAACAAAAAATCTTCATTGCCACAAGCCAACCCTACACTGAGCTGAATTAGTTGATACACAACTATCATGCTTACTCATAACCAAGCACAAGGAATCTCGTCTAAATTCGTCATCAATCACTTCTAAGAATCTAAAGGATGATCTATGTCCGTGAATCCCATGAGCCTCTCCCCCCACCTCCACCAGGTACTGACTCAATAATGGTGTTTTCAATTTTGTTTGTTCTCTCTCCCCAGGCATTGTAACCACACGAATTAAGTAGCCAACTCGATAGTGCATACACTGATGAGACTTCATTCCTTTGAGAATGGTTGGTAGCTCATCAAAATGTCCCCTCAATAATGCAGGGTTAAACTTCTCCCGTTTCGTAAAGTTGAGATGCATGTGAAACAAAGAAAATTCTACTAGTTAATATATTCTATAAATAAAGAATCATTAAAACGATTAAAATTGTTAGATAAGATATATAGAAAATTAAACTTTATTTTTTTTAATCTTCCCAGAGAGAATGTTATGATTAATTAGCTTCTTTACAAAATGAGGAGGTCATTCTTAGCGACGGGTCCATGATTTCGTCCTTTCTATATAACTTCCCATGATTGTATTTACAACATATATTGACAACTTTATAGTTTTGTCCTGTCTAGTTATATATAATGGTGCTCCAAATAATAAACAAGTAAAAGTAGATAAAAAGTCGATGAAGTGGATAATTTGGTAGTGTCATGTGACATCATAGTTGGACGCTATGCAGCTACGACAGAGTCTGTTTTCAAAGTGAATTTAAACCATTTGTGCAACAAATTAAAGAGGGTAAACTTGTCCTTAATCCCATTTTTAAGTAAAGGAAGAATTAATTTTTCTTAATCCCATAGGCTGCGTTTGGCAAAGGGTTAAGAAAGAGGGATTAAGGAGAAGAGTTAACTTAGTTAATCCATTGTGAATGGTTAAAAATATTCTAATTCCGTTTGGATTCGCTAGTTAAGACAAGGGGTTACGACTTTTATGTTTGGCAAATGAAGAAGGGATAAGGAGATTAATCTCATTAATTTTTAAAAAAATACCACTTTCGCCCTTACTGAAAATCTATAACTAATTGCCTCATTAATATCTTTTTCGTGTTATTTATCTTTTGAGCAATTTTAAAGATTTGAAGCGCTAATATGTAATTCAGTTGAGACACGAGGGATAAATAAATTTTTTGAAATAACGCTAAAATGACAATATGGTATTATTCATAAATGATTGTTCAGAAGATAAATTAAAATAAATTATCATTTCACATTATTTCAGCTGCTAAAGAGAGATAATGAGCTATCAAAATATTATATGGCTTCTTATCTATCAATAAACCTGGCAAAAAAATTTGATTATTCAATAAAAAATAGATTTGATTTTTCAAGAAAAAACAATCCACTCAATAGATCTGTATAAAATTATAAGTTTTGCTCATATAAAGATGGTAAAAGACATAATTCAACCTCCTTATACTTCAATATTCGACAACTACATATTTTAATTATTCCAAAGCTGTAAAGCAATCCTGTTACGAAGCTGCTCACCCCTTAAACTTTCATCTGCACCAATCATGTATTGGGAGTCTTCTTCCTCCTCCACCTCATCTTCATCCTCATTCATCTTTAATCCATTGAGCATATTAAAGTATTAATCATTTCCCTGATACCTTGCAATAAAATTATAAAGAACACAACAAGCTACAATGATTTTGACTTGAGTTTTATAAGGAAATGGAGCAGCAACTTTTAAAATTTTGAATCTTTGCTTTAAAATTCCCCATGCTTTTTCTACTGCATTTCGTAGTTGCGCATGTCTATGATTATATTTGTCTTTATTATCTCGATAGGCTCTGGTGGTCCCGTTTGCAAAATCTCCAAGATGATAGCGTGATCCACGATATGGGGCGATAAATTTTGAAGTATTAGCATATTCCGAGTCAACTAAGTAAAAGTGACCTACAAATTTAAAATTATCTTACTTTAGTACCAATTGATTTAAAAAAAAAAGAGAAGGAAAAATATTAAAATTTACCTTCTGGAACATTAAATTTACCATCTTCCAGTGTTGCACAAAGTGCTGACATATCAGATGCTGATCCCTCCATCCAGCAGCCACATAAAGAAAAGTATGATCAAAGGAGCACGCTACCATTACATTTTGAGATATGAAATTCTTTCGATTATGATAACTATTGTGTTTGTTTTCTTCACAATTATAGGAATATGAGATCCATCAATTGCTCCTAATGCTTTCTGCAAATTTAAAAATGTATAAGGTTCTAATGTATAGAAACATACACACATACACATTAAAAAAGATTTGAAAAAATATATGCATTTAGCTCTACCTTGAAATATTGGAAGAAATTGGGATTCTCTCGAATCTTAGGATGAACATCTACGTCAGCCGTGGGAACCTGGATATAATCTTGTTTCAAAGACAAAATAGCATTAAGCATGTTATTATAATTGTAGGTATCGAAAAATGCCTATAGGTATCCACACACAGCTCGAGACGGAGAGAAGATGACGAACGTCGTTATCCGAATTATCTGACGCTGACCAACGCATGAAACAAAACGGCCAACGCTAGGTGGCCCGCGTGCTCACCGACCACCACTAAGTGGCCAACACGTTCACCATTCACCTCTAACTTAACGAAATTTATGATGCAAGTCGGTGAAGCGTACGAGTCAATGTAACACACGAAATGGCAAAAGACAACGCAGCGGTGAAGCGTACGAGTCAATGTAACACACGAAATGGCAAAAGACAACGCAGCTAGGAGTTGTGTTTCACCCAAAAGGGAAAAGACAACGCAGCTAGGAGTTGTGTTTCACCCAAAAGGGGCGAAACACCATGTGTGACTCGCATATATCATGTGTGGCTCGGCTATTAAAAGTTGTAGTTCTTTTCGTCAGCTTTCCAACGCATCTTGTATCACCTCATTCCGAGATCGGACGAGAGAGTTAGAGCCAAAACACCCGAGCCACCAAGCCAATTTGGTGTCTGAACCAAACCGGTTCGGTTCATTTGAACCCGGTTCGACAGATTTTATCCGAAAACACATTTTGACGGTTTTCGACGGGTTTTCTCGGGATTTTTTCATTCATGAGTGTCCCAACTGATTGGATATCATCCACAGACATGGTTATACGGTTATCAACTAAAGATAGGGCTGAATCTATCATTCTTATCTAAAAACCTCCCAACCGAAGCCTATAAATACAGGCCTAAGGCCTCATTTCACAGGGCGGACATCAAGAGGGCTAGGTGCTGTCAAAATTAAGAGTGAAGCCACGAATTTTAGAGGGTTAGCAGATCTTGGTGAAGTTTCTCCATAAACAAAAAGAGAGTTCGAGAAACCTGAAACCCCTTTCCCCCATATTCCTCCGGATTTAAGCTTAGTCTTAAGTCCCGAGAAGAGTCGTAATCTCGCTTGGTCGGGATTACCACTTCAGTAAATACTTCCTTCGTGAAGTAGGAGCTTTGATTTTTAATCTGTCAATCGGATCTGATCCGCGGTGGTCCACGGATATCAACGTCCCTGGCACAGGCAAAGATCTCACGCAAACAACAGGCGATAAACATTTGTTGTGTGTTGTTTGAAGGAATTGTAATTTTATATTTTCATTCTGTAAGAAGATCTTATAAAAAGATCAACTTTTTATTTATTTGAGTTTATTGTAACAGCTAAAGTTGTAATAGATTCGATGACAATGAAAACAACAATTTTTGATCCAAACACGCTGGCGACCACAGTGGGAGCCAATAGCTTTGTTGCCGAAGCTATCGTGCCGCAACCATGGATCCACATCCCGGTTAATGAGGAGGTCAAGTACGAGTTTAACCAACTAAAATTCGAGGAGTATCTGTCGTCATCCTTCTCTAGATCCTCCGCCTCTCACAAGCGTAGGAGGATCAAGACCCTCGTTGCTGCTACCATCTCTCCTTGCAATGCCCCTCCGGACTCCAACGAAGCCGGATCTGTAGCTCTGAACTCCTCTTCAATCAAGGAGATAGCCGCTGGCGGCAAACCTACTTTATCAAAGAGAGCTTTCCAAAGGCAGCGCCAACGCCTCATGTGCCGACTCGCCAAGGCTTTGGAGCTTGTTGACAGGATCTGCTATGAGGCGGATCTGAAACTCAGAAGGAACCGAGTGCCCCAGTGGCAAACATATGTCCTCTCCTCCAAACCAACAGTGAATGAATGGATCCAAGTCAAACGGACACGCTCAACCCTCGAGGAGTTCATTCAGAGGCGTCGCGCCTTGATTGCGCATGCACGGATTCTCGTATAAGAAGCACAGAAGTTGAAGCAAAAAGAGGTGATCAAGAAGCCACTGAAACCACGCCAAGTCTGGAAACCAAAGTCCGAAACAGTGTCGACAAAAAGTCAAACAGCGCTCGGAACTGTCAGAATGCGTGAACCACCATCTGGTGGCTCTGCCAAGGCCGAGCCACCAAATGGTGGTTCGCACTGGTTCGCACCATGTTCGGTTCGGTTCCCACCCAGTTCGGTTCGTTTCGCACCCGGTTCATCTCTCCCAGTCCTGTTTAAGCCTCCGACAGCCCCTATTTCTATCCCGATGAATCACACACCTCTGGCAGAGCCTCACGGCGGCATGGACTTGACCCGATTCAAGATGAGGATGACAGATCACCTGGGTCCTTTGTACGAGGATCGAGGCAAAGTTCCGATCAAAGAACGCTTGGGTCCGATGACTGAATCCTGAGCAAGTACTCGAGCCGGGGGTCGCACACACCTTTGCAACAATTCAGAGCCTTTCTATAATAGGAAAACTCCTGTAATTGACCACCTCGTACTGCAAGCCAGTATCCAAAAACCTGTTAAGGTCCCGCGCTCACTAAAGCGTAGCTCCAAACGTGTGACTCTTAAGAATGCCATCAAGGCAACAAGTCCTCAGAAGGAAACACGTTCGTATGATAATAACGTTATACCTGAGAAGTCGTGCTAACACACGATAGATTACTCCAGTCATCATACCGATGAGTTGTACTATCGGGCTAGGGGTACGAACAAGTCTCAGAAGAGAAGTACCCGAGAAATGAACTCTCACTATCCGTGCACCAAGATTATTAGAGCAGTATTATCAGCGTGTAGCTACCCCAAGACCACTCCACAAAGGGTCTTGGTATTCGAGAGAATCCCTAACGGAAATGCTAAGTCCAAACCAAAGCGTCTCCATAAGAAACGATCAGCTGTTCGAGATAACGAACTTTCAGAAGTCATAATTAACATGGCTGATAAGGGAAAGTTGGCTCGACTTTCTAGTTCTGACCCGCTCATATCACATCGTCTATCAGCTACGTGTAAGGACTACTAGACGTAGGGATTATCAAAGAATGCAGAGGGGATTATCCTCGGATGATGAAGCGTCAGATACCAACTCTACAGTCTCTTCTGACAAAACGATATCCAGTTTAGGATAATCCCGCAAAGTGTATATGATTAACACCGAGGAAGTAGGCAAAATGGTTGAGGATGCTCTAGCCAAGCAGAAAGAAGCATTCAAAATCGAAATGGAAATGTCTATGCAGCAGATAAGAGAAGAGCATGACCAACAAAATCAGGCATTGTATAATCAAATTGGTGAATCTAGTCGTCACAATAATGCTTACCGGATAGGTGACGATTCAGACATGGATAAACACCTTGATGCGGATAACCCTCCCATTGATCAAAACGTTAGGGGTGGCCCCACTAAAGGTAATGACGCTAGGGGTGGTCCCACCAAAGATAACAATGTCAGGGGTGGTCACGTTGCTCCTCTTAGAAATCGTCTAAAGCATGATACAGACGACGACGAGAAGACAAAAAAATCTTGAGAGCAAAATCAATGCTCTGATGTCTGCTCGAGAGGTAAAGAAGACCGGTATTTCGTGTCATTATCCAAGAGATTGGGAGTCGATCCCATATCCGGTGAAGTTCAACCTGATTAACTTCATACCGTTTAACGAGAAGGGTTCGCCCACTCAGCACCTGATCTACTTTAAGTCCCACTTGGGTATAATCTCCAACGATGAAACATTGATGGTTCGGTCATTCGTTAGCACTATTTATGGGCCCACCTTTGATTGGTACTGTCGTCTCAAGCTTGGAAGTATCAATAGCTAGGACGACTTCGAGAACCTGTTACTCGCTCACTTCTTTGATGATGATGTCAATGTGTTAATCAGGACACTCTTCGATAAGAAATAGGAATACGATGAGATGGTTGACGACTTGGTCAAGCGCTTCTGCAATAAGACGATGAACTGCCAAGATCCGATCATAGAGGACTTCATCCTCCAAACCTGTCACAACAACCTCTCTTTGGATGTGTTGGAAGTTATGGAGGTAGCACCGTCCGACACTTGGAAAGAGTTGAATGTGCGCGGAGAGCAGGCCGAACGCTTCCTCAGAAGAAAAAAAGCCGAGAGAAGCCAATCGACGGTTAACCCTCCAAATTCAAGCTTCATCTCCCGTGGTAAAGGGAAGCCCCCTGCAGCTGCTGTTGATGCTAATAAGATGTCACAACAACAATCCCGGAGACATCAAAAGACTTCGGATCCGAGATTCCAAAAAGAGTACTCCTTCAAGAACGAAGACATTCCAACCATTTTCGAATCCCTCCTTGAAAACAACAAGATCAATCTACCACCTATCGCGAATCAGGAGAAAGCTGACAATACTTCGGATCTAAAGTACTGTGCATACCACAGGAGGATCTTTTATCCTACCAAGGCTTGCTTTGCTCTCAAGAATAACATCCAAAGCTTGGTTGAAGCTAGCGTCGTAACGCTAAATTAAACCGAATGAGAACCCCGACAAGTATAAGAGTATAAACTGCTCCTTCCAACACTCCGAAAAGTATACGAGTATAAATTGCTTCTCAATACTCCAACAGGTGTATGAGTCTAAACTATTTCCTTTCTTTCACAGGAAATTCCTCGAGAGTGTCATGCTTGGTATTCTTAAGGATAAACCAGTCATCCAACTAAGTACAATGTTAGACCCGGTTTCGCAAAGGAAGCTGAGGGTGGATAATTCATGTAACGGGAAGTTCCCGGAAGAATGCTATATGTGGTGTTCTTAGAGATAACCCGGTCGTTACAAAAGTAAGAAACTCCCACTTGAACTCTAAATGCTTACAAGAGTGAAACACATCCAATTGCCGGGATCAGTTTCACCAACTTCCAAGCACTCTTTTGCTGAGACGAGATTTGATCACTTCGTTGGATCAATCTTTCCTCACAAAAAAATCTCACTGTTGTTGACGATTTATAATCTTCAACCACAAAATCCCTCACTGATCAAATTAATTGACAGTGGGTCCACTAAAATTCTTTATGGTTTAATCCATTCAAACTCATACTATGTCTGTGCACTCAACACTCCCATTGTTAGAGTCAGAGCATAATGCTTGGAATTTTAATCTACTAATCTTTAACGATTGTCAAACCCCTTCGTGTTAAGTTCTTATCACTTAACACCAAGAACCCTCACTGAGTGATCGGTACAAGTCAACACTTCTACTATGATTTGTACTCCCATTCTCACCGCCTACCTAGTCAAACATTCCTACAGTTAGGGCCACAACCAAAATCTCCTCTCGATTCCTTCCATGAACGAGAGGTCCATTTTTAAATCGAACGATCAAACCTTCCTACAGTTAGGGTCGTCTTAAACCTCCCACTTGGTTAAACCTTCCTACAGTTAGGACCACAACCAAAATCTCCTCACGATTCCTTTCATGAACGAGAGGTCTACTTTTAAATCGAGCGATCTAACCTTCCTACAGTTAGGGTCATCTCAAACCTCCCATTTGGTTAAACTTTCCTATAGTTAGAGCCAAAACCACAATTCACTCTTGATAAATGAGAAACCCACTTTTAGTTCGATAATCAAACCTTCCGACTGTTAGGATTATCCTAATCTTTTTTATTCTTGAAGTGGATATCCCACTCTTTGTTTCACCTTTCCGGATTCTGGAAGTGGAGATCCTACTTTGAGTTTCCGTTGGTAACTGGAGATAGAATATAAAATTCTTATTCTTCAGCTTTGGGAGATAGAATATAAATTTTTTTCTCTCCCGCATCGGGTTCGTCTTTGCCCCAAGAGAAGACATAATCTTCCAACATTATAACTCCTAAAATCCATGCTTCACATGCACGAGGAATTTTATCCCAAATCCTAAGTAGGGATAAGTCAATGCCTAACACGCGTTGCTAGTTTATCCTTTCACCGATTGAAAAAGACACCAGAATTCGAGTCTGGAGACTTTTATCCCGAAGTCTAAGTAGGGATAAGTCAGCGTCTAACACGCGTTACCGGGTAGTCTATTCTCATGAGAAAGACAAAGTCTATGTATTTAATATCATAGCACTAAGAGAGTTAACTCTCTTAGCACAACGTTACATGTGAAAATGGATTTAAATAATTCACATGCTAGCCCGACTCAAACGGTAGTCGGTAAAGACTCATCAAACCCGTTGATGGCTGAGGGTTTACCAAAAATCCTATAAATATAAGAGTCATTGACGCATCAGCCACATTAGTTGGTCTCGTGACTTGAACATCCAACAACTTTAGAATAAGAGCCATACATGAAGATGAATCAGCTTTAACAATTGGTCATACAGTCCTAATATTTGGGACCACCACGCTTCAATGCCTTAAGAGCTTAAACTGTGTAGACTCCAGTAAACGTACGAGTATAAACTATGTTAACGCCAGTCAATGCGTTATAGTAAAGGTCGATGACGGTCAACGCATCAGCAACCTCGCCAAAATAAGGCAAATGATGATTCCAGGAAGTTCAATCACATTCAGATATGAATTACCGACGAAGATAATTAGTTTAACGTCAACTCAATGATAAGAGCTAGATTCAGAAACTTACGCATCAACTTCAATTCAAGATTTTGACAACGGTCAGATGATAAACGTAGTGTCGGAAGAACTTCATCTAGTCAATAAAACACTGAATAGAAGGAAGGCTGAAGAAGTCAAGAATTGAAGCCACCTATAGGTCCTTTGACACCGACTGAAGGTGGGACCTATCACATCTAAAGTATTTCAGACTCCTCTATGAAGGAATGAGGCTAAAACACTTTGGAGTGGGTATCTGTAGGCGTCTAAAAATACCTATAAGTGTCCACACACAACTCGAGACAAAGAAAAGACGATGAACGCCATTATCCAAGTCGTAGGGGATTATCCGAGTCAAAGAGGATCATCTGACACCGACAAGTGCATGAAGCGAATCAGCAAACCAAGTGGCCCGTGCGCTCACTGGTCACCTCCAAGTGGCCCACGCACTCGTCAGCCAGCGCCAAGTGGCCCACGTGCTCACCGGCCACCGTCAAGTGGCCCGCGTGCTCACCGGCCAGCTCCAAGTGGTCAACACGCTCATCGGCTACTTCCAAGTGGTCTGCATACTCATCAGCCACCTCTAAATTAATTAAATGTATAAAGTGAATCAGTGAATCATACGAGTTAACGTGACACGCGAAACGACAAAACAACTCAGCTAGGAGTTGTGTTTCGTCCAAAAGGGGCGAAACACCATGCGTGTCTCACCCACACCATGAGTGGATAATCCATTGGAAGTTGTAGGTCTCTTCATTAACTTTTCAATGCATCTTGAATCACCTCATTCCGAGATCGGACGAGAGAGTTAGAGCCAAAATACCCGAGATGGTACGAACTGGCTCGCAAGGCTGCGAGCCACCATTTGGTGGCTCGCACAAAGAGGTAACATTTTGACCATGATGCAATTTAATTTTGAAGAAATTTAAAAGATAAAAGTTATAGGTATATTTGTCAGATTTCCAACGCATCTTGAATTACCTCATTCCAAGATTGGACGAGAGAGTTAGAGCTAAAATACCCGAGATGGTACGAACTGGCTCGGCCAAGGCACAAATTGGTGGCTCGGCCCAGGCCGAGTCACCAAATGGTGGTTCGCGTCTGAACCAAACCGATTCGGTTCATTTTGACCCAGTTCGGCAGATTTTGTCCGAAAACGCGTTTTGACGGTTTTCGACGGGTTTTCTCGGGATTTGTTCATTCCTGAGTGTTCCAACTAATTGGATATCATCCACAAACGTGGTTATACGGTTATCAACTGAAGATAGGGCTGAATCTATCATTCTTATTCGATAACCCCCCAATCCAAGCCTATAAATACAGGCCTAGGGGTTTATTTCACAAGGCGGACATCAAGAAGGCGAGGTGCTGTAAAAATTAAGAGTGAAGCCACGAATTTCAGAGGGTTAGCAGATCTTGGCAAAGTTCCTTCATAAACAAAAAGAGACTTCGAGAGATCTGAAACCTATTTCCCTCATATTCCTCCGGATTTAAGCTTAGTCTTAAATCCCGAGAGGAGTCGTAATGTCGCTTGGTCGGGATTACCACTTCAGCCCGAATACTTCCTTCGTGAAGTAGGAGCTTTGATTTTTAATCTGTCAACCGGATCTGATTCGTGGCGGTCCACGGATATCAATGTCCCCGGCACAAGCAAAGATCTCACACAAACAACAGGTGACAAACATCTGTTGTGTGTTGTTTGAAGGAATTGCAATCTTATATTTTCATTGTGTAAGAAGATTTTATAAAAAGATCGATTTTTTTTATTTATTTGAGTTTATTGTAACGGCTAAAGTTGTAATAGATTCGATGACAATAAAAACAACAATTTCTGATCCAAACATCTACCCTCGCGTGAGAAGGCGGAACAAGCCTTGTTCCGCCTTATCATGAGGAATAGTAAACCCTTCTTTTCACGGGATAAGTAGGAAGTTGGGGTCAAGTGAGGGTTTGTTAACCTTGAGGATTTTTTCCCTGTTTGGCAGGTTAATGAAGGGTTAAACCCCCTTTAACCCCTTATTTAGTCCCTTGTCAAACGCAGCCATACTTAACTTGTTGTAACCAATGAGTCAAAAAAATTAAATAAATTGTAACCGACGGTGTAGGTTTATTTGCTATTCTGACTCTAAATCCTAATTACAACCAACGCCATGCTACAAAAAATAGCTAAACAGGAACGTGCATTGTCTCGCAATTTTTGCTTCATGTGGGTCCAAAATTAACTCCATTAATTGGTGAAATAATTAGGGGATTTTCCTTTAAACTTTTGTTGGTGGCTAATTTCGGAAAGTTTGCATGTGGGAGTGCATGTGCTCCTCAGTTCGAGGAGCGGACCGAATCTGGTTACCAAATCAGCTCTCTTTCTTTTCGGATTGTTGATGGGTCTCAAATTAGACTGTCACGGACCGACTTATATATCTGACCCATTTTGTTTCTTCTGCTTTTGCTTTTTCAAGTTCTGATTTGTTCATATAATAATAATTCCGGTGATGATATTTTTGCATGTTAACAATTTTCAACACCGAGGGATTTATTTAGGTTTGTTTGTTTGCACAGAAATAATTATGAAGTAGATAAAGTAAATAAAGTAGAGACTATTTTTCTTTCCTGTTCACAGACAACAATTATTACGATGAACCATACCCATTTTACACATTCTATCCCGAGTCAGAAATCTTTGTTGAACCATAAGCCACAGGATATAACTGTGCTTAGGAATATTTAGCCCCACCCACACTATTCTATACCAATTCTATTTCTGATGTCTAGTATAAAGCTCAGAGTATAATGCTGAAATACTGATTGATTCTCTACAGCAGCAAGTTTGCACTTTGGCTAATGCAACTTCAATTGATCCGCATGAAAATATTGCAATATCCCTCACTTTCAAAATCTATCTCCACGCCCAGGAATCATAGACTTTCATTTGTGTTGTGCGCATCGGAAGCCTCGAAGCGACACGAACAAGAACAAGAGATAAATCACAACTAATAAGCCAAACACAATACCACAGCAAGACAACGAGTTTAACGTGGTTCGGCAAGTTGTCTACATCCACGGGGCAAGGAGGGGGGAGTTCTTACTATTAGAAATCAAGATAATACAAATAGAGCTACAAATCTCGCCGATCAAACCCTAAAACAAAGCTCTAGATTTCTCACAAATCTCCCACAATTGGATGCAGCAATCCTCTCCCAAAGACTACTCAAAATTATCCTTACTTAACCCTAATTAATAAGGTTTAGGGTTATATACCAACTCAAAACGAAACGGGTTGAAAAACCAAAGCCCAGCCCAAAACTGATCTACGACCGCGGCGGTCGACTGCGACGGTCGACCGTGCAGGTATCGCGGCCGCCCGCCACGGTTGACCGAACCAAAACCCGAGAGCAAAATCACCTATAGGGTTGGCGCGGTCGACCGCGACGGTTGACCGTCTTCAGCTCCAAATCCTACTACTCTCCTGTGCACGTTCGCGGTCGACCGCTAGTCTGCCTGGCCATTCTCCTGAGCTTCTTTCGCCATTTCTTTAATTCTCTACCTCAGCGAATGTTTCTACTAAAACTGAGCCGACACCAAATCATCCAAATGTCTCACTTGTTGCATCCAAGACGTCGTGGAAATACCCCACGACAACGGACTCAATCGACAACAAGTCGGGAAACCAAACGTGAGCTGAAACGATTTCCCCCATCTGAATCAAACTGGCTGCATCGAAAAACTACCTACGTATCCTCTTGCCCAAGGAATTTAGCCAAACGTAGTTCACCCAAATGGCCTCCAAAGGCCTCAACACTGAAGAATATTCAAAAACTTCAAACAATGACTAAAATTCACACCTGAAACAACTTTGGTCATCATATCTGTAGGGTTGTCGTTCGTGTGTACCTTCTCTAATATGACGTCTCCATCATCCAAAACATCACGAACAAAATAGAATCTGACATCGATGTGCTTCGTGCGCGCATGATAAACCTAGTTCTTCACCAAATAGATAGCCAACATGCTATCATAAAATACCCGAATGGTCTCCTGTGCGATCCCCAAGTCATCCAATAATCCATATAGCCACAAAGCCTCCTTAACAGCCTCAGTCACCACCATATACTCCGCCTCTATAGTAGAGAGAGCCACTATTGACTGAAGTGTACATCACCAATATACTGGTGCACCTACCAATGTAAATATATAACCTGAAGTAGACCGGTGCTTATCAAGATCTCCAGCATAATCTGAATCCACATAACCAATACAATTCTGCACATTCTTCTCATCCTTCTAGAATACCAAACCAACATCCACCGTGCCTCTAACATACCATAGAATCCACTTCACAGCCTTCCAATGACCCTTCCCGGGGTCGTGCATGTATCTCGATCCCACGCTCACAGCCTGTGACAAATCTGGCCTCTTACACACCATCGCATACATCAAGCTTCGTACTGCACTGACATATGGGACCTTTGACATATAATCTCTGTCCTCAACTAAAACAGGCGACATTAATGATGAAAGCTTGAAGTGGGGAGCCAATGGTGTGCTAACTACTTTTGCATTACCCTTAAAACTGAATTTGTTCAACAAATTTTACAAATAGCTCTTCTGTGTAAGCTTCAATCTGCCCTTCACCATGTTTCTCTCGATCTCCATACCCAATATCTTCTTTGCTTCTCCAAGATCCTTCATCTAGAACTCAGATGACAGCTCCTCTTTCAACTTTCAAATAGCCGAAGAATTCCTGGAAGCAATAAGCATATTGTTAACATATAAAAGTAAATATATGTGCTCACCATCCTATAGCTTGTGCATGTAAACACATGGGTCATATGGGCTCCTCGTGTACCCATGGCCAATCATGAAGCTGTGAATCTCTTATACCACTGTCTCGGTGATTGCTTCAAAACATAAAGAGACTTCTTTAGCTTACAAACCAATTATTCTTTTCATACAGTTTTGAATCCTAAGGGTTGTATCATGTAGATCTCCTTATCTAAATCTTCGTGTAGAAATACTGTCTTTACATCTATCTGGACCAAATCTAAATCCAATTGTGCCACCAACGCTAATAAAATCCGAATCGACGAATGCTTCACAACGGGTGAAAATACCTCGTTGTAATCAATGCCCTCAACATGTGCATATCCCTTGGCAACCAATCTGGCTTTGAACCGAATGTCCCCAATAGAAGATCCCTCCTTCTTCGTATATACCTACTTACAACCAATAGTTTTCTTACCCTTAGGTAGCTTTGCAAGTTCCCAAGTGTCGTTCTTCTGAAGAGATCACATCTCCTCCTCCATAGCTTCCCTCCACCTGATCGAATCGGAGCTAGACTCTGCCTCCCTGAATGTGGATGGAATCATATCATCAACGACCTCCACTGATAATGCATATGCGATCATGACATCATCCTGAGTCTTACCATCCACTGTATCCTCTATCTGCCCGGTTGTTATCTCATCTCCTCCCAGTGTCACCTCCGTAAGAGCCTCGATGGATACAATGCTATCTGGAGTGGGTGGATTTACATCATCCTCCACCTGCTGTGATATCTCAATTGTCTGGTCTGCCTCCACCTGCTGAGGGACTCGAGGTCTCATCATGTACGCCTCATCGAATGTGATATCTCTACTAATAACTATCTTCTTATCCTGTGGATCCCATAACTTGAACCCTTTAACTCCATTTCTAAATCCCACAAAGATAGCTTTCCTCGCCTTCGGATTTAATTTACCATCACTGACATGATAATAAGCTGGGCACCCAAATATCCGAAGCGACTCATAGTCACTAGCCACCGAACCAAACCAACGCTCCAAAGGAGTGTTCCCGTCTATCGCAGTGTACGACGACCTATTCACGAGATGGCTCGCATAAACCAACGCTTCGGTCTAAAAGGAACTAGGCAATCCACTTTACGTCATCATACATTGCACCTTCTCCAGTAAGGTACGGTTCAATCTTTTAGCCACCCCGTTCTATTGCGGTGTCTCTCGAACTGTGAAGTGTCTTCTAATACCATGATCCTGACAAAACTATAGAAATGGATCACTCTTGTACTCTCCACTGTTATCTGAACGTAGAGTCTTCACCTTTCTACCTATCTGCAGCTCTATTTTCTTTTTCCACTCCACAAAAATATCTAGGACCTGATGTTTATGCTTCATAGGGTATACCCAATTCCTCCCGGGGAATAATCATCAATGAAAGTGACAAAATAATTGGCCCCTCTAAGAGATGTGTTTTTGGAAGGACTCCAAATATTTGTGTGAATGTAATCCAATATACCTCAGGTGTTGTGAACAGCGGTGCCAAACTTCACTCTAGTCTTCTTCCCAAGTACACAATGCTCACACAGTTCCATCTTGTAGGTCTTAGTACCTTTCAATAGTCCCTGTTTTTCCAATGACTGTAAGGACTTATCACCTGTGTGTTCTAGTCTCATGTGCCATAAAATGATAGTGTTTTCCTCTGTAGTGATAGAAGCTGTCAGACCCCCTATAACTGTCTTACCCTTCAAGTAGTATAGGTTGTTTTCCCTGACACCTCACATCACCACCATAGAACCCTTCCTGACCTTCACTGTAGCATCTTCTAAGATCACTCTATATCCATCTGCCTCCAAAGTCCCAAAAGAAATGATGTTCTTCGTTAACTGCAGCACGAACCTCACTTCCTTCAACTCCCTAATCACTCCGTCATGCGTCCTAATCCAGACTGAACCAATACCACGGGCATACGTGGTCATTACCCATAAGAACAACATCCCCTCTTTGCAACTCCTCAAAGATGGAGAACCAAGCCCTCCTAAGGCAAATGTGATATGTAGCTCCTAGATCCATCATCCACTCCGTGGAATCTACATTGCAAACCGACGATAGTGCAGGACATGAATAGCCCAAAGAATCTGAATGCTCATCAATAGCTTTTGTAACATTCACTTCTGAAGCTTGTACAGCTTTTCCTTTGTTCTTCCCGGTTTTTCCTTCCACTTTGGGTAGTCAATCTTCCAATATCCTTTTTCTTTACAATACCGACATTGGTTTCTACCAACACTCTTATAGGAACTTCTATTCTTTGACTTTGAGCTGTTGAACTGGCGACGGTTTGGATCTCGGCCTCAAACAGCTAATAAATCTCACGATGCCTTCTCATAGGGTTCACCATCACTCTTCCTCAACTCATAATTCACCAAAGCTGATGTCACCTCCTTGTAGCTAATAGTAGTTCTTCCATTGATCATAGTTAGAACGAACGTACCATAATCATCTTCTGACAATGAGCACAAAAGTAACATTGTCTTGTCTTCATCCTCAACCATGATATCCACATTGTCCATATCTAAAAGTAGCTTTGTGAAATTATTAACATACTCCCTGATGGAAACTCCCCTCTTTATCTTGAACTGGTAAAACCTCTTCTTCAAGTAAAGCTGATTCTCAATGCTCTTAGCAAGATACTTCTCATTGAGTATTTCCCAAATTCTCTTCGCCGACGTCTCGTTCATAACATCATAAATAAGATCTGGCGTCAAGCATGACCGAATAACTCCACAAGCTCTACTATTCATCTTCTTCCAAACCTTATCCTCCATGTCTTTAGGTTTCTCTTGTAACCCAAGAGTCTCCTCTAAATTCTGTGCATCCAAGGTATCCATTACCTGATACCTCCACGATCCAAAATTAATCTTACCGTCGAACTTCGGAACATCAATTTTCGTGTTATTGATGCTCAGACTCTGTATCGCCTTCGTAAGAGACGAACCTGATGTGCTTGCTTCTCCCATATTATCGATCTAACTCTTCAGATAGGAATTATTCACCGAATCCTTCGAACAAGCCTGAAGCTCTGATACCAATTGTTGTGCGCGGCGGAAGCCTTGAAGCGACACGAACAAGAACAAGAGATAAATCACAACTAATAAGCCAAACACAATACCACAATAAGACAATGAGTTTAACGTGGTTCGACAAGTTGCCGACGTCCACGGGGTAAGGAGGGGGGGGTGTTCTTACTATTAGAAATTAAGAGAATACAAATAGAGTTACAAATCTCACCGATCAAACCCTAAAACAAACTCTACATCTCTTACAAATCTCCTACAATTAGATGCAACAATCCTCTCCCAAAGACTGTTCAAAAACGTCATTGTTTAACCCTAATTAATCAGGTTTAGGGTTATATACCAACTCAAAACGAAACGGGTTGAAAAACCAAAGCCAGCCTAAAACTGATCTGTGGTCGACCGCGATGGTCGACCGCGCAGGTATCGCGGTCGACTGTCATGGTCGACCGAACCAAAACCCGAGAGCAAAATCACCTACAGGGTTGGCGCGGTCGACCGTCGCGGTCGACCGTCTTTAGCTCCGAATCCTACTGCTCTCCTGTGCACGTTCGCGGTCGACCGCCGCTGACTCGCAGTCGACCGCCAGTCTGCCTGGCCGTTCTCCTAAGCTTCTTTCGAGCTTCTTTCACCCTTTCTTCAATTTGCACAGTCCAAATAGTTTTCCTCTTTAAATAATGTTCATCTATCCATTTAATCTACAGTAGATCTTTCTTCTTATCTATGTGCCAAATCAACTTCAGTTTACTTACCTTACTCCACATGCAACTGAGTAAAGGGTTGTTCTACAGGGATCCCAAATTATGGGACCCAAGGGGGGACAGGTGAGGTGTCAACCTCTGGATGCATGATCTACTGTTCTAAGATCATGCACCACCCAAAGGTTGACACCTCACCTGTCCCCCTTGGGTCCCAATGATTTGGGGTCCCTAAGGAATTTTTCCTGAGTAAATATCGAGTCCTCGCATATTCTTATTAGATACGTAAAGCTATACATGCAACTAGGGAGGCCTTTGAAGAGTCATGGGCACAACCCCCACCCCACCCCCACCACCCCAAAAGCCCCCCACCACCACCACCCCAAGCCCCCCCACCCCCCAAAGAAATCTCTACACAATTCATCTATTTTATGCAAAACTCTTTTAGGCAGAACTAAAGAGCTAGACCAATAAACTTGAATCCCTAGCAGAATGCTTCTAATTAACTGTGCGGATTCTCTGAGTTACCTTCTCTATAAAACTCATGCATTCATTGATGTTTAGCCTTTTGGTGACCATAGAGAGCCCAAGATACCTGATTGGAAATGATCCCTCACTGAGACCAAGCATGTGACGGATTTCAGCATTTGTACGTGTTAGGTTCAACACCACCAAAAAATAGCACTTTTATTTACATTCGCATTTGTGCCAAAACCTGAGCTGAATTAATTCAGTAAACTTCCTTTATAGCATACTCAAAGCAGCAAGATCCCCCTTCCAAACATCAACGGATCATTAGCAAAAATTAAGTGAGTTAAGGCCATTTTCTTACACTTAGGGTGAAATTTTGAAGTTTGAATCATCATTGGGAGTATTAAGGAGTCTAGTAATTAAGATGTTCCGTACTAACGATAAACAGATAATGGGAAAGAGGATCCCCTTGTCTGAATCCCCTTTTGCCCTAAAAAAATCCATGCAGTAAACCATTACAGAAAACAAAAAAAATTTGGGCTTGAAACAAATACCATAATCAGTTTGACCATCCTCTCGGTGAATCTAACCCTAAGATCACGAGCTTCAGAAAATTCCAATCAATGCAAGCATATCATATGCTTTCTTGATGCATGTCTATATTTATCATTGCCCGTGGAGATATCTGTCTCCTTCACTAGTGGAAATAGGACTTTCGCTGACGGCAACATCACTGACGGGAAAATCCCGTCAGCGATGTTTAGATCGCTGACGGGAATTACCGTCAGTGATGTTACCGTCACAATTTCTTAGTTGCCGTCAGCGATGTAAACATCGCTGACGGGATATGAACATCGCTGACGGGGAACCCGTCAGCGATGTTGTTCCAAAAATTTCGCTGGCGAAGCGAGACCCCAGCCCCCCTTCCTCCGGCGCGAGCCCCCTTACTCCGGCACGACACCGCTGCCGCCGAGCAATACCAAATCGAAAGCTCCCCTTCATCCAAGACTCTTCCTCCTCCCAAAATCGACGGCTCCCCTAATTGGTTTCGGTGTACTCTCAGCCCCCGCGAGCCTACTCTAAGGATCCCGATCTCTCTCTCAGGTAAGATCCAATCTCTCTCTTGATCTCTCTAAATCACAAGAAAGACACATTTTGGTCCAGTGACCGACAACAAGTCCACAAATCAGAAGAAAACAAAAGAAAATAAAGGATAGATTGTCTACTAAATCTAAACATAAGAACTTCGGTATTATTATGGATGATCTCTTTAGAAACACCTCTTTTTCACTTGTTCTTTCAACCCCCGACTGTTCACTTGAACTAGCTAGGGATGAACTTGTTGATTAGATGTTGCAATTATGATAAGAAATGCATGAATGTCTTTGTGGATTAGATGTTGCAATTATCGAGAATAAAATGAGATAAAATTGACACAGAGAATTTGCACCTGTGCAAAGGTCATAAAAATGCACAATTGAGAGAGATAGATAAGATTATAATTATAATTGTGCTGATAAGAAGTTTACCTAAAAAAGTTGTGTTAATAAGAACTATTGTATACTAAACTAATTATAATTAGGTCTTTGTGTGCCTTAATCTTATACAGTGGCGGAACTTGTTGATGTGTAATTCTTGGGCAAACTTTAAATGAGATTTAGATCTAAATCCAAATTTGTTCTTATAAGCAAGCCTATGCCGATTGAGATGTTTTTTTTTGCATATATTTTGTATCTTTGTCTATATTTTTCTCCATAATCACATCTCTATATTCTCTTGTCATATATGCTTAGCCTTAGCTATATAAACAACTTCAATGAGCCAAATACAGCGATCGATGAATTCTCGTACCCTCACTACGATGTATCTCAATTACCTTTTTGGACGATATAAATTTGTATGTTTATTCAACTTGCAGATGTCTAAAAACATTAACAGGAGGTTATTTTGCAGGGTAGGCTCTTGACTGGAACAATGATAGGTTTAGCTATAGCCGGAGGAGCTTACGTTAGTACCGTGGACGAAGCGACATTTTGGTACATAATATTACATCTTTAAATTATATACTACCAAATGTTCTAGCAAATTTTGTACTCCTACTAAGTTAACCAATCTTATTTGTAAAACTAAACATGTTTCATGTACTCCTACTAATTACCGTCCTATTTTTATGCCTTTTCTGCTGCTACTTGTTTCATGCACGAATGTGTAAAAACTGTTATAAGTCTGATTTATAGACACACAATTTTTTAGCTTCCACGGAGACCGATCATCAAATTTGCTTGATGAAATCCTTGCAGAAGTGGCTTACTCTCTACACACACATATGGAGGAAATAATGTTAAGACTCCTCTAATTGTCTTCTTTATCTGGCAGGACTAATGCAACATGGATCCTTTATGAGGCTTCCTAGAGATTGTCAGGAACTTGCTGTCTGTTCCCTTTATTACATGTCGAGCTTGAGCTTAGTTTTTCTTCAGTCATTGGTTAGCTGTTGCTTGTGTAAGCATCCTTTTTCCCATAAAACTCTTGTCTTCACTTTGAGGTGCTCCCAAGGAAATAAATGATGATTCTTTTTCAGATTCTTCTCTTTAGAAGATAGGGACATCATACTCACACTCTAGTAAACTTTATATATGCTTAATATCTGATAAGTGTGATTTCCTAATTCATAAGAGATATGTCTTTGACTGCTAATAAAATTGAAGCATGTGTACTATGGTGCAGTATATACATACATACATTCATTCATTTGTGGAAGCTTGCATACATACTATAAATGCATGTATACATATGGTGTATACATAATGGACACAAACATACGTATGCGCAAAGATGTCTACAAACATGCGCAATTTAAACAATTACTAGATCGAACACTCATTGGCACATGAATATATAACTAAAATTTCTCTTGTTACGTATGACCAGTCTTGTTACGTGTATAAGCCACTGCCTAAAGCTTCTTTTCAAATTTCTGTCCATATTATTAGTAATATTGCTCTTGTTCAAATGATGATGTCGTTGGATAGGTTACTATGACAAATTGGCACCTTCTCATTTTAAAAGGACATCGTGTAAATCCATTACCTAATGTCCAGAGCTACTGCATTGGGAGAGATTTCTCGCTCTTAATCATTTAGAAGACCATATATTAAGCAATAACTGTCATTATCTATCACTGTATGAAAGACTCAATAAGCATTATATTTTTTTGGTGGTTATATAACATCCCTGACGGGCATCCCGTCAGGGATGTTTATCGCTGACGGCATGCCCGTCAGGGATGTGCAGATGTTTCTTCCCTGACGGGACTTTTTCTGACGGCGTATCCTTGACGGGAAGCCGTCAAGGATACGTATCCCTGACGGGAAATTTGGCATCCCTGACGGGAAAGCCCGTCAAGGATACCCATTTTTCTACTAGTGCTTCCATAGTGCTTTACCAACTCAAAGTCCAAGTAGAATATTACTTGATATTAAGCTCTCATGAATAAATGCAGAATAGCTAGGCTTCACTCACTAAACACTCCATCACCTCTTGAACTCTGTTAAGTAAGATTTTAGCAATTATTTTATACATGAAATTGCAGCAAGCTATAGGTCTTAAATTTGCAGCTGTTCTGGGACACTCCACTTTGAGAATGAGCGTAAGAGAGGTGGTATTAATTTGCCCCAAGAGTTTTCCACTAAGAAAGCATTCCTTGACTGCATCAACCACAATATCACCAACAATATTCCACGGAGCTCTAAAACAAACTTGCCAAAAAATGATCATGGCCAGGGGCTTTCTCTTTAGGGATTGAAAAATAGCCTTCTTAATTTCATTCTCTGTAACTAGCTAGTTGTGATACTGGATTCCTCTGAAGATCATTTAAGCATGGACCACTATGGATATATTACTTCTGCTTCTGGAGGCTGAAGACCTTCTACTCTAATTCCCAAAAGAGATTTATAGAAAAAGAGGAGCTCCTCAATTATGTCATCATAACTGTCAATCCTCTGACCATCCTCTTTATACAATACCATAATCTTATTCATATTCCTTCTATGTTGCATAGTTGTGTGAAAGAAACAAGATCCTTTATCACCATCAGTGAGCCATTGTATTCTTGATTTCTGTTGGTAAAAAATCCTCTCTACATCAATAAGTTTAGAATACTTTTCCACCAATAGTGTTTCCTGCCGAATAAGCACTCGGTCATGAGTATTATCCTGTAGAGACCTTTGAACACCCTCTAGCTCCTGTTTACTTCTAATCACTTGCTGGCTGATATTATAGTTGTGTTTCTTGTTCAGGTGCTTCAGTTCCTCCTTCACAATTTTCAGCTTAGATACAGCTTGAAACATTTTACATCCCCTGACCCTTTGAGACCAAGCTTTTGGAACAATATTTGAGTGCTCAGCATGTTTGGTCCACATTTTAAGAAAGCTAAAAGGTTTTCCCCCCTTAAAATCATCCTCTCTAATGGTTATTAATCCTGGGGAATGATCATATAAGGTTGGCAGTAGGAAATCAAATTGACTGGAGGGATAGTACTGCATCCAAATACCATTGACTAGAGCTCTATCTATCCTCTTCAAAATTCTATCTCCATGTTGTTTATTATTCAAAGTAAAGTGACAACCCATAGTTTTCAAATGAGAAAGCTAACATATTTGAATGCACTCTTTCAGTTCTTTAACTTCACTTTCCACAACTTGGGTACCACCGCTCCTATCCTCAGCATGCAAAATATTATTGAAATCCCCACATGTGATCCAAGGTATAGTGTTGCTAGAACATGTTGATTCCAAATGAGACCACAAGGACATTCTACTCTCAGCGCTGTTCAGAGCATAAAAAAGTGATGTCATAAAGTGATATTTTCCATCTTTAGATTGAATTCACTGGTAATACATTGATCAATTGCACAAAGTTAATATCAAGAATTAGGGGCTCCATAGTATCCATACTCTGCCATTATATGCATTTGCATAATTATGACGCCAACTCCAATCTTTAGAGATATTCTTCACAATTTTATAGCTTTTTGAAATTTTACCCTTGTTTCCAGCAATACAATGAGAGATAAATGATATTGATGGATCATAGATTTCACTATATGCTATTTATTGAGCCTATTTAGGACTCTAATATTCCAGAATAAAGAGTTCATCTAGTAGTTTTACCTCCCCTATCAATCACTGGGGAGATATTACTTGTAGAGTAAGAAGATAAAGAGTAATATACCTCATTTATCCCTTGTAAGGTATCAAAAGCATCACAATGTTTTATAGGTTCCTTCTTCTGAGATTTCATTTTTTTCCTAATCTAGAAGTTTGTGTTCACTGCCTTTTATCTACTTGATCCAACTCCAATGGTTGTTGCACAGGATCCATTTGATGCGTGTCAATTCTAGGAGTAATATGCCTCTGCTCTTCATTTCCTACCTCAACTAACTTTTGCACTGGAATTTTAGAAGTGTGCACTGGATTCACAATCTTAGGTCTCCATTGCATAGTTGTTTTCTTTCTTCTACACATCTCTGAATCATGCCCCACAAATTTGCAGTGATTAGACCATCTCTGTTTTAATTCATAAACAACCAACCTTTTGAGAGAAAATACTACCATTAGCAGGATTTGAGGTTGATCTTGAAGAGCTCAGAGTTGTGAACTCACATGAAGAGCCGAAAGAAAAAAAACGCGTGAAAAGAAAAACGTATGGGGGCCACATCCGGACTCAACTCGTGAAGAGCCAAAGGACGTGTGGTTGGACAGCGTCTCGTGATGATTTTTGGAGGCTTCAGCGGGCTAAGCTGGCCCACCCAAAAAAGCAAATTCGTGGTTATAAAGCCATGTTCTCCCTAGGGTTTTGTGTGAAGGCAGAGGGGAGAAAAAGAATTGCCGCGTGCAAAGAGAGTTCGCTGCAGAGTTAATTTTTGTCTTGGGCGGCGTGCAGGCGGCGCAAGAGCAAGGCTTTGTGCAAGTACGAAAAGTGGGAAAGGCAGCTAATTCTCTTATTTTGGCAGCGTGCAGGCAGAGGGAAAAAGCTGCGGCCCTTTTAAGAATTTTTGGCATCCCCTTTTGTGAGAGGTTTGAGAGATTGTGTGAGGGTTTAGATTGTGTGATTGTAAACCCTATTTGTATTCTCCCTCTCTAATAGTAGATCTCCCCCCTCCTTACCCCGTGGACGTAGGTAACTTGCTGAACCACGTAAAATTTATGTTCTTGCTGTGATTTGTAATAGCTTGTTTAGGTTCTCTCGACAAGTCAGTCCTAGAACTGATGAGAGGAAGAGCTGATATCCCACTTTGTTAAGATATATTATTTTTTGTTCTTGTTTTCTTTATGAAACAAGGATTTAGTTGAAATCTACTCTCTTGTTGTGCAGCCGAGGTGCTGCCAAAATTTCTGCTACGCACAACAAGTGGTATCAGAGCTTCAGGATTAGCTTGTGACTTGTTTGAAGGATTTGGTGAAGGATTCCTATCTGAAGAGTTAGATCGACAATATGAAAGAAGCAAACACATCAGGTTCGTCTTTTACGAAGGCGATACCGAGTCTGAGCATCAATAACACGAAGATTGATGTTTCGAAGTTTTGATGGCAAGATTAATTTTGAATTGTAAAAGTGTCAGGTGATGGACGCCTTGGATGCACAGAATTTGGAGGAGACTCTTGAGTTACAAGAGAAACCCAAAGACATGGAGGACAAGGTTTGGAAGAAGATAAATAGTAAGGCTTGTGGAGTTATTCGGTCATGCTTGACGCCGGATCTTATTTTTGACGTAATGAACAAGACGTTGGCGAAGAGATTGTGGGAAACGCTCAATGAGAAGTATCTTACTAAGAGCATTGAGAATTGACTTCACTTGAAGAAGATGTTTTACCAGTTCAAGATGAAGAGGGGGGGTTTCCATTAGGGAGCATGTCAACAATTTCACGAAGCTACTTTCAGATATGGCCAATGTAGATATCATGGTTGAGGATGAAGACAAGGCGATGTTACTTTTGTGTTCATTGCCCGAGGATGATTATGGTACGTTGATGATATGGCGACGAACCACCAGAACGACCAACGCTAGGTGGCCCACGTGCTCACCGGCCACCACCAAGTGGCTCACATGCTAATCAGGCACCAAAATGGTAAACCAAGTGGCCCGTGTGTTCACCGGCCACCTCTAAGTGGCCTGCACGTTCATCAGCCACCTCAAAGTGGCCAGCACGCTCATCAGCCAGCTCCAAGTGGCCCGCGCGCTCATCAGCCAACTCCGAATGACCTGTACACTCATCGGCTAGTTCCAAGTAGCCAACACGCTCACCAGCACCTCTAAGTGGCCTGCACGTTCATCAGCCACCTCAAAGTGGCCAGCACGCTCATCAGCCAGCTCCAAGTGGCCCGCGCGCTCATCAGCCAACTCCGAATGACCTGTACACTCATCGGCTAGTTCCAAGTAGCCAACACGCTCACCAGTCACCTTCAACTTAACGAAATGTATGATGCAAATCGGTGAAGCGTATGAGTCAACGTAACACACAAAATGGCAAAACAACCCAGCTAGGAGTTGTGCTTTGCCCAAAAGGGACGAAACACCATGTGTGACTCGCACATTTCATGTGTGGATCGGCTATTGCAAGTTATAGATCTCTTCTCTATCTTTTCAATGCATCTTGAATCACCTCATTTCGAGATCGGACGAGAGAGTTAGAGCCAAAATACCCGAGGACGTACGAACTGGCTCGCACAGTGCCGAGCCATCATTTGGTGGCTCGCACAAACAACTAACATTTCACCTACGATGTGATTTGATTCTGGAGAAACTCAAAAGACAAAAGTTGTAGGTTTCTTCGTTAGCTTTCTAACGCATCTTGAATCAATTTATTCTAAATTCATACAAGAGAGTTAGAGTCAAAATACCCAAGATGATACGAACTGGCTCGGCCAAGGCCGAGCCACCATTTGGTGGCCGTTCGCACCCGGTTTAGTTTGGTTCGCATCTGGTTCGGTTCGTTTGAACCTGGTTCGGCAGATTTCATCCGAAAATATGTTTTGATGGTTTTTGACGGGTTTTCACGAGATTTCTTCTGTTCTAGAGGTTCTCAACTGCCTTAATATCATCCCTACACATGGTTAGGCGGCTGTCAACTGAGGATAAGGCCAAATTCATCGTTCTTATTAGAAAACCCCCAACTGAAGCCTATAAATATAGACCCAGGGGCTCATTTCACAAGGAGGAAAATCAAGTGGGAGAAACGCTGCCGAATTGGAGAGTGGAGCCATGAATTTACAGCGAGGATTAGCAGATTTTAGCGAATTCCTGTGCATAAAGAGTGGAGTTTGAGAGATCTAGGACTCATCCCCTATTCTTCCGGATTTAATCTTAGTTTTAAATCTCGAGAAGAGCCATGATCTCGCTTGGTCGGGATCATCGCTGCAGTGATTACTTCTTTCGTGAAGTAAGAGCTTTGATCAACTTAATCTGTCGACCGGATCTGATCCATGGCGGTCCATGGATATTAACATCCTCAGCATAGGCGAAGTTCCCACGCAAGCAGCGGGTGATAAATATCTGTTGCGCTGTTTAACAAGAGTTATAATCTTATATTTTCATTGTATAAGGAGATCTTATAAAAAGAACGACTTTTCTCGTTTATTTGAGTTATTGTAACGACCAAAGTTGTAATAGATTCGATGATAATAAAAACATCGACTTTTGACCCAACAACATTCAGAGTCAGATTCTTCGGGACAATGAACACTGTCTTGGAAACTATGAGTTTCCTCATAGCTTCCGAGACATATTCTGTATCTCAAACTTTGTGTAATGCATTTTGTATTGAAGATATTCATTAACTTGTAATCTCTTTTATCAGAGTGTCGTACAGAGTGTTGAAACTTCACTTTAGCTTAGTGGGAGTCGTCTGATGAGATAGAAAACTTTCAAGTCGACTCAAAGTTTGTTGATTGACACTACCTTTCGAGTCGACACGAAGGGATCTCGTCTCGGACTTCGAGTCAACTATCACCACCTCTCGAGTCGACATGAAACTCTGGTGCCTTCAATTTCTGGTACCCCTCTACCAGACGAAGCCAAGCCTTCTATCATCAACTGATGGTGATGGTGTATCTACTAGTGTCTCCTCTGGTATCTCCTCCTGAATGGGTGCCTCCTACCGAATGGGAGTCTCTTGCCGAGATCTGCAAGCTGCTCCTCAATAGCTACCAGTCGAGCTGCCAAAGGTTTTATGAGATCCACTAAGTATTGTGGAGCCTGCTGCAGCTTAGGCTCTTTATCGTCTTGCTTAGCACCCTGAGCAATAGTACATCTGCATCCACGTCCTCTTACCGTCATCTATAAGTTCAGAAGTAGAGCTTATTAAACATAGTAAAAGGGATCTCAAGCATGAATATCATAACGTATACCAATAAGTAAATCCTATCACTTATTACTCACAACATGCTTTATAATTCAAAGCAAATCATCATAATTTTTTTTGAAATTTTCGCATATATATATAATACGTCCTCACTCATACTAGGAATTTCTAGCGGATTGTATACATGATTCCTAGGAAACTCTATCCTAGATCCACAATATGACACATGGCTAATCCTAAGGATATTAGAACCTAAAGCTCTGATACCAACTGTGACGCCCCAGGGTTCATGCAAGTCTGTAGTCCAAGGTAAAACCTGAATTGTCAAACATGCCAAGCACTAACACCACACTATGACACGTTTCACCATCACAGTTACTATCTCTCTAGTAGAGTCAACAAAAGGTAAAGGTACAAAACATGCAAATAATAGAAATAGTACAAGATCAGATATGTACAGAAGAAGTATAATAATAACCAATAAATGAGCCCAACTGAAATAGAATAAAAATATCTCTGAGTCTGAAATAAATCTCAACATAATGAGTCAAATGTAATCTCACTAAGGCACTCAGCCTCTACAAAATAAAATACAAGTCTAGAGTATAAAAATAAATAAGTAAATGTGGAGTTTTGAGATAACTACAAATATAATAATATCTAGATGGAATCTAAGATGCAATCTCATCAACTTGCGACTCTCCGTGAGCCAGACTCGCTGCCTGAAAGGGGGGAAAATAACGAGAGTCAAAGCGCTAGCAAGATTATCTCCACTGCTCCCTAGGGGAAGGGGTAGGAGTATATAAGAAAATAGAGTCAGTATATATCAATATAAAATCATTCATATAACTCTAAATGGAATTGATATTTAGAAATCCACAACACGAAAATTAGTATGTCAAGCAAAATAATCCAAACAAGAAAACCCTTATGTATATACCATATCTCAAATTGTGAATCCCTAAATACCAAATTTCAACTCTATGAATGAAAACAATACTCAAAAGAAATACTCTAAACCCCAACCATATAGAAACAATGTCACATCTCGAAGTACCCTCGAGTAGTGACGCAATAATAAGAGAATAACACCCAACCCATAATTACCATGGGCCATATCATGTATACCATATATCAAAGGATGTACCCTACTCATGGGTAATCTAACATGGGAGCAAAACTATAACTGTAAATATATATGTGCATCTCCACGTGCAAATAAAGATACTCTTGTAAGGTTCTTACTCAATCGTTCTGTGGCAATAGGTTTTATCTCCCTATTCCGGCTACATGAATTAACGATACTTTTGTAAGGTTCACACATTTATATGTGGGTTTAACTTCCTTACTCAATCATTCTATGGTAATAGGTTTTATCTCTCTATTTTCGAATATGCTTCTAGATGATCATACAATGGTGAATAGGCACATCAGCCCAACCCGGAAAACGCACCGATCATCTTCGAGTATTTGGTACCACCGAGGTCTCATTACGGGATAGCAACCAAATACTCCTAGTGTGGTATAGCCGAGGTCTCATTATAGGTAAACAACCACACTGAACATCCATAACTGATAAACAAAACTTTTTCATAGGTTAATTCGTTATCATCAATGTGTATCAACTATCTCAATAATACATGTCAAATCACATGAACCGAGTGTACTTGCACATATCTTGGTGTACGTGTCCATATCTAGTGTTCACCAACATCTCAGGTGTTAAACAACTCCCAAACCTCATCATACAACATTACAAGGTAGAGAAACTCTCTCGAAAACATCAACATGAGTCAAAAACATGCACAAGCTAACTGCCAAACTGGTGGTCGACCGCATACATGTGACGGACCGAACCGTAAACCAGAAGCTTCCTAGGCCTCTATCTGGCATGCGGTCGACCACCGCTTAGGCGCGATCGACCGAACCCGATATTTTTAGAAATCATGCAGGTTTCTGCACAGTTGTGTTCGTGTCAAGTTCCTATGATTTAAACTTGTTTAATACAATATGAAACTTACATGAGACATTGAAAATAGTAGATTAACATCTATGGAAATAATTTCAATATATAAAATATGATTATTTGCATAATAAATCATATTTAAACCCTCAATCATGTACAAAATCTTAAAACGAAGAACAAATCATCTAAATTCAGATACACAATGTTATTAATCATTTTTCAGATCTTAAAACACTTCTGTAAATTCATTCTTAATCTCTTTAATATGAAAAGACCTACTTTTTATACATATAATATAAAAGATCTTCTTTTTATACACAAATTAATCAATTAGGCTCTATAAAACTTATTAAAAATTCTGAAAAAAATGTTTTAAAATAGGGAGGGGGGTTAGCAGAGTTGAAACTCGCTTGAGACTGGAGCCTGGTATGATGGGCACTCTTGTTGTCCTAGTACGACATCCATTTCATACCGTAAAAGTTTGTCAAAGGGTAGGTGATCTGCAATCTCATGGTTAGTCACCCACTCAAGTCGAAGACTGACCTGTTCAAGGGCATGCCGGACGAAACCCATAAGGTCAATACGACCTCACAGGAAGAAGCCTGGCGACTATACTTCGATGGCGGCTCTCGCGTAGGCACTAGTGGGTCCATCATCGCAGGTGTGGGGGATGTCTTGGTTTCACCACAAAACCATGTACTACCCCGAACTTTCTCACTAACTGAACAATGTACTAACGATGTGGCTGAGTACAATGCACTGCTCATCGGACTCGACTTCGCCAAGGAGTTGGGGGTGAATCACCTTGAATCCTATGGTGACTCTCAGCTCATCGTCAGACAGATGACGGGAGAATATGAAGTCAAAAATGTCGACTTGATCCCATATCACCAAGTGGCCATCAAGCTAGCCGAATCATTCGATAGCTTCCACACCGAGCACCTGCTCCATTCCAAGAACACGCACGCAGATGCATTAACGTCATTGGCAGTTAACCTAGTCCAGCCACTAGGGATGAGCCAATAAGTCATCGTCGCAAGCCAATAACTCTACCAACCAGAGTATGCCCTGGAGGTGAATACAACACACTAAATTTCAGGCTAATCCGAGCTGAGAGATTGGTGCTTCCCAATTATTGACTACGTCTTGTATGACATACTACCCGAAGACGTCAAGGAGCGAGATTCTGTTCGCAGACATGCACCGAAGTTCTACTATAATACAACCACAAAAGTATTGTATCGTAAATTGTACGACGGCATGTTGCTTCGATGTCTCTCTACGATAGAAGTATAGGAAGCCCTACGAGAAGCCCACAATGGTACCTACGGAGCTCACTAACCTAGACCCAAGCTCTAGGACTGCTTGTAAAGAATCGGCTACTATTGGCCCAAAATGGTCAATGATGCTGTCACTTATGCCAAGAGTTGCCACGTGTGTCAAATCCACACTAATTATATGCACAAACAAACTGAAGACCTGCATCTGTCAGTAACTTCGTGGCTATTTGAAACATGGGGGATGGATGTCGTCGGACCAATATCTCCTCCATCAGCCAAAGGTCACCGCTTCATCCTTATGATAACCGACTACTTCTCCAAGTGGACCGAAGTCGTGCCCTTGAGAGAAGTTAAGACCAGCAATGTGATCAAGTTCATCAAGCATCACATCACCTATCGATATGACATCCCGAGGTATATCATTCATGACAACGTATCATAATTCGTGAGTCATGCCTTTACTTGGTTCTGTGACAAGTTCAGAATACAGAACCTGTCATCCACAGCTTACAATCCGTCAGCAAACGAGTTAGCCTAAGCCTTCAATAAGACTATCATTAAGATCTTGACCAAGCTGACCTATAACAGCAAGCGCGACTGTGATGAGAAGCTCGGTGAAAGCTTATGGCCATATCGGACCACGGTTCGTACACCGACCGGCTCCACGCCTTACTCGTTGGTATATGGCTGTGAGGCCGTGCTGCGACTCGAAATTCAGATTCTGTTCCTACGCATCGCACTTGCAACGGGGATGGTGGCTAAAGAAAGTTATCAACAACGTCTCGTAGACCTCGAGGTGTTAGATGAAAAGTGGCTTGAAGCTCAGCAGCATATTGAGTTCTAGCAAGCCCGAATCTCCAAGGCTTTCGACAAAAAAAATCAAACATAGATCCTTCAAGGAGGGAGAGCTGGTCCTCGTAGTTCGATGACCCATGATCCTTAACTCCAAGAAGAAAAGCAAATTCCAACCTAAATGAGAAGGACTTTTTGTGATCGAGACAGTCTATTCAAATGGAGCTTATCGTCTTGCCAAGCCGAATGACAACAAGATTCTGATGCCTATCATTGGCAAATATTTGAAGAAGTACTACCCTTAGTCTTCTTCCAACCTCTCCTGATACTCCGACAAGTATACGAATATAAACTTCTCCTTACCTTCCACTGGTTCATGAGGCTAAACTGCTCCTGACTTCCCCCTCTCGATTCCTTCCAAGAACGAAAGGTCCACTTTTAAAATGGATGATTATAACTTTAAACAATTAGGGTCATTCCAAATCTTCCACCTGGTCAAACCTTCCTACAGCTAGCACCAAAACCAATTTCCCCCATCGATCCTCTCCAATAGGATGATCGGACCACTCCCACTATCATGTTAACAAACACCTCTGACCAAAATCTACTTACCGACTCTCTTAAATGGAGCAGTAGGTCCACAAAGTCGCCCCAATCACGATAATTCCTATCACGTTAACGATTACCTCTGATATCCGACATCATCATTCTTACAAAAGGCGTTGTCCAATCAGTCATCACAATCATACATCCCTGAACGATCTAATCCTTTTCAAGTGTTCTAATATCCTTAGAACAATCGACGGGTAGTAGTCTACCATGCGATGGCTCCTACAATAATCAATCGTCACACCCATACGTCCCTGAACGATTTGATTCCCACATTACCGTCATTCCTGCAAATAATGTTGTTTATCGATACTGGCCTACCAAGCGATGTGCCATATCGACTCCCTATTCCGAATAACAACCCGCCAAATAGCGAGTGTCTATTCGGATCCTATTTTGGTCGCACACGATGACCATTCCGTTAGACTAAGTTGTTATACTTAACAGCATAGCCCAACTTAATTACGACCTAACGGTTATAATAAACCCAACCCAATGCCTCGAATGGTTGAGGGTAGAGAACAAATCTTAGCATTAAGCCTAATAGAAACTTCTTGACAATTCATCATACTGATAGGAATAGTATGGCTAGCCCGATTCAAATGGTAATCGATAAAAGCAAATCAAATCCGTTGATAGCTAAGGGTTTGCTAAAAATCCTAAGAAGTCGTAGAATATGCACACAAAGCATTGGAAGCAACAAACTGACAACAAAAGCATAATTTCATCCATTAGAAAGGTTTTGACACAACAAAATGGGGTATGTCCAAACAAAGTCAAAATCTCTTCAACCGTGACTCGGCGTCCCGAATCTGCCTATGGTGCTCCCTCTCTAAGGTAGTAAGGGTCTCCCGGTGAATGTCTTCCTCAGTGAACGTGACGGCTTTATGGAGCTTCTCCCTCACTGCTTCTAGGGCATGATTCTTCTCCTCAAGGTCGACGATGATCAACCACTACCGGTCCTCGATCTCGTTCAGCTCCTACGATGCCTATTCGTAAGTCGACTCCTTAACGTCCAAAAAGGCTTGCAGCTCAGTGATCATCCATCTCACGTTTGACATGGATTGGAGAGCGTCTACCAAAAAGGTGTCAGCCTTCTGATGTTGGCCTCTTTGTTTTGATGATGTTTAACAAACAATTTAACACTAATATTATTTGTCTAGTATTTGTGTTTTCTTATTTATTATAGACAAACAACGTGTTGGATGTTGGATGGAATTACGTCATAACGATCATATCAAATGGAGGTTGGCGAAAATAGTGGAGTGAAGCCTTGCAATTTAAGTTGAAGATCCAAGTTCATGCTTCATCCGTAAGTGTACCAAGTCAAGCTTATTGAAGATCAAGATTGCTTGGGTAACATTTAGTTTAGGAGTTTATATTATGTGTGTTAAGTACTTTAAGCTCAATATCATATACACACACATTTTATTGGTTTCTATATATATATATATAGTTATATATATACACATTTTGGCTTTTGGTTTATCCACAAACAAAGTTTTTACAAGCATAAATAACGATCTCTATTCATACATGTTTGTTTTTATGTGGATAAGTTGGTTTGGTTTAATTTCATAGATATGAAACAAATATCATACATGTTTGTTTTTATGTGGATAAGTTGGTTTGGTTTAATTTCATAGATATGAAACAAATATATATTAATATACATACTCATATGTTTCAATAAGTTGGTTTGGTTTAATTTCATAGATATGAAACAAATATATATTAATATACATACTCATATGTTTCATATTCTATTGTATTTGTGAAAATATTATGTTCTCAGTTTTTGGACTTAACAATAATCATATACATCTTTTATTAAGTCTACAAAATCATTTTGTAATGTTTCAAAATATTGTTAAGCTAAAATGTCAAAACTCATGTGTTTACATTTTCATGTTTTGGACTATTTTGCAAAATAATGCTATTTTTTATTTGGAAGGTTCTTTTTAAAAACTAGTTTTTGTAGCATGTTTATTATCATGTTTAGAATAATTTCACAAAGTTTTACATTTTTATGATTTTATTTGCTATTTTTAAAAAAGGTTTGAAAATCAGATTTTTGTTTAAAACAAACTGTGTGCATGTCTTGAGTCGACTCATGAATAGTATTGAGTCGACTCATAAACTGTTGCGTAGTTTACATTTTATTTTTAATGAGTCGACTCACAATATCATGAGTCGACCCATCAGGTTGAGTTGACTCATGCCTATCATAAGTCGACTCATAAACTATGCTGGAAAGTATGTTTTGTTTCTGCTGAGTCGACCCATGACTTCTTGAGTCGACCCATACATGATGAGTCAACTCATGAATTTTATGAGTCGACCCATAAGTTGGTTTTTAGCCTGTAACGGCTACTTATGAGTCGACTCATGAACAGTACCAAGTCGACTCATAACACTGTAACGGCTATATTTTCAGACTGTACTGTTTTTGGATTTTTGGTCTTTTTGCCTTGTTTTCTCTTGGCTTTGGGGTTCTTATAAATACCCCCACTTATCCTTAGTTCTGAATCAATCTAAAAAGTTTTCAAACAAGGTTTAACAAGGGTTTAAGTTTCGTTTAGTTTTGTTTCAAGTTTGGTCTGTGAAGATTGTTTCACAAGAAGAGGAGATCATCTTTGGTTTGAGCTATTCACTTCACATCTCCATCTCTCTTGTTCTAGAGAAGTTTTCTTAACTCAATTATCTAGATTGTTTACATTTACATTGTCATATTTATATTTGCTAGACTTTAATTGAGTTTGATTTTTTTCTCATTGTTTACACACACAACCATTTAGGTTATTGTATTTGCATACATTGTATAATTGGGTTGTGGGGAGTTGTAACAATTGAGAGTGAGATTAATTGAGTTCTCATCTATTGTAGAGAACAAATTTGTATTTGTGAGTCTTAATTGTGTAGGTCACTTTGTAATACACTTGTACACCGAGAGGAGTGTGTGGTGAGAGACAGGGTCGTTCTAAGAGAAGTGCAGTAGGTGATAATGCCTAGAGAGAGGTTGTAATTCCTAACACTTAAGGGAGATACGGACTAGAAACCAATACTTAAGAGGGTGTAAAGTGGGATTGCAAGAGTGTGAGATTGTAAAATTTTTGGTTAGCTAGAAAACTGAGTTTGAAATGTAAACGTTGTTCGGGTAAGCATAGAAAACTCGGTTGTGATAGTGGATTTCTCCTCTGGAGTGGGGAGCGGAGACATAGGACGGAAGGTCATAATTGTATCTTTAGTTTAGATTGTTTATCCTTGTGTTAATTTATATATCCTTGCATATATTTCATCATATTTTAGTTTAGATTGTTTATCCTTGTGTTAATTTATATATCCTTGCATATATTTCATCATATACCTCTTTGCTAGGATATATCTCTTTATTCATATTGTATATTCTTGCTCATATCATATTGTATATCTATCTTGCAAGAATAATTTTTTAGTAAGTTTTATTTGACATAAAATCAGATTAGATTAGCATAAGACCCTAATCACCCCCCCTCTAGGGTCCAACATCTGATACTCCACAGCCACCTCCTCGTCGGGTACTATAGCTCGCTCTATCTCTTCCAACAGCCTAGTCTCCTCAGCCATGGTCTCATCTAAGTATTGCTTCCATTCCCCTGATATGGATTGAGCATTTTTAATTCCCCTGATATGGATTGAGCATTTTCAACGGCCCGAGCAACCATGTCCACAAAACAATGGGCGAGCAATGCCTAGACATCCCTTTCCGCTGCCTCCACGTGATTCTGGAAAGGGGAAGCCACATCTACGCCCGTCAACACGCGCAGTTCGTTCAGATACATGTCTAGATTTGGTCTGAACAAGTCAAAAGGGCAGCCTTCATCCAACACCATTTGGATGCTATTGTGGAGGTAGGTGTTGAAGTTCTCAACGGTCCGCTCCATAATCCTTTGATTGAAACGAGAGGCAAGAGAAGGGGGAACATATTCAAAAAGCTGAACTTGTGCCTGAGTGCTGGTTGCAACGGTCACCCAATCCAACTCCTCTTATCAAACTACCTCCTCTTTTTGAGTCGAGGCCTCATCATGAACCGACACCTCCTCTGCATAGCGAGCTCGTTTGGCCACCGTCTCGACAAAAACACCGACATCTGTCTCTCGCTTACACTTCGATGGGGATAGGGAATCAGGAGAGAGAGCTGGAGCCTGCATTCATTTAGCAATAGAGTACCTGGCATACTCCAAGATCTTCAACTCTGGCTAACTTTGCGGTTGCCTCTTGCCCTCTTTTGAGCCTAGGCTAGGATGGATCATATTGGGTTGGGAGGAAGTTCCCCAACCCCCATACAACTCCTCCTCCCAACCTTCTCAGATGGCCTCTTCAATAGGAACCACCTCGGGCTCCTCAACTCGTCGGCAATCTCTCTGTCTCGACTTACGGGGAATGGCTCTTAATCGGCACCTCTATGCTATCAAGCAAGATTCACGGGGGATGAATCCCTCTGGATTTGTGCTCATGCCCCGGTACCACTTACAATATGTAAGCATATAATGAAGGGTATGATCCCATCGTGGCAACTTGAACCACACGTCAGTGCATCCCGCATGTGTCCAGAACCACCCATGTACTCCGTCAACCAGCCCTCCCTCATAAGAAAACTGGGGGTTGATGTTCCCCACGTGTAACTAACCATACCTGAATTGGCGGGCAAATCGGCAAGTGATATAGGGTTCCAAATAGTATATTGGACCCATCCAGAGGATGTGATAACCCGGACGAATGTTAACCATCCATCATAAAGTGCCCAAAAATAGAGCAGTGTGCTCATCCATAGCCGGTGTGTCCCGAAGCGACTTGTCGTATCTCCCATCGGAGAAGTATGGGAAGAAGCAGAAGAAACCATAATTGCCAAAGAAGGAGAGCTCCTTCCTCATATTGGCAATGACTTTGAGCTTCCAAGAGCAGCTCTCCAACCATTGAGCAAAGGGTATGAACCCTCCTTCCTGGGATAATGAGGGCGTGGACATCAAACACTCACAGTGTCTGACGAACCAGACCATCAAATACATGTAAGGAAGATTTACCTGGGTATTCGAGGACTTGGCTACCTCTTCTCCCCCCTCTTCCTCGACGAATGAAACATTGAAAAACTACGCTGACAGCTTCTGGAGCCCGCTCTGAATGCAAGCCGTCATAGCCGACACTAAGGCATAAGGCTGTCCATAGGCCAAGCGAATAGTTGGGTAGATGACGTCCACCAGAATAGACTCAAAGGAATGTGTTGGAACCACACATCTCTTTAGCCATAATTCCAAGTATCCAACGAGCAATGATTTCGCCGATATAGCAGAACCGGCTCAATGTTGGTATGACTCGAAGGTTGTTCTAGCCTTGAAACCATCCTCGTCGTGATCGAGGGTCTACAAGTCGCCACTCTCGGATATTTTCCTCTCTATCTCTGCTGAATCGTACTCCTACAGTGGCAAAATGGCTTGTCTCTTATCATTGTTTTGAGGAAACAAGTAATCGACCAAGTTCTTGTGACTGATACTCGGGGTCCTCTTCTTCTTACCCTTGTGGTCTACTGATCCAAGGGTATCCGAGCAAATGTGATAATTGCAGAGGAGCTCCCATAGAGTCTCCACTACCTTACCTGATGAGCCTGATCAAAGAGTTGGTCGATTTCGTGATGGTTGAGGATATACTCTTCATATGAGAACTCCTCCACCGGCAGTCCGGATACTTCATACATCTTGTGAAGTTCCAATCATAACTCCCCGTTCGGCGAGAAGAATGTGCCGCTATCCGGACAGTAGAGCTCCAGGATGCTGAGAAGCTGGGAAGCGTTGATCTTGAGGTCAGGTTGAGTGGCCCTGATAGCTATGTATAAATCTGACCCCTGCAAGCCAGAATTCTCCGCCAACACGTATTCGGTGATTCTATGCCACCACGGACTGTTACCCACCGACGAGTGAATCCACCCGGGGGCTCAGAAATCCTTGAGAGGGAACTGACCCCCAGCTCTAATGAAACGGTGATGAAAGGTCTCAGCTACTACAGATGTCTCTCCTATGGGTAGCTCACCTTGCAGGAGGCTGGGGTGTAGAGCAACGATATGCTTGCTAGAGCTATCAACCTCATAACCAGCCGAAGAGACGGTAAAAGTTCTACAAGTAACTCCGTCATGAGATGGAGTTAACTCCCAATTAATCGCATGGAGAACGGAGAAGGAACACAGTTCTATCAATGAAAACCAACTCGCTATGCTGGGGAGAAAATAGCCGACCCCATCTATCTCACGGAGCCACATGCTCTCATCAAGAGACATGATAGGAGAGTTAACTGTGACATTGCCGAAAATAAAATCAGGTTTCCTCATCTCCCGGCATTGAGAATCCACCAACGCCACATTCATATATAGTTCCCACATCGTCAAATAGTGTCCCTTGGACACCGCTTGCTTTAACTCGCTCTTCTTGTTAACATCAAACACTAGAACCGGGTTGACGAACGGAAACCAGTGGGGGGCCACGAAGCCAGTGCCACCAGCAAGTCTAATGGCCCTACCCCTCAGGAGAGCCTCATCAGAGAAGGCCGCTGCAAAGCAAAAAAATGAAAAGATTTAAAATTTCTTTAACTCAAAAGTCAAAATGTTTTCTAAGTCTTCGAAGCAAGCGAGCAGGCACGAAGCTCGCCTGACATGGAGCTCACCTAACAACGAGCTCACAGTCGAAGCTCGCCCGAGCTCACATGACAATGAGCTCGCCCAAAGTTAAAGCTCACATAAAGTCGAAGCTAGCCTGGCAGAACTGAGCCCGCTCGACAGTCGGATTCGCTCGATAGGGTAGAAGCTCGTTGGGGAAGAAAACCTCTCCTGAGTATGCGAGACCCGCTAGGGATAGGAGTTTGCTCATCTCCTCTAAAGTGGACCTATGGTATCCAAAGCTTACCAGAGTGGGCTTGTGTCATGCTGAAAGTAGTGACAATGGCAAGAGAAGTGGCAGGAGAAGAAGCTTTCCCCTTACCCTTAGAGGTTGGTAGCTTCATTTGGGGGCCATTTCAAGAGAGAGAGCTTGAGTTTTCTTTGAGCAAAAGAAAATTTGAAGGCACAATGATCTTTTGTTGAGGGAGATGAGTAACCTATAGAAAAAATCAGTAGCCGAGATCCGCTAGCTCAGCCGAGATAAACGGCTCAAATCACTTGCGAGAGATCAAATCGACAACTCGAATCTACAGATCAGGAGCGCCGCCAGATCAAACGACCTGAGTTGGTTGCATGAAAACAAGGTGCCGCCCCCCACCATGTCATATTTAAGTTTGATTTGACACCATCACAGCGCATTTAATGCGAGTTGACATCGCCTATCAACATACAAAGCTCGCTTATCAATGGTATGAGCTCGCCTGGAGGTTCAAGCTCGCTTATTGACACTTTGAGCTCACTTGAACTCACCTGCAATTCATGAGGGGTCACTTGAAGAGCCTAATTCGACCAATGCATCCAATGAATAGCAACCCTCTTCATTCAAAGTGTTTCAGACAACATTAAACCACATTTGGGTCTGAAAAACTTTGAAGGGGGTCCTGTAGGTAGAAAAAAGTGCCTAAGAGTTTAGATAGGTTCTACACGAATCAGGACGACTGAATTCCTACTCGACAACTCGAAGTAAGACTACACTAGTTGACCTATCCGACTCTGACGACTCGAGTCCCCCATTGACTCGAATGGCGATCTCAGTCAGCACTTCGAAGGCCTAAGTTGACGAAACCCCCTGTGCTGACTCACCCTCACCTCGGAGACTTCAGGACGAGACCCTGAGCTGAGACCATTTTGTCGACTCGAAGGGCGGCCCTAGTCGACTCAAGGTCTGAGACTCTGAGACCCCGAGCTGAGACCATTTTGTCGACTCGAAGGGCGGCCGTAGTCGACTCGAGGTTTGAGACTCTGAGACCCCGAGCCCCTTTCACTTCGAAGACCAAGTGGCTGAGACCCTTTCGTCGACTCGAAGGATGGTGTCAGAAGTCGACTCACCAAGACCTCGTGATGACACCCCTTCGTGTTGACTCAAAGGGCGGTGTCGGTCTACCTCCAGAAGTCGACTCGCTAAGAAGACCTCGGGGAGACAACCCTTCGTGTTGACTCGAAGGACGGTGTCAGTCTCCTTATTGTGTCGACTCGAATGGCGGTGTCAGTTTCCTCTTCGTGTCGACTCGAAGGGCGGTGTCGGTCTCCCTCCAAAAGTTGACCCGCCAAGATGACTTGCCAGCAAAGTGAACCCAAAAGTCGACCCACCAAGATGACTTGCCAGCAAAGTGAACCCACCCATCTTACCAGCATGAGTTGGGGCCCACTTGAGTCATCCGATTCACCCGCACAAGTCAAGGTTGCCAAATCTCGCCTATTGGGCCGACTCGCCAGATTGTCAAATCTCTCCTGATTGGTTGACTCGCCAGCACGAGTCTAACAGCTTGCCTATGGGATTTGAGCTCGCCCACTTGAGCTAAAAGCTCGACTGTAGGCTTGAGCTCGCTTGTAGGCTTGAGCTCCCCTAAAGACCAAGCTCGCCTGACAGCTAGAAACCCGCCAGCACTGTCAACTGTCCACTTAGAGTATGAGAAATCACAGCGTGGTTATGTTCACGAATCAAGAGGAGATAATGGCACACCCTCACCTAGCATGGCCATATACCATAGATCAAGGAACTCTCATACTCTCCTATTAGTCGTTGATGGCTACAAGAATAGGACAGCTAGTAGCGCCCCCCCCCCCAAGAGATCACATCTCGTAGCTAGGTCGTTGGCTGCTTCTCACCCCTACTAGTGGTCACATCCCACAAATTATGGTCCATGCTATCCCCTACCTTTTTAAAGCGACTTTCAGCCGACGTGAAGGGGGCTTGTTCTTTTCTTCTTCTTGCTTTCATTGGGACTTGACCATTGAGGCTAAGATCGACATGAAATTATATTTTTTATTAATTATTCTTGTTTAATTATGTAATTTCTTGTATTATTTCTACTGTTGTGTATTATCGGTTATATTACTACAACTGGTACATTTTGATGTGTAGATAATTTTTACATAATTATTTAATATATTTTTGTGATTTTTATTATTTTTATATTAATTTTTAAAACCCTAATTTCCTTTATAATATATAAATATATGTGTGTATATATATATATATATATATATATATATAGGGAGAGGTTCTAATAAAAACCTAGAGAACTAAAAACCAATCCTAACCCTCCAATCTATCTAATCCAATGGCCTACATTTCGATGGCAGAATTGTAAATATAGACAAATTTAATACACATCAGCTGTAAAAAACAATGTGAAAATGGTAAAATTGGAACAATTCACTACATTAATGGTGGCTGGCAACATTAATGCTTCTCTGTTGAGTTCTCCATTTCCCCATTTCTCTCTCTAACTCACTTCCTGCTCTCTGTAACTCACTTCCATCTTCTATCAAGCTTTGATCTTCCATCTTCGCATGAAGAACACAACAACAATTCATTAAAAATCATCCTAACCATCTAAGCTTTCGCTGGAGTGAATCTGGATTCACTCCATTGAATCTGGATTCACTCCATTGAATCTGGATTATATTGAAGCTCGATTCATTGGAGTTAATCCAGATTCACTGAATTGAATCCATATTCAGTAGACTGAAACTCGTTATCAAACAATAGCAAATCTGCAAAAATAAAAAACAAAAAGAATAAGAAACTTATGGTAAAAAACAAGCTATAAAATTTTAAACCATTATAAGATTTCACGTTTTACAGCAAAAAGTTACGATTTTTATGGTAAAAACAAACACCTCACATAACTGAATCTGGATTCACTGCAGTGAATCTAGATTCACTCATGCGTTTATTTCTTCGAAATTACAGCACATGCATTTATTTCTTCAACAATTCATTAAAAACCATCCTAACCATCTAAGCTTTCGCTGGAGTGAATCTGGATTCACTCCAGTGAATCTGGATTCACTCCATTGAATCTGGATTATATTGAAGAATAAGAAACTTATGGTAAAAAACAAGCTATAAAATTTTAAACCATGAAAAGATTTCATCTTTTACAGCAAAAAATTACAATTTTAATGGTAAAAACAAACACCTCACATACTGAATCTGGATTCACTGCTGTGAATCGAGATTCACTGCAGTGAATCTAGATTCACTTATGCAAAAAATTACGATTTTTATGGTAAAAAACAAACACCTCACATACTGAATCTGGATTCACTGCTGTGAATCTAGATTCACTGCAGTGAATCTAGATTCACTTATGCGTGTCTTCGTTTTTTAACTGGTTTCTTCAAAAAACAAAAAACTTTTCAGACTAAAAGGTGAAATATATATTTCACCTTTTACAACAAAAAGCTATGATCTTTAAGGTTAAAACTAAAACTTTTAGACGAAAAATCAAACAAATTTTATAAACTTACCATTAAAGCGTCAAAATAATTTAACAGCCCACTGAATCATGAAGACGAAGGTTGAAGAAGACTGTGAAGACGAAGCCTCAAAATAATTTCATAAACCATGAAGACGAAGGTTGAAGAAGAGAGAGTTGCTGTGATTTTGGAGAGAGAGAGGTTGAAGAAGACGAAGGTTGAAGAAGAGAGATGTTGAAGACAGAGAGAGAGTTGTTGTGATTTTGGAGAGAGAGAGTGTTGCATGGGGAAATGAAGAACTCAACAGAGAAGCATTAATTACCTCTCTTTAGTGGGCTGTTTATTTTACCTAATTACCCTTATGCAGCTTTAATCTCAGCCATTGGATGAATCTAGATCCAATGGAGAGGATTGGTTTTTAGTTTTTAGGATAGTGAGGTTTTTATTTGAACCTCTCCCTATATATATATATATAGACACACACACTTTTAAACTTAAATTCTGCTAGCCCTGCAACCGTTAGCGCCCCATAGCCCCGTTTAACTCCCCACGGTCACCCCTATAGTCCTCGTCGCCTCCTCTCCCGACCCCTGCTCCTCCTCAAACCCCGCTGCCCCTCCTTGCCGCCATAGTCCTCATCACCCTCGTTGTGGCCGCAAACTGCTACATGCGTCACCGAAACAACAAGTAGCATCACTGCCACCTCATCCGTGGGCTCGTATCCTTGCATGGTAATGACGTATCATTCGACACAACCCGAGACAAGATCCCTATTTCATGTTGTTTTTCATTATAATATTATAATTGTCGCAAAGTATGTATGAGTAAGATTCCGATATTCTTTCAGTCGTCGTTTCAATTTTTAGATATATTATGAATTAATGCTTCAATTAAACTGTGATTTGATTATGCTACAGTATGAAGATTTGATAACTACGTGAGTTTGTTGATGGTTAATATTAATAATTATAATATGATAAATAATTTAAAAGAAAATTATTTTGTAAAAAGAGTTATTTTGCAATGTTTTTGAAAGAAAGAATAATTTGTAAAAGGGAGTATTCTAAACTATTATTATGAGAAATATTTTAAAAGAATTTATTTTGGAAGAAGTAATATTAAATAGAATATTTAAAAAGAATTTATTTTGGAAGAAGTAATATTAAATAGAATATTTAAAGATTATTTTAGAATTATTGTAATGAGAAAAGAATTTATTAAATAGAATATTTAAAGATTATTTTAGAATTATTGTAATGAGAAAAGAATTTACTTTGTGAAAAAAGGATTATTTTAGAATAATAATTTAAAAGAGTTTATTTTATAAAAAGATTGTTTTAAATAAATAAATTTATGATTTTTAAAGACTAGTTCTGAATTAATATAATGAGAAACAATTTTAAAATAATTTATTGGAGGAAATTAGTTTTCACGCATGTTTATGTTGTTCACAAGTCACTGTTCATAATTACATTTTATATTTTGTGATTTACTTTAATATATTTGACTTGTCATTATGTTATTGCATAGAATCAGTTAGATTTATTTACTGTTTCTTGCTGTATTTTGAGAACCAATAGTAGTTCATGACTTAGTGGCTTCGTGCGTCATGAACCAGACTTAGTGACATGTGTGGGTGTGTTGACTGAATTTAGATGGTGAACCAAAGATAGTGAGGATTATGGTTGACTTAGAAAAACGTGAAGAGTTAGGATGGGGAAGTCCATGTTCATGTGATTGGATATAGCTGTTGATGTGTCTTCTAGGCTCGTCCCATGATCCTGTGTAGCTTGGGGTTAGTTTGTTGGGTCAAAGTAAAGCCAGTGTAGTCACTTTGGTCCGTGAATTTGATTTTCACCCATGTTTAGCTTGAGTTCGAACCAGGTTAAAATCGGATTGTGTGTAGCCCTCTGACCGATCCAGTGTAGCGGCGTATTAGGTACACGTAGGAGATTTATGAACAGTCAGTTATCTGATGATATGAGCGTTGACTCGGTGTGAGATATGACTAGTGACCTGTTATAGAATGGCTAGTTACGTGACCTCGTTATTTAGATGATTATGAATTCTTATGAGATATAGGCTAGTTGTGATTCTTTTCATACATACATTGGGATTAATATTTAATTATCTGCAATTTGAGACATATGGTATATACATGAGGGTTTCCTTGTTTGGATTATTTCGCTTGACGTACTACGTCTCTTGTTGTAGAATTTTAAGTATTAATTCCATCTAGTTGTATGACCATGTTACTTGGATGATTTCTGATTACTAGTTGCATGATCGACTTGTACTTGATTGATTTTGTTGGATTTTCAGTTGTATGTTGTTTTATCATTTCTATTATTGTATCATTTTTCGCATTAGGTTTTCGTTCGTTCTTTTCTTTTGTGGGGTCTTTCTGTGTGCCATGCACGCTGACGTATACATGTTTTCTCTGGTGTACGTCATACTTAGAGGAAGAATAGGTTTAGCTGGTAGATCGTCAGGAACCTGAGGATCCTCCGCAGGAGTGCTTTGTAGACCGGGCAGAAGAAGCCGAAGCTTAGTTTTTCCCTCTAGTTGTTCGATGGTCTTAGCTTACTTTTATAGCATTTTCTTTTCCGCTTGATCATTGTATTTTATATTCTCAAGTATTTCATTCAGATAGTTTGTATAAGGGCATGTTGACCCAAATATTATGTCTTGGATTATATTTCTTTTATGATATGGATCATTTTGTTCTGAGTTTGTCTATTATATTCTCGCTATCTGTGACCGGGGACTTGTGTCTTTGTATTTATTTCTTGACGCTTAGTGTATTAGGTTGAGGAGAAATATTTATTTTTATTTATTCTTCTTAATCTAATATGCCGCAGGCTTGTTCACGTTCCGATTCCCTAGTATTTTAGGAAGCGGGGCGTGACATGTTTTAGTGGTGGCCCATGCAGGTTACGGTTCTGAGTCCTCACTAGTAAGAATATAATGGACAATTTAGATGCATATCATATTTTATCCGTAAGACTATTCTTGAGCCCTTATCCTATTTTCTTGATAGATTTTGTTTTATCCTTATCTTATCACTCTTTGACTCCGATGTTTTCCATGGTTCTTATCCCATCGCTTTACGATTACCCTCTCTTTGTATCTCTCCTCTATCCTCGTACCAGTCTTTATTATACGTGTTATTATTTTTACAACTATATTTTCTTTGATTTGACTTATATATCATTTAATTGTATTAACTTCTGTATTAATTATTATATTATTTTATATATGACACACAGTGTTATATTGTATATTTTTATTAATAAAAATATATATCATTACTTATACATTTTCAATTGTTCAAATCAGGTCATTAGATTTCACATATACATCGCATATCATACCAGATATTTAGATTATTTTATTGTGTTTAATTATACTTTTACATATCTACATTATGTATGTGTGTGTTTTCTGTCATACTATATATCATTTACTTATGTTCTAGATTATTATATAGTGTTCATATTTCGTGATATACATTAATAGATTCATGATTTCAATATTCTACATATGCAGTATATTTTTATCATTTATATTTCCAATATATAGTTTTTGTTAGTAAGTTTTATCTTGTTAGGTTATTTTAGTTTGTTCATATTGGTTTCATTATTTTTAAGAGCTATGTAATTCTATTTTGATATTCAAGCATTTATTCACAATGTTAAGTTTGGAGTTGAGTTATTAATTATCTATATTTGTTACATTATCTCGTATCTTGGTTATTATTCCTTTATAACTAATATAAGAGATTATTCTAAATAGTATTTCTGGGTATGTATAGTATCTATTCATGGTTTGTTTATAGTGTATTTACACATTTGTTGTTTTTTGCTTCATTTTTTATATGTATTGTTTTGTCATTGTAACAATATACAATGTATACGTATGTTATTTTTTTGTATTTATTTTATGGTATTTTCAGATATTAATATCTTTTATTATGTCAATGTTTACTGTTCATTCTATATTCATTATTTTCGTTACTTGTGTTATGTTTTACTTTTTCATTCTTTTATAATTATTATTCCTTTTTATTATAGTGTATTCACGTAGATTATTATATTTACGATGTTATTTTTATTGATTTATAGTCATTTATTATTTCTAGTATCAACCGTGTAACCATGTTTATCTAAAATATATCGGTGTTTTTATTATTACGAAATTATGTTCTTTTTATGTTTTCATTTGCTTATATACCTATTTTACCTTTCATAGTTTTTGTTGTTATATATTATACTTCTTTATCTAGTAGTATGTTTGTGAGTGTCGGTATTGTTAGTAAGCATTTATGTTCAGTGTATTCAATGATTTTTGTATGTGTTAATTTATTTTGAGTTTTATATTGTTAATTTGTTCATTACTTATTTGAATACATTAAGTCCTTCAATTATGTTTTTTTTTATCAGATTGGTATTTTTCATTATTTTGATTTGTGTTATTTTACATTGTGTTACTCTTCTATTCCGTTTCTCTTATTTTTGTATTTTTCGTAGATCATATTATATCAATAACGTTTTATTCTTATATTTTCTTTGAATAGGAGTTATTATTTTTTCGGAGTGAGTGCATGGTGTTATGGCTTTATAGTTTGTGTATAGGGTTATTAAAGGTTGTTACAAAGTGTGTATTTGTTTAGCTTTGATTTTTTTATGTTTTTATATATTGTATTTTGGTTACGTATTTAGTCGTAATATTTTTGTAGTTCGTGTGTCTTATATTTTATGTTTTGTATTCTTACTCTTTTTTTTCACATCTCAATTTGTGTATTGCTATACTTATTGTGATCTAGTATTTATTATGTTTTTGCTACAATTTTTGTTAGTAGTCACGTTATGGTGTGGTTATTTTTATTTTGTGTTGCATTTATTTATTAATTCTACGTATTGTACATGTATTTATACATGTTTGCTATGTATGTTTCCATATAATTTTGGTCACATTTTACTTTTTATGTACGCGTTTTGTTATCATTATAGTTTGGTTATTTATCAAGTTATATGTTTTTCTTATATGTGTTTTTATGTTGTCTTTAATTTTATTAATTTGTTAGTTTATTTGTGTTATTTAGGTTATATTGTTTATTAGTTAACATAGTTATTTATTTTACGTTCATCAGTAGTTTCATAGTTTATTTAGGATGTGAAATGAATGTTATAAATTTATACAACTTAGTTACAAATTTTGCACATTGTAGATATTTTGTTGGGTTTATTAGTTATTTTACTTTTGTTAGGTTGTGTATGTTTTACTTTAATATTGTGTTTTATTGTCTACACATTAATTATTTTAATTACTATATTTATCAATTTTCCATATACAAACGTCTTTGTATTACTGTTTTAGTTAACTGTTCTTGTCCATATTTGATTATTTTTTTGGATATTAATACATGGCAGTTCACATGTTGTATTATGTTTATTCTTTACGTATATTAGGTTTATAGTTTTTGTATCATATTTGATTATTCTAATAGGAATAATGATATAATTGTTATTAGTATATTTTGATATTGTGTTCGTTGTGTAAATATTATGAATACATAATTACATGATTGTTGTATATATTTTTATGTCTTTTATCTACGTCCATTTTTTATATGATTTTACTTCTATTATTAGCTATTATATGTATTATTTTTGCTTTACAGATTACTATATGATATCGTGCATATCTTATTTTAATTCTGAGGGAGGAATTTATTTTAAGGGGGATAGAATGTAAGGACCATAAATTTTGATACTAGTTAAAATAATTTTTTAGTATTTTAAAATATTTAATTATAATTTTTAAAAAAGTATTTGTATTTTTCTCGAATTTCTAGATTTTTCTATGATTTAAAGTCCAAATTTCATATTTATTTAAATGATATAATATTTATAAATTAATTTTATGTGGTGAGAATTTTTGAAATTAATCTATTGTATTATTGATACTATTACGTATTATTTTGTATTATTATTATTATTACGTAATATTTGTATAATACGTTGTATTATTAATTACGTATTATTTGTATAATTTATTGTATTATTTCTATTATTCATATTACCTGTCGTATTAGCACAATTGGTACGTTTTATCACATAGATAATTATCCTATAATTATTCAATTTTAAATATAAGTAATTATATTTTTATTAATTATTATTGTTTAATTGTATAATTTATTATATTATTTCTTCTGTTGCGTATCAGCTGTCATATTAATACAACTGATACGTTTTATTTTATAGATAATTATTTCATAATTATTTGATTTTAAATATAAAAAATTATATTTTTTATTAATTATTCTTGTTTAATTATACAATTTCTCGGTTATATTACTGCCAACTGGTATGTTTTGATGTGTGGATAATTTTAGCATAATTATTTGAACTTTTTATGATTATTATTATTTTTAATTAATTTTTAAAACCATAATTTCCTTTATAATATATATATATTATATATATATATATATATAGTATAATACTCTTTAATATTATATATATATATATTATATATATAAGTATATATATTGATATAATATATATATATATATAATATATCATTTTTTTTATTTCTCCTCTCTTCTCTCTTCTTCCACACAACACGTACACGGTAGGGATTGGCGGGGTATAGAGAAAGGCGTCCGTAGATCTCCTTCTTCTCCAACCAGCGCTCCGGAGCTTACCTCCAGCGCGCCTCCATGTCACTACCAACTAAGATCTTCGCTGCCGACCAGCCGAACTCAGCGTCGTCGTCGTTCACCCTCAGTCGCCCCTCCGCCTGCCCTCTCTGCCCTTGCGGGCCCCGCAAACCGGCCAGCACCACCCTAGCCCTGTTGAAGCTCGACCCTTGGTCAACCTCGTGCAGGTCCTCAGTCACCTCGCTCCTCCCGCGCCACCCACGTCCTCGCGCCTCCTCTCCCGCCCCCCACTCCTCCTCAAACCCAGCTGCCCATCCTTATCACCGCAGTCCCCGTCACCCTCTTCGTTACCGTGAACTGCTACGTGCATCGCCGAAACAACAAGTAGCGTCGCTGACACCTCATCCGCGGGCCCGTATCCTTGCACGGTAATGACGTATCATTCGACACAACCCGAGGCAAGATCCATATTTCATGTTTTTTTTCATTATAATATTATAATTGTTGCAAAGTATGTATGAGCAAGATCCCGATATTCTTTGACTCGTCGTTTCAATTTTTAGATAAATTATGAATTAATGCTTCGATTAGACTATGATTTGATTATGTTACAGTATGAAGATTTGATAACTACGTGAGTTTGTTTATGGTTAATATTAATAATTATAATATGACAAATAATTTAAAAGAAAATTATTTTATAAAAAGAGTTATTTTGTAATGTTTTTGAAAGAAAGAATAATTTGTAAAAGGAAGTATTCTGAACTATTATTATGAGAAATATTTTAAAAGAATTTATTTTGGAAGAAGTAATATTAAATAGAATATTTAAAGATTATTTTAGAATTATTGTAATGAGAAAAGAATTTACTTTGTGAAAAAGAGATTATTTTAGAATAATAATTTAAAAGAGTTTATTTTATAAAAAGATTATTTTAAATAAATAAATTTATGATTTTTAAAGACTAGTTCTGAATTAATATAATGGGAAACAATTTTAAAATAATTTATTGAAGGAAATTAGTTTTCACGCATGTTTATGTTGTTCACAAGTCACTGTTCATAATTACATTTTATGTTTTGCGATTTACTTTACTATATTTGACTTGTCATCATGTTATTACATAGAATCAGTTAGATTTATTTACTATTTCTTGCTGTATTTTGAGAACCAATAGTAGTTCATGATCGACTTAGTGGCTTCGTGCGTCATGAACCAAACTTAGTGACATGTGTGGGTGTCTTGACTGAATTTAGATGGTGAACCAGAGATAGTAAGGATTATGGTTGACTTAGAAAAACGTGAAGAGTTGGGATGGGGAAGTCCATGTTCATGTGATCGGATATAGCTGTTGATATATCTTCTAGGCTTGCCCCATGATCCAATATAGCTTGGGTTAGTTTGTTGGGTCAAAGTGAAGCCAGTGTAGTCACTGTGGTCCGTGAATTTGATATTCACCCGAGTTTAGTTTGACTTCGAACTAGGTTGAAATCAGATTGCGTGTAGCCCTCTGACCGATCCAGTATAGCGACGTATTGGGTGCACGTTGGAGATTTGTGAACAGTCAGTTATTCGATGGTATGAGCGTTGAATCTGTGTGAGATGTGACTAGTGACCTGTTATAGAATGGCTAGTTACGTGACCTTGTTATTTAGATGATTATGTATTTTTGTGAGATGTAGGCTAGTTTTGTTTCTTTTCATACATAGATCGGGATTAATATTTAATTATCTGCAATTTGAGACATATGGTATATACATGAATTAATATTTAATTATCTGCAATTTGAGACATATGGTATATACATGAGGGTTTTCTTGTTTGGATTATTTCGCTCGACGTACTACGTCTCTTGTTGTAGATTTTTAAGTATTAATTCCATCTAGTTGTATGACCATGTTACTTGGATGATTTCTGATCGCTAGCTACATAATCGACTTGTTACTTGATTGATTTTGTTGGATTTCCAGTTATATGTTTTTATATCATTTCTATTGTTGTATCGTTTTTCGTACTGGGTTTTTGTTCGTTCTTTACTTTTGTGGGGTCTTGCTGTGTATCATGCACACTGACGTATACCTGTTTTCTCTGGTGTACGTCAGACTTAGAGGAAGAACATGTTCAGCTGGGAGATCGTCAGGAACTAGAGGATCCTCCGCAGGAGTGCTTTGCAGACCGAGCAGAAGAAGCTGAAGCTTAGTTTATCCCTCTAGTTGTTCGATGATCATAGCTTACTTTTGTAGCATTTTCTTTTCCGCTTGATCATAGTATTTTATATTCTCCAGTATTTCATTCAGATAGTTTGTATAAGGGCATGTTGACCCGAATATTATATCTTGGATAATATTTCTTTTATGATATGGATCATTTTGGTTTGAGTTTTCTCGCAATCTGTGATCGGGGACCTGTGCCTTTGTATTTATTTATTGACGCTTAGCGTATTAGGTTGAGGAGAAATGTTTATTTTTATGTATTCTCCTTAATCTAATATGTCGTGGGCTTGTTCACGTTCCGATTCCCCGGTATTTTGTGAAGCGGGACGTGACACGAATTATATACGAAAATCACCTATCTCGACGAGACATGGCCAACCAAACCTTCGAAGGGGGTTTGCCGCCTCCGTTTTGCCGAATTCCTTACAGTTTGAGAGATATTAGTGTTTTCCCTTTTTTTGCTCTTTCGGGTGATGTTTTAGTAGACTTGTTATGAACTTCTCTGATAGGTATTAAACGCAATTATTATTGTTTACAGAACCTCATTCAAAGTTTTCAGACCTGAATCCGATCGCATGGGGTTTGGAACACTTTGGATATGAATACCTGCAAAGTGATCCCTGCTCAGATGGAGTGAGGAGCCTTCCAACGAGCTCGGTGAAGTTGACCTCTTCACTCACAGCTGATGACAGGCATCTAGGATTTTGAGCAAAACCTCAGCTAACAACGGATTTGATTTGTCTTTACGAAGTATCGTTTGAGTTGGACTAGTCATGCTCTTGCCCTTAGCATGGTAAGTTGTTGAGGTGTTTTTCTTAGGCTCAATGCTAAGCTTTCTCCTCTATCCTTAGCCTTTTGAGGCGTTTGGATTAAGAGCGTAGGGGGTAGTTTAACCTCGTATACCAGTCAGAGGGTAAGAGTAGTTTAGCCTTGTGTACCAGTTGGAGGATAGAAAGCAGTTTCATCTCGTGCACCGATTGGAGGAAAGGAGCAGCAGTTTGTACTTGTATACTTGTCGGAGTAAAGGGGCAGTTTCACCTCTTGCACCGGTTAGAGGAAAGGGAGCAGTTTAACCTCATGCACTAGTTGGAGTAAAGGGAACAGTCTAGCCTCATGCACCGGTTGGAGGAAAGGGAAAAGTTTAGCCTCATGCACCAGTTGGAAGAAAGGAGCAGTTTTACCTCGTGCACCGGTTGGAGGTTACCGGGTTATCCTTAAGAATATTTTCCAAGAACTTGTCGTCAAAGGTAGGGAACAGTTTAGCATCATATACCAGTTGGAGGTTAGGAGCAGTTTAGCCTTATGCAATGGTTGGAGGAAATGGAGCAGTTTATCCTTGTGCACAGGTTAGAGGAAAGGAACAGTTTCACCTCGTGCACCAGTTGGAGGTTATCGGGTTATCCTTAAGAATATTCTCTAGGAAATCCCTGTCAAAGGTAAGGAATAGTTTATACTCGTATACCTATTGGAGTCAGCCAGGTTACCCTTAAGAATATTATGGGTAATATCCTCTAGGAACTTCCCGTCAAAAGTAGGGAACAGTTTAGCCTCATACACCAGTTGGAGGTTGTCGGGTTAACCCTAAGAATATTATGGGTAATATCCTCCAGGAACTTCCTGTCAAAGGTAGGAAATAGTTTATACTCGTATACATGTTGGAGAGTAGGAGAAGCTTGTCTTCACTTGGGGCAAAGATAAACCCTGATTTGTTTTCTCTTAGGGCAAAGACGAATCCTGATTTTTCTTCTCTTGGGGTAAAGACAAACCCGAAATAGTGGCACATCGCATGGTAGGCCACTATTATGATAAAGACACATCGCTTGGTAGGCCATTATCGACCAACAACACCTTTTGCGGGAAGGACGGTGCTGGGGGAATCAAACCGTTCAGGGACGTATGAGTGTGACGATTGATTGTTATAGGAGTCATTGCATGGTAGGCTACTACCCATCGATTGTTCTAAGAAAGTATCAGAACGCTCAGAATGGATCAGGTCATTCAGGGACGTATGAGTGTGATGACTAATCAGACAACGACATTTGCGGGAATGACGGTGTTGGCTATCAGAGGTAATCATTAACATGATAGGAATTGTCGTGATCGGAGCAACTTTGAGGACCTACTATCCTATTAAAGAGGATTAGTAGAGAAATTAGATTATCGCGATTGGAGCGACTTTGAGGACTTACCGTCCTATTGAAGAGGATTGGTAAGTTAATTGGATTGTCACGATCGGAGTGACTTTGAGGACTTACCATCCCATTGAAGAGGATTGGTAAGTTAATTTTGTCAGAAGTGGTTGTTAACATGACAGTGAGAGTTTGTTGCGATTTTGAGCAACTTTGTGGATTTCCATCCTATTGAAGAGGACTGGTAAGTTGATTTGTCAGAGGTGACTGTTAACATGACAGTGGAAGTGGTCTCATCATCCTATTGAAGAGGATCGATGGGGAAAATATAAAGGAGACTATCAGAGGTAATAGTTAACTTGATAGTCTTACAAGATCCATCATCCAGTTGAATGAAACTGATGGAGAAATAACTATTAGAGGTGGCAGTTAACTTGATAGTTTTGGGGACCCGCCATCTCATTAGAAAGGATCGGTGAGAGAATTTGGCTTTGGTCCTAGCTGTAGGAATGTTTGACCAAGTGGGAGATTTGGTATGATCCTGACTGTTAGAAGGTTTGACCGTCCAGAAAATGGACCTCTCATTCTTGGAAGGAATCAAGAGGGGATTTTGGCTCTGATCCTAACTGTAGGAAGGCTTGACCGAGCGGGAGATGTAGGGATGAAATCCTCTGCCGACATGTTGCCCATTCGAGTAGAACGTCTCCACTACGAATAGGTAATGAAGTTGCTCTCCACTGTAGGTTCTCTGGCGATTGATGGATTTAAGCATCACTGATCATCTTTAGTCAGTAATAGACTAAGTCTTCATAGTCGGCCCTATAGTTTAGGTCCGAGTTGGCGAGCTCAGCTGATGCCATTGTGGGCTTCTTGTGCTTCGAAGCAGTGCCCCTCTGTTTTGATGAGAGTTTGGATGAGGAGGTGGTTTCCACTACCAAGATGTCTTGGTCATCACCCCCTTGAAATTCATACGGTTCTTTAGCATACATACGCTTGAGCATGCTCTCGACTTGTTCTCCTTGCTGAATTAAGTCTTTTCACAAACGAGCTATGACTGCGCCCATATTAGATAGGATGTCGATGGAAAGATTGTTCCGGCAGATCTCCATAAGAGTAGCCTTAGAAACCTGATCACGTATATATAGCGATCGGTTCCTGAACCTCTTGACAAAGTTGTTTTCAGACACTGTCTTCTTCTGCTTTGCAGCTAGCAGGGTGGTTATAGATACTTATTTATCATCATCGAAGAATCTATCCATGAAGAGCCATTCCATATCCTTCCAGCAAGTGATGGATCCAGGCTCCAATCTGCGAAATCATTCAAAAGTAACCCCCTTGAGGGTACCAATGAATAGTCGAGTCATAATGGGATCATTCCCCACTATGTGTCCAGTCTGCCTAGAAATAGTAAATGTGATGGCTAGGAGAACCATTGTCATCGAACTACAGGAGGTCCAATGGCTGAAACTTCGTCAGGTAGGAGACTGTATCTCATTCGATTGGATACGGTCTGACAACCCCCAGCTTGTTCATATGCTTCTAGAGCTTCAAGGTATCGAGTTGACTTTGGAATTCGTCAAGCCTTTTGTCCCTTGGATTATGACCCAAAGATAACGTTCCTCCAGATGACTCGGATGAGGAGCGAGAAGGAGTAGGCATCCGCTCTTTGTGCTTCAAACATTTACGCGAATCCCGTGAAGTCCTCTCTTTCTTCTTTTTCTTCTCGCTCAGAAGCTATTCCAACATCTCCTTTAGGGAATCGATGGTTGTTTGTTGCTCGTCAAGTCTCCTGGATATCTCATCAGGGGTATTGGTCATGTGCACTTCCACGCCTTCATCCTAAATAGAGCTTGAAGCCTGCGACATTGCCACTGACGAGCAATCATCAGCGTCGTCATCAGAGATGGGTGCTAGGCGCGTGTAGTCAAATGGAATGGCTACCCCCATTTGGGCCCGAGTAAGTTAGTGGATAACTTCATGCTCAATGGCCTTGGACTTCCCAATCACATTGGCAGTTGCGACGGAGAGCTCCACATTATCGTAAGCCTCGTAAGGCATGCGTTTGTAAGTCAAGCATCCTCTACGATCCTCTATAGATTAATAGTGATAACCCCCAGTGTTGGAAGGATGATACGTAAAGTCACATGAAGGAGGCTCAAAGGAACCGACATGAGGACACTTGGGAAGTTCCCTAAGTGTCGGATCCAACCGACCGCGTCAAGACAAGCGAGGTCTGGAATGTAGACAAACTCTAGCCGACTGCAGGTGAGATCGAGCATTTGGGCGACCTTCAGCCGACTGCTGACAAGGTCGAGCTTACTGGTCGTTTAGGCGAGGTTTAAGGTGAGCTTGAGCCTCAACCGACTGTCGGCACTCAAATGGAGGAGACTCAAGAGATTCTAAATGGGAACACTTGGGGAATTTCCCAAGCGTTGAACTCAGGTGACCATGCCTAGACAGGCAAACTTGGGCTTGTTGACGAAGTTCAGCAGTCTGTTGATTCAAGCGAGGTTCGTGTGGTCGGCGACCTTGAGCCTGTTAGTGAGGTTCAACCTCCAGTTCTTTCAGGCAAGGTTCGCTAGTTTGGCGAACTACCACTTTTGCAGGTGGGGTCGAGCTGTTAGGCGAGCTTGCCGAGGTCCGCCTGTTTGGCTTATGTAGGCTGTCTAAAAATCACAATAGATAGCTGATCCAAATAAGCTCCGACAATGGAGGTTACAATCAGACGACTTCCCAATCACTGCATCCGCAACTCCACAATCGCCACAAACACGACCTCACTTCTGAGATGATTGATCTTGATGGCTGCGACAACAGTATGAATAGTATTATTAGCAACTATTGGAGATGCTGATGAGCAGTGTAATGATTTTAGAAAGAAATGGTTGGACTTAGGTGGTGAGTTGCTTGGTAGAGAGCTATGGGCAAATATTCGTCTTCAAGACACTATGGATGTTGATTCCCGTCAAGCTCTCACAACGAAAGCTACAATCAAATAGCTTTCGGGTCGACAATCGAAAGCGGCAAATAGAGGACTTTTCACATAGATCGAGAAGAGTTACAATTCAACGACACTTCCGACAACTGATGAAAACTTTATTCAGCAGTCTTCACATTCTACAGTGAAAGTTACAATCTGACAACTTTCATACCCTACAACAGCTAAAGCCAGGATTACTGAACAACGGTCCTCGCAACGCTTCACAGAAGAAGCTACAAGTCAAAAAGCTCCTTCTGAAACGCGGATGTCATCCCCGCGTTACAAATATGGAAAGGCAGGCGACCCCTGCGTTTCCAAGCAGGCAACAAGCTAAACGCGAGTGACCCTCGCGTTCAATGGTGTTCAGCTAACACCCAACCTCGCGTCTCAATCCTAAGACACGAAGTTGGGTTCTGAACGCCAGAATGGGCGTTTGACTTGTTCAAAAATGAGTTGAACGGTTCCAAAACCGTCTATCCCACGTTCTGAGGGATGTTCGCCCACATAGGAGCGGATATAGGGGTCAGTTACAACCTCTTACCCCTTATAAAAGCTCAACAAACCCAACGGAGCAGTGGGTTGGATTTTTGGCACCTGAACCACACAGGTTGGATTCTGAAGATCTAAACCGCTCAGGTTGGAAATTTTTCAGTTCTCAAACAGATAAGGGCTAGCTGGTTGGATTTTTCATATCTGAACCGCACGGGTTTGGAAATTCGGAAGGATCTCAACCGCACGAAGGGTTAGCTACAGCAGCAAAATCCTTGGAGATAGGATTTTTGAATCAAACTCAGAAGATCAAATCTGAGAGGATTCTTCAACAACAGAATAACAGCTTGATCATTAACCGAATTTTCGGTTCTAACAACTCTATTCATAGAGTTCTAACTCGTTCAGAGTTCTTAAACTCGTTGAAGAGTTACTTATAAAACTTTCCACAGAAGTTCATCGTTCCCACGAGATAGAAGACGGTCGGATCGTCAACGGAGAGCAATTTCGACGCGAGCAATCGAAGGAGGCATTCCATCGCTACCGAGAAGAACCCAGTTTTAAACAAAGGAGAGAATCAAATTCGTTCTCTCCTCTTTTGTAATCAAGTTGTAATCGAGATCAAAGGAATCCAAGTCAATTTTCTTTATTCTCTTCTTTGTAATTTTTCCTACAAACAAAAGATGGCGACTCCGCTGGGGACTAGCTTTTCCGACGAGGAAGTGGTGGCGCAGTCCGACGTCCACCTCATGAGGACGACTGTAGAAACTCTTGACGTAGAGTTTGATCAAGCTAAGTACGAGGAAGTCTTATCCTCAGGATCGCTTAGCCCCAAGGCTAAGCACGATGTCCGCGAGACCTCCAAGAAGGTCAATTCTGTTGTCGAAGTGCCGAAGAAAGCCCTCTCCTTCGGCCAAGAACTCAAACTGGCTCTGCTGGCGGAAGATCCCACATCCGCGTCAACAAGACGTTCTTCAGGCCACAAACGGCCTCTGGAGGAAACGAGTTCCATAAGCGTCAACGACGCTGCTGCTAAGGCTTTGAAACAAGCCAAGAAGAACGCCGCTCGCCGACGGAGAAGATCCATACGACGAGCACACTTACGTGAGAACCGAATACTAACCTAACGCGAGGACCGCGTTTCTGAAAATCCAACCGAGCCTAGCGTTCCCAAAGGAGAACGTTCACTTCGCGGCAACGAGCCCGACTATGAGCCTCGGCTTATACAGCTGAAACGCGACCCTGAATGGCGCGTTGTTACTTCAAAACGCAGCCCTCAGAGCGGAGCTGCCAAAACCAAACGCGACCCCCAGGGGCGCGTTCCAACAGAACATGACTCTCAGGAGTCTGTTTCACCACTTAAACGCGACCCTCAGGGGAGCGTTCAACTTAAACGCGACCCTCAGGGGAGCGTCCAACTTAAACGCGACCCTCAGGGAAGTGTTCAATTTAAACGCGACCTTCAAGGGAGCGTTCAACTTAAACGCGACCCCCAGGGGCGCGTTCTACCTAAACGCGACCCTCAGGGGTGCGTTCAACCTAAACGCAACCCTCAAGGGTGCGTTCAACCAAAACATGACCCTCAGGGATCAGTTTTATCATTTAAACGTAGGCCTCGGCCTAACGTCTCCAAAGCTAAACGCGACCCTCGCGTTATCCTTCAAGAATGCGATCTTCAAGAGGTCCGTCAGGTTCAGAAGAGTCAGCGTGGCTTCAAAATCCCCGTTCAACGAGAACCAATTTCACCTACACAAGGGCAGGGGGTTCCATCTCCACCTCCAAGTCTGGGGAAAGTTTCCTCCCAAGTTCCTGATCTGCGGGAATTGTTGTCGAGAGGAAAATCAACAGCACAAGCAGCTCACTCATGTCAATGTGAGAGGCTTATCTCGGCAGTTCTGTCAGAATGCCCTTGTTGTACATCCGCACCTCGGCAGTCCGTATTCGACAGATTGACGAACATCGTTAGTCCTGCCAAACGACAACGCCGCTACAGGAAGAAGACAGCTGAAGCGGAATACCCTCAGGTCACTATCAACATGATCGGTCGAGGGAAGGCCTCGCATACTGATTCCGATGAGTCACAGAAAAGTCACTCCCCAACTGTTAGGGAAATTTGTGACCAATTCGAAGGAGTATATCAGAATACTCGGACTCGGACAGGAGCTATCCCTCCGGTTAACTATCAAAGATTGGCCAAGGGTGTTGTTTCCGACGATGAACATTCGGCAGTCGCCGAATCCCAATCTTCAAGTTCCGTTGTCGCACGCGGGGTCTCCGTTTACACAACAGGGAACCATGAAGATATAGCCAAAAGAGTAGACGAACATCATGTCATGCTCCAGGCGCAGCATGAAACACTTCTCCAATTAAAGGATATGATGGCCCAACTTATTGCTGAAAAAGGCCACAAACCTGAATCTTCCCGGAGAACAACTTCAAAGGGAAAGCAAAAAGCGACCGAACATTCGGATCGTGAGACTCATCAACTAGGATCCTCCTCAGAAGGTGAGAGGGAGATGGAAAAAGAACTGCACCCTCAATCCACCAAGGTGGACGAACTGGAGGCTCGCCTCAACGCAATCGCCAACCAAAGCGAGCTCCGCGAAGAGGGAGTAGTGCGGCCTTACCCTGCTTAGTGGGATACAGCTCCCTACCCACCAAAATTTAAGGCCCCTACCTTACAACCGTTTGATGGCACAGGATCGCCGAATCAGCACATCTACTACTTCAAATCCCAAACTGGGGATGTGGTAGCAAACGACGCCATCCTGACCAGGCTATTCATCGGTACCCTTAAAGGTGTCGCTTTCGAATGGTTCATGAAACTGCCTGCTGGATCTATCCAGAAATGGGTAGACCTGGAAAGGCTATTCTTGGCCAGATTCTTTGAGGACGACACGGAGGTCTCGGTCCCAACTCTTCTTGCCACTAAGCAAAGGAAAGGAGAGTCCATCAAGGCCTATGTGGAGAGATTCCGCAGCATGGCATTACGATGCCCCTCAGGTATGACCCAATCAACTCTGGTTGAAACTTGCAGGCACAACCTGCAGACCCAGCTCCTTGCTCAAATGGGGGTGGCAGAATGTCGCTCCTGGAGACAACTAGTTTCACAAGGAGAACAAGCTGAAGAGATAATGGCACGAGTCAAAGCTGAAGAAGTGCCACAACCCAAGCCGCAGCAGCAACGCAATCAGCAAAATGCACAGCGGTCTAAGGGAAAGGAGAAGCAACGCAACCAGAACAACGCCCAGCGGTCTAAGGGAAAGGAGACCTTGGCAGCCGATTACACGCGGGTACCACCGTCGAATAAGCAAGGCAAGGCGCCAAATCAGCAAAGAGCGCCCAAGCAGTATTCGTTCAAAGAGGAGCATGTGGATACCTTATTCCAATTGCTTCGAAAGAACAACAAGCTGCAATTGCCTGAGATCAGAAAGCCGGATGAAGCAGGGAAAGTGGATGACCCCAACTATTGTCGTTATCACAGATTCCTTGGACATCCTACCAAAAAGTGCTATGTCTTCAAAGACATCTTACAGAATCTGGTGAACGCTAATGTGCTCACACTGAAGCCAGAGCAGAAGACCGTATCTACTAATATGATAGCGGTCCAATTTGGTGATTTTCCCCCGGTAGTAACGGCGGACGGCGTCGTCCCCATTCGCAAGGGAGAAATACGTCTGAAGAATGCTGACTTGCATAGTCAGAAGGACAGGGGGTTGGTGCCCCTCACTACCCCAAAAGGGGAAATCATAGGAGACAACCCTGGCACTCGGTCAGGAAAAGCTTACTTGAGGGATTACGGCCAGAACGCTCCAGAAGCTGAAGAACAGCCCCAAGACACTGGGGGTTCTGCTCCGAAAAAGCCAGTTGACAAAGGAAAGCAGAAGGAGCTCCGATTCAACAAAAATCTCCACCAAGAATCCGGAGAGTCGAACGCTCCCTTCCAATTCAACGTCATGGCGCAGTTGGCCAACATACCGGCCAGAATTACTTTATACGAGCTCCTAAGGTTGTCCAGATCCACCAAGGAAGCTCTAATTGAAGCTTTGAAGAATACGGAGAGCTTCATTACTCAAGTAACTCCGACTCCCGAAGCTTCTGAAGATCAACTTTGTCTGCAATGCCTACAAGCAGCGCGAAGTCTACCATGCATATCATTCACTCAGGAAGATATGCAAGTCAAACACGAACACGACCGACCACTATACTACACAGGGTATATTGGGTCCTCTGAAATCAGTCGTGTTCAAGTTGACCCAGGCTCAGCGCTCAGCATCATGCCTTACAGGGTCATGCAGGTCTTAGGGATTCCTATGCACCGACTGCACACCACCCAATGCAAACAGTACCCGACCCCTGGGAAAGATTAAACTCAGATGTCAGATCGGAGATCTTAAGTCTGAAGTAGCATGCTACATCATAGATGCGGACACGTCCTACAATCTTTTGCTGGGACGACCATGGATACATGCAAACCGCATTGTCCCATCTACTTTGCATCAGGTTATGAAGTACGCCAATGACGAGGGTGAAGTCAGAACCTTGATTGCAGAAAAATACCCCTTCCGAGGGGTGGAAAACTTCCGTACCGACTCTGTCTTTTACTTGGAATCCCAAGAGAAAGAAGATGTAGACAACGGTAATGAAGCTGACATCGAACCAGATCCCGATGAAGATTGTCCTTAGGAGTTAAACTTTGATGTAATGGGTCGGGATGAGAGTAATAATGATGTACCGAGCGAGGGCGGGTGGTTCATTAATGAAGATTCCATTTAGCGTACTTGTCTGATGTCTCTCTTAAAAATAAACAAATAGAGAATGATTCTAGTGCAGGTACCAACCCATGGCACGTACTGTGCACAGAGGCGTCGCTCACCTTGCCAATCCAGTCATCCTTCGCTTCGGATGAAGAAGTGGAGGACGCACAGAAGGCTTTCTTCAAAGTCCCATCCAAAAGGAGAGGGCAGAAGCCGATCTGTGTTGGTAAAGTCAAACCCGAACAACTCAAACGAGCAAGTTCGGAGGAAGACGACGGAGTTCCCCAATTCCATTACCATGAACCCAATTCTAAATACTTAATGAAACGAATGGGGTATAATTTTAATGAGAAACAGGGCCTGAACTTCGGGAAGGGAAGGCGAACACCGATCCGGATGTCTCTCACTCCTGAAGGAAAACCTCCGGATTATTACCAAAAAACCGGAAGGGGAGTGGGTTACGTCACGCCTCCCCCCGCCTCGGAAAACAAAATCAGTAATTACTTACGTCATGACCAATCATCTGGAATATCGTCATACGAGTCTGACGTCAGTGTTGGACCCTTCTTTAAAAACTTGACTGTGAACATGGTTTCAACTAGTCATCCAGATGAAGACGCAGGGGGTGACGAGGAATTATTGGAATCGACCGATGATCCTTGGATCAAGCGTCTCAATATCCTGTGGGATATGCGTTTCGAACAACGCGAACCGCCCACTGAAGATAAAGTAATCCAGGTCAACATGGGAGATGAACATGATCCTAAGCCCATATTCATAGCTGAAGACTTGTCATCATCCGAAAAAGAAGACCTTATATCTCTCATCCGAGAATATATAGATGTCTTCGCTTGGAACTATGAAGATATGCCCGGCCTTGACCCGAAGGTTGCCATGCACCGTCTCAACATTGATCCGGACGCAAAACCCGTTAAACAATAACAACGCAGGTTTCATCCAGAGATCATGGAATAAATTGAGTCAGAAGTTAAAAAGCTTATAGACTCAGGTTTTGTTAGGGAAGAACAACACCCTGACTGGGTGGCCAACATTGTTCCAATTCCCAAGAAGAATGGTAAAAGATGCACCCGGACGATGAAAAACATACTGCTTTTAGAACACCACTGGGGGTGTATTGCTACACAGTGATGCCCTTCGGCCTGAAAAATGCAGGTGCAACTTATCAACGTGCAATGAACACAATCTTTCACGAACACCTACGAAAGAAGATCGAGTGCTACGTTGATGACATAGCAGTAAAGAGCCAATGTAAAGACGATCATCTTGCAGATCTGAAGACAATGTTCGAAATCATGCGAGCACATCAGCTGAAGATGAACCCGACAAAATCGTTCCTCGGAGTTTCAAGTGGAAAATTCCTGGGATTTATCGTTACTTCCAAGGGAATCTCTCTTGAGCCAGAAAAAGTGCGTGCCATCCAAGACATGCCACCTCCTAAGAATCTCAAAGAGCTCAGAGGTTTGCAAGGCAGACTGGCCTACATTCGAAGATTCATATCTAATCTTTCAGGGCGCTGCCAACCTTTCTCTAAGCTCATGAAGAAAGGAGTATCTTTTGTTTGGGATGGAGAATGTCAAAAAGCATTTGAGGAGATTAAGAGATATCTTACTCAACCGCCAGTTCTTGTGGCCCCTATATTAGTAAAGCCATTCCTGTTATATGTGAGAGCTATGGACCATTCCCTTGGAGCTTTGTTGGCCCAGAACAACGATCAGGGTCAAGAACAAGCCATCTACTACCTGAGCAGGACTATGATGGGAGCCGAACACCGGTACAATCCGGTCAAAAAGGAATGTCTTGCCTTGGTATTCGCAATTCAAAAGATGCGACATTACCTAGTTGGACAGACAATTCACGTCATCTCCAAAGTGAATCCCTTGAGAGTTCTGATGGACGAAACCATCATCTCTAAATTGCCGACTCGTAAAGTGGGCCATTCTCTTGTCACAGTACGACATGCAGTTCATGCCTCAAAAGGCGGTCAAAGGTCAAGCGTTGGCCGACTTCTTAGCCGATCATCCAGTATCGGGAGCATCTAAGTTGTATGAAGAATTACCTGACGAAGTCGCCGAAGCTTGCGCTACTCAAGAAGCTACGCAAGTGTGGAAGTTATTCTTCGACGGTGCGTCCAGAGCAAATCCTTATGGAGCAATCACCGCGGGAGTAGGAGTAGTATTAATCTCTCTTTACGGTCACATAATCCCAAGGGGATTCTCCTTAATCGAACCTTGCACCAACAACATAGCTGAGTATAATGCTCTGCTATTAGGAATGCAATTTGCTGAAGAACTTAATGTTCAGCACCTCGAGGCTTACGGTGATTCTCAACTCATCGTTAATCAAGTCCGAGAAGAATACGAAGTACGACATGAAGATCTGATCCCGTATTACTTCGCAGTGCTAGAGCAAGCTCAAAAGTTCGAAGGTTTCTTCATCGAATATATACCACGAGCTCAGAATGCTTATGCAGATGCTCTAGCCTCCTTGGCAACCTCATTAGCGTTGCCACCGAAGACTGAAACAACGATTCCAGTCGCGGGACGGAAATTATACTTTTCTAAAATTCCTACAGAAGAAAACTCAGACGAGACACCGTCAGGAGAAGTCTGTACAACTTCGATGGAGTTTGAATCCAGGGATTGGCGATTCCCGTACATCGACTATGCCGTATATGGAATTCTACCAGAAGATCCTAAGGAAGCGGCCTCTATCAAACGAAAGGCCCTCACTATGCCGTATATGGAATTCTACCAGAAGATCCTAAGGAAGCGGCCTCTATCAAACGAAAGGCCCTCCGATTCTATTACGACGCAGTCTCTCAAGTCCTGTATCGTAAATCGCATGATGGAATTTTGCTTCGATGCCTCTCTCGGAAGGAAGCAAAAGAGGCCCTCAAGGAAGCTTACGGCGGAATGTGCGGAGCTCATCAGCCTGGAGCTAAATTAGGAGATCGCCTCCGACGCATCGGCTATTATTGGCCGAAGATGTTTTCAGACGCGGTTGACTATGCTAAACGTTGTCACGCGTGCCAAATTCATGGTAAACGTTGTCACGCGTGCCAAATTCATGGAGACTTCATCCACCAAGCACCAGGGAACTTACATCCCACATCGGCGACTTGGCCATTTGAGATGTGGGGTATGGATATCATCGGACCGATTTCCCCTCCGACATCCAAAGGACACCGGTTCATTCTAGCCGTAACCGACTATTTCTCCAAATGGACGGAGGCAATCCCGTTGAAAGAAGTCAAGACTTCAAACGTGATCAAGTTTATCAAACATCACGTCGTCTACCGTTTTGGAGTCCCGAGGCGAATAGTTCACGACAACGGGACACAATTCGTCAGCTTTGGGTTCCAGAGATTCTGTGACAGATTCAGAATCCAAAGTGTTGCATCTACGGCTTATTATCCGCCAGCAAATGGTCTTGCAGAAGCCTTCAATAAAACCATAGTGAAGCTTCTCAAAAAGTTTGTTTCTAAAAGCCGGCGCGATTGGGATGAAAGACTGGGTGAATGTCTTTGGGCTTACCGTACTACAGTAAGGACCTCCACAAGAGCTACGCCATTCTCTTTGGTATATGGCTGCGAGGCGGTACTACCATTGGAAATTCAGATTCCTTCTCTGAGAGTCGCTATCACAACTGGACTAACAGAAGAAGAAAAGCATCAACGACGTCTGCAAGAACTTGAAGCCTTAGACGACAAGCGACTTCAAGCTCAACAACAAATAGAGTTGTATCAAGCCCGTATTTCCAAAGCCTACAACAAAAAGGTTAAGGAACGGATTTTCAAGAAAGGCGATTTAGTGTTAGCCAACAGGCGACCCATGGTGATGACACACAAAACCAAAGGGAAATTCAATCCTAAATGGGAAGGGCCCTTCGTAATAGAATCAGTCTATTTGAATGGAGCATATCGCCGGGAAGGGCCCTTCGTAATAGAATCAGTCTATTCGAACGGAGCATACCGCCTCATCAATCAAGAAGGAGACAGGCTCATGATGCCAATTAATGGGAAGTTTCTCAAGAGATACTTCCCGTAAATCAAGTAGCCCCCTAAACCCCAACCAAATCAGGCTGGGGGTTGCCCATTCATAGTGTAATTCTATCTTGTATTTTGTCATGTTAACACTACACCTCTGACGATTGTAATTTGATGGAATTATTCTAAATAAATAATAAAGGGAATTTCGATAGCATTTGCATTATTTTCTATTATCTTGAACCAGATTTCAATAAAAAGAGACGATAAAGAGCAAAAGTGATATCGTTTTCATTCAATGTTGTTAATCTAAACACAAAATGATGACAAACAAAATGAAAACAATACAAAATTCCTTAATCAAGAACAGGTCAAGAGCTAAACGTCAGGCTTCATTAACTTGAGGGTTTTTAGCCTAGACTTGAAGGCAGAGAGTTTCTCCCGGTGAGCCGCTCGGACTTGTCCCTCGATCTCCTTTCTGAGTTCTGCTTCAATAGGAAGGGTAGCGATAATGTCCTTACGAGTCCGCTCAGCTGCGTGGAGTGTATGGCAAAATTTCGTATAAATTTGGCCACTTTTATGCTCAAGCTCTTTCCTGACATCCTCATAGTGGGCCAATTGGGCTTTCTTCTGGTCCAACTCGGCTTCTAATCGAGCGATAGTCTCTTCGATACAGAAGCAACACGTTTGATTTTAGCATATGCTTTAGAGTGTCGCTTCCTTAAAGTTGATATACGGGCTATTTTATCAGATAGTTCCTTGCGAAGATTCCCTGGGTGATGCGCTCTCGAGATTATCGCCAAGGAAAGAGCCGGCTCCACTTCAGAATCTAAATTGGTGCGCTGTAGCTCCCTGAAAGCTGCTAATTCTATCATCAAAAGAGTGATTCCCCCTTGGCAGTGTTCAGTCCAGGATGCATCCCCTTTAGCTTTGATGTCGTCCAAACATTGGCTCAAGATGGATTTACAGTCTTCAAGAGAAGCCCCCTCAACACTGATCATACCAATAATTGTTTGCATCCAACGTTCCAGTTCATCAATTGATTTCTTCAGAGCCCTTGAGCGTGGAGGAGGAAGAGTTGGATAGATTGGATCCGTATGATCATCCTGAACAGGTGTTGGAGCAACTTCAGAAGAAGGGCCCTCTCCAGCCCTATCCTCCTCAGGAACCGAGGGGATCGATTGGGGAATTTCATCCTCTCCATCAGTAAAACGCTCAACGAGCGCAGACTTCATCGCATCCCCCATTAATTTGGCCCTCTTGGAATTCTTGGCCATGACAGCTATCCGCTTACGAATTCTCCTGTCATACTCACCTTGCTCTGCAGCAGAAAGAGCCTTCTTACCCGATCTTAAAGAACGAGGTTTAGGAGCAGGCTCTTCTACAGGAATCTCCTCAGTTGTCTTTTCTTCGGGAGAATCGTCAATTGGCTTTCCCTCTTCGATTCCCATAGGAACCTCTTCTTCAGAAGGTTCTACGGTGGACAAGTCCTTAGGAGCTTCAACGGCTCCGATCGCTTCCTGTTCACAAGATAGGTACTCTTCCATCCCTGGCAGACGAGTACTCGCAGAACCACTCCGTGAACGGTACAATTCCCGAATCTCGTTTATACATGAAGTATAAACGTCATATTCCGGAATCCGAGAAGCTTCAACAAACCACTGGCGGAAATCCATAACAGTAGAGTAGCCGGGTAATGAATGGGGTAAAGTGAATTGCGCATGGGTTCCCCCGGCGGAGAAGAAGTACCATGCGCGAGCTCCTTCGTACAAATTCCCAATTTGAGCTAACGCCGGGTTAGGATTGCCAACATAGAGTTGGTCGTATCCAAATTGAAGGCATGTAAGGCTCGATTATGCACTTCTCCCGCGAGCGATAGACCAGGTAGCCCAACCTGATCATAAGAAGCCAGCTGAATGTACCCTCTTCCAAAGAAGAAGAGTCTTCAAAAAGCAAGTCCATGAATCGAGCATCCTCCACATCAGCTCCGTCAAAGTTAGGAGCACAGCAGAAAACCCGGTAATTGTCTTCCCGGGATAGAAACTGTCAAGCCCTGACTATATAAGAACTAGTCCACGTGGCCGACTCCAGTCTCTGTACGAAGGGAGTATAAGCATCATCCCCCTCAGGCACTCCTGTCATCAAAGAAGGGCAATGCAACACGAACTAGGCCACTAAATATGTATATGGCGTGGTTGAGGAGCCTTCCTAGTTTTCTTCTTAGTAGCTTTGACTCCCGAAGCACTGAGAAGTTCTGAAGTCAATACCCTCAGGCCGTTCTGGATACAGCCAACCATAGCAGTAAGGAGACTCACAGGTCTCCCATGCGCTAGCAAAACAGCTGGGTACACAACCTCAGCTAATATTGATTCTATTGGTCTTGACGGTACCACAGGCCGCTTCAACCAAATCATGAAGAAGCCTGCAAGTAGAGCCGTGTTAGAAATAGGAACTGTGGCTTGGTAGTGGAAACTTTCAAATTCGACACCAGCTTCAAAATCATCCTCGGCATGCTCTGTCTTATAAGTAGCACCAGGAGCCTTAATCCGAGCCTTGGCGTCCTTAAGTGAGACAACTGCGACACGGGATACGGCTACATCTTTCCGATTTAAGTTTTGAAAGAGGTAGTCTGCCCAGGTGGTATGCATAATGCCCCCTCCACGCATCCCAAAGACTTGGGCGCATATGTGGAAGTGGCACATCAATTCCCAGAAAGTAGCGTAGATTTCCGGGTACGCCACCTTTAGTAAGGAAAGCTCCTCAGTGGTGGGAATAAACTCCTCGTAGGGTGTTTTTCCAAGCGACAGCCCCGACACTGCCTGCATCTCATGGAGAGCAAAACCTAACTCTCCTGCAGGTGTGAAGAATGTGCAGCTGTCAGGGTTATATTTCTCCAACATAGCGAAGAAATTATGAAGACTCTGCACGACTCCCCGTCGCGTAGCTAACACAGGAACTGTGAGACCCGATTGAGCGAGCGAGTCCTTAAGCTCTTCAAGAACAAAGTCAACCATGCGGGTCCACCAACCTCCTTCGCCAGAACAGACCCATCCAGGGGACCTGAACGTCTGGGTAGAGAATCCACCCTGAGTTGCAAGGAATTGGCGGATAAAAATGTTCGCTGGGCGTGGCATTTCCAGAACCAGCTCCTTCTTCTCAAACAAACCAGGTCTTAACCCCTTGAGTTGTCCTCCGATTTGTGTATGAGCTCACCGACCAAATCCAAGTGACACATTCTCTTTCTCTTTGACAATGTCGAAGGTCAAACCCCGAC